>NC_092707.1:222238090-222838090 GCF_047496885.1 Scyliorhinus torazame
GCCCCACTCTCTTTCCCCACCCCCCGGCCCCACTCTCTTCACCCCCCCCCCCGTCCCCACTCTCTTTTCCCCCCCCCGTCCCCACTCTCTTCCCCCCCCCCCGTCCCCACTCTCTTCTCTCTTTCCCCCCCCCCCCGTCCCCACTCTCTTCCCCCCCCCCTGTCCCCACTCTCTTCCTCCCCCCCCCGTCCACACTCTCCTTCTCCCCCCCCTGTCCCCACTCTCTTCCCCCCCCCCGTCCCCACTCTCTTCCCCCCCGTCCCCACTCTCTTCCCCCCCCCGTCCCCACTCTCTTCCCCCCCCCCCGTCCCCACTCTCTTCCCCCCGTCCCCACTCTCTTCCCCCCGTCCCCACTCTCTTCCCCCCGTCCCCACTCTCTTCCCCCCCGTCCCCACTCTCTTCCCCCCCGTCCCCACTCTCTTCCCCCCCGTCCCCACTCTCTTCCCCCCCGTCCCCACTCTCTTCCCCCCCGTCCCCACTCTCTTCCCCCCCGTCCCCACTCTCTTCCCCCCCGTCCCCACTCTCTTCCCCCCCGTCCCCACTCTCTTCCCCCCCGTCCCCACTCTCTTCCCCCCCGTCCCCACTCTCTTCCCCCCCGTCCCCACTCTCTTCCCCCCCGTCCCCACTCTCTTCCCCCCCCGTCCCCACTCTCTTCCCCCCCGTCCCCACTCTCTTCCCCCCCGTCCCCACTCTCTTTCCCCCCCCGTCCCCACTCTCTTCCCCCCCGTCCCCACTCTCTTCCCCCCCGTCCCCACTCTCTTCCCCCCCGTCCCCACTCTCTTCCCCCCCGTCCCCACTCTCTTCCCCCCCGTCCCCACTCTCTTCCCCCCCGTCCCCACTCTCTTCCCCCCCGTCCCCACTCTCTTCCCCCCCGTCCCCACTCTCTTCCCCCCGTCCCCACTCTCTTCCCCCCCGTCCCCACTCTCTCCCCCCCCCGTCCCCACTCTCTCCCCCCCCCCCCGTCCCCACTCTCTCCCCCCCCCGTCCCCACTCTCTCCCCCCCCCGTCCCCACTCTCTCCCCCCCCCCCCGTCCCCACTCTCTTCCCCCCCCATCCCCACTCTCTTCCCCCCCCGGTCCCCACTCTCTTCCCCCCCCCCCCCGGTCCCCACTCTCTCCCCCCCCCCCCCCCGTCCCCACTCTCTTCCCCCCCCCCATCCCCACTCTCTTCCCCCCCCGGTCCCCACTCAATTCCCCCCCCCCCCCGGTCCCCACTCTCTTCCCCCCCCCCCCGGTCCCCACTCTCTTCCCCCCCCGGTCCCCTCTCTCTTCCCCCCCCGGTCCCCACTCTCTTCCCCCCCCCCCCCCGGTCCCCACTCTCTTCCCCCCCCCCCCCCCCCGGTCCCCACTCTCTTCCCCCACCCCCGGTCCCCACTCTCTTCCCCCCCCGGTCCCCACTCTCTTCCCCCCCCGGTCCCCACTCTCTCCCCCCCCCCCCCCCCCGGTCCCCACTCTTTCCCCCCCCCCCCCCCGGTCCCCACTCTCCCCCCCCCCCCCCCCCCCCCGGTCCCCCACTCTCTTCCCCCCCCGGTCCCCACTCTCTTCCCCCCCCCGGTCCCCACTCTCTTCCCCCCCCGGTCCCCACTCTCTTCCCCCCCCCGGTCCCCACTCTCTTCCCCCCCCCGGTCCCCACTCTCTTCCCCCCCCCGGTCCCCACTCTCTTCCCCCCCCCCCGTCCCCACTCTCTTCCCCCCCCCCAGTCCCCACTCTCTTCCCCCCCCGGTCCCCACTCTCTTTCTCCCCCCCCCCCCCGGTCCCCACTCTCTTACCCCCCCCCGGTCCCTACTCTCTTCCCCCCCCCGGTCCCCACTCTCTTCCCCCCCCGGTCCCCACTCTCTTCCCCCCCCGGTCCCCACTCTCTTCCCCCCCCCGTCCCCTCTCTCTTCCCCCCCCCCCCCGTCGCCACTCTCTTCCCCCCCCCCCCCCCCCCCGTCGCCACTCTCTTTCCCCCCCCGTCGCCACTCTCTTTCCCCCCCCCGTCGCCACTCTCTTTCCCCCCCCCCGGCGCCACTCTCTTTCCCCCCCCCGTCGCCACTCTCTTTCCCCCCCCCGTCGCCACTCTCTTTCCCCCCCCCGGCGCCACTCTCTTCCCCCTCCCCCGGTCCCCACTCTTTCCCCCCCCCCCTCTCTTCCCCCCCCCCCGTCCCCACTTTCTTCCCCCCCCCCGTCCCCACTTTCTTCCCCCCCCCCCGTCCCCACTCTCTTTCCCCCCCCCCGTCCCCACTCTCTTCCCCCCCCCGTCCCCACTCTCTTCCCCCCCCCCCCGTCCCCACTCTCCCCCCCCCCCCCCCACCCGTCACCACTCTTTCCCCCCCCCCCCCCACCGGCACCACTCTCAACCCCCCCGTCCCCACTCTTCCCCGTCTCCCCCCACCCCGTCCCCACTCTCCCCCCACCCCGTCCCCACTCTCTTCCCCCCCGTCCCCACTCTCTTCCCCCCCGTCCCCACTCTCTTCCCCCCCGTCCCCACTCTCTTCCCCCCCGTCCCCACTCTCTTCCCCCCCGTCCCCACTCTCTTCCCCCCCGTCCCCACTCTCTTCCCCCCCGTCCCCACTCTCTTCCCCCCCGTCCCCACTCTCTTCCCCCCCGTCCCCACTCTCTTCCCCCCCGTCCCCACTCTCTTCCCCCCCGTCCCCACTCTCTTCCCCCCCGTCCCCACTCTCTTCCCCCCCGTCCCCACTCTCTTCCCCCCCGTCCCCACTCTCTTCCCCCCCGTCCCCACTCTCTCCCCCCCCCGTCCCCACTCTCTCCCCCCCCCCCCCGTCCCCACTCTCTCCCCCCCCGTCCCCACTCTCTTCCCCCCCCCCCCCGTCCCCACTCTCTTCCCCCCCCATCCCCACTCTCTTCCCCCCCCGGTCCCCACTCTCTTCCCCCCCCCCCCCCCCCCCGGTCCCCACTCTCTCCCCGTCCCCCCCGTCCCCACTCTCTTCCCCCCCCATCCCCACTCTCTTCCCCCCCCCCCGGTCCCCACTCTCTTCCCCCCCCCCCCCCCGGTCCCCACTCTCTTCCCCCCCCCCCCGGTCCCCACTCTCTTCCCCCCCCCCCCCCGGTCCCCACTCTCTCCCACCCCCCCGTCTCTCCCACCCCCCCGTCTCTCCCACCCCCCCGTCTCTCCCACCCCCCCGTCTCTCCCAACCCCCCCGTCTCTCTCCCCCACCCCCCCGTCTCTCTCCCCCACCCCCCCGTCTCTCTTTCCCCCCCGCCCCGTCTCTCTTTCCCCCCCGCCCCGTCTCTCTTTCCCCCCCGCCCCGTCTCTCTTTCCCCCCCCCCGTCTCTCTTCCCCCCCCCGTCTCTCTTCCCCCCCCCGTCTCTCTTTCCCCCCCCCCCCGTCTCTCTTTCCCACCCCCCCGTCTCTCTCCCCCACCCCCCCGTCTCTCTCCCCCACCCCCCCGTCTCTCTCCCCCACCCCCCCGTCTCTCTCCCCCACCCCCCGTCTCTCTCCCCCACCCCCCCGTCTCTCTCCCCCACCCCCCCGTCTCTCCCCCACCCCCCCCGTCTCTCTCCCCCACCCCCCCCGTCTCTCTCCCCCACCCCCCCCGTCTCTCTCCCCCACCCCCCCGTCTCTCTCCCCCACCCCCACGTCTCTCTCCCCCACCCCCCCCGTCTCTCCCCCACCCCCCCCGTCTCTCTCCCCCACCCCCCCCGTCTCTCTCCCCCACCCCCCCCGTCTCTCTCCCCCACCCCCCGTCTCTCTCCCCCACCCCCCGTCTCTCTCCCACCCCGTCTCTCTCCCCCCCGTCTCTCCCCCCCCCCGTGTCTCCCCCCCCCCGTCTATCTCCCCTCCTCCCCCTCCCCTCCTCCTCCCCCCCCTTCCCCTCCCCTCCTCCCCCCCCTCCTCCCCTCCCCCCTCCTCCTCCCCCTCCTCCTCCCCCTCCTCCTCCCCCCCCTCCTCCCCCTCCTCCTCCCCCCCTCCTCCCCCCCCTCCTCCCCCCTCCTCCGCCTCCCCCTCCTCCCTCCCCCTCCTCCCCCTCCCCCTCCTCCACCCCTCTCCTCCCCCACTTCCTCCCCCCCTCTCCTCCCCCACTTCCTCCCCCCCTCTCCTCCCCCCCTCTCCTCCCCTCCTCCTCCCCCCTCATCCTCCTTCCCCTCCCTCCCCCCCCTCCCCTCTTCCACCCCTCCCCCCCTCCCCTCTTCCACCCCTCCCCCCCTCCCCTCCTCCCCCTCCCCTCCTCTCCCCTCATCCCCCCCTCCCCCCTCCCCTCCTCCCCCCTTCCCTCCTACCCCCCTCCCCTCCCCCCCCCTCCCCTCCTCCCCCCAACTGCCCCCCTCCTATCCGTCCCCACTCTCTCCCCCCCCCCCCCGTCCCCACTCTCTTCCCGTCCCGTCCCCCCGTCCCCACTCTCTTTCCCCCCCCCCGTCCCCACTCTCTTCCCCCGTCCCCACTCTCTTCCCCCCCCCGGCCCCACTCTCTTTCCCCACCCCCCGGCCCCACTCTCTTCACCCCCCCCCCGTCCCCACTCTCTTTTCCCCCCCCGTCCCCACTCTCTTCTCTCTTTCCCCCCCCCGTCCCCACTCTCTTCCCCCCCCCTGTCCCCACTCTCTTCCTCCCCCCCCCGTCCCCACTCTCCTTCTCCCCCCCCCTGTCCCCACTCTCTTCCCCCCCCCGTCCCCACTCTCTTCCCCCCCGTCCCCACTCTCTTCCCCCCCGTCCCCACTCTCTTCCCCCCCCCCGTCCCCACTCTTTCCCCCCCCCCCGTCCCCACTCTTTCCCCCCCCCCCCCGTCCCCACTCTCTTCCCCCCCCGTCCCCACTCTCTTCCCCCCCGTCCCCACTCTCTTCCCCCCCGTCCCCACTCTCTTCCCCCCCGTCCCCACTCTCTTCCCCCCCCGTCCCCACTCTCTTCCCCCCCGTCCCCACTCTCTTCCCCCCCCGTCCCCACTCTCTTCCCCCCCGTCCCCACTCTCTTCCCCCCCGTCCCCACTCTCTTCCCCCCCGTCCCCACTCTCTTCCCCCCCGTCCCCACTCTCTTCCCCCCCGTCCCCACTCTCTTCCCCCCCGTCCCCACTCTCTTCCCCCCCGTCCCCACTCTCTTCCCCCCCGTCCCCACTCTCTTCCCCCCCGTCCCCACTCTCTTCCCCCCCGTCCCCACTCTCTTCCCCCCCGTCCCCACTCTCTTCCCCCCCGTCCCCACTCTCTTCCCCCCCCGTCCCCACTCTCTTCTCCCCCCCGTCCCCACTCTCTTCCCCCCCGTCCCCACTCTCTTCCCCCCCGTCCCCACTCTCTTCCCCCCCGTCCCCACTCTCTTCCCCCCCGTCCCCACTCTCTTCCCCCCCGTCCCCACTCTCTTCCCCCCCGTCCCCACTCTCTTCCCCCCCGTCCCCACTCTCTTCCCCCCCGTCCCCACTCTCTTCCCCCCCGTCCCCACTCTCTTCCCCCCCGTCCCCACTCTCTTCCCCCCCGTCCCCACTCTCTTCCCCCCCGTCCCCACTCTCTTCCCCCCTGTCCCCACTCTCTTCCCCCCCGTCCCCACTCTCTTCCCCCCCGTCCCCACTCTCTCCCCCCCCGTCCCCACTCTCTCCCCCCCCCCCCCCTGTCCCCACTCTCTCCCCCCCCCCCCCCCCCCGTCCCCACTCTCTTCCCCCCCCATCCCCACTCTCTTCCCCCCCCCGGTCCCCACTCTCTTCCCCCCCCCCCGGTCCCCACTCTCTTCCCCCCCCCCCGGTCCCCACTCTCTTCCCCCCCCCCCGGTCCCCACTCTCTTCCCCCCCCCCCGGTCCCCACTCTCTTCCCCCCCCCCCCGGTCCCCTCTCTCTTCCCCCCCCGGTCCCCTCTCTCTTCCCCCCCCCCCCCCGGTCCCCACTCTCTTCCCCCCCCCCCGGTCCCCACTCTCTTCCCCCCCCGGTCCCCACTCTCTCCCCCCCCCCCCCCCCCCCCCGGTCCCCACTCTCTTCCCCCCCCCCCGGTCCCCACTCTCTTTCCCCCCCCCCCCCCCGGTCCCCACTCTCTTCCCCCCCCCGGTCCCCACTCTCTTTCCCCCCCCCCCCCGGTCCCCACTCTCTTACCCCCCCCCCCCGGTCCCTACTCTCTTCCCCCCCCCCCCGGTCCCCACTCTCTTCCCCCCCCGGTCCCCACTCTCTTCCCCCCCCCCATCCCCTCTCTCTCCCCCCCCCCCCCCCGTCGCCACTCTCTCCCCTCCCCCCCCCCCCGTCGCCACTCTCTTTCCCCCCCCCGTCGCCACTCTCTTTCCCCCCCCCCCCCGTCCCCACTCTCTCCCCCCCCCCCCGTCCCCACTCTCTTCCCCCCCCCCGTCCCCACTCTCTTTCCCCCCCCCCCGTCCCCACTCTCTTCCCCCCCCCCGTCCCCACTCTCCCCGTCCCCACTCTCTTCCCCCCCCCCCCCCCGTCCCCACTCTTCCGCCCCCCGTCCCCACTCTTTCCCCCCCCCGCACCCGTCACCACTCTTTCCCCCCCCCCCCCACCGGCACCACTCTAAACCCCCCCGTCCCCACTCTTCCCCGTCCCCACCCCCCCGTCCCCACTCTCCCCCCACCCCGTCCCCACTCTCCCCCCACCCCGTCCCCACTCTCCCCCCACCCCGTCCCCACTCTCCCCCCACTCTCCCCCCACCCCGTCCCCACTCTCCCCCCACCCCCGTCCCCACTCTTCCCCCACCCACGTCCCCACTCTCCCCCCCACCCCCGTCCCCCCCACTCTCCCCTCCCCCCGTTCCCCCCCCACTCTCCCCCCCCCATCCCCACTCTTCTCCTCCCCCCCCCCCCCAACCCGGTCCCCACACTTCTCCCCCCGTCCCCACTCTTCTCCCCCCCCGTCCCCACTCTTCTCCCCCCCCCGTCCCCACTCTTCTCCCCCCCCCCCCCCGTCGCCACTCTTCTTCCCCCCCCCCCCCCCGTCCCCACTCTTCTCCCCCCGTCCCCGTCCCCACTCTTCTCCCCCCGTCCCCGTCCCCACTCTTCTCTCTTCCCCCCCCCCCCCGTCCCCACTCTTCTCCCCCGTCCCCACTCTTCTCCCCCCCCCCCCCCGTCCCCACTCTTCTCCCCGTCCCCACTCTTCTCCCCCCCCCCCATTCTTCCCCGTCACCATCCCCCCAATCCCCCCGTCCCCACTCTTCCCCCCCCGTCCCCACTCTTCCCCCCCGTCCCCACTCTTCCCCCCCCCGTCCCCACTCTTCCCCCCCCCCGTCCCCACTCTTCCCCCCCCGTCCCCACTCTTCCCCCCCGTCCCCACTCTTCCCCCCCGTCCCCACTCTTCACCCCCCCCGTCTCTCTCCCCCACCCCCCGTCTCTCTCCCCCAACCCCCCGTCTCTCTCCCCCAACCCCCCGTCTCTCTCCCCCACCCCCCCGTCTCTCTCCCCCACCCCCCGTCTCTCTCCCCCACCCCCCGTCTCTCTCCCCCACCCCCCGTCTCTCTCCCCCACCCCCCGTCTCTCTCCCCCACCCCCCCCCGTCTCTCTCCCCCACCCCCCCGTCTCTCTCCCCCACCCCCCCGTCTCTCTCCCCCACCCCCCGCCTCTCTCCCCCACCCCCCCGCCTCTCTTCCCCCACCCCCCCGTCTCTCCCCCACCCCCCCGTCTCTCCCCCACCCCCCCGTCTCTCTCCCCCACCCCCCCGTCTCTCTCCCCCACCCCCCCCGTCTCTCTCCCCCACCCCCCCGTCTCTCTCCCCCACCCCCCCGTCTCTCTCCCCCACCCCCCCGTCTCTCTCCCCCACCCCCCCGTCTCTCTCCCCCACCCCCCGTCTCTCTCCCCCACCCCCCGTCTCTCTCCCCCACCCCCCGTCTCTCTCCCCCACCCCCCGTCTCTCTCCCCCACCCCCCGTCTCTCTCCCCCACCCCCCGTCTCTCTCCCCCACCCCCCGTCTCTCTCCCCCACCCCCCGTCTCTCTCCCCCACCCCCCCGTCTCTCTCCCCCACCCCCCCGTCTCTCTTCCCCACCCCCCCGTCTCTCTTCCCCACCCCCCCGTCTCTCTCCCCCACCCCCCCGTCTCTCTCCCCCACCCCCCCGTCTCTCTCCCCCACCCCCCGTCTCTCTCCCCCACCCCCCCGTCTCTCTCCCCCACCCCCCCGTCTCTCTCCCCCACCCCCCCGTCTCTCTCCCCCACCCCCCCGTCTCTCTCCCCCACCCCCCCGTCTCTCTCCCCCACCCCCCCCGTCTCTCTCCCCCACCCCCCCCGTCTCTCTCCCCCACCCCCCCGTCTCTCTCCCCCACCCCCCCGTCTCTCTCCCCCCACCCCCCCGTCTCTCTCCCCCACCCCCCCGTCTCTCTCCCCCACCCCCCCGTCTCTCTCCCCCACCCCCCCCGTCTCTCTCCCCCACCCCCCCCGCCTCTCTCCCCCACCCCCCCCGCCTCTCTCCCCCACCCCCCCCGCCTCTCTCCCCCACCCCCCCCGCCTCTCTCCCCCACCCCCCCGCCTCTCTCCCCCACCCCCCCGCCTCTCTCCCCCACCCCCCCGCCTCTCTCCCCCACCCCCCCGCCTCTCTCCCCCACCCCCCCGCCTCTCTCCCCCACCCCCCCCGCCTCTCTCCCCCACCCCCCCGCCTCTCTCCCCCACCCCCCGCCTCACTCCCCCACCCCCCCGTCTCTCTCCCCCACCCCCCCGTCTCTCTCCCCCACCCCCCCGTCTCTCTCCCCCACCCCCCCGTCTCTCTCCCCCACCCCCCGTCTCTCTCCCCCACCCCCCGTCTCTCTCCCCCACCCCCCCGTCTCTCTCCCCCACCCCCCGTCTCTCTCCCCCACCCCCCGTCTCTCTCCCCCACCCCCCGTCTCTCTCCCCCACCCCCCGTCTCTCTCCCCCCCCCCCCACCCGTCTCTCTCCCCCACCCCCCCGTCTCTCTCCCCCACCCCCCGTCTCTCTCCCCCACCCCCCCGTCTCTCTCCCCCACCCCCCCGTCTCTCTCCCCCACCCCCCCGTCTCTCTCCCCCACCCCCCCCGTCTCTCTCGCCCACCCCCCCGTCTCTCTCGCCCACCCCCCCGTCTCTCTCCCCCACCCCCCCGTCTCTCTCCCCCACCCCCCCGTCTCTCTCCCCCACCCCCCCGTCTCTCTCCCCCACCCCCCCGTCTCTCTCCCCCACCCCCCCGTCTCTCTCCCCCACCCCCCCGTCTCTCTCCCCACCCCCCCGTCTCTCTCCCCCACCCCCCCGTCTCTCTCCCCCACCCCCCCGTCTCTCTCCCCCGTCTCTCTCACCCACCCCCCGTCTCTCTTTTCCCCCCCCCCGTCTCTCTTTTCCCCCCCCCGTCTCTCCCCCCCCCCCGTCTCCCCCCCTACCGTCTCTCTCCACCCCCCCGTCTCTCTCCATCCCCCCCCCGTCTCTCTCCATCCCCCCCCCGTCTCTCTCCATCCCCCCCGTCTCTCTCCATCCCCCCCGTCTCTCTCCCCCACCCCCCGTCTCTCTCCCCCACCCCCCGTCTCTCTCCCCCACCCCCGTCTCTCTCCCCCACCCCCGTCTCTCTCCCCCACCCCCGTCTCTCTCCCCCACCCCCCGTCTCTCTCCCCCACCCCCCCCCGTCTCTCTTCCCCCCCCCCCCCGTCTCTCTTCCCCCCCCCGTCTCTCTTCCCCCCCCCCGTCTCTCTTCCCCCCCCGTCTCTCTTCCCCCCCCCCCGTCTCTCTCTCTCCCCCCCGTCTCTCTCTCTCCCCCCCGTCTCTCTCTCTCCCCCCCGTCTCTCTCTCTACCCCCCGTCTCTCTGTCTCTCACCCCCCCCGGTCTCTCTTCCCCCCCGCCCCGTCTCTTTTCCCCCCCGCCCCGTCTCTCTTTCCCCCCCGCCCCGTCTCTCTTTCCCCCCCGCCCCGTCTCTCTTTCCCCCCCCCCGTCTCTCTTTCCCCCCCCCCCCCCGTCTCTCTTTCCCCCCCCCCCGTCTCTCTTTCCCCCCCCCCCGTCTCTCTTTCCCCCCCCCCGTCTCTCTTTCCCCCCCCCCCCGTCTCTCTTCCCCCCCCCGTCTCTCTTCCCCCCCCCGTCTCTCTTCCCCCCCCCGTCTCTCTTCCCCCCCCCCCGTCTCTCTTTCCCCCCCCCCCGTCTCTCCCCCACCCCCCCGTCTCTCCCCCACCCCCCCGTCTCTCTCCCCCACCCCCACGTCTCTCTCCCCCACCCCCCCGTCTCTCTCCCCCACCCCCCCGTCTCTCTCCCCCACCCCCCCGTCTCTCTCCCCCACCCCCCCGTCTCTCTCCCCCACCCCCCCGTCTCTCTCCCCCACCCCCCGTCTCTCTCCCCCACCCCCCGTCTCTCTCCCCCACCCCCCGTCTCTCTCCCCCACCCCCCGTCTCTCTCCCCCACCCCTCCGTCACTCTCCCCCACCCCCTCCGTCACTCTCCCCCACCCCCTCCGTCTCTCTCCCCCACCCCCTCCGTCTCTCTCCCCCACCCCCCGGTCTCTCTCCCCCACCCCCGTCTCTCCCACCCCCCCGTCTCTCCCACCCCCCCCGTCTCTCCCACCCCCCGTCTCTCCCACCCCCCCGTCTCTCCCACCCCCCCGTCTCTCCCACCCCCCCCGTCTCTCCCACCCCCCCGTCTCTCCCACCCCCCCGTCTCTCCCACCCCCCCGTCTCTCCCACCCCCCGTCTCTCCCACCCCCCCGTCTCTCCCACCCCCCCGTCTCTCCCACCCCCCCGTCTCTCCCACCCCCCCGTCTCTCCCACCCCCCCGTCTCTCCCACCCCCCCGTCGCTCCCACCCCCCCCGTCTCTCTTCCCCCCCCCGTCTCTCTTCCCCCCCCCGTCTCTCTTCCCCCCCCCGTCTCTCTTCCCCCCCCCGTCTCTCTCTCTTCCCCCCGTCTCTCTCTACCCCCCGTCTCTCTGTCTCTCACCCCGCCCCCCGTCTCTCTTTCCCCCCGCCCCGTCTCTCTTCCCCCCCGCCCCGTCTCTCTTCCCCCCCGCCCCGTCTCTTTTCCCCCCCCCCCGTCTCTCTTTCCCCCCCCGTCTCTCTTTCCCCCCCCGTCTCTCTTTCCCCCCCCGTCTCTCTTTCCCCCCCCGTCTCTCTTTCCCCCCCCGTCTCTTTTTCCCCCCTGTCTCTCTTTCCCCCCCGTCTCTCTTTCCCCCCCCGTCTCTCTTTCCCCCCCCGTCTCTCTTTCCCCCCCGTCTCTCTTTCCCCCCCCGTCTCTCTTTCCCCCCCCGTCTCTCTTTCCCCCCCCGTCTCTCTTTCCCCCCCCGTCTCTCTTTCCCCCCCCGTCTCTCTTTCTCCCCCCCGTCTCTCTTTCCCCCCCGTCTCTCTTTCCCCCCCCGTCTCTCTTTCCCCCCCCGTCTCTCTTTCCCCCCCCGTCTCTCTTTCCCCCCCCGTCTCTCTTTCCCCCCCGTCTCTCTTTCCCCCCCGTCTCTCTTTCCCCCCCGTCTCTCTTTCCCCCCCGTCTCTCTTTCCCCCCCCCCCGTCTCTCTTCCCCCCCCCGTCTCTCTTTCCCCCCCCCCGTCTCTCTTCCCCCCCCCCCCCGTCTCTCTTCCCCCCCCCCCCCGTCTCTCTTTCCCCCCCCCCCCGTCTCTCTTTCCCCCCCCGTCTCTCTTTCCCCCCCCCGTCTCTCTTTCCCCCCCCCGTCTCTCTTTCCCCCCCCCGTCTCTCTTTCCCCCCCCCGTCTCTCTTTCCCCCCCCCCGTCTCTCTTTCCCCCCCCGTCTCTCTTTTCCCCCACCCCCCCGTCTCTCTTTTCCCCCACCCCCCCGTCTCTCTCCCCCACCCCCCCGTCTCTCTCCCCCACCCCCCCGTCTCTCTCCCCCACCCCCCCGTCTCTCTCCCCCACCCCCCCGTCTCTCTCCCCCACCCCCCCGTCTCTCTCCCCCACCCCCCCGTCTCTCTCCCCCACCCCCCCGTCTCTCTCCCCCACCCCCCCGTCTCTCTCCCCCACCCCCCCGTCTCTCTCCCCCACCCCCCCGTCTCTCTCCCCCACCCCCCCGTCTCTCTCCCCCACCCCCCCGTCTCTCTCCCCCACCCCCCCGTCTCTCTCCCCCACCCCCCCGTCTCTCTCCCCCACCCCCCCGTCTCTCTCCCCCACCCCCCCGTCTCTCTCCCCCACCCCCCCGTCTCTCTCCCCCACCCCCCCGTCTCTCTCCCCCACCCCCCCGTCTCTCTCCCCCACCCCCCCGTCTCTCTCCCCCACCCCCCCGTCTCTCCCACCCCCCGTCTCTCCCACCCCCCCGTCTCCTCTCCCACCCCCCCGTCTCCTCCTCCCCCCCCCCCAACCCCCCCGTCTCCTCCCCCCCCAACTCCCCCGTCTCATCCCCCCCCAACCCCCCCGTCTCCTCCCCCCCCAACCCCCCCGTCTCCTCCCCCCCCAACCCCCCCGTCTCCTCCGCCCCCCCCAACCCCCCCGTCTCCTCCCCCCCCAACCCCCCGGTCTCCTCCCCCCCCAACCCCCCGTCTCTCCCACCCCCCCGTCTCTCCCACCCCCCCGTCTCCTCTCCCCCCCCCCCCCCCCCGTCTCCTCCCCCGCCCCGTCTCCTCCCCCCCCCCCCCCGTCTCCTCCCCCCCCCCCCTCTCCCCCATCCGCGGCCGGTTCTCCCCCACCCCCCAGATTTCCCCCCTCTCCCCCGGTTCTACCTTCTCCCTCCCCCTCCCCTCCGGTTCTCCCCCCCCCCCCCACGGTTCTCCCCCACTCACCGGTTCTCCTATTCTCTCCCCCCCGGTTCTTCTCCCCCCCCCCCCCCGGGTTCTTCCCCCTCCCACCTTGGTTCTCCCCCGTCCCCTCCCCCAATTCTCCCCCTCAATTCCCCCCACCCCCCAATTATCCACCCCGCAAAACCCGGTTCTCCCCACCCCCCGCTTCTCACCCTCACCTCCCCCCACCCGCCCCCACGGTTCGCCCCCCCCCTCACCAGTTCTACCCCTCCCCCACCCCCGAATTTCCACCACCCTCACCGGTTTCCCCCCCCTAACCCCGGTTCTCCCCCCCCCCCCCCGGGTCTCCCTCTCCCCCTCCACGATTCTCCCCCTCCCCCCCCCCCCCCCCACGGTTCTCCCCTTCCCCCACAATGGTTCTCCCCCTCCCCCCCCCCTCGGTTCTCCCCGCCCCCCAATTCTCTCCCCTCCCCCAATTCACCCCCCCCCCATCGATTCTCTCTCCACCCCCCCCCTCAAAACCTGGTTCTCCCCCCCCCCCACCACGGTTCTCCCCGTCCCCCTCAGTTCCCCCCCTCTCCCCAATTCTCACCCCCTCCCCCCAATTCTCCCCCCACCCCAAAACCCGGTTCTCCCCCCGCTTCTCCCCCTCACCCCCCCCCCCCACGGTTCTCCGCTTCCCCCCCCCCCCCACGGTTCTCCGCTTCCCCCCCCCACGGTGCTGGTTCTCCCCTCCCCCGATTCTCTCCCCTCCCCCGATTCTCCCCCCACCCCCGATTCTCCACCCCCATTGATTCTCTCTTCTCTCGCCCCCCCCCCCTGATAACCTGCTTCTCCCCCTCCCTGCTTCTCCCCCACCCCAACAGGCATCTCCCCCGATCCGGTTCTCCCCCCCCCCCCCCCGGTTCTCCCCCCCCCCCACGGTTCTCCCCCTCCCACCCCCCCCACGGTTCTCCCCCTCCCCACCCCCCCACGGTCCCCCCCCCCCCCCCGATTCTCTCCCCTCTTCCCCGCCCAAAAAATACGGTTCTCCCCCCCCCCCCCCCCCGCCTCGCTGCTCCCCCTCACCCCCCCCCCCCCCACGGTTCTCCCCTTCCCCCCCGGTCCTCTTACCCCCCCTCCCCGCTTCTCCCCCGCCCCTGGATTTCCTCCCCCCCCCCCCCCCCGGTTCTCTCCCCCCGGTTCTCCCCCCCCCCACCCTGGTTCTACACCCCCCCCCCCCCGATTGTCCCCCTCCGATTGTCCCCCTCCCTCCAATTCTCCTCCTCCCCCCCCCCCCCCACCATGCTCCCCCCCCCCCCCCCCAATTCTTCCTCCCCCCCCCCCCCCACACAAAAAAACTTGGCCCTTCTCCTCCTCCCCCCCCCCCCCCCCCGGGACCCGGTTCTCTCCCCTCGCCCGTCCCCCGGTTCTCTCCCCTCGTCCGTCCCCTGGTTCTCCCCCACTTCCACCCCCCCCCCCCGGTTCTCCCTCCCCCCCCCCCCCCCACCCCCCACCCCGTTCGTCCCCCGGTTCTCCCTCCGCCCCCGGATCTCCCCCACCCCCCGTTTCCCCCCTCCCAACTTGGTCTCCCCCCCCCCTCCCGGTTCTCCCACCCCCAGTTCTCCCCCTCCTCCGGTTCTCTCTCCCTCCCCACCCCCCCCACCCCGGTTCTCCCACCTCCTCTCCCCCCCCCCCCCCCCACCCGGTTATCCCCCATCTGGTTCTCCCCCCTCCCCCCCTACCCGGTTCTCCCCCCTCCACCCCCCACCCGGTTTCCCCCCCCCCACCTGGTTCTCCCCTGTCCCCCCAACCCGGTTCTCCCCCCTCCTCCCCCACCCGGTTCTCCCCCTTCCCCTCCCCCACCCGGTTCTCCCAACTCCCCCCCCCACCCTGTTCTCTGTCCCCCCCCCCCCACCCAACCAGGTTCTCTCCTCCCGCCCCCCTTCGATGTGGTGAGATGTTACAATTATTAGGAGATCTTGGTTTGCTGATAGAGTTCGCATCTCGAACCAGGCAACACGTTTCTGCCAAGAGAGAGGGACAGAGTGCAGCCTCAGCTTGATTCCTCTGCCGAAAAGCTTTCTTGACACCACCCTGGTCACTTGCTGCCTCTCTTATTGGCTGACAGCCTTACTGTACTTCATCCATTGTGTATTTTCAAGAGGTTTTAGGTCTGTCAGCCATTGTTTCAATATCTTGTTATGGGCCAGTGTTTAGAGAATCCCAAAGTGTATCATGGAGTTCACCTGACCCACAACTTTGAATAGATTGTGGTATGGGGAGCACACGGCCCACTCTACAGGTGTGGTACAGCAGAAATCGACCAGTGGTTTTTAAAACAAAACAATGGTTATTCTATGAACTCAAGTTAACCTTTCTAAAACAAACAGTGAACATCTTAGCAACCAGTAAATCAAATACACCCCCCCCCAAAGAATACAACACTAAGTAATCTGTATGCCGTCCTTTTACCATCCAAAAGGCTCAACAAATCTTCAAACAGGAGCACATTAGGGTTTACATTCAAGACTGAAAACATTTATAATTCTTCTGAATTCACCAAATGATTAAGATAGTTTTTGGATGGCAGAGATCAACAGCAGTGCAGCTCACAGACACCCCCAAGCTTTCTCAAACTGAAACTAAAAAGTAGAAGTGGAGCTCAGCTCCACCCACACTCTGACATCACTCCAGTAACATGAGCAGCTGCATTTCTTAAAGGTACATTTCTTAAACACTCATTTCTTAAAGGGTACTCTCACATGACAATCTGTACTTTGATTTTTAAATGTCTCTTCCTGAGACAGTTATGAGTTTGAATGGGCATTTGGATGAAACCCCTGAGGGGTTATTTGTTGGTTTCTCACCTTTAAGTTGGATTGCGGCCTTGCACGTTTAAGCAGTGTGCACTGTCTCAAATTAAATTGAAACATTTCCAGTCAGTTGAAAGTTGAAAATTAATATTTAAAAAAATAAAGAGATTTGGCTTTGTAACAATGATGAGTAGGTTCTTTACTCAGAGAGTAGTAAGGGCGTGGAATGCCCTGCCTGTAACAGTATTAGACCCGCCAACATTAAGGGCATTTAAATGGTCATTGGATAAACATATGGACGATAAGGGAATAGTGTAGATGGGCTTTAGAGTGGTTTCACAGGTCGGCGCAACATCGAGGGCCGAAGGGCCTGTACTGCGTTGTAATGTTCTATGTTCTATATGAGAGTAAGGAAGGCTTGCAGCAATTTATACAGGGCTTTGGTCAGACCACACCTGGAGATTAGTGTACAGTAGAATGAGCCGATATCCTTTGGAGTTCAGAGAAAAGAGAGAAGATCACTTTGAAACAATGGATCAGACAAATGCAGAAAGGGGGCGCGATTCTCCGAAATGGAGATTAAGTATTCGCGCCGTCGTGAACGGCGTCGCGTTTCATGATGGCACGAAACAGGCGCGGGGAACACCGATTCTGGCCCCCATATGGCGCTGGAGCGGTTCACGCTGCTCCAGCCTTACATCCTGGCGCGGACTGGGGGCGGTGCCAACCCACGCATGCGCAGTGGCGAAGCACCAACCGACGCATGCACGGTAGACTCGCGGAACGCTCCGGCCCCGACGCAACATGGCGCGGGGTTCTGGGGCCGGAAGCGGAACAAAGTAGGCTCGGGGGGGGAGAGGCCGGCCCACCGATCGGTGAGCCCCGATCGTGGGCCAGACCCCATCGAAGGACCCCCCCGATGAAGGAGCGCATTATCCCACCCCACAGGCCGCCGCCTGACCCTTCACTCAGAGTTCCCGCTGGCAGCGACCAGGGGTGAATGGCGCCGGCGGGACTCTGCCATTTCGGCGCGGCCACTCGGCCCATCCGGGCCAGAGAATCGGCGGCCTGGCCGCGGACAGCAGCCCGCGACCGGCGCCACGCCAAACGCGCCGGCGCAAATGGCAGCGATTCTCCATACCTCGGAGAATCGCGCGTCAGGGCGGCGTGACGCGGTTGCGGCGATTCTCCGGTCCAGTGCAGGGCTGGGAGAATCGCGCCCAGGGTGTTTCCTCTGGTTGGGAAATCTAGACTTGGGAATTAAATTTCATGTGACAGTGCTTCAACTTGTTCTGCTTGCTGAAATAGCAAAGTTTAAATACTGCTACCAGCAATTAAAATTCCAATTTATTATCACATGGGTCTTGTTTATTCAAAATATAATGATACTGTTTAGGAACAATATCATGGGATTGTGTTATAATTCCTGTCAGTGAACTAAACCAAAATAACCAAATTTACTGAATAACAAGATTGGAGTTTTGTAGCTTTTACTTTAACACAAATCACAGAGCTGAAACAGAGTGCACATGAATTTCAAATCCTCCTAAATACATTTAAAAATTATCCAGATATTTTAAAGAATTTGTATTTTGTTTCTCATTCTGCTGCTTCCGGAGCATAAGTAAGCAGAAGGGAAAGCTTTTCAGCTAATTAACCGTCTTCTGTAATACAGGCTAATCATAGAATTTACAGTGCAGAAGGAGGCCATTCGGCCCATCGAGTCTGCACCGGCTCTTGGAAAGAGCACCCTACCCAAGGTCAACACCTCCACCCTATCCCCATAACCCATGAATCCCACCCAACACTAAGGGCAATTTTGGACACTAAGGGCGATTTATCATGGCCAATCCACCTAACCTGCACATCTTTGGACTGTGGGAGGAAACCGGAGCACCCGGAGGAAACCCACGCACACACGGGGAGGATGTGCAGACTCCGCACAGACAGTGACCCGGAATTGAACCTGGGACCCTGGAGCTGTGAAGCAATTGTGCTATCCACAATGCTACCGTGCTGCCCGTTTAGGTATAGGGTAGTGTTCCGTCATGATGTTATGGTTCAAATCTTTGGGGTCGATACAAATGCGAAGTTTCCCTGACGGTTTTTTGACACAGACCATGGAGCTAACCCAGTCCGTGGGTTCAGTGACCGTAGAAATGACGCCCTGGGATGTTGAGGACTCCCGGGGAAACTCCCTCTTGACTGTATACCACTGCGCCGTCCCCTCTGCTGGGTCTGTCCTGCTGGTGAGACAGGACATGCCCAGGAATGGTGATAGTGGTGTCTGGGACATCATTCTGTGATATGAGTACGTCAGGCTGTTGCTTGACTAGTCTGTGAGACAGCTCTCCCAACTTTGGCACAAGCCCCCAGATGTTAGTAAGGAGGAGTTTGAATGGTCAACAGAGCTGGGTTTGTCGGTTCCGGTGCCTGGGCCGAGGCCAGGTGGTCAATCCGGTTTCATACAACTATGGCTTGCCATTTCAGAGGGCATATAAGGGTCAACCACATGTAGGCTAGACCGGGTAAGGACGTCAGATTTCCTCCCCTAAAGGATATTCATGAACCAGATGGATTTTTATGACAATCGACAATGATTTCATGGTCATTTTTGCAAGGGCCATGAAGATTTCAACCAGTGTAAAACTGGTAACGTTCGACTATCACAGACGGGATCGGGTTAAAATGTCATCCTACCAAAGTCACAAGCTCATTAGGTGTCCGGTGTGGCTGTGTGTGTCAGGCTTCTTATCATCCCAAACGTATGCGTGTCACAGGGGGTTGGCAAAATAACCACCTGGCGGCCATGCCTGGAAGAAGTAATGCATTCTTTGTATGCACTAATTCCAATTCTCCAGCGCAGCATTAAACGCATCCAAACTTCCGAAGAGAGACATTGAGCAACAGGAAAAAACTTCCAAACTGTTTCTGAAAAAGAAGGTGGCTTCAGCAGCGTAGTCAGCTATCCGATTTTAAACCTGATCACCATTTTTGTGTGGGCAACGATGGGTGCACCAAAAGTTCATGAGTCAAACAAAACTTCACTTTATTGACACTAATATACAGCACCAGTACTTCGCTACTGGTCTCTCTAACCAGTTTATACAACAGAAAAGGTTGACGATTGCCTGCCTCCCTATCGAGTGAGCTCATAGCCTCCAACTGGTCCTGCTTTTTTAGCTGCAGAACTGCTTGAAGACCTAGTGTTTTGTCTGCTGCTGCTTTTTCTGTTTCTGAAGCCTGGAATGAGGCAAAAGAAAGCTGTGAACATGCCTACTGGGAAGAAGTGCTTTCGAACTCCTCTGCTATACTTTGAGCTACTGTGGCTTCAGGTACTGACTTTTCCTGTTTCGAGATTCTGCTCCTGGAAGCTGCCAGTGTGGGAGAGAGAGAGGAGGAAGGCCTGCCTGTTCTTGCGGCTTGTTAATATCTTCATTGACATACTTGTTGACTTTTGATTGTGCATTGACTTATGCCTGGACTTGTGTGTCACTTGTTAATGCCCCTGTGTTCCTGTGGCCTGGTCTTAGAACTGGGTGGTGTCGGGAGACCAGATGCCGGTACTGCGGGAGAGGAGGGGCGGTGCCTCGATTCGACTGTGCAACTCTTGAGGTCGTATCAGGATACCTCGTGAACTAATGGTGATCTTCTGTGTTCGTGGCTAGGTACTGCTCCGGGTTTGGGAGCCGCGTGAATTGTTGATGTTGTTACTTGGTTGTATGGGGTCTGAGTATGAGGACCCGGATGCGAGAGCGTCCCAAGTGCGAGGAACAACATCCTGCCGTGTGCAAAGGCACACCGAGTGTGAGGGCCCTGTTTACTGTGTATTTGTTTTTCTCGTGTAATTACAATGTTGTGTCTGTCGGTACAAATATTTTGTAGTATATCGGTGCCTGTGTGTATAACACGGTGCCGTTTCCTTATGGATTCATGGCCCTTGTGATATGAGGACTGTTCATGGACCAGGTTTGGCCTGTTTCCTTGTAAAGGTGATATGCTGGTGACTTCACTGAATTTTTCCTGTTTAAAGTTTCAAGTTTATATTGTTGTTTTAACTTGGTCTTTTTTATGTTCAGGAACTGTTAATAAACCAAAATATGCACCATGGGGAAACCAATTGTCCCTATCCAATAGGACCTGTGCAGGTTGCAACATCCATCATTAGGCTTTTAATTCCAAATCTTCTATTGAGTTTAAATTCCATCACCTGCCATGATGGGATTTGAACCCAGGTCCCCAGATTACTAGTCCAGCTACAATACCACTACGCCACTGCCTCCCCTATTATCCATTCCTGCCAATGAAGCAAGATAAAATATTTCTAACTTTTAAACCAACTGCCTCAGTCATACATAAAATTGTTGTCCCTCCATTAATTCATTTAAGAATCAGAAAGACTCGTGCTAAATTTGACATTACCATCACTGAATCCCCCACTATCAACATCCTGGGGGTCACTATTGACCAGAAACTGAACTGGGCTAGCCATCTGAATACTGTGGCCATAAGACTGTCGGTGTGGAGTTTGCATGTTCTCTTTGTGTCTGCGTGGGTTTCCTCCGCGTGCTCTGGTTTCCTCCCACAGTCCAAAGGTGTGCAGGTTAGGTGGATTGACCATGTTAAATTGCCCCTTGGTGTCCAAAGATGTGCAGGTCAGATGGCGTTACAGGAATTAGGATGCACTTTCAGAGGGTTGGTGGAGACCCATTTGGCCAAATAGGGCCCTGTAGGGATTCTATGGTCAAAGGCTAAGAATGCTGTGGCAAGCAAATTGCCTCTTGACTCCCCAAAGCCTGACAACCATCTACAGGCAAAGTCAGAAATACTCTACCCTTGCCTGAATGAGTGCAGTTCTGATAAAATTAGAGAAACTCTTCATCCAGGACAAAGCAGCCCACTTAATTGGCACCTAATCCACAAACATTCACTACCTCCACCACTGACCACAGTAGCAGCCGTGTGAACCATCTGCAAGATGCACTGCAGGAAGTCTCCAACTGTCTTTTGACAGCACCTTCCCAACTCATGCCCAGTACCAAATAGAAGGGCAAAGGCAGTGGGCACTTTGGAACACCACCACTTGGAAGTTCCCCTCCAAGTCACTCACCATCCTGATTTGGAAATATATCAACGTTACGTCACTGTTGCTTGGTCAAAATTCTGTCAGCACTGCTGGTGGCACCTACACTACAGGGTCTGCAGTGGTTCAAGAAGACAGCTCACTGCCTCCTTTAGTGGCAGTTCAGAGGTTCAATCTAACGGAGAGTCAAATTTTATGTCACGAGTGTTCCAGGAAACTGCAGTTTAGGAACAGAACAACTTAAATCAACTGCATACCACCCACCGTTGGCAAGGACATTGGAACGATGCCATCAAAGATTCCCGTATCAGCCTCCCCATTTCCGTACCAGCCTCCCTGAACAGGCCCCTGGGGCCATCCCCCTTTCTAACAGGTAAACCATTTTGGATACTGTTGAGGGAGATGACTGTGTATGGGAAAGCAATGGCAGCCAACTTAGGACAACATGGGTTGGTCTGCTGCACAAGAGAGGAGGAGGAAGAACAGTATGGCTATAGCGGTGGGGGATTTGATTGTAAGGAGAACAGACAGGCGTTTCTGTGGCCAGAAAAGAGACTCCAGGATGGTAAATTGCCTCCCTTGTGCCAGGATCAGGGATGTCACTGTACAGCTGCAGGGCATTCTGAAGGAGGGGGGGTGCAAACAGACAGATATTGTGGTACACATTGGTACCACAGCTTGTCCATCAGAGCCTGGGTCTGCACTGGGGGTTCGGCAGGGTCGGCCGTCCCCGTTTCCATGCCTCCACATGTGGCTGCTGGCTCCGAGGCTGAGGTCTGCCTCCCCTCGTCTCTGCTGGCTTTTCAGCTTGGCGGCTGATTCTTTCCCACCTTGCTTGGCCGTGTGGTTGATGAGGGGTTAGGGTGGGGGATTGTAGGTATTTTTGGTGCCCTTTTGCTGGGTAGTCGAAGATATGATACTGGAGCCACCTTTCATGTGACTGCTCAGCTCATGGCCGCCAGCGGAAGTCCCCCTTAATGTACTTCGAATATAGAACAGTACAGCACAGGCCCTTCGGCCCACGATGTTGTGCTGACCATTTATCCCAATCTAAGATCAACCTAACCTACACCCCTTCAATTTACTGTCGTCCATGTGCCTGTCCAAGAGTCGCTTAAATGTCCCTAATGACTCTGACTCCACCACCTCTGCTGGCAGTGCATTCTACACACCCACCACTCTCTGTGTAAAGAACCTGCCCCCTATACCTTCCTCCAATCATCTTAAAATTATGTCCACTTGTGACAGCCATTTCCTCCCAATCCACTCTCTCCATGCCTCTTATCACCTTGTACACCTCTATCAAGCCACCTCTCTTCCTTCTTCGCTCCAGTGAGAAAAGCCCTAGCTCCCTCAATCTTTCTTCATAAGACATGCCCTCCAGTCCAGGCAGCATCCTGGTAAATCTCCTCTGTACCTTCTCCAAAGCATCCACATCCATCCTATAATGAGGCGACCAGAACTGGACACAATATTCCAAGTGTGGTCTAACCAGGGTTTTATAAAACTGCAGCAAAACCTTGGGCTCTTAAACTCAATCCCCCTGTAAATGAAAGCCAACACACCATTCGCCTTCTTAACAACCCTATCAACCTGGGTGGCAACTTTGAGGGATCTATGTACGTGGACCCCAACATCTCTCTGTTCCTCCACACTTCCAAGAATCCTGCATTCAACATTCAAATTTGACCTTCCAAAATTAATCGCTTCACATTTAAAAAAAAAAAAATTTTATTCTCCTTTTTCACATTTTCTCCCAAATTTACACCCAACAATAAACAATAATCAGTAACGAATGTAATGTCAATCCCCATATCAATAACAACAATCCCATCCTCCCACCATCCCCCAAACATTAGCCCGTATGTTAACATAAACAAATGACAAAGAGGAATCCGGAATTACCCATAATCACCATTAACACATACAGTCCCCCAACCCCCCTAGTGTTCGATGTGATCCAATTCTCGAAAGTGCATAATGAATAACGCCCATGAATTGTAGAATCCCTCCATCCTTCCCCTCAGTTCAAATTTGACCTTTTCAAGCGTCGGGAATTCCAGCAGGTCCCCCCGCCACGCCAGGGCACAGGGTGGAGAGGTTGATCTCCACCCTAACAGGATCCGCCTTCGGGCGATCAACGAGGCGGAGGCTACAACATCTGCCTCCGCGCCCGTTTCCAACCCCGGCTGGTCCAAAACCCCGAATATGGCCTCCCGAAGGCCCGGGGAATCGCTTCACATTTATCTAGGTTGAACTCATCTGCCAATTCTCAGCCCAGCTCTGCATCCTATCAGTGTCCTGTTGTAACCTGCAACAGCCCTCGACACTATCCACAACTCCACCAACCTTCACGTCATCGGCAAACTTACTAACCCACCCTTCCACTTCCTCATCCAAAAGTCATTTCTAAAAACCACAAAGAGCAGTGGTCCCAGAACAGATCCCTGCAGGACACCACTGGTCACCGACCTCCAGGCGGAATACTTTCCATCCACTACCACTCGCTGTCTTCTTTCGGCCAGCCAATTCTGTATCCAGACAGCCACATTTCCCTGTATCCCATGCCCCCTGACTTTCTGAATGAGAATTGTAAAGCAACTCCGGATTTTCCTTTATTTTACCTGCCAGTATCCTTTCATGCCCCCTATTTGCATTCCTAATTTCCTTTTTAAGTTCCTTTCTTGCACAGTCTATGCGCCTTTAGGGCTTCTGCTGTTTTGAGCCCTCGATATCTGCCATAAGCCTCCCTTTTACTTTTTATCCAATGCTGTACATCCCTCGATATGCAGGGTTCACTGGATTTGTTGGACCCACCCTTTTTCTTGATTGGAGCATGTTGTCCCTGTACTTTCCCTATTTCCACCTTGAATGCATCTCACTGTTCTGGCACAGATTTACCTAAAAGTGTCTGCTTCCAATTAACTTGGGTCAAATCATATCTGGTCTTATTAAAATCGGCCTTTCCCCAGTTTAGAACTTTGATTTCAGGACCATCCTTGTCCTTTTCCATACAATCTTGAATCTAACGGAGTTATGATTGCTATTTACAAACTGTTCCACCACTGATACTTCAACCACTTGCCCAGCTTTGTTACCTAAAATTAAGTCCAGACCTTCTACGTACTGGCTTAAAAAGTTCTCCTGAATGTATTTCCACTCTCTAAACCTTTCACACTCTGACTACCCAAGTTAATGTTGGGAAAGTTGAAATCTCCCACTGTCACTACCCTATTAATTTCTCTGAAATTTGCCCACATATCTGCTCTTCTATTTCCCTCAGACTGTTAGGGGGCCTATGAAACACTCCCAGCAACGTGATTGCTCCTTTTTGACTTTTGGGTTCTACCCATATGGCTTCATTTGAAGAGCCTTCTAAGATGTCATCCTCCTAACTGCTAAAATTGATTCCTTGATCAAAATTACAACACCCGTTCCTATTTTATGTCCTTCCCTCTCTCGCCTTAAGTTCCTATATCCTGGAATATTGAGCTGCCAATCCTGCCCCTCTCTCAACCATGTCTCAATGACCGCAATGGCATCTTACCCCATGTTTTAATTTGTGCTCTCAATTCATCTGCTTTGTTCATCAGACTCCTTGCATTAAAATTAATACCATCCAATCTTGCCAAACTCCCTTAGAACCATAGAATCCGTACAGCACAGAAGGAGGCCATTCGGCCCATCGAGCCTGCACCGACCCTCTGAAAGAATACTTCACTCAAGCTCACCCCCCCGCCCTATTCCATTAACCCACTAATCTAACCGTCACATCTTTTTGGACACTAAGATCCACCTAAGCTGGACATCTTTAGACTGGGAGGAAACTGGAACACTCGGAGGAAATCCATGCAGGCACGGGGAAAAGGTTCAAACTCCACACAGACAGTGACCTTAGGCTAGAATTGAAACCAGGTCCCTGATGCTGTGATGCAGCAGTGCTAACCACTGTGCTGCCAGACTTGACTTCTCTTATAATTTTGGCTGTGTATCTCCTCCTGCTGAACCTTCTGTCAGGATCCCAGCCCCCTGCCAAGTTAGTTTAAAACTTACCAACAATGATGTGGCGATGTCGGCGCTGGACTGGGGTGGGCACAGTAAGAAGTCTTACAACACCAGGTAGCACTGTGGCTTCACAGCACCAGGGTCCCAGGTTTGATTCCCGGCTTGGGTCACTCTGTGTGGAGTCTGCACGTTCTCCCTGTGTCTGCGTGGGTTTCCTCCGGGTGCTCCAGTTTCCTCCCACAAGTCCCGAAAGATGTGCTGTTAGGTAATTTGGACATTCTGGATTCTCCCTCTGTGTGCCCGAACAGGTGTCAGAATGTTCTAATTTTCAAGGAGCTATGATTCTTCTGTTAAATATTTCCTGGGATCTGCTTCAATAATAGTTTGTGGCAGAGAATGCCACATTATGGTCACCATCTGTAGTTGTAACCATCTTTGGGGTAAAACGTGGAACGGATCCAAAGTAACAGGTTCCTCTCAATCTGCTCATTTGAATCTACTATCCCTGCCCATCTTGCTGCTCGATTGGCGCTCACTTCAATTAGCATATATATTTTCATAACCGCTGATATGAATTCCAAAGCCAATCTGCATTTAGTCAAGTCTGGCTTCATTGTCTGAATAAAATTATTTTTGGTGAACCAATAAGGGTGGCACGATAGCACAGTAGTTAGCACTGTAGCTTCACAGCTCCAGGGTCCCAGGTTCGATCCCTGGCTTGGGTCACTGTCTGCATTGAGAATACACGTACTCCTTGTGTCTGCGTGGGTTTTCTCCGGGTGCTCTGGTTTCCTCCCACAAGTCCTGAGAGACATGCTTGTTAGGTAATTTGGACATTGCAAGGTAGAGTTTGCTCTGTTTTCCCCATTTTAACCCTCTTGCTGACCCCTCAGTCCTCTTTAAAGAAACCGATAAACGGCTTCCACCTACGGGGTGAACCCCTCTGCCGCTCTTGCAGAGCGAACTTGACCTTCTCTAGCCTCAGGAACTCTGCCAGGCTACTCACCCACACTCCTGCTTTCAGCTGCTCCGAGTCCTGCCATTATAGCAACATCTCCAGAATATCAGGGAGGCAAAGGCCAAAACGTCAGTCTCTCTCACCCCCTGGACTCCCGGGTCTTCTGACACCCCAATTCAAATAATGTTAGTGTTTGAGAATGTGTACATTTTTAATTTCACTGGCTAATTAATTTAACTTTTTGTTTTTCATGCAGATGTGTCTCCAACATTTCTCCAGTTTTGCGTTTTTTAGCTTGCAGACAAAAGCACACACTGCCTGATCTGCCTTATGACTATGGTGCACTGGAGCCATATATCAGTGCTGAAATAATGCAGCTGCACCATAGCAAGCATCATGCAACCTATGTTAACAACCTGAATATCACAGAGGAGAAGTATGCGGAGTCCTTGGCCAAGGGTGAGTAGGTACAATATGCGGGATGCGTAGCATAGCTGACCTGAGAGTAATGTCCAGGCAGATTTTTTTTAAATTCCAAAATGCTGGCAGGAGATGAATAATGGGCTATCAATAATGTTATTCATGGATAATAGCATTAGCCAGTTCCAGATTGAGCAAACTAAAATGTCCAGTGAAGAATTTGTATTTTTTTAACCAATTGTCAGTATGTATTAAATTTTAAACTAAAGTTCTTGTGGACTGCACTGAATGCTATGTTAGTATTTATACCAATCGGCATTTGATGGGTAGTCATTAGATTATAGGCAAGATGCTGTTTCTTGGGAGGGAGGCATGGTTTCGGCAGCTGCTTTATCAGCTTTTTATTCTGCGAACTTTTTTAAAATTGCTGCATATGATAGCCCAGATGCAAGCTGACAGCTTTTCAACTGTCTTTTTTCTCCCCCCCACCTTGCATTTGGTGAAGTTAGAATTTAATTCTAGTTAAAGACTTGGATTGCAGTCTGCCGTTCTCCATGTCATTATTTCAACAATTCAGCTGAGGCCCTTTGCAGAATTTAAAGCCCTAAGCCCATTTTCCTCTGAATGTATCAACATACTTCTGTAAACAGGTTTCCCGTGTCTGAGTGGGTTTCACACCCACAACCCAAAAGATGTGCAGGTTAGGTGGATTGGTCACGCTAAACTGCCCCTTAACTGGAAAATAAATACTTGGGCACTCTAAATCAAAAAAAAAGAAAAACCATAGGCCAGATCCCAATGGAAGCAGAATTGGGATTGGGTCCCGACAAGAACACTTCTTTAAAAAAACTATTAAGACTTTCGGGTGCGGCTATGCAGAGCTAGGTCGCATATTCGGTAGCTCCCGCTTGGAACGGACTTTGGGCTCTTTTACAGGGCCCCCACGGCATTTGTTTGACATTTCCTGGTGTGGCAAGAAGACTGCAACATTCCCCTGACAGTGTCCCCCAGGAATGTTATTTCTTTTGGCTACCAGACCCGGCAGAAACAGTAAAAGATTTGGCTACAACAGGATAAACAGGGCCTCTTCCAGCATGCAGGCGGGGGAAGGGCAAGCTTAAAGCTGTAAGCTGACCTGAGGGCCTTTATCAAAGGCGAATTCTAGCAGCAGAGGGAACAACTGTGAAAAGATCTCACCAAGGCCACTGAAGAAGCGGGGACGAGGCTTCCGGTGGCGGCCATGGAGGAGTAAGTCGCGCATTCGGCAGCTCCCGTCTGGAACGGACTCTTAGACCTTTTTCAGGAGTTTCCACAGACATTTTGGGGCAGATTGGTGAAGTGAACACTGCCAAAAGGATTCCCTCTCGAGACTTCCGGTTGCGGCTATGCGGAGCTAAGTCGCACATTCGGCGGCTCCTGCGACTTTTTCGACGTTTCCCAGTGTGGGAAGGAGTTAATAATAGCTCCCTGTCAGTATATGGCTTTAACTAGGAGCGGGGTGACAAAAAAGGTGGTGGTGGACCAGAAGAAGGGAGGGAAGAAGGACAAAATGGCGGCGGGCGGAGACCAGGCAGCGTGGAGGCAGTGGGCGGAGGAGCAACAGGAGGGTATCCAGCGCTGCCTCAGAGAGATTAAAACGGACCTACTAGATCCGATGAAGGCTTCTATTGATAAGCTGCTGGAGACACAGACGGTCCAGGGGGTGGCGATCCGAGAGGATCAACAAAAGATCTCTGACAATGAGGACGAGATCTTAGTCCTGGCGGAAAGGTGGAGGCGCACGAGGCGCTCCACAAGAAATGGCAGGAGAGGTTCGAGGAGATGGAGAATCGGTCGAGGCGGAAGAATCTGCGGATTCTGGGCCTCCCGGAGGGGCTGGAGAGGCCGGACGTGGGGGCCTATGTGGTCACCATGTTAAACTCGCTGATGGGAGCGGGGTCATTTCAGGGGCCCCTGGAGCTGGAAGGGGCCCATAGAGTGTTGGCGAGGAGGCCCAAGGCTAACGAGCCTCCGCGGGCGGTGCTGGTGCGGTTCCATCGGTTTGTTGAACGGGAGTGTGTGCTCAGGTGGGCCAAGAAGGAGAGGAGCAGCAGGTGGGAGAACGCGGAGGTTCGGATATATCAGGGCTGGAGTGCGGAGGTGGCGAAGAGGAGGGCCGGGTACAATCGAGCGAAGGCGGTGCTGCACAGGAAGGGGGTGAAGTTTGGCGTGTTGCAACCGGCGCGACTGTGGGGAATCGAGTTGCTGCTGCTAAGATCAAGGAGGAGCTGGAGCGAGTGGGTCGAGACGGAGGTATGCCGCTGTGGGGAACGGGCCGGGTGTGGGGTGCGGGCGCGTGGCTGGCCGAGGAGGGGTCATGGCTAGTCAGCGGGGGAGGGGGGCGGGTAGCCCCCTGATCCGGCTGATAACCTGGAATGTAAGGGGACTGAATGGCCCGCGTGTTCGCGCACCTGAAGGGGCTCAAGGCGGATGTGGTTATGCTCCAGGAGACACACCTGAAGGTGGCAGACCAGGTAAGACTGAGGAAAGGGTGGGTAGGTCAGGTGTTTCACTCGGGGCTAGATGCCAAAAATCGAGGGGTGGCGATCTTGGTGGGAAAGAAGGTGTTATTCGAGGCGTCGAGCATTGTGGCAGATAATGGCGGTAGGTACATAATGGTAAGTGGTAAGTTGCAGGGAGAGAGGGTGGTACTGGTCAATGTGTATGCTCCGAACTGGGACGATGCGGGTTTTATGTGGCGTATGTTGGGTCGGATCCCAGACTTGGAAGTGGGGGGCCTGATAATGGGGGGAGACTTTAACACTGTGTTGGATCCTGCACTGGATCGCTCCAGGTCTAGGACGGGTAGGAAGCCGGCAGCGGCTAGAGTGTTATGGGGATTTATGGACCAAATGGGAGGGGTGGACCCTTGGAGATTTGCAAGGCTGGGGCTAGGGAATTTTCATTCTTCTCACATGTCCATAAGGCTTATTCTCAAATCGACTTTTTCATTTGAGTAGGGCGCTGATAGCGAGAGTAGAGGATACTGAGTATTCGGCAATAGCCATTTCGGACCACGCCCCGCATTGGGTGGACTTGGAGATGGGGGAGGAGAGGGACCAGCGCCCGCTGTGGCGCTTGGAGGTGAGCGAGCGGGTCCGAGGAAGTATAGAGAGGTACTTGGAGACCAACGAAAACGGGGAGGTCCGAGTGGGGATGGTATGGGAGGCACTGAAGGCGGTGGTGAGGGGAGAGCTGATCTCCATCAGGGCCCACAAGGAGAGGAGGGAGCGGGGGGAGAGGGAGAGGCTGGTGGGGGAGATGGTGAGGGTAGACAGGAGGTATGCGGAAGAGCCTGAGGAAGGATTGTTGAGGAAGAGGCTCCGCCACCAGGCCGAATTCGACCTGGTGACCACCAGGAAGGCGGAGGTGCAGTGGAGGAAGGCCCAGGGGGCGGTCTACAAGTATGGGGAAAAGGCAAGCCAGATGCTGGCGCATCAGCTTCGGAAGCGGGATGCAGCTAGGGAGATCTGGGGAGTTAAGGACAGGGGAGGGAGCGTGGTGCGGAGTGGGGTTGGCATCAATGGGGTCTTCAGGGACTTCTACGAGGAATTGTACCGATCCGAGCCCCCACGGGAGGAGGGAGGGATGGGCCGTTTCCTGGACCAATTGAGGTTTCCAAAGGTGGAAGAGGGACTGGTGGCGGGACTGGGGGCCCCGATTGGGCTGGAGGAGCTGATCAAAGGGATAGGAAGCATGCAGGCGGGGAAGGCACCGGGGCCGGACGGTTTCCCGGTCGAGTTCTATAAAAAATATATGGACCTGTTGGGCCCGCTGTTAGTTAGGACCTTCAATGAGGCAAGGGAGGGGGGGGCTTTACCCCCGACGATGTCCCGGGCACTGATCTCCTTGATCATGAAGTGGGACAAGGATCTCCTGCAATGTGGGTCTTACAGACCGATTTCCTTGCTAAATGTAGATGCCAAGGTGCTGGCGAAGGTCTTAGCCACGAGGATTGAGGATTGTGTGCCGCAGATCATCCATGAAGACCAGACGGGGTTTGTGAAGGGGAGACAGTTGAACGCGAATGTGCGGAGGCTTTTGAACGTTATCATGATGCCGGCGAAGGAGGGGGAGATAGTGGTGGCGATAGACGCTGAGAAAGCCTTCGATAGGGTAGAGTGGGGGTACCTGTGGGAGGTACTGAAGAGGTCCGGGTTTGGGGAGGGGTTTGTCAGGTGGGTTAGGCTGTTGTATGAGGTCCCGATGGCGAGTGTGGCCACAAATAGGAGGAGGTCCGAGTACTTTCGGTTGCACCGAGGGACGAGACAGGGGTGTCCCCTGTCACCCCTGCTCTTCGCACTGGCGATTGAACCCTTGGCTATGGCACTGAGAGAGTCGAGGAACTGGAGGGGGTTGGTGCGGGGTGGGGAGGAGCATAGGGTGTCGCTTTATGCGGACGACCTGCTGCCGTATGTGGCGGACCCGGTGGGAGGAATGCCAGAGGTAATGAGGATCCTTAGGGAATTCGGGGACTTTTCGGGGTACAAGTTCAATATGGGGAAGAGCGAGCTGTTCGTAGTTCAGCTCGGGGACCAGGAGAGGGGGATTGGCGAGCTCCCACTAAAAAGGGCGGAGAGGAGCTTCAGATATTTGGGGGTCCAGGTGGCCAGGAGCTGGGGGGCCCTGCATAGGCTTAACTTTACAAGGCTGGTGGAGCAAATGGAGGAGGAGTTCAAGAGGTGGGAATAGCTGCCGCTGTCAAATGACGGTGCTCCCAAGGTTTTTGTTCCTGTTCCAGTGTTTATCCCGAAGGCTTTTTTCAGGCGGGTTAACAGGAATATAATGGGGTCTGTGTGGGTACGAGGGACTCCGAGGGTGAGAAGGGTGTTCCTGGAGTGGAGTAGAGATAGGGAGGGGCTGGTGCTGCCCAACCTCTGTGGGTACTACTGGGCCGCCAATGTGACAATGGTGCGCAAGTGGGTGATGGAGGGGCCTGCATGGAAGAGACTGGAGACGGCGTCCTGTGTGGGTACGAGTCTGGGGGCGCTGGCAACGGCGCCGCTGCCGGGGGGGGGGAGGAGATCTCGGAAACTTACCAGGTGATGCAGGAGGAGGAGGAGGCCTCGGTGGTGGAGTTGAAAGGTAAGTGGGAGGAGGAGTTGGGAGAGGGGATCGAAGAGGGGACGTGGGCAAATGCCCTAGGGAGGGTGAACTCTTCCTCTTTGTGCGCGAGGCTCAGCCTCATACAGTTTAAGGTGCTGCACAGGGCACACATGACCGGGACAAGGATGAGCAGGTTCTTTGGGGGTGAGGACAGGTGTGTTAGGTGCTCAGGGAGCCCAGCAAATCACACCCATATGTCCTGGGCATGCCCAGCGCTGGAGGAATTTTGGAAGGGCGTAGCGAGGACGGTGTCGAGGGTGATAGGATACAGGGTCAAACCGGGCTGGGGGCTCGCAATATTTGGGGTGGCAGAGGAGCCGGGAGTGCAGGAGGCGAAAGAGGCCGGAATTCTGGCCTTTGCGTCCCTGGTAGCCCGGCGAAGGATTCTCCTTCAGTGGAATGATGCGAGGCCCCCAAGTGTGGAATCCTGGATCAACGATATGGCAGGGTTCATTAAATTGGAGAGGGTGAAATTCGCCTTGAGAGGGTCGGTACAAGGGTTCTTTAGGCGGTGGCAACCGTTCTTAGACTTCCTGGCAGAACGATAGACATTGGTCAATGGCAGCAGCAGCTTTGAGGGGGGGGGGGGTTTACTTTATTTTTGTTTATGTTATTTACACTGGAAGGGTCTGAGGGGGTGTATACACCTGTTGTCTTAAGTCGGGGTGTTAATGTTAATTTATTATTTAGGTACAGTGGGGGAGGGGTTTGGGGGGTTGCTTTTTTAGATTGTGTTTTGTACTTATTGGGTTGAACTTGTTGGGTTCTTTTTTCTGTCTCATTTTGTTATTGATATTTTATGAAAACCTTTAATAAAAATTTTTTTTTTTTTAAAAACTATTAAGATCCACACTAATGTAATTGTGTAGGGGAAAGATAGAACTGGGATCACAGTCACAGATGCGGGGACAGCCTGTGGTACCTATGTTGATGTTGTTACTGTGTTGATTATAGAACATACCGTGCAGAAGGAGGCCAACCCACTTAAGCCCTCACTTCCACCCTATCCCCATAACCCCTCCTAACCTTTTTGGTCACTAAGGGCAATTTATCATGGCCAATCTACCTAACCTGCACGTCTTTGGACTGTGGGAAGAAACCGGAGCACCCGGAGGAAACCCATGCAGACACAGGGAGAACGTGCAGACTCCGCACAGACAGTGACCCAGCGGGGAATCGAACCTGGGACCCTGGCGCTGTGAAGCCACAATGCTATCCACTTGTGCTACTGTGCTGCCCCCAAATGATTGGTGTCTCTGTATTGCTCTGCAAAGTTTTGACATTAAGTGCAAATGCCAATAAAATATTTTTCAAAAAAGAGTTCATTGGGCAAGATTAGGTCTTATGGATTGGGGATAATACTTTAGCAAGGACTGAGGATTGATTAATGGATAAAGCAGAGTGTGGACATAAACTGAGCGACTTCAAGTTGACAGGCAGTGAATAATGGAGTGCCACAAGGCTGAGGTCTGAGTTATTTACAATCTATATTAATACTTAGATGAAGAGTCAGAGAGTCAAAGTTTGCTGATGATCTGAAGCTGTGTGGGGAGGACACAATAGGCTGCAAAGAGATATTGGCGTGCCTGGGTGGCACTGGCTGGGGCACTGCCAGGCTGTGACAGTGCCTGGGTGCCAGGTTGGCACTGCCAGGGCTCGGGGTGCCCTACCCTTAAGAGGTGGGGTGAGGGTGGGTGTGTGTTGGGGGGGGGGGGGGTCAAGGTCCCTCTAAGAGGTAGGTTGTAGTGGAGGGGTCCAGAGACCGCAGTGGGGTGTCCAGGGGGGGAAATCAAGTGATCGGGTTGGCATTAAAAAAATTTTTTAAGTGCGGCCTTGGCGTAGCATTCCTGTTTAATAGCTGCTATACGTTCCCAACACGGGATTCTGGTTTTTGCGTGTTTAATCACGCTCAGCGGGTGGCGTACAATGCAGGAAGTGTGAAGTTATTCACTTTAGCCATAAGAATAGAAAACAGAATATTTTTAAAGGTATAAAACTTGTAAGTGTTGATGCTGAAAGTGACTTGGGTGTACTTATACAAGGAACACAGAAAGTTAACATGCAGATGCAGCAAGGAATTAGGAAGGCAAATGGCATGTGGACCTTTATTTCAAGAGATTTAGAATGCAAAGTTAAAGAAGTCTGCTGCAATTGTGCAGGGTTTTAATGACACCACATTTAGAAGAGTACTTTGGTTTCCACATTTAAAAAAGGATATTCTTGCTTTGGAGGAGGTACAGCAAAGGTTCACTGAATTGACCACTGGGATGAGAGGATTGTATTATGATGAGAGGCTAATTAAATTGGGTTTACATTCTCAGGAGTTTTAAGAAAAAAAATGAGAGATGATCTCATTGAAACCTACAAATTTCTGAAGTGGTTTGATGGGAGAGATGGTTTCCGCTGGTTGGGGAGCCTAAAGCGCAGTCTCAGGATAATGCGCCAAACATTTAAATCTGCAATGAGGGGAATTTACTTCACTCAAGGGTTTGTGAAGCTTTGGAATTCTCCACCCAGAGGGTTGTGGATGCTGCATTGTTGAATACATTTTAAGGCAGATAGACAGATTTTTCGTGTCTTGGGGAATTAAAGGATTTGGGGAGCGGATGGGATCAGCATGATCATGTTGAAGAATGGAGCAAGTTTGACGGGCCATATCGTCTATTCCTGCTCTGGTGTTCTATTATTAGTGACATAATGAGAAGATTACCTAGAACTGGACATGCAACTCCTGTTTTGATTTATGTAGCCAGAAGGAGTTGCAGACTGGGGTGCGGAATAAAAAAGCTTCCCATTGTGGAATGATTGTACTTGTGTTTATGTTAAATAGATTTCCCCACATTGAATAATTTTTTGCAAACTGAGCAGATCTTAAAATTTCTTTCCTATATTTTAGGTGATGTGACAACTCAAGTTGCTCTACAGTCAGCATTACGATTTAATGGTGGGGGTCATATTAATCACTCTATCTTCTGGACTAACCTGTCTCCTAATGGAGGAGGAGAGCCTGCAGGTAGGTTTGAACTATGTAATTTGTAAAGTTGCCATAGTCCCAGATGACCATAGGCTAGCTTTGAGGGGGAGAGCTGACTGGTGGTGATTTAACCTGGGATCACCATACCTCAGGCAAGGAACAAGGTTGAGAAGATGGTGCTTCATGAATAACCTCAGCCGGTACGGGAATTGAAACCCCGCTGCTGGTCTCACTCTGTATCACGAACCAGCTGTTCAGCCAACTGAACTAAACTGCAATGGCATGTCTTCTGGTTGGGGAGACATGAGCACTTCACGATGCCACAATTGAATATTTGAGAAAACTTTTTTCAATGTCCATTTTGTCTGATTAATGACAAGCAGAACAGTTAGCTTGTCGGGTGCCTTTGGTCAGTTTTAGTGTTATCAGCCATCATCAATATTGGTGAACTTATTTCTGATAGTGTACTTTGAAGTTGAATAAACTTGCATAAAATAATTGAACTGCATTTAAGCCAATTATAAATCAAGATTTTAATTTCACTATCTTCAGGTTTACAGCTGTTTTATTTACAAGAACCACATCTGGCTCTCTCACACTTGTATCTGTTCTTTGTTCTCACCTCAGTCTTCCTTCACTTCTTTGTTTCCTAGAGGCAGTGTCTCACGATGAATGCAAGTTACATTGTTGGTGGCTCTCCATATCTCTCATGTGTAACTATCCTTCATGCGTGACCCTGGGCAGTGAACCTTTATAGATAGGGGGATATCACAGGCATATACGATCTGTCCTCACTCAATGTTGACATAAATTCAATGCATCAGAGGCTACTGGATAATGAATAAGAACAGGAAAGCTAGATGATTTATTTTCCATCCCTTGCCTGTGGCAAGAAAACTTTAATGTCTCAAACACGGTCTTAAATAAGGATAGACTGGGTTAGCAACGTGACTGTATCCCGAAGGTCGATCAGCTTGGGTCCCAAAAGTCAGCCAGTTGGCAAAAGTGGGTCTCGGGGAAAAAAGTTTGAAAAACACTGAGATAGATAAGAGAGACAAATGGAGAGTATGAGACAAGACTGACACCTAACTTAAAAAGAAATCCAAAAGTCTTATACAGCCACATAAATAGTAAACTGGTATTAAAAACAGGGGAGAGGTGTAATTATGGCCCAAAAATGAAATCCGTGGAGGCAGAGGACATAGCTGAGTACTTAATTTTCCCCAATTCTTAGTAGTCATTAAGATTTTAAAAAATGAAATTGCGATAAAATAAAAAAGGGAGTTGACAAGGGTAGCTGTCTGAAGAGATTTTGACGTGCAAATTAGCATATCTGTCAGAAAAGCAAGTGTTTACCTATGTGACTGGGGGAAACAATGGGATGGAGAAGAGGTAACTTCAAATTGGAGAGATAAGGAAATTGGCATTTATATGTTGAAAGCCGTATCTACAGGGTCGGTAACATCAAAGGGAAAGAATAGTATATCTATAGCAGAATAACTGGAGAAAGAGACCACAGCAGCTACCATCACAGCCACCACATCCAGCTGGAAAAACAGTCTCCTAAATACAAGTTGTGGCTAAACGGGCAGCTGGTTCAAATCCAAAACTCAAATTGAGAAGATTTTGCCTTCGCTGAAACTGAAGACAGTTTTCCCAAATGTAGCCAAATAACCTGGGCGGGATTCTCCGACCCCGCGTGGGGGCCGCATGAATTGCCAGGGGGCCGCATGAATCGCGCCACACCGCCCCGACGCCAGGACGCGATTCTCTGCAGAGCGGAGAATCGGCGGCCATTGGGGCTGACTTGGTCGGTGCAGCGCCGAAGCGCACTTCAGGTTCTTCAAAATTTCCTGTTTCTCCTTATGCAGCTGTGACAGCTGTTGACTGTTGTTGCGGGTATCAACAACCGGAAACTTTTTGCCGATGTATTTGACAGCAGATTCCATGTTTTTGTCAATTAAGTATGATGGTTTTGCCTTTGGATCCCCACATGCCTTTTTGATGTTATAAATCCGAGTCAGCATACCAATCTCCCTGTCGTTCAGGATTGTCAGCTTCTCGGCGATCTTCTGCTGGCTCGACATCACTGCCCGGATGGGCTGATGTTGCTCTCTTTGGTTGTTTCTAAATATGGCGGTCAATATGGTCGCCTTCCTTAATTCTAATTACATTTGCTTTAGAGTCGCCAGGTATCTTTCGATACCACCACATGGTTCAAACCCGAATACTGATCAAAGTGTCTGTACACCAGTTAGTCAGTTCAAAGTCAATACTATTTATTTACATACACAGCAATATCTACTCATGCACAAAATACTACAGACTAAACTATCACTACTGCTAAAGCCTATACTTAGCTTCGGGCGCCCACTCAGTCAGAGGAACAATGGCCGTTGTTCGGTTCTGAAGCTGCTGGGTCGAAGTGGTGAAGGGGAACAGCTAAGGTCGTCCGTCTGGTAGCGAGCGTTGACCTTGGACTTACTTGCTTCTGTTGTAGCTGGTGGACGGGTCTCTCCGCTTTGAGAGCCGATTCCAAGAGAGCGATTCTCTCTTGGGGTCTTCTTATACCCGAAGGAGGCTACGCGCTTTTGAGCGGGCCTTGAACTTGGCCCCAATCAATTGGGCCATTTCTTGATCATTCGCATTGATCCTGACCAATAAAGGGGTGGGTGCCTGATGGCTGGGCGTGTCCTAGGTGGCCGGTGGCCTGCTTTGTTTTCTGCTTTTGGTTTGGGGAACTGGCGCCGCGAGGTCTGGGGCCAGATCGGTTACTTAAGTATCTTCCTTTGTTCCTGGAGATGGGCCATCCATATGCTAATGGGCCTACAGTTTCAGTCTCGTCTGGGAGTTGTTTCTCCAATATACAGACAGGCTCTGTGCCTCCTTGCTTTCTTAACATTGTCCATTTTTCCCTGCAATCTTTGCAGATGTCCATTTTGTATTCTGGAAGTGGCCATCCCAGATGGCTACACCGAGCAGCCGTAAAAAAAAAAAAACGAGTCCTGCCGGCGCCGTTCTAACCTGCTCTGAGCCGGCGGGACCTCAGCGTTGAAGGGTCAGGTGTTGGCCTGTGGGGAGGGGAGGGGGGTTCCGACCCTGGGGGGAGCCTCTGATGTGGCCTGGCCCGCGGTCGGGACCCACTGAACGGCGGGCTGGCCTCTCTGTCTCCCGGCCTCCTTTCTTCTGCGCCGGCACCTGTACTCCTGTGCCATGTTGGGTCGGGGCCAGCGCAGACAAGTGAGACACCGCGCATGCGTGGAAATCGCGCCGGTGGGACTGCGCATGCGTGGGTTCACGCCGGACCCACTGTGCACGCATATCCCCCGGCGCCCATTCCACGGCCGGATCAGCAGCTGGAGTGGCGTGAACCGCTCCAGCGCCCTGCTGGCCCCCTGTAGGCCCAGAATTGCTGATCTTGGGGCCATGTTGACGCCATCGAGAAACGCTACGGCGTTTCCCACATCAACACTTAGCCTCAAGATCAGAGAATTCCACCCATTGTGTGTGGTAATTATCTGCTGGATTTGGTTTAAAGAGTTATATAATATTGGATGTTGTTAGGAACAAAGGGGCATCTCCGCGTTTAGGAAATGTAGGTAGTTGGGAGCCAAAGGGTAACTTTATGTAATGCTATGTGTGTATAGCCATCAGTGTTGTAATGTGTCCTTCTTGTCATGGTATTTTTTTTCATTCAAGTTAATGAATATTCTTTATTAATTGATCACACAACTGGACTATACCTCCCTGGTTCACATATCTTTTCTCACAGTATATCATATTGAAATGTGCACCACTAAAAACCGGTGTTCCAAGTTACCCATCTGGCTATTGGGATACTCTCGCATTTAATAATAGTGAAAAAGGAGGCTGTTGAGATGCTAGATTGGCTAAAATTGATTAGGAGAAGCGATTAAAAAGCTGACTTTATTTAAAGTTGATAAGACACAGGGCCAGATGGGATGCATCCAAAGATAGTGAGGGAAGTAAGAATGAAAATTATGGAGGCACTAATTCAGATTGGAGAATTGGAAGTGTTGCACTGGTGTTCAAAAAAGGGCATAAGGGTAAGTCAATTTATTATTGGGAAAGCGTTTAGAGAGGATAATCCTGCACATAATTGTGAGTTACTTGAACAAGTTTGGATTAATTAAGGAAAATCAGCAAGGATTTGTTTAAGACAAATCATATTTAATTAATTTGAGTTTTTTTTGATGAGGTAAGACAGACATGGTTGTTGCGGTTGAAGTGGTGTACATGGACTCCAAAGAGGCACTTGATAAAGTGCCAGCAGATTTGAGGCTGCTGGAAGAGAAGGGATAGTGACAGTATGTACATGACTTTGGCTGCATGACAGGAAACAGTGGGTAGTGGTGAACGGTGTTTTTTTTGTAGGAAGCCCTACAGTGTGATTTCCCATTGGTCCGTAGCAGGACCACTGCTTTTCTTAATGGGTATTAATGACCGGGACGTAGGTGCACTACAGGGCACAATTTCAAAATCTGCAGATGCCACAAAACCTGGAAGTATTGTGAACTGTGCGGATGATAGTGAAACATTTCAAGAAGACATAGACTTGGAGTTTGAATCGGTAGGCATGTGGTATGAAATTTAATGCAAAGAAGAGCAAAGTGATACATTTTGGTAGGAAGAGTACATAAGAACTAGGAGCAGGAGTAGGCCATATGGCCCCTCGAGCCTGCTCCGTCATTCAATGAGATCATGGCTGATCTTTTGTGGACTCAGCTCCACTTTCCGGCCCAAACACCATAACCCTTAATCCCTTTATTCTTCAAAAAACTATCTATCTTTATCTTAAAAACATTTAATGAAGGAGCCTCAACTGCTTCACTGGGCAAGGAATTCCATTGATTCACAACCCTTTGGGTGAAGAAATTCCTCCTAAACTCAGTCCTAAATCTACTTCCCCTTATTTTGAGGCTATGCCCCCTAGTTCTGCTTTCACCCGCCAGTGGAAACAACCTGCCCGCATCTATCCTATCTATTCCCTTCATAATTTTATATGTTTCTATAAGATCCCCCCCCCCCCCCCCGCATCCTTCTAAATTCCAACGAGTACAATCCCAGTCCACTCAACCTCTCCTCGTAATCCAACCCCTTCAGCTCTGGGATTAACCTAGTGAATCTCCTCTGCACACCCTCCAGTGCCAGTACGTCCTTTTTCAAGTAAGGAGACCAAAGCTGAACACAATACTCCAGGTGTGGCCTCACTAACACCTTATACAATTGCAGCATAACCTCCCTAGTCTTAAACTCCATCTCTCTAGCAATGAAGGACAAAATTCCATTCGCCGCCTTAATCACCTGTTGCACCTGTAAACCAACTTTTTGCGACTCATGTAAAGAGTAAAGAGGGGCAACATAAAATAATGGGGATGTGCATAAATCATCGATGGTAGCAGGGCTTTATAAAAAAGGCATAGCATATTGAAGCCACCTCCTCACTGTTCAAGGCCACAAATACTCCTTTCAAGCTAAGCAGCATTTCACTTGTACTTCCTTCAAGTTGGTTTATTCCATTCACTGCTTCCAATGCCGTCTCTTCTTCATCAGGAATGTAAGCGCAGACTGGGTGACCACTTTGCGGAATACCTTTACTCAGTTCATCAGCATGACCCTAACTTTCCTCTTGCTTGCCATTTTAACTCAGCACCTTGCTCTCATGCCCACATACCCCGTCTTGGCCTACTGCAATGCTCTAGTGAAGCCCAGCGTGAGCTGGAGGAGAAGCATCTCATCTTCTGGTTAAGCATGTTGCAGCCCTCAAGACTATGTTGAATTTGGCATCTTTAGGCTGCCTCTATCTTAACCCCCCCCCCCCACTCTCTCTTTCTTTAATATTCCGTAGATGTATTGCCTCAATGCAAAAAGCCCCCCTCACACCAGGCCCCTGTCATAAGTTCTTAAAGTTGCTACTTTTTGTTGCCGTTTCTTTTGCACCAACATTCCTTTTGTTTCCGATGAAGGGTCTATGACTAAAAGCATTAACTCTGTTTCTTGTTGGATGCTGCCAGATCGGCTCCATTTTTACAGCTTCCTTTGTTCTTGTTTCGGTTTCCAGTATCCTTATTTTGCTTATTTTAAGTTATGGCTTAAGTTTTGTTTTGGCCTCAAGTGGAGTGTTGTGTCCAATTCTGAGAATCACACTTTAGGAAAAGTAGTGAAAGCTTTAGAGAGGATGTAAAAGATATTTTAAAAATGGTTTCAGGGTTTAAGCACTTGAAGGACATGGATAGTTGGAGAAGTCGTGGTTATTTTCCTGGGAGAAGGTTATGAGGTGATTTGCTGGAGATGTTCAAAATCCTGCAGGTTCTGCAACATCCTGCACTGCATTCACGATCTTGGAACAACAGTCCTGGCACTGACTAATAATATCAGAAGGGATATGCTAATGTGTGACTGGGATGATGATATATCACTATATTAGTCTGTCTTGTGTTAAAGAGAGGTTGGAACTCCATGCTCAGGAGCAATATGCCTACTCTGTAACTGTGGTAAACCATTGTTGTACCTATATTAGAGGATGTACGGTAGAAACTGCACTACAGGTTCGCCTGTGGCCCCTGCCTGCTGGGTATAAATATGCGTGTCCTCCTGCTCGCAGCCATTCGCCAGCTGCAATGGGAGGCCACACATCTGATAGCAATAAAGCCTCAGTTTGGATTCAACTTTCATCTTTAGTCCAATTGATCGTGCCTCAATTTATTGGTATCAGTTTCAAAGGATGGACCTCCGTATTAAACCAGATCGCCTGCAGCTGGATCCGCACTCAAGCGACGCGAGAAAGGACTTCCAGCACTGGCTAGCTTGCTTTGAAGCGTATATCAACACGGCGCCGACCCCTGTTCCGGAGGCTCAGAAGATTCAGATCTTATATTCCAGGCTGAGCTCAAGTCTTCCCACGAATCCAGGATGCGCCGAACTACTCCGAAGCCATGACTCGACTCAAGGACAACTACGAGCAGAAGACAAACATGCTCTTCGCCGGGCACGCGCTTGTCACTCACTCTCAACTACCTGGTGAGTCCATAGAAGACTTTGGGAGGGCCCTAATCCCACTAGTCCCAGACTGTGACTGCCAGGACGTTACAGCCAAGGAACACTCAGACCTCCTGATGCGGGAAACCTTTGTGACTGGAATTGGGTCAGATATCATACGCCAGCGGCTCCTAGAAGGGGCCAGGCGCGACCTCGCAGAGACTAAAACGCTAGCGCTCTCCATGACGGTCACCCTGCGCAACGTCCAGTCCTACGCCCCCAACCGCGCGGCCCACCCCTCCTACGCTTCGTGGACCCCACAGACGGCCACCTCAGGGGGTCGCTGCCCACCCAATATGCCTGCGCTGCACGCCAGCCAGCAAACCCCGAAGGGCCCCGATACTATTTTTGTGGCCAGCAAAAGCACCCCCGCCAACGCTGCCCGGCCCATGCTGCCCTTTGTAAAGCCTCCGGGAAGAAGGGCCACTTCGCCGCGGTGTGCCAGGCCCGCTCAGTAGCCGCGATCGCCCACCCCCCAGGTCACGGACAATGGGCGCCGCCATCCCCCCCCCCCTCAGACCACGTGCAGCCAGTGGGTGCAGCCATCTTCCCCTCCGCACGACACGTGCGTTTCATGGGCGCCGCCATCTTGTCCCACCCCCGCAACGGCGTTCCATGGGCACCGCCATTTTGTAACCCGCAAGACCTTCAGGCGCCGCCATCTTGTCTACCCCTCAGCACATGGGCACCACCAGCGTTCCAGGACCTGAACTCAACGGCCGCCCCATTACCCGACGACCAACCAAGGCTCGCCTCCATGTCACTCAACCAGTCTCGCCCGCATAACCTGACCAACGCATCCACCAGCGTGAAAGTCGACAGCCACGTAACCTCTTGCCTGCTGGACTCCGGGAGCACCGAAAGCTTCATACACCCGGATGCGGTAAGGCGCTGCTCCTTCACGATACACCCCGCCAGTCAAAAAATCTCCCTGGCCTCCGGATCCCATTGCGTAGCGATCCGGGTGTACTGTACGGTCACGCTTACGGTCCAGGGCATAGAATTCCACGGCTTCCGCCTCTACGTTCTCCCTAACCTCTGCGCTGCACTAATCCTCGGCCTGGATTTCCAGTGTAACCTCCAGAGCCTAACCTTGAAATTCGGTGGACCCTTCCCACTCCTCACTGTGTGCGGCCTCGCGACCCTAAAGGTCAACCCACCTTCCCTCTTTGCCAATCTAACTCCAGATTGCAAACCCATTGCCACCAGGAGCAGACGGTACAGCGCCCAGGACAGGACCTTCATCCGGTCCGAAGTCCAGCAGCTGCTTCGGGAAGGCACCATCGAGGCCAGCAACAGCCCCTGGAGAGCCCAAGTGGTAGTGGTCAAAACTGGGGAGAAACACCGAATGGTTGTGGACTACAGCCAGACCATCAACCGGTACACGCAGCTCGACGCGTACCCCCTCCCACGCATATCTGACATGGTTAACCAGATTGCACAGTACCGGGTCTTCTCAACGGTAGACCTGAAATACGCCTACCACCAGCTCCCCATCCGTAAATTGGACCGTCCATACATCGTCTTCGAGGCAGACGGCCGCCGATACCACTTCCTTAGGGTCCCCTTCGGCGTCACTAACGGGGTCTCGGTCTTCCAAAGGAAGATGGACTGAATGGTTACCGGTACGGTTTGAAAAAATGAAATGAATGAAAAAATGAAAATCGCTTATAGTCACAAGTCGGCTTCAAATGAAGTTACTGTGAAAAGCCCCTAGTCGCCACATTCCGGCGCCTGTTCGGGGAGGCTGTTACGGGAGTTGAACCGTGCTGCTGGCCTTGGTCTGCTTTCAAAGCCAGCGATTTAGCCCTGTGCTAAACAGCCCCGTTTGCGGGCCACGTTTCCGTACCTAGACAATGTCACCATCTGCAGCCATGATCAGCAGGACCACGACGCCAACCTTGCTAAATTGCTCCACACCGCTACTCTCCTAAACCTCACTTACAACAAGGAGAAGTGCGTGTTCAGCACAAACCGCTTAGCCATCCTCGGCTATGTGGTCCGGAGTTATATGGTCCGGTATAACGGAGTTCTGGGGCCCGATCCCGACCGCATGCGCCCCCTCATGGAGCTCCCACTGCCCCAAGGCGCTCAAACGCTGCCTGGGGTTCTTTTCATATTACGCTCAGTGGGTCCCAAACTATGGGGACAAGGCCCGCCCACTCGTACAGTCCACCCACTTTCCCCTGACGGCCGAGGCCCAACAGACCTTCGCCCGGATCAGAGCTGATATTGCCAAGGCCACAATGCACGCTGTAGATGAAACACTGCGCTTCCAAGTAGAAAGCGACGCATCAGACGTCGCCCTTGCCGCCATCCTCAATCAGGCAGGCAGGCCCGTGGCATTCTTTTCCCGCACCCTTCATGCCTCTGAAATTCGGCACTCCGTCGAAAAGAAGGCCCAAACTATCGTTGAAGCTGTGCGGCATTGGAGGCATTACCTGGCCGGCAGGAGATTCACCCTCCTCACTGACCAACGGTCGGTAGCCTTTATGTTCAACAACACACAGCGGGGCAAGATCAAAAATGATAAAATCTTGCGGTGGAGAATCGAGCTCTCCACCTATAATTACGAGATTATGTATCGCCCTGGCAAACTCAACGAGCCCCCAGACGCCCTATCCCGAGGTACATGTGCCAGCGCACAGGTAGGCCGACTCTGGACCCTGCACGACAGCCTTTGTCACCCAGGAGTCACGGTTGTACCACTTCATTAAGGCACAAAATTTGCCCTACTCCTTCGAGGAAGTGAGGACAATCACCAGGGATTTCCAAGTCTGTGCAGAGTGCAAGCCGCACTTCTACCGGCCGGACCGCACACGCCTGGTGCAGGCGGATCCTCATTCATGAGTGATGAGCTGCGTCAGTTCCTGCTCAGCAGGGGTATCACCTCAAGCAGGACGACCAGTTTCCCAGCGAAATGGGCAGGTAGAAAGGGAGAATGGGACGGTATGGAGGGCCGTCCAGCTGGCCCTACGTTCCAGAAATCTCCCGCTGGCAAGAGGTCCTCCCTGATGCACTACATTCCATTTGCTCATTACTCTGCACTGCCACTAACAATACACCACATGAACGTCCCTGGAAGTCCACATCCGGGGTGTCACTCCCGACTTGGCTCACAGCTCTGGGAACCGTGCTTCTCTGTAAACACGTCCCACCCCATAAGGCGGACCCGTTTGTGGAGAGGGTACACTTGCTCCACGCAAACCCAGTACGCCTACGTGGCATTCCCCGACGGCCGCCAGGATACTGTCTCCCTCAGGGACATGGCACCAGCAGGTTCCACCTCCACACCTCCTCCACCGGCGCCACCCTCCCCTCCCCCGGCGCTCATAACACCACCACCCCTAGGACCGTCCGTTCCCCCCCTGCCCATGCCCGTCGATGAAGAGGATTTTGGTTCCCAGAGTCACCTTCGACCAGGTCAGCACCAACATCGCCGTCACCACTTCGGCACTCCCAAAGGACCATCAAGGCCCCGGACCGGCTGAACCTCTGACCGGTCCACCGGACGTCAAAGGACATTTGTTTTGCTTTGTAAATACTAAAATCATTATTATATATAGTTATCCACCACCCCCGCCGGACACAATTTTAACAGGGGGTGAATGTGGTAAACCACTGTTGTACCTATATTAGAGGATGTACGGTAGAACCTGCACTACAGGTTCACCTGTGGCCCCTGCCTGCTGGCTCAGCCCAGGAGGCGGGGTATAAATATGCGTGTCCTCCTGCTCGCAGCCATTTCGCCAGTTGCTGTGGGAGGCCACACATCTGATAGCAATAAAGCCTCAGTTTGGATTCAACTTTCGTCTTTAGTCCAATTGATCGTGCCTCAGTAACCTGTTTAGATGAAGTACTAATAAACAAGTGTTAAGGACTTCCGGTGTGGACCATGGAGTAAGTGGTCACATACAAGGCAGCTCCTGCCCAAGGTTACAGAAAAGAGCTCTTTTTAATCAATACAGAGTGGAATTTTGATGAAAAGATGTAGGTGGAAGTTGGAGGAGTACTTTCCCCCAGGAATGGTATGTCTCTTGATTACCAGACCCGGCAGAAACAGTGATGGATTTGGGTGGTGCTGCAGCAAAGACAAAAGCCTCTTCAAGCATGCAGGCGGGGGAAGGGCAAGCTCAAAGGCTTCAAACTGACTTGATGGCCTTTATTAAAGCTGAATTCCAGCAGCAGAGGGAACAACTGCGAAAAGATCTCGCAAAGGCCATTGAAGAAGCGATGATGAGACTTCTGGTGGTGGCCATGGAGGAGTAGGTCGCGCATTTCTGGTGGTGGCCATGGAGGAGTAGGTCGCGCATTCGGCAGCTCCCGCCTGGAACGGACTCTCGGACCATTTTTCAGGAGTTTTCACGGACTCTTTGGGGCAGATTGGTGAAGCGAACACTGCCAAAAGGATTCCCTCTCTGTTGTATGGATAGCTGGACCAGGAGTGGCCGGGTGAAGTCCCAACAGACAGAAGCGTGCGGAGCGGACGCCGAGGCATGGCATGGCGGCCGGTATCGACCAGGGTGCATGGGCGCAGTGGTCACAGGAGCAACAAGAGTTCCTTAGGGGCTGCTTTGTGGATCTTAAAAAGGACATGCTGGCCCCGATGAAGGTATCAATAGACCAAATGATCGCAACTCCGGCGACACAAGGGAAAGCGATTAAGGAGATGGAGAAAAAGCTATCCGACCATGAGGGCGAGTTGGTCGTATTGGCCCTTAAGGTGGAGGCGCAGGATGACCTCCACAAGAAGTGGCAGGAGAGGCTGGAGAACCTAGAAAACTGGTCCAGGAGACAGAACTTGAGAATTGTGGGCCTCCCCAAAGGTGTGGAGGGGTCGGATGCGGGAGCATTGGTGTCCAAGGTGCTGGAGACGCTGATAGGGACGGGGGTATTCCCTCGACCCCTGGAGCTGGATGGGGCGCACAGAGCCCTTGCAAGGAAGCCCAAGGTGAATGAAGCGCTGAGGGCCATGGTGGTGAGATTTCATCGCTTCTCGGACAAGGAACTTGTCTTGCGGTGGGCAAAACGGAGCAGCAGGTGGGAGAACAGCGTGATACGCATCTACCAGGACCTGGGTGCGGAGCTGGCCAAGAGACGTGCTGGATTCAACCGGGCGAAGACGACCCTCTTCAGCAAGGGGGTGAAATTTGGGATGCTACACCCAGCGAGGATATGGGTCACGTACAAGGAACGGCATCACTATTTTGAGACGCCGGACGAGGCGTGGTCATTCGTCAAACAAGAAAAGCTGGACTCGAATTAAAGGACAGTTAAGCTTTGGTGGAATGCGGCGGTGGGGCTGGGTAACACGGTACCGTTTCTAATATAAGATTGTATACAATGTTGGGTGCGTGTAAGGGCTGTGGTGGAGGGTGCAGCGTTTTCGACAAAGTTGAGATATTTAGTGCGATTTTTCGGGAAGTTGGAGCCTTGGTTCAGTAAGTGTCTCCTCACGGGGCAATGTTAGTGTCTTCTGTTTATTTTTCGTTTCGTATTACTATTTACTCACTGGGACTGGAGAGGTAGTTTAATTGGTTTATTCATGTGGGGAGAGAGGTCCGGACAATGAGGCAACAGTCTGATCGGCGCCAGGGGCGGGAGCTGCCGGGGTCAGCATGGGTCAGCTGACTCTCGGGAGCGTAGTGGGGGGTGAACAAGTGCTCAGCTGGTGCTTGACTGGGGCTTTTGGGTCGTGGGGCTGTTTGGGGAGGAGGGGAGGGGGGGATGCTGCTTTGCTGACAGAGGAGGTATCAATTTCAGGGAACCAATTGAGGGTCGGGGGTGGTGGCTCCCTGTGTGGGCGCTCGAGGAAGCAAAGCGAAAGTTCGAGGTTGGCCAAAAAAGGCCGATGGACAGTCGGTGGGGGGCGGTTAGTGGAACGTGAGGGGTTTCAATGGGCCGGTCAAAAGAGCGCACGTGTTCACGCATCTAAAGGGATTAAAGGCAGACGTAGCAATGCTTCAGGAGACAGATTTAAAGCTCGCAGATCACACGAGATTGAGAAAGGGATGGATAGGCCAGGTGTTCCATTCAGAGCTGGATTCGAAGACCAATTCTGATCAGTAAGGGTGTGGCATTCGAGGCTGGGAGAATTGTGGCAGATAAGGGGGGCAGGTATATAATGGTGAGTGGAAAGTGGGAGGGGGTCTGGGTGGTGTTTGTGAACGTCTACGCTCCGAATTGGGATGATGTGGAATTTATGAGGCGCATGCTAGGCAAAATCCCGGACTTCGAGTCACACAACCTGATCATGGGGGAGACTTTAACACAGTCAGGGCGTTAATCCCAAAGGTGGGGACAGAATACTCAGCAATCACAGTCTCGGACCATGCCCCTCATTGGGTGGACCTGCGGCTTAGTGAGGAGAGAGGGCAGCGCCCACTCTGGAGACTGGATGTGGGGCTGCTGGCGGACAAAGAGGTTTGCGGGTGGATTAGCAGGAACATCCAGGATTACCTGGAAACAAACGATACGGGTGAGGTAGTAGCGGCAACGGTCTGGGAGGCTCTGAAGGCAGTTGTCAGAGGGGAGCTCATCTCAATTCGATTCCATAGGGAAAAGAGAGAAAGAGCGGAGAGGGAGAGACTGGTGGAGGAGATACTCCGAGTGGACAGGAGATACGTGGAGGCCCCGAGGCGGGGCTACTGAGGGAGTGGCAGAGTCTGCAGGCAGAGTTTGAACTGCTGACCACAGGGAAAGCGGTAGCACAGCTGAGGAAGGCAAGGGGGCCAGTCTACAAGTACGGGGAGAAAGCGAGTAGAATGCTGGCACACCAACTGCGAAAGAGGGAGGGGGCCAGGGAAATCGGGGGAGTAAAGAATAAGGAGGGTAACACGGTCTTGGATCCAGGGGGGGGTGAACGGAGTCTTTAAGGAGTTCTATGGTAAACTATACGAGTCGGAGCCCCCGACGGGAGTGGAAGGGATGAGGCAATTTTTGGACCAGCTGAGGTTTCCAAAGGTGGAAGAGGACCTGGTGGAGGGGCTGGGGGCCCCGATTGAATTGGAGGAGATTGTCAAGGGTATAGAGGACATGCAATTGGGTAACGCCCCGGGGCTGGACGGTTACCAGGTAGAATTCTGTGAGACATTTTCGGAAATATTGAGCCCACTCCTGATGAGGACCTTCAAAGAGGCTAGAGAGAAAGGAACCCTCCCCCAACAATGTCACAGGCCTTGATCTCACTCATTCTTAAACGAGGGAAGGACCCGGAACATTGCGGGTCATACAGGCCGATTTCGCTTTTAAACGGGATGCCAGATTGCTAGATTCTGGCCACAAGAATTGAGGATTGCGTCCCAGGGGTGATAGAGGAAGACCAGACTGGGTTTGTTAAAGGCAGACAACTCAATACCAATCTCCGGAGACTTTTGAATATTATCATGATGCCCTCAGAGGGAGGGGAGGCGGAGATGGTAACAGCGATGGTCGCAGGGAAAGCCTTTGACCGGGTGGAATGGGAGTACCTGTGGGAAACGCTGGGGAGGTTCAGGTTTGGTGAGGGCTTTATTGTCTGGGTGAAATTGCTGTACCAGGCGCCTGTAGCAAGTGTATGTACAAACCGGCTGAAATCGGGGTACTTCGAGCTTCACCGGGAAACGAGGCAGGAGTGTCCCCTCTCCCCGTTACTATTTGCCTTAGCTATAGAACCACTAGCTATGGCACTGCGAGCCTCAAGGAACTGGCGGGGACATCGGGTCTCGCTATACGCGGATGATGTGCTCCTGTACATTTCGGACCCTGTGGAGGGGATGGGGGAGGTTCTGCGGATCCAGAGGGATATTGGTAGTTTTTCAGGGTACAAACTGAACACGGGAAAGAGCGAGGTGTTTGTGATCCAGGCCAACGGGCAGGAGAAGAGGCTGAAAGAGCTGCCGCTCAGGATGGTAGAGAAAAGTTTTTGTTACCTGGGTATACAGGTGGCCAGGAAATGGGATGCCCTGCACAGGCTCAACCTGACCCGGTTGGTGAAGCAAATGGAAGGGGACTTTAAAAGGTGGGACATGCTCCCGCTGTCACTGGCAGGGAGGGTGCAGACCGTGAAAATGACTGTCCTCCCCAGATTTTTGTTTGTCTTTCAGTGCCTCCCCATCTTCATCCCTAAGGCCTTTTTTAAGCGGGTGAGTAGGATCATTACGGGCTTTGTGTGGGCGAATAAGACCCCACGAATAAGGAGATCGCTGTTGGAGCTCAGTCGGGGGGGGGGGGGGGGGGGGGGGGGGGGGGGGATTGGTTGGCACTGCCGAACTTTCGCAACTACTACTGGGCGGCCAATATAGCTATGATTAGGAAGTGGGCGATGGGGAGGGGGGGGGTGGGGGGGCGGGCGGCTTGGGAGCAGCTGGAGGCGGCGTCAAGTAAAAGGACTAGTCTGGGAGCTTTGATAACGGCTGCTTTGCTGTTCTCGCCGACCCGTTACTCCACAAGTCCGGTGGTGGTGGCGACACTGAGGATCTGGGGACAGTGGAGGAGGTACAAGAAGGTGGAGGGAGCATCGGTCTGGACCCCGATAGGTAACAACCACAGGTTTGTCCCGAATGGGATGGATGGTGGGTTCCAGAGCTGGCAGACGGCAGGCATCAGAAGGATGGGAGATCTGTTCATAGACTGAAGCTTTCCCAGTTTGAAGCGCGAGAGGACAAATTTAATCTGCCGCCAGGAAATACCTTTAAATATCTGCAAGTACGAGCCTTCCTGAAAAAACAGGTAGTGGCCTTTCCGACGCGTGCCGCCACTGAGGATACAGGACAGGGTGGTCTCCGGCACCTGGGTGGGGGAGGGGAAGGTGTCGGATATCTACCAGGAACTACAGGAGGCGGAGGAAACCCCGGTGGAGGAGCTCAAGGGCAAGTGGGAGGAGGAGCTAGGTGAGGAGTTGGAAACAGGTCTGTGGGCAGAGGTCCTGGGCAGGGTTAATTCCTCCTCATCATGTGCCAGGCTCAGTCTAATTCAATTTAAGGTGGTCCACGGGGCACACATGACGGCAGCGAGAATGAGCAAGTTTTTTGGGGTAGAAGACAGTTGTATGAGGTGCAAGGGCAGCCCTGCAAACCATGTCCACATGTTTTTGGGCATGCCCGGAGCTTAGAGCGTTCTGGCGAGGGTTCGCGAGGGCAATGTCCAAGGTGCTTAACACACATGTGGTGCCGAGTCCAGAGATAGCGATGTTTGTAGTGTCTGAAGACCCGGGAGTTCAGGGGGCGAAAGAGGCCGACGTCTTGGCCTAGTAGGCCGGAGACGGATTTTATTAATGTGGAGCAACTCGAAGCCCCCGAGTATAGAGACTTGGGTTAACGACATGGCTGGGTTTCTCAGCCGCGAGAAAATAAAGTTTGCCTTAAGAGGGTCTACGCTAGGGTTCTCTCGGAGGTGGCAGCCGTTCGACTTTCTCGGGGAAAATGAAAATGTCAGCAGCAGCAATCTGTAGGAGGGGGGGGGTTGTGAGTGCTTCATTGGGATGGTGTGGGAAGACTGAGTCGCGTGGCGTAATGTTTATTTAATTGTTATTGTATATTATCTTTTTGCACTATGTTAATGTTCACCCTAGTTTGTTTTGTTATTATTGTTACTACTGTTTTATTATGAAAAATTCAGCAAAACCTTAATAAAAATATTTTTAAAAAATAAAATAAACAGCTTGATAGCAGCTTGCCCTTAAGACTTGAAGTAAGGAAGAGTGGATAGAGGTAACAATGACCATAACCAGTAAGCTATCCCTGGCCCTATGCTGCCCATATGACTTTCTCAAGACCGGAAAAAGTGGGAATTATGGAAATACCTTTTCCTACGATATTGAGTAGGGATTGGGCCTTCACATTAAAGAACAGAAGCATCGAGTCAGTTTGTTTCTTTATGATGTAGGTCCATTGGCAGACAACATTTTCCTAAGTGAAGGAGTCCACCGCAGACTTTGAGAGCTTTCTCAATGTTGTCTGGCTAGTTCTTGCAGAAGGACATGTTTTTTTTTTTAAATAATATTTTATTGAAAATTTTTGGTCAACCAACACAGTACATTGTGCATCCTTTACACAACATTGTAACAATACAGATAATAATGACCTTTTTTAAATTTAAACAAAAACAACAACAAATAAATAAATATTAAATAACAAAAAAATAAAAATAAAAACTAGCCCTAATTGGCAACTGCCTTGTCTCAGGCCACCCTCCCCCCCCCCCCCCCCCATCCCCCCCCCCCCATCCCTCCCCCCCCCCCCCCCCCCCCCCCCCCCCAAAGTCCTGGGCCGCTGCTGCTGCCTTCTTTGTTCTCCCCTATCTATCTTTCCGCAAGATATTCGACGAACGGTTGCCACCGCCTAGTAAACCCTTGAGCCGACCCCCTTAGGACGAACTTAATCCGCTCTAACTTTATGAACCCCGCCATATCATTTATCCAGGTCTCCACCCCCGGGGGCTTGGCTTCTTTCCACATTAGCAATATTCTGCGCCGGGCTACTAGGGACGCAAAGGCCAAAACATCGGCCTCTTTCGCCTCCTGCACTCCCGGCTCTTGTGCAACCCCAAATATAGCCAACCCCCAGCTTGGTTCGACCCGGACTCCTACTACTTTCGAAAGCACCTTTGTCACCCCCATCCAAAACCCCTGTAGTGCCGGGCATGACCAAAACATATGGGTATGATTCGCTGGGCTTCTCGAGCACCTCGCACACCTATCCTCCACCCCAAAAAATTTACTGAGCCGTGTTCCAGTCATATGTGCCCTGTGTAATACCTTAAACTGAATCAGGCTTAGCCTGGCGCACGAGGACGACGAGTTTACCCTGTTTAGGGCATCTGCCCACATCCCCTCCTCAATCTCCTCCCCTAGCTCTTCTTCCCATTTCCCTTTTAGTTCGTCCATCATAGTCTCCCCTTCGTCTCTCATTTCCCTATATATATCCGACACCTTACCATCCCCCACCCATTTCTTTGAGATGACTCTGTCCTGCACCTCTTGTGTCGGGAGCTGCGGGAATTCCCTCACCTGTTGCCTCGCAAAAGCCCTCAATTGCATGTACCTGAATGCATTCCCTTGGGGCAACCCATATTTCTCGGTCAGCGCTCCCAGACTCGCAAACTTCCCATCCACAAATAGATCTTTCAGTTGCGTTATACCTGCTCTTTGCCACATTCCATATCCCCCATCCATTCCCCCCGGGGCAAACCTATGGTTGTTTCTTATCGGGGACCCCCCCAGTGCTCCGGTCTTTCCCCTATGTCGTCTCCACTGTCCCCAAATCTTCAGTGTAGCTACCACCACCGGACTCGTGGTATAGTTCCTTGGTGAGAACGGCAATGGGGCTGTCACCATAGCCTGCAGGCTGGTCCCCCTACAGGACGCCCTCTCTAATCTCTTCCACGCCGCTCCTTCCTCCTCTCCCATCCACTTACTCACCATTGAAATATTAGCGGCCCAATAATACTCACTTAGGCTCGGTAGTGCCAGCCCCCCCCTATCCCTACTATGCTGTAAGAATCCCTTCCTCACTCTCGGAGTCTTCCCGGCCCAAACAAAACCCATGATACTCTTTTCTATCCTTTTGAAAAAAGCCTTCGTGATCACCACCGGGAGACACTGAAACACAAAGAGGAATCTCGGGAGGACCACCATCTTAACCGCCTGCACCCTCCCTGCCATTGACAATGCTACCATATCCCATCTCTTGAAATCTTCCTCCATCTGTTCCACCAACCGCGTCAAATTTAGCCTGTGCAATGTGCCCCAATTCTTAGCTATCTGGATCCCCAGGTAACGAAAGTCTCTTGTTACCTTCCTCAACAGTAGGTCTTCTATTTCTCTACTCTGCTCCCCTGGATGCACCACAAACAGCTCACTCTTTCCCATGTTCAATTTATACCCTGAAAAATTCCCAAACTCCCCAAGTATCCGCATTATTTCTGGCATCCCCTCCGCTGGATCCGCCACATATAGTAGCAGATCATCCGCATATAAAGATACCCGGTGTCCTTCTCCTCCCCTAAGTATTCCCCTCCATCCCTTGGAACCTCTCAGCGCTATCGCCAGGGGCTCAATCGCCAGTGCAAACAGTAATGGGGACAGAGGACATCCCTGCCTTGTCCCTCTATGGAGCCGAAAATATGCCGATCCCCGTCCATTCACTCGCCACTGGGGCCCTATACAACAGCTGCACCCATCTAACATACCCCTCTCCGAACCCAAATCTCCTCAACACCTCCCACAGATAATCCCACTCCACTCTATCAAATGCTTTCTCGGCATCCATCGCCACTACTATCTCCGTTTCACCCTCTGGTGGGGCCATCATCATTACCCCTAACAACCTCCGTATGTTCGTGTTCAGCTGTCTCCCCTTCACAAACCCAGTTTGGTCCTCATGAACCACCCCCAGGACACATTCCTCTATTCTCATTGCCATTACCTTGGCCAAGACCTTGGCATCTACATTGAGGAGGGAGATTGGTCTGTAGGACCCGCATTGTAGCGGATCCTTTTCCTTCTTTAAAAGAAGCGATATTGTTGCTTCTGACATAGTCGGGGGCAGTTGTCCCCTTTCCTTTGCCTCGTTGAAGGTCCTCGTCAGTAGCGGGGCGAGCAAGTCCAAATATTTTCTGTAAAATTCAACTGGCAATCCGTCCGGTCCCGGGGCCTTTCCCGTCTGCATGTTCCTAATTCCTTTCACCACTTCTTCTACCGTGATCTGTGCTCCCAATCCCATCCTTTCCTGCTCTTCCACCTTGGGAATTTCCAGCCGATCCAAAAACTCCATCATTCTCTCCCTCCCATCCGGGGGTTGAGCTTCATACAATTTTTTATAAAATGTCTTAAACACTTCATTCACTCTCTCCGCTCCCCGCTCCGTCTCTCCATCTTCGTCTCTCACCCCCCCTATTTCCCTCGCTGCTCCCCTTTTCCTCAATTGGTGTGCCAGCAATCTGCTCGCCTTCTCTCCATATTCATACTGTACACCCTGCGCCTTCCTCCATTGTGCCTCTGCAGTGCCTGTGGTCAGCAAGTCAAATTCCACATGCAGCCTTTGCCTTTCCCTATACAGTCCCTCCTCCGGTGCTTCCGCATACTGTCTGTCCACCCTCAAAAGTTCTTGCAACAACCGCTCCCGTTCCTTACTCTCCTGCTTCCCTTTATGTGTCCTTATTGATATCAGCTCCCCCCTAACCACCGCCTTCAACGCCTCCCAGACCACTCCCACCTGAACCTCCCCATTGTCATTGAGTTCCAAGTACTTTTCAATGCATCCCCTCACCCTTAAGCACACCCCCTCATCCGCCATTAGTCCCATGTCCATTCTCCAGGGTGGACGCCCTCTTGTTTCCTCCCCTATCTCCAAGTCTACCCAGTGTGGGGCATGATCCGAAATGGCTATAGCCGTATATTCCGTTGCCCTCACCCTCGGGATCAATGCCCTACCCAACACAAAAAAGTCGATGCGTGAATAGACTTTATGGACATAGGAGAAAAACGAGAACTCCTTACTCCTAGGTCTACTGAATCTCCACGGGTCCACCCCTCCCATCTGCTCCATAAAATCCTTAAGCACCTTGGCTGCTGCCGGCCTCCTACCAGTCCTGGACTTCGACCTATCCAGCCTTGGTTCCAACACCGTGTTAAAGTCTCCCCCCATTATCAGCTTTCCGGTCTCTAGGTCTGGGATGCGTCCTAGCATTCGCCTCATAAAATTGGCATCGTCCCAATTCGGGGCATACACGTTTACCAACACCACCATCTCTCCCTGTAATTTGCCACTCACCATCACGTATCTGCCCCCGTTATCCGCCACTATAGTCTTTGCCTCGAACATTACCCGCTTCCCCACTAATATAGCCACCCCCCTGTTTTTCGCATCCAGCCCCGAATGGAACACCTGCCCTACCCATCCTTTGCGCAACCTAACCTGATCTATCAGTTTCAGGTGCGTTTCCTGTAACATGACCACATCTGCTTTAAGTTTCTTAAGGTGTGCGAGTACTCGTGCCCTCTTTATCGGCCCGTTAAGCCCCCTCACGTTCCATGTGATCAGCCGAGTTGGGGGGCTTCCCACCCCCCCCCCCTGCCGGTTAGCCATCATCTTTTTCCAGCTTCTCGCCCAGTTCCCACGCGGCTGTATTTCTCCCAGACGGTGCCCCCCCGCCCATCCTTTCCCGCACCCACTCCCCCCTTTCCCCAGCAGCAGCAACCCAGTAATTCCCCCCTCCCCCCCCCCCCCCCCTGCTAGACCCCCCGCTAGCGTAATTACTCCCCCCATGTTGCTCCCAGAAGTCAGCAAACTCTGGCTGACCTTGGCTTCCCCCCGTGATCACGGCTCGCCCCATGCGGCGCCCCCTCCTTCCTGCTTCTCTATTCCCGCCATAATTATCATAGCGCGGGAACCAAGCCCGCGCCTCTCCCTCGGCCCCGCCTCCCATGGCCAACGCCCCATCTCCTCTCCCTCCCCACCTCCCCCCATCACCACCTGTGGGAGAAAGAAAAATTACCATACCGCAGGATTAATCATACAATCCCTCTTCGCCCCCCCCCCCACTCGTCCCGCCACTTTGTCCAAACGTTCATTTTCGTAGTCCAATCATTCCAATTTTTCTTCTACAATAAAAGTCCACGCTTCATCCGCCGTCTCAAAGTAGTGGTGCCTCCCTTGATATGTGACCCACAGTCTTGCCGGTTGCAGCATTCCAAACTTTATCTTTTTTTTGTGAAGTACCGCTTTGGCCCGATTAAAGCTCGCCCTCCTTCTCGCCACCTCCGCACTCCAATCTTGATAGACGCGGATCACCGCGTTCTCCCATTTACTACACCGAGTTTTCTTCGCCCATCTAAGGACCATTTCTCTATCCTTAAAACGGAGAAATCTCACCACTATGGCTCTGGGAGCTTCTCCTGCTCTCGATCCTCGCACCATAACTCGGTATGCTCCCTCCACCTCCAACGGACCCGTCGGGGCCTCCACTCCCATTAACGAGTGCAGCATCGTGCTCACATATGCCCCGACGTCCGCCCCCTCCACACCTTCAGGAAGGCCAAGAATCCTCAAGTTGTTCCTCCTTGCGTTATTTTCCAGTGCCTCCAACCTCTCCACAGATCGTTTCTGGTGTGCCTCCTGTATCTCCGACTTCACCACCAGGCCCTGTATGTCGTTTTCATTCTCTGCTGCTTTCGCCTTCACGACCCGAAGCTCCTGCTCCTGGGTCTTTTGTTCCTCTTTCAGCCCTTCAATCGCCTGTAATATCGGGGCCAACCTTTTTTATCTCCTCCACGCAGCGTTTCAAAAACTCTTGTTGTTCAGGGCCACATATGAAACTGCCACCTTCCGACGCCATCTTGGTTTCTGCTTGCCTTCCTTGCCGTTGTTCCAAAGGATCCGCTGCAATCCGGCCACTTTCCTCTCCTTTTTCCATCCGTGTCCAGGGGGAACACCCTTCTGGTTTACCACACGGTGTTTTCAGCCGTTAAAATTGCCGTTGGGGCTCCTATCAAGAGCCCAAAAGTCCGTTTCACAGGGAGCTGCCGAAACGTGCGACTCAGCTGGTCATCGCCGCACCCGGAAGCCGCAGAAGGACATGTTAATCTGCGATCACATAGTCATGGGCATCTGAGACAAAAATCTCCCAACTTTCTTCAGACTAAATGATCTTAAATGTACTTTGGATCAAGTGGTCCAATATACGAGCGAGATAGGCTGAGCTTAAGGAGTTCAGTCAGAGGTAATTCGATATTACTCCATAGACTGGGTAGGTCCATGGACAGCAGCCCCACCTTTTATTTAAAAAAATGTCCGCCAAACTGGGCTAAAGGGCAGAAAACATGCTGGCAGTCATTTTGAGATGCTTAATTGGGCGAAGTACCAGGACTGCTCAGCAGGTGATGTGGAATCCTTTAAGTGCAAATCCAACAACTTTTAATTGAGGTAGAAGCCAAAATATTTATTTTTTAAAACTCCCTGCATTTCTCACAGCCCCAATGCACCTTCCCTTTCAGATGCTGACGTACGCTCACAGTATTTTGTGCCCTGTTAATGTGCAGTGGCATTGGCTACATTCAGTTAAATGATAAGGCAGCACTAATGTAATCCGCAATGAACAAGAACAACAAACATAGACCACTACAGCACAGGAACACACCCTTCGGCCCTCCAAGCCTGCGCCGACCATGCTGCCTGTCTTACCTAAAACCTTCTACACATTAGGGACCCTTGTTCCTCTATTCCCATCCTAATCATGTATTTGTCAAAATGCCCCTTAAATGTCACTATCGTCCCTGCTTCCACCACCTCCTCCGGCAGCGAGTTCCAGGCACCCACTACCCTCTGTGAAAAAACATCTCTCGCATATCTCCTCTAAACTTTTCCCCTCGCACCTTTATGCTCCCTAGTAATTGGCTCTTCCACCTGGGAAAAAGCTTCTGACTATCCACTCTGTCTACGCCCCTCATAATTTTGTAGACCTCTATCAGGTCGCCCCTCAACCTCCATCATTCCAGTGAGAACAAACTGAGTTTATCCAACCTCTCCTCATAGTTAATGCTAGGTCTAGGTTCATAGAATAGATCATAGAATTTACAGTGCAGAAGGAGGCCATTCGGCCCATCGAGTCTGCACCGGCTCTTGGAAAGAGCACCCTATCCAAGCCCACACCTTCACCCTGTCCCCATAACCCAGTAACCCCACTCACCAACACTAAGGGCAATTTTGGACAGTAAAGGCAATTTAGGATGGCTAATCCACCTAACCGGCACATCTTTGGACTGTGGGAGGAAACCGGAGCACCCGGAGGAAACCCACGCACACACGGGAGAACGTGCAGACTCCGCACAGACAATGACCCAGCCGGGAATCGAACCTGGGACCCTGGAGCTGTGAAGCAATTGTGCTAACCACTATGCTACTGTGTTGCCCAATTTTGTATTACCATCCTCTTGTCTGTTTTCAGGTTTTAGCCAATTTCTTCACTATAGAATTATACAGTTGCTTTCTGGGATTATGTATGTATGATAAATATATGGGCAGATTGGTAGCACAGTGGCGACTAGGGGCTTTTCTCAGTAACTTCATTGCAGTGTTAATGTAAGCCTACTTGTGACAATAAAGATTATTATTAAATTATGCAGACACTACAGGTATGATATGGCAGCAAGAACTACCTTTGCTCATCTCAGTGGTAGTGTTGCTGAGGTTAAACTCTGCTGCACTTCAGCCTGAAGAACAGGTTTGCCCAGTACCTGGATGCCCACAGATTGTTGAGGCTCATTGAAACATATGAGGGGACTTGACAGGGTAGATGCTGAGAGGGTATTTCCTCTCGTGGGGGAATTGCGGACTGGAACAGTTTAACAACCAGGGTCTCCCATTTTAGATGGAAATGAGGAGGAACTGCTGCCTCACAGCGCCAGGGATATGGGTTCAATTCTGGCCTTGGGTGACTGTGTAGAGTCTGCACATTCTCCCGTGTCTGCATGGGTTTCCTCCGGGTGCTCTGGTTTCCTCCCACAGTCCAAAGATGTGCAGGTCAGGTGGATTGGCCATGATAAATTGCCCTTAAATGTTCAAAGATGTGCTGTTTAGTTGGGGGAGTGGTTCCAGGTAGGGTGCTCTTTCAGAGGGTCGGGGCAGACTCGATAGGCTGAATGGCTACCTTCTGCATTGTAGGAATTCTATGGTTCGATGCCTTTCTTCTATCAAAGAGTCTTTAATCTCTTCCACAGAAAACAGCACAGGTTGGGTCATTCATGGCTGAGTTGGCTAATTTTTTAATTATCAAGGAAATTGAGGGTTGTTCTGTTGGTACAGAGGCGAGGGTATCTGGTCTCTTCAGCGCAAAGATTAGTGCTTGCACCATTTGTTTTTTGTACAACTGTGTTATGAACTGTTTTAATAATCAGAGTATCCTACCCCCTCCCCATACGTTGGTACTGAGGGGAGGGTACCCTGTTTCTCCAACGCAAAATTAATGTTTGTACCGTTTGGCCTGGTACAACTGTCTTGTGAACTGTTTAATAAAAAGATATCTTCACTCAGAGGGTAGTGAGTGTCTGGAATGGGCTGCCAGAGGTAGTAGTAGAAGCGGGTACAATTGTGTCTTTCAAAAAGCATTTAGATGGTTACATGGGTAAGATGGGTATAGAGGGTTATGGGCCAAGTGCGGGCAACTGGGACTAGCTTAATGGTAAAAAAACTGGGCGGCATGGACTGGTTGGGCCGAAGGGCCTGTTTCCATGCTGTAAACTTCTATGATTCTATGATTCTATGATATGGCCAATCCACCTAACCTGCACATATTTGGACTATGGGAGGAAACTGGAGCACCCGGAGGAAACCCACGCAGACACGGGGAGAACATGCAGACTCCACACAGACAGTGACCCAAGGCCGGAATTGAACTCTGGTCCCTATCGCTGTGAGGCTTCAGTGCCCCCAGGAATCTGTGTTCTTTTTTTTGCTGATGTCAATAATGAGGCCGTCTCAAGGTAAATTGCTGTGAGGCGGTTTGCACGTTCTCCCCGTGTGGGTTTCGCTCCCACAACCCAAAAGATGTACAGGGTAGGTGGCTTGGCCACACTAAATTGCCCCTTAATTGGAAAAAAATAATTGGGTACTCTTAAATTAAAATAAAACTTGCTGTGAGGCAATGGAACAAAATGTAATTATTAAACCAACTTTTGTAATGCCTGAAACATTTTGGAAGAGATCTAGCGGTTCCGTTTGCCGCAGGCACAAATCCCGCTATGGTTGCTGAATCTCACGAAAGGGCCAAAACCGGATTTGCGAAGGCAAAATCTCCTGTTTGAGAATAGCCGCAGCATCCGGCCATCGTGGAGTCTGCGTTCCTCAGTGGCATGAGCCATGCCAGGATTGCAGAGGTGCCTGGAGACCCCAGGGGTTGAGGGCCAAGGATGGCCAATACCCCTGGTAGTGCCAAGTGGCCGCTGCAGTAGGCAGTGCCAGGGGTGTAACCACCCTCCTGGTGATTAGGGGAGAGAGGGGAGAGCCCTGATGACAGCATGGGGGTGAGGAGAGGAGACAGGGGAGGGTGCCCTCTGTGGTTGGGGGTGGGAGGGATTGCCCGAAGCTTGTGGGTGTAGTCTGTGGACGGGTTGGGGAAACTTAAAGTTTCCAGCTCTATCAGGCCGAACTCTACCAGATTGACGGCATAAACCACACTCTCAGATTTTCTCTCCACTAAGTGCCAGAAAATCTGGTCTGAAAATTTGGATGTGTTTCTGGAGAGAAACGTGCTGGTTTTCAGTCTGAGTCCGACAATTCTGGGAAAATACCTCTCCTTAAATGTTCATGTGCTTTAATTGGTGGGATATGGTTTAAAGACTCTTTAGTGAGAAAGCATTTTAATATTGGTGGAGTTGAAGAATGCTTCCTAATGTGTGTTTTGTTTTGCTATATTCAGGAGCGTTAATGGAAACCATCAAGCAGCACTTTGGTTCCTTTGAAAAGTTTAAGGAAACGATGACTGCAACCTCAGTTGGTGTTCAAGGCTCGGGATGGGGATGGCTGGGTTACAACAAGAATTCAGGAAGGCTACAGCTTGCTGCTGCTTCCAATCAGGATCCACTGCAAGGAACAACAGGTTAGCTATGGCTTTATTTTCCCCTTCTCGTGAATTAATGGCCTAAATAGGAATGATCTGTCACATTTAGAATATGCTTTGATTTTACTTTGCTGGTAGATATTGATTATCTCCAAATAGACCAGTCTCTAAATTTGGTCAGACCTTTTGATTGTCTGCTCTTATTTTAACTGAATCTTTACAAATTCAATCCTGCCCTTCCCCAAGATGAATAGGAATCAGAACGCTTTAAAGGTTTCAGATTGGATTTTGTATTCAATTATATTACCAAAGAATAACATTAATCCGTGGTCCTTCTGAAACGATAGCATTAATGGCGTGCAGTTATGTTTTTGCCCTCCTTACGTGAGGTTCCTGGTAACTTATCCTAGTTTTAATTTTATTTTCCTTCTACTGGATAGACTGTGACCTTTTTCCCTGGAGCGTAGGAGGCTTGGGGTGATCTTATAGAAGTCTATAAAATAATGAGGAGCATAGATATAGTATAGATAGTATACATCTTTTCCCAAAGATAGAGGAGTCTAAATCTAGAGGGCATAGGTTTATGTGAGAGGGACGAGATACAAAAGAGACCAGAGGGGCAATTTGTTCACACACAGCGTGGTGAGTGTCTGGAACGAGCTGCCAGAGGCAGTAGTAGAGACGGTACAATTTTGTCTTTTAAAAAGCATTTAGACAGTTATATGGGTAAGATGAGTATAGAGGGATATGGGCCAAATAAGGGCAATTGGGACTAGCTTAGTGGTAAAAACTGGGCGTCATGGACAAGTTGGGCTGAAGGGCCTGTTTCCATGCTGTAAACCTCTCTGACTCTATGATGCTCCATATCTTTGATGGTGGAAAATAAAAGTACATACAGTACACCAAAAGGACAATTACAGCACAAGATAATTGTTGGGTGCAGTGTACCTCCTCAATTGGAGTTATCTATTGGAGTTAGGGGCTGGTTTAGCACACTGGGCTAAATCGCTGTCTTTTAAAGCAGGCCAGCAGCACGGTTCAATTCCCGTACCAGCCTCCCTGAACAGGCGCCGGAATGTGGCGACTAGGGGCTTTTCACAGTAACTTCATTGAAGCCTACTTGTGACAATAAGCGATTTTCATTTCATTTTTCATTCTATTCAAATCATATTACTCATATTTTTGCAAATACTTAATGATGTTTGTGTTTATGGATAACATGTACAATTGTTAATGCAACGTTCCTTGAATAGACTCACTAAAGTCAACATGTCCCATGTTTCAGGTCTAATTCCCCTACTTGGAATTGATGTGTGGGAGCATGCCTACTACCTGCAGTACAAGAATGTGCGGGGTGACTATCTAAAAGCTATCTGGAATGTTATCAACTGGGAGAATGTAGGAGAGAGACTCAAAGCTGCCATGAAATGAGGAGTATTCATGCTGGACTTCGAGGCAACAAACAGATTTCTGCCATCGCTGTTTTAAAATGTTTTTGTGTAACATTTGTTAAACAGATTCCAGCTCTCTTGAGACCATGTTTAAAGCATTAAATCTTTGGAAACATCCAGCAAGTATGATTTTGTATTTATTTTAAATGATTCTAAACATTTCTAAACTTTCTTTCTGAAATGCTTGAGGCACTGAAGAACCTGTGTTGCACAATCCCACAATTAAAAGCAATGTAAACTTTGCTTTATTCTGCTGTAGTATTAACATAGAACATAGAAAATACAGCACAGAACAGGCCCTTCGGCCCACGATGTTGTGCCGAACCTTTGTCCTAGATTAATCATAGATTATCATTGAATTTACAGTGCAGAAGGAGGCCATTCGGCCCTTTGAGTCTGCACCGGCTCTTGGAAAAAGCACCCTACCCAAACTCAACACCTTCACCCAACACCAAGGGCAATTTGGACATTAAGGGCAATTCATCATTGGCCAATTCACCTAACCTGCACATCTTTGGATTGTGGGAGGAAACCGGAGCACCCGGAGGAAACCCACGCAGACACGGGGAGGACGTGCAGACTCCGCACAGTCAGTGACCCAAGCCGGAATCGAAACTAGTTCCCTCCACTGCGCATGGTCAATTATACAAAAATGAATTTATATAATCGGCAATTTGGAACTATCTTTGTTTACAAATATGATAACAATAGTGAGACTTGGGATTAAATAGCTGGTGTGATTCCCTGCAGTTGAATTATATATATATATATATATATATATATATTTTAATATTGACATGAGGATTGGACGTCATTAGTTCTTTAAAATGTTGCCTTTTTAATGCTGTAATAAGAGTTTGAATCAAGAAAGAAGTAAGAAATTATTTTCTTTTCTCATTGCTTGGAATTCCAAGCAAAGGGGAAAAACAAAATTTTAAAGAACCATTAGTAAGATGGAATAAAAGCAAGGGGAGAGAAGTAGAAATAATTGACCGCAATAAAGTAAAGCTATGGAGGGCAGCAAGGTGGTGCAGTGGTTAGCACTGCTGCCTCACGGCGCCGAGGTCTCAGGTTCGATCCCGGCCCTGGGTCACTGTCTGTGTGGAGTTTGCACATTCTCCCCGTGTTTGCGTGGGTTTCACCCCCAGAACCAAAAGATGTGCAGGGTAGGTGGATTGGCCATGCTGAATTGCCCCTTAATTGGAAAAAATGAATTGGGTACTCCAAATTTTTTTAAAAAGTAAAGCTATGGGATGGAGAGGAATATGAAATATTACACAAGAAATAGGAGCAGGAGTAGACTATATAGCCCATTGAGCCTGCTCCACCATTCAATACAAGTCCAAATACAGTCCAAAGATGTGCAGGTTAGATGAATTGGCCATTGATAGGGCGGGGCAGTGGGCCTAGGTGGAGTGTTCTTTAGGAGGGTCAGTGCAGACTCATTGGGCTGAATGGCCTCCTGTACTGTACGGATTCTATGGAACACAATCATGGTTGATCTTGGGCTTCAAGTCTGCTCCCATATCTCTTGATCCCTTTCTTAAGTGTATTCAATGTTTGAGCATCCACGACATACTGGGATAGAGAATTCCAAAGATTAACAATCCTTTTGCATTAAATATTTATGAGACTGCCTCTCCTTCTTCAGCACTCTGAATATGAGGCCCAATTTACTCAATCCTTCATCCCAAGGACCAATTTAGTACTGCCTCCAATGCAAGTAAATCCTTTTTTAAGTAAGGATGATTTCAGATGTGACCTCACCAAAACCCTGTATAATTGTAACAAGACATCGTTACTCCTGTACTCCAATCCCCTTGCAGCATGGCCAATATATATGGAGTGTTGGCCTTTATTGGTAGAGGGATTGAGTTCCGGAGTCAGGAGGTCATGTTGCAGCTGTACAGAACTCTGGTACGGCCGCATTTGGAGTATTGCGTACAGTTCTGGTCACCGCATTATCGGAAGGACGTGGAGGCTTTGGAGCGGGTGCAGAGGAGATTTACCAGGATGTTGCCTGGTATGGAGGGAAAATCTTATGAGGAAAGGCTGATGGACTTGAGGTTGTTTTCGTTGGAGAGAAGAAGGTTAAGAGGAGACTTAATAGAGGCATACAAAATGATCAGGGGGTTAGATAGGGTGGACAGTGAGAGCCTTCGCCCGCGGATGGAAATGGCTGGCACGAGGGGACATAGCTTTAAACTGAGGGGTAATAGATATAGGACAGAGGTCAGAGGTAGGTTCTTTACGCAAAGAGTGGTGAGGCCGTGGAATGCCCTACCGGCAACAGTAGTGAACTCGCCAACATTGAGGGCATTTAAAAGTTTATTGGATAAGCATATGGATGATAATGGCATAGTGTAGGTTAGATGGCTTTTGTTTCGGTGCAACATCGTGGGCCGAAGGGCCTGTACTGCACTGTATCGTTCTATGTTCTATGTAATATGTCATTTTCCTTTTTAATTGCTCGCTGTACTGCATGCTAATTTTCATCATTCCTTGTATGAACATACCCAAGTCTCTGACATCAACATTTACAAGTTGATTATTTTATCCATCTTATTACAATGTTTTTTTTTTTATAAATATTTTATTGAAAATTTTGGTCAACCAACACAGTACATTGTGCATTATTTACACAATATTATAACAACACAAATAACAATGACCTATTTTATAAACAAAAAATGAATAAATAATAAATAACAAAAATGAAAACTAACCCTAATTGGCAACTGCCTTATCACAAGTAACACTCTCCAAAAATATAATTTAACAGTCCAATATATAATTATCTGTCGCAACGACCTATACATATTATACAGTATATATTAACAACCCTGACCGCCCCCCCCCCCCCCCCCCCCCCCGATCCTGGGCTGCTGCTGCTGCCTTCTTTTTTCCATTCCATCTATCTTTCTGCGAGGTATTCGACGAACGGTTGCCACCACCTGGTGAACCCTTGAGCCGACCCCCTTAGAACGAACTTAATCCGCTCTAGCTTTATAAACCCTGCCATGTCATTTATCCAGGTCTCCACCCCCGGGGGCTTGGCTTCTTTCCACATTAACAATATCCTGCGCCGGGCGTACTAGGGATGCAAAGGCCAAAACATCGGCCTCTCTCGCCTCCTGCACTCCCGGCTCTTGTGCAACCCCAAATATAGCCAACCCCCAGCTTGGTTCGACCCGGACCCCCACTACTTTTGAAAGCACCTTTGTCACCCCCATCCAAAACCCCTGTAGTGCCAGGCATGACCAAAACATATGGGTATGATTCGCTGGGCTTCTCGAGCACCTCGCACACCTATCCTCCACCCCAAAAAATTTACTGAGCCGTGCTCCAGTCATATGCGCCCTGTGTAATACCTTAAACTGAATCAGGCTTAGCCTGGCACACGAGGACGACGAGTTTACCCTGCTTAGGGCATCTGCCCACAGCCCCTCCTCGATCTCCTCCCCCAGCTCTTCTTCCCATTTCCCTTTTAGTTCATCTACCATAGTCTCCCCTTCGTCCCTCATTTCCCTATATATATCTGACACCTTACCATCCCCCACCCATGTCTTTGAGATCACTCTGTCCTGCACCTCTTGTGTCGGGAGCTGCGGGAATTCCCTCACCTGTTGCCTCGCAAAAGCCCTCAGTTGCATATACCTGAATGCATTCCCTTGGGGCAACCCATATTTCTCGGTCAGCGCTCCCAGACTCGCGAACTTCCCATCCACAAACAGATCTTTCAGTTGCGTTATTCCTGCTCTTTGCCACATTCCATATCCCCCATCCATTCCCCCCGGGGCAAACCTATGGTTGTTTCTTATCGGGGACCCCCCCAAGGCTCCAGTCTTTCCCCTATGCCGTCTCCACAGTCCCCAAATCTTCAGTGTAGCCACCACCACCGGGCTTGTGTAGTTCCTCGGTGAGAACGGCAATGGGGCTGTCACCATAGCCTGTAGGCTAGTCCCCCTACAGGACGCCCTCTCTAATCTCTTCCACGCCGCTCCCTCCTCCTCTCCCATCCACTTACTCACCATTGAAATATTAGCGGCCCAATAATACTCACTTAGGCTCGGTAGTGCCAGCCCCCCCCTATCCCTGCTACGCTGTAAGAATCCCTTCCTCACTCTCGGGGTCTTCCCGGCCCACAAAACCCATGATGCTCTTTTCAATCCTTTTTAAAAAAGCCTTTGTGATCACCACCAGGAGGCACTGAAACACAAAGAGGAATCTCGGGAGGACCACCATCTTAACCGCCTGCACCCTCCCTGCCAGTGACAAGGATACCATAGCCCATCTCTTGAAATCCTCCTCCATTTGTTCCACCAACCGCGTTAAATTTAACCTATGCAATGTGCCCCAATTCTTGGCTATCTGGATCCCCAGGTAACGAAAGTCCCTTGTTACCTTCCTCAACGGTAGGTCCTCTATTTCTCTACTCTGCTCCCCTGGATGCACCACAAACAACTCACTTTTCCCCATGTTCAATTTATACCCTGAAAAATCCCCAAACTCCCCAAGTATCCGCATTATTTCTGGCATCCCCTCCGCCGGGTCTGCCACGTATAGTAGCAAATCGTCCACATACAAGGATACCCGGTGCTCTTCTCCTCCTCTAAGTACTCCCCTCCACTTCTTGGAACCCCTCAATGCTATCGCCAGGGGCTCAATCGCCAGTGCAAACAAAAATGGGGACAGAGGGCATCCCTGCCTTGTCCCTCTATGGAGCCGAAATTATGCAGATCCCTGTCCATTCGTGACCACGCTCGCCATCGGGGCCCTATACAACAGCTGCACCCATCTAACATACCCCTCTTCAAAACCAAATCTCCTCAACACCTCCCACAAATAATCCCACTCCACTCTATCAAATGCTTTCTCGGCATCCATCGCCACTACTATCTCCGTTTCCCCCTCTGGTGGGGCCATCATCATTACCCCTAACAGCCTCCGTATATTCGTGTTCAGCTGTCTCCCCTTCACAAACCCAGTTTGGTCCTCGTGGACCACCCCCGGGACACATTCCTCTATTCTCATTGCCATTACCTTGGCCAGGATCTTGGCATCTACATTTAGGAGGGAAATAGGTCTATAGGACCCACATTGTAGCGGGTCCTTTTCCTTCTTTAAGAGAAGCGATATCGTTGCTTCAGACATAGTCGGGGGCAGTTGTCCCCTTTCCTTTGCCTCATTAAAGGTCCTCGTCAATACCGGGGCGAGCAAGTCCACATATTTTCTATAGAATTTGACTGGGAATCCATCCGGTCCCGGGGCCTTTCCCGCCTGCATGCTCCTAATTCCTTTCACCACTTCTTCTACCTCGATCTGTGCTCCCAGTCCCACCCTTTCCTGCTCTTCCACCTTGGGAAATTCCAGCCGATCCAAGAAGCCCATCATTCTCTCCCTCCCATCCGGGGGTTGAGCTTCATATAATTTTTTATAAAATGTCTTGAACACTCCATTCACTCTCTCCGCTCCCCGCTCCATCTCTCCTTCCTCATCCCTCACTCCCCCTATTTCCCTCGCTGCTCCCCTTTTCCTCAATTGGTGTGCCAGCAACCTGCTCGCCTTCTCCCCATATTCGTACTGTACACCCTGTGCCTTCCTCCATTGTGCCTCTGCAGTGCCCGTAGTCAGCAAGTCAAATTCTACATGTAGCCTTTGCCTTTCCCTGTACAGTCCCTCCTCCGGTGCTTCCGCATATTGTCTGTCCACCCTCAAAAGTTCTTGCAGCAACCGCTCCCGTTCCTTACTCTCCTGCTTTCCTTTATGTGCCCTTATTGATATCAGCTCTCCTCTAACCACCGCCTTCAACGCCTCCCAGACCACTCCCACCTGGACCTCCCCATTATCATTGAGTTCCAAGTACTTTTCAATGCACCCCCTCACCCTTAGACACACCCCCTCATCTGCCATTCGTCCCATATCCATTCTCCAGGGTGGGCACCCTCCTGTTTCCTCCCCTATCTCCAAGTCTACCCAGTGTGGAGAGTGATCCGAAATGGCTATAGCCGTATACTCCGTTCCCCTCACCTTCGGGATCAACGCCCTTCCCAGCACAAAAAAGTCTATTCGCGAGTAGACTTTATGGACATAGGAGAAAAACGAGAACTCCTTACTCCTAGGTCTGCTAAATCTCCACGGGTCTACACCTCCCATCTGCTCCATAAAATCTTTAAGTACCTTGGCTGCTGCCGGCCTCCTTCCAGGCCTGGACTTCGACCTATCCAGCCCTGGTTCCAACACCGTATTAAAATCTCCCCCCATTATCAGCTTTCCCATCTCTAGGTCCGGAATGCGTCTTAGCATCCGCCTCATAAAATTGGCATCATCCCAGTTCGGGGCATATACGTTTACCAAAACCACCGTCTCCCCCTGTAGTTTGCCACTCACCATCACGTATCTGCCCCCGTTATCCGCCACTATAGTCTTTGCCTCGAACATTACCCGCTTCCCCACTAATATAGCCACCCCCCTGTTTTTCGCATCTAGCCCCGAATGGAACACCTGCCCCACCCATCCTTTGCGTAGCCTAACCTGGTCTATCAGTTTCAGGTGCGTTTCCTGTAACATAACCACATCTGCCTTAAGTTTCTTAAGGTGTGCGAGTACCCGTGCCCTCTTTATCGGCCCGTTCAGCCCTCTCACGTTCCACGTGATCAGCCGGGTTGGGGGGCTTCCTACGCCCCCCCCCTTGTCGATTAGCCATCCCCTTTTTCCAGCTCCTCACCCGGTTCCCACGCAGCTGTATCCCCCCCCCAGGCGGTGCCGCCCCGCCCATCCCCTCCCATACCAGCTCCCCCCTCTCCCCAGCAGCAGCAACCCAGTAATTCCCCCCTCCCACCCCCCCCCCGCTAGATCCCCCGCTAGCGTAATTACTCCCCCCATGTTGCTCCCAGAAGTCAGCAAACACTGGCCGACCTCAGCTTCCCCCCGTGACCTCGGCTCGCACCGTGCGACGCCCCCTCCTTCCTGCTTCTCTATTCCCGCCATGATTATCATAGCGCGGGAACCAAGCCCGCGCTTCTCCCTTGGCCCTGCCCCCAATGGCCAACACCCCATCTCCTCCACCTCCCCTCCTCCCCCCATCACCACCTGTGGAAGAGAGAAAAGTTACCACATCGCAGGATTAGTACATAAAACTCCTCTTTCCCCCCTTTTTAACCCCCCTCTTCGCCCCCCACATTCGCCCCACCACTTTGTTCAAACGTTCTTTTTAATAACCCGCTCATTCCAGTTTTTCTTCCACAATAAAAGTCCACGCTTCACCCGCCGTCTCAAAGTAGTGGTGCCTCCCTCGATATGTGACCCACAGTCTTGCCGGTTGCAGCATTCCAAATTTTATCTTCTTTTTATGAAGCACCGCCTTGGCCCGATTGAAGCTCGCCCTCCTTCTCGCCACCTCCGCACTCCAGTCTTGATAAACGGGGATCACCGCGTTCTCCCATTTACTGCTCCGAGTTTTCTTTGCCCATCTAAGGACCATTTCTCTATCCTTAAAACGGAGGAATCTCACCACTATGGCTCTGGGAATTTCTCCTGCTCGCGGTCCTCGCGCCATCACTCGGTATGCTCCCTCCACCTCCAACGGACCTGCCGGGGCCTCCACTCCCATTAACGAGTGCAGCATCGTGCTCACATATGCCCCGACGTCCGCTCCCTCCGCACCTTCAGGAAGACCAAGAATCCTTAGGTTGTTCCTCCTCGCGTTGTTCTCCAGCGCCTCCAACCTTTCCACACATCGTTTCTGATGTGCCTCATGCGTCTCCGTCATCACCACCAGGCCCTGTATGTCGTCCTCATTCTCGGCTGCCTTTGCCTTCACGACCCGAAGCTCCCGCTCCTGGGTCTTTTGTTCCTCCTTTAGCCCTTCGATTGCCTGTAGTATCGGGGCCAACAGCTCTTTCTTCATTTCCTTTTTGAGCTCTTCCACACAGCATTTCAAGAACTCTTGTTGTTCAGGGCCCCATGTTAAACTGCCACCTTCCGACGCCATCTTGGTTTTTGCTTGCCTCCCTTGCCGCTGTTCTAAAGGATCCACTGCAATCTGGCCACTCTCTCCTCCTTTTTCCATCCGTATCCAGGGGGGATTCCCTTCTGGTTTACCGCACAGTGTTTTTAGCCGTCAAAATTGCCGTTGGGGCTCCTATCAAGAGCCCAAAAGCCCGTTTCACCGGGAGCTGCCGAAACGTGCGACTCAGCTGGTCATCGCCGCACCCGTAAGTCCCATCTTATTACAATGTTGAAAGGTGATACTCTTTTCAAACAGTTTCAGTGAATGCTTCATTAATATTGAGCGACTTTGACTTTAGGAACTTGTTTTGGAAATGTTGGTGCCATTTGAAAGTATTAAGCCACTTGAAGTATGAGTACTTACAATTACTGGGTTCAAAATAAGTGGTGGAAGAATAAAGATTTATGGGGTTCACTTTGCAATAATTCCCCAGTTGTAAAATCACATGGCAAGAATGAACACTTGTGAATTTAGAAAATGTATTAACCATTTTTTATGCAGAGGGCAGTGGGAGTCGAATTTGCTGCTTGTGGAGGAGGCAGAGACCGAAACTCCTTTAAACAAGTACCTGGATTTAATACCTTAAGTGCTGTAAGATACAGGGCTATGGACCGAGTACAGGAAAGTGGGATTGGATCCTCTGGCTGGCATAGACGAGATGGATGGAATGGCCTTCTGTGCTCTATGATTCTAAGTCAAAGGTTAGAAGCAAAGTGTCAATTAACAGTAACTAGCTGTAGGGGAAGGCTTAACCTAACAAGTAAACAGACTTCTCACCACCTTTCTTGGGACCTGTGAAGGTTCCAAAAACGTCGATAACGTGTTAACAAGTTGGATTCTCAAGACCTTTAGTTTATACCTATTATAGGCCTACAATTTAACAATCATGAAATCAGAGCAAATCCATTGGTTTAATTAATTATGCACAGCTTTGATGTCTATATTTTGAGTTGGGCTAAGCGTCGAACAATAATTTGTTAACATAACTGTGTGTCATCTATAATTGAGATGTCTTGAATAAAAGCCTACTTATTTCTTCAGTCAATGCTAACAATCATGTTATCTTTCCAGTCCTCATAGCTGTTGCCCTCCATACCAGGCAACATCCTGGTAAATCTCTTCTGCACCCTCTCGAAAGCCTCCACATCCTTCTGGTAGTGTGGCAACCAGAATTGAACATTATACTCCAAGTGTGACCTAACTAAGGTTCTATACAGCTGCAGCATGACTTGCCAATTCTTATACTCAATGCCCCGGCCAATGAAGGCAAGCATGCCGTATGCCTTCTTGACTACCTTCTCCACCTGCGTTGCCCCTTTCGGTGACCTGTGGACCTGTACACCCAGATCTCTGACTGTCAATACTCTTGAGGGTTCCACCATTCATTGTATATTCCCTACCTGTATTAGACCTTCCAAAATGCATTACCTCACATTTGTCCGGATCAGGTGTGAAGTGTTTATAATTATAAAAGGTATGAACTTTTGTGTTGCATATTATTACCAGCCTTACGATTACATTTATTGATTAATTACTATTGTCTTGCAATTAAGACTCTACATAACTGATCTGGCTGCATTCCAGTAATAGTTGAGTTTTGAAAATGTCTTCCATATTAGTTTAAAATGGCTTCTGACCATTTTAGATTACTATGCTTAGAAACGGGAAAATTTCAAAGTTTTGGGCGTGTTTGGCGGGTTGTTCCTCGGTAGCCCAGTTGGTGAGATCGCAGCCTGTATTCAACGTCACTTACTGCCAAAAATGAGCCTCCACGAGATTCTCGTCATTACTGGCTGTCTCGCCAGACTCGCGCTGTAGCTCTCATCGCTAACGAGGGGAGCTTTTTAACCCCCCCCCAAATTACTAGCTGGCACTTCACACTCTCCCCACATCTGATCTTTGGGCTTGTTCCTCAGACCCTCTGTCACCCACCAGCACAATCCCATTATGTCCAAGTGTGGTCCCTGAGCATGCCACCTCGTATAGACCCCCCTGACCCATCAAGTGTGCAGCTTACCAGTGCCCCCTTTGTCCCCGCAGGAGACGATAGCCCATAATAAATGGGGAAAAGCCAAGATGAGGGGCAGAGAGTCTCGAGTTGAGCCCCCGCTCACCTGCCATGAGGAACAGGCCCTGGAGATCGCAGGGTTGACCGAGGAGAGAGCAGTCACCAACAGTGAGGTTGGCCTGCGCCACAGAGGTAATGATCCACTGAACCTTCACCCAGAATACCTGTCTCAAGTGAGTTCATGTCAGACAAAATGATCTTTCCCTCTCACTGACCACACGTCCTTTGTCTCACAGGATCTCCATCTGGTGAGGTCAGGCCACCTGGAGTCGTCGTCCCCTTTGTCACCTGGGAGATCAATTTGGAGGAGAGCTCCGAGGAGACCATCATCGAGGCATCACAGCCATCACCCCAGCTTCCATCAGTGCAGAGACACACACCTTGGTGGCGGCATTAGTGGACAGTGGTTTGAGTCATATTTGGCACAAAGGAAGATGGTTGTGGTGGTTGGAGGTTAATCATCTCAACTCCAGGACATCACTGCAGGTGTTCCTCAGGATAGTATCCTAGATCCAACCATCTTCAGCTGCTTCATCATAAGGTCAGAAGTGGGGATGTTTGCGGATGACTGCACAATGTTCAGCACCATTCGTAACTCCTCAGATAATGAACAGTCCGTGTCCAACTGCAGCAAGACCTGGACAATATCCAGGCTTGGGCTGACAAGTGGCAAATTATACACCAGTGCCAGGCAATGACCATCTCCTACAAGAGAGGATCTAACCACTGCCCCATGACATTCAATGGCATTACCATCGATGAATTCCCCACAATCAACATCCTGGGGGTTACCATTGATCAGAAACTGAACTGGACTAGCCACATTAATACTGTGGCTACCAGGGCAGGTCAAAGGTCAGGAATCCTACGGCGAGTAACTCAACTCCTGACCTCCCAAAGCCTGTCCACCATCTACAAGGCACAAGCCAGGAGTGTAATGGAATACTCTCCAGTTGCCTGGATGAGAGCAGCTCCAACAACACTCAAGAAGCTCCACACTATCCAGGACAAAGCAGCCCGCTTGATTGCTCCCCTTCCACAAACATTCAAATCCTCCACCAGAGACAAACAGCGGCAGCCGTGTGTACCATCTACAAGATGCACTGCAGTAACTCACCAAGGTTCCTTAGACAGCATCTTCCAAACCCATGACCATTACCATCTAGAAGGACAAGAGCAGCAGATACCTGGGAACCCCCACCACCTGGAGGTTCCCCTCCAAGTCGCTCACCACCCTGACTTAGAAATATATCAGCGCTCCTTCACTGTCGCTGGGGCAACATCCTGGAACTTCATCCCTAACAGCACAGTGGGTGTACCTACACCTCAGGGACTGCAGCAGTTCAAGAAGGCAACTCACCATCACCTACTGAAGGGCAACTAGGGATGGGCAATAAATACTGGTCTAACCCCCGTCGCCCACATCCCGTAAATGAATTTTTAAAAAAGGCTTTGGGGGCACTATCTGGTGAGCACCATGCAGTTGCTATTGCACATCAGGTGGAAGCAGGAATGTCAAAGGGAATCAGCAGTCGGAGTTCCCACTGGTACAAGGACACAGCTGGGTCCCAGTCCAAGGCTGAGCCTCTGAACAAGGTTCTCCCAGATCTGACACAACCGTGACATTCACAAGTGGGTGTCAGGTATGTTCCAGCAACTGCCTAGCCTATTGGAGGAGTCTCCCAGGCGCAGGAGAAGGTGCCAATAATGCGTGACATCGAGGCCAACACTGCCAGGGTGGCGACCACAGTGAGAAGCCTGGAGCACGACAGCCACATCTTGAGTAGTGGTGTCTAAGGCATGGCCAGTCTGTGACGACCGTGGCTGAGGGCCTCAACATCATGTCCCAGTCAATGAGGGACATGTCCTAGATGCAGGTGGACATTACTGAGGCACTGCAGAACATGGTCCAGTCTCTGAGGAGCATTGGTGAAGGCGTCAAAATAATGGTGCAGACAATGAGGACTGGGAGAGCCAGATGACTCAGGCTTCATGAGCTCACTCCAGATGCCCCTCTGCCCCGCCCTCCCAGGGCCCTAAGGGCACCTTCAGTGAGGAGGGAGCACTGGAGGCCAACCTGGGGCCTGCCACCAACGAGACGATGGTGGACTCCAGTTCTTCCGAATCCCCTCCCGACACTGCCGCATATCAAGGGCAGCGGGCAGAACAGGGTAGTATGGTGAGGCCTGTGACACCGGTAAGTCGGCCGGGGCCCTCCAACTCCAGGCCCTCCGGAGGATGTCCGCCGAGGGTGGAATGAACCGGTGGCATAGACGTTCAAGGCAGCGGTGACCTTCACAGCCATCAGGAGTGGGTGTTCTCCTCCATGGGGTGCCACGTCCACGAGGACATGCCAGAGGTGCCACAGTGTTTCTCTCCCCTGAGACAAAGTCTTTTATGGCACGCGCTGTCCATCATCTCATTGAAAGACCAGCGCTGCCTGTGCACCCTGGGCCGTCGCTGGCCTCCCCCTCTGGGTCCCACCTCAGCCTGATGGGCAGTCGGGTCTTCAGGGCGTGCAGCGGCCCCCTGAACATGGGGTGCCGCCACCAGTCTGTGTTGTCGCTGCTGCCTTCTCCAGCATCTGGGCTGCCACCTGTAACATGGGCAGTCGCCGCGGGATCGACATCAACAACCATTTTGGTATCTGTAAGGAATTGGAGAAGAAGAGAGACCAACAATCCATTAGGGCTTCCATCCTGGGCCCGTCAAATTCCACAAGCACCCCCACCCCACTCTTACCATGACCATCCTGCCTTCTCTCAGTGCTATGCAGTTATCCAGTTGTGCTGGCAAACCTTACTCTGCGCACTCACCCCCGGCCACATCAGGAGCCCCTAGACCCCAGAACTTTGCCAGGAACATTAGAGAGACCATCTGAGGTGCCCTCCCCTGATCCACAGACTTACCCTTTGGCCAAGAGAACATCTCCAGTGCTGAAGTCCAGCTCTTTAGTGTTTGATTGTTGGCTGCTGCCTCAATGGTGCTGACGCTGTGAGAATTCAGGCTACTGTTCAAGCTTCAAAGGTTGCTTCAAATGCAGTTCACTAATCATCCTCTGAGACATGGCACATGTGCCCTCGAGGGGGCGTTTGAGAGTTGAGGAGTGTGAAGTGCTCTCACAACTAACAAGGCTAATTCCTCATTTGAAATAACCTTCTGCAGTGCAGCTAGAGGCTGCTCACAGTCAAAGGGAGTGAAATTAAATTTCAGGGTAGAAGCCACAGCAGAGCTTTGTCCTGGGTGAGTCTGGCTGGACAGACAGGCTGCAGCTGTGGTTGCCCCTGGTATGGGTCTCCACAATATCTAAAGGTGGCCTGAAGACCTCTCGGTTGCAAAGCCCTTCACCCTCCCCCTCCCAGCCCAGGGGTGACCTGAAATGTTTCAGATTCCAGACCAAGCCCACCCCCCTGAGATTTCCCCCCCCCCCCCCCCTGTAGACCAAGCCAGCAGCTCCGGTGTCCTTGAGCTGCGTGCCAGAAAATGGAAATGGACACTCGCCTCCTCAGGGTGACTCTTCCCCTCAGTGGCCATTGCGCCATCTTCACGGTTTTGAAAAAGGAATTCTAAACGATGCCTGGATAACTTCCCACTGGAGGCCACTGCATTCGACTTCAATCTTGCTAATGAGATTGAAATGAATACAAATGAGGGTTAATGATATGCTCGCTTTTGGGCAAGATCCAGAACTCGCCATCGGGAGCGGGCCTGGTGAATTGCAAACTGGCTCGTGCCTGGCACGAATCTCGATTTTGGCCTTTTCCCCAATTTGCCCGGTGCACCCAGATCCATGCCGGATGCAACACGGTGGTTAAATCATGGCCATTGATTCAGACAATAAAATAATAGTCACACCAAAAGTATTGATCTTGAAACTACCAATGGCTGGTTTAGCACAGTGGGCTAAATAGCTGGCTTGTAATGCAGAACAAGGCCAGCAGCACAGGTTCAATTCCCGTACCAGCCTCCCCGAACAGGCGCCGGAATGTGGCGACTAGGGGCTTTTCACAGTAACTTCATTGAAACCTACTTGTGACAATAAGTGATTATTATTATTATTACCAAACGTCGGCTAATGTTCAGGTTTTCAACAGTCTTGTAAACAAATTTAGTCCTTTTCTGTTCAGTATGCCATTTTATATACCATATATGTTCGGCTTTCCACCAGTTTCAGAAGTACTTATAATGCCGTGTTTATTTGGTGTGAATATTTTTTTTTTTTTTTTTTTTTTTTTTTTTTTTTATAAATGTTTTATTGAAAATTTTTTCCCAAACAGTGAATATTTTTTTTAAATGAACATTTGATTCAAAAATTTTAATTTATTTTTAAATGTTTTTATTCAAGGCTTTTCAACAAATATACAAAATATTAAAAGAAGAACCAAAGAGCATCAGAAGAACATCACATCAACCCAATAAACAACCACAACCCTCCAGGCCCCTGACATAAGAACATAAGAACTAGGAGCAGGAGTAGGCCATCTGGCCCCTCGAGCCTGCTCCACCATTCAATGAGATCATGGCTGATCTTTTGTGGACTCAGCTCCACTTTCCGGCCCAAACACCATAACCCTTAAACCCTTTATTCTTCAAAAAACTATCTATCTTTATCTTAAAAACATTTAATGAAGGAGCCTCTACTGCTTCACTGGGCAGGAATTCCATAGATTCACAACCCTTTGGGTGAAGAAGTTCCTCCTAAACTCAGTCCTAAATCTACTTCCCCTTATTTTGAGGCTATGCTCCCTAGTTCTGCTTTCACCAGCCAGTGGAAACAACCTGCCCGCATCTATCCCCCTTCATAATTTTATATGTTTCTATAAGATCCCCCCTCATCCTTCTAAATTCCAACGCGTACAGTCCCAGTCTACTCAACCTCTCCTCGTAATCCAACCCCTTCAGCTCTGGGATTAACCTAGTGAATCTCCTCTGCACACCCTCCAGTGCCAGTACGTCCTTTCTCAAGTAAGGAGACCAAAACTGAACACAATATTCCAGGTGTGGCCTCACTAACACCTTATACAATAGCAGCATAACCTCCCTAGTCTTAAACTCCATCCCTCTAGCAATGAAGGACAAAATTCCATTTGCCTTCTTAATCACCTGTAAACCAACTTTTTGCGACTCATGCACTAGCACACCCAGGTCTCTCTGATCAGCAGCATGTTTTAATATTTTATCATTTAAATAATAATCCCTTTTGCTGTTATTCCTACCAAAATGGATAACCTCACATTTGTTAACATTGTATTCCATCTGCCAGACCCTAGCCCATTCACTTAGCCTATCCAAATCCCTCTAGAGACTTCCAGTATCCTCTGCACTTTTTGCTTTACAACTCATCTTAGTGTCGTCTGCAAACTTGGACACATTGCCCTTGGTCCCCAACTCCAAATCATCTATGTAAATTGTGAACAGTTGTGGGCCCAACACTGATCCCTGAGGGACACCACTAGCTACTGATTGCCAACCAGAGAAACACCCATTAATCCCCACTCTTTGCTTTCTATTAAGTAACCAATCCTCTATCCATGCTACTACTTTCCCCTTAATGCCATGCATCTTTATCTTATGCAGCAACCTTTTGTGTGACACCCAACCATGTCCCGCCATCTCCATTTTAACCCCTTACCCCCCCAAGCCCCTCCAATCCTCACTGACCCCTCAATCCTCCTTGAAGAAATCGATGAACTGATTCCACCAGGTGAACTCTTCAACCGACCCCCGCAGAGCGAACTTGATGTTTTCGAACCTCAGCAATTCTGCCAGGTCGCTCACCCACAGCCCTGCCTTCGGCTGCTCTAAGTCCCTCCAACCCAACAAAATCCATCTCTGGGTATCAGGGAGGCAAAGGCCAATACGTTAGCCTCCCTTCCCCCCTCCCGCACTCCCAGGTCTTCCGACACCCCCCCCCCCCCAATCCGCTGACGGTAACCAGCTCCTTAAAAAGGTAATGAACGGCGCCGCCTTGAGTAAGACACCAACCCTTTCATAGTGTGCTTCATCTTGGGGCTTTTCACAGTAACCTCATTGCCGTGTAATGTAAGCCTACTTGTAACAATAAAGATTATTATTATTATCTTCTCCAGGTGCAGAACATCTACCAAGTCCTCTAACCAAGCCAAAACCTTAGGCGACGCCAGGGACCTCCACCCAAACAAGACTCGCCTCCGGGCTATTAGAGAGGCAAAGGGCAAAACATTGGCCCTCGTCCCCTCCTGCAGCTCCAGAAATTCTGAAATCCAAAGATGGTCACCATGGGGCACAGCTCAACCTTATCCACTAGAATTCCTGACACTGTTTCGAAAAAGAAACCCAAAAATCAGCAAACCTGGGGCAAGATCAAAACATATACATATGGTTCGCTAGCCTCCTAGAATATCTCTCACACCTACCCTCCACCACTCAGTCATGTGTGGCCTATGCACCACCTTAAACTGTATCAAACTTAACTTGCACAAGAGGAGGTGGAGTTGACCCTATGCAGAGCTTCACTCCACACCCCTCTCCAAGACCACCCCAACTTGTCCTGCCACTTCCTTTAAAGAAGCCTGCTCCATCGCCAACATCTGTCCATAAATGTCTGAGATCCTTCCCTCCCCTAGCTCATCCAAAGACAGATCCCTATCCAAAAGTGAAGGCACTGGGGAAACAAAGGAAGATCTTTACACACAACGTCTCGCACCTGCAGATATCTAAATACATTCCCTCTCAGAAGCTGGAACTTCTCTGAAATCTCTTCTAACTCTGCAAGCCTACCCTGCAAAAACTGCTCTCTAAACCTTAAGTATATATTTTTAAAAATAAATTTAGAGTATCCAATTCATTTTTTCCAATTAAGGGGCAATTTAGCATGGCCAACCCACGCAAACAAGGGGAGAATGTGCAAACTCCACACGGACAGTGACCCAGAGCCAGGATTGAACCTGGGACCTCGGTGCCGTGAGGCAACTGTGCCAACCTTAAGTATATTTTTATTGGGTTTTAATTTTTTACAGTTAACAGAACTAACACAGGGCTGGATTCTCCGCCCGCCGCGCCACATTTCTGTTTCACCCCGCTGGCAGGATGCTCCGTTTCGCCGGCTGGTCAATGGGGTTTCCCATTGTGGGGCAGCCCCATGGCGTCGGGAAACCCCCAGGCTGCCGGCAAAATGAAGCATCCCGCCGGCGGAGAATCCAGCACACATTTTCAATGTAAAACAGGCACAATATTATTGCAAATTTAAGAACAAAAGACAGTTTTCCCAATTGTAATGTTCTTGTCAGATGCACTGATTTATATTACAAGAGCAGTTGTAGCTAAGGCTATAAACTATTTATTAACATTAATTGTGAGTCAAATATATACAAAACAACAGATGAATAACTGTAAGATCAAGTACCAGCAACCTCTCTCCAGCTTCCTCCAGCCAGTCTGAGGGATCAGCTGACTCTAACATTCACTGATATACTAGTGAGACTCCTAGTGATCAGTAGGTAAATTACAACACAAAGAACAAAGAAATGTACAGCCCAGGAACAGGCCCTTCGGCCCTCCAAGCCCGTGCCGGCCATGCTGCCCAATTAAACTACAATCTTCTACACTTCCTGGGTCCGTATCCCTCTATTCCCATCCTATTCATGTATTTGTCAAGATGCCACTTAAATGTCACTAGCGTCCCTGCTTCCACCACCTCCTCCGGTAACGAGTTCCAGGCACCCACTACCCTCTGCGTAAAAAACTTGCCTCGTACATCTACTCTAAACCTTGCCCCTCTCACCTTAAACCTATGCCCCCTAGTAATTGACTCCTCTACCCCGGGGAAAAGCCTCTGACTATCCACTCTGTCTAAGACCCTCATAATTTTGTAGACCTCTATCAGGTCGCCCCTCAACCTCCTTCGTTCCAGTGAGAACAAACCGAGTTTATTCAACCACTCCTCATAGCTAATGCCCTCCATTACAGGCAACATTCTGGTAAATCTCTTCTGCACCCTCTCTAAAGCCTCCACATCCTTCTGGTAGTGTGGCGACCAGAATTGTACACTATACTCCAAGTTTGGCCTAACTAAGGTTCTATACAGCTGCAACATGACTTGCCAATTCTTATACTCAATGCCCCGGCCAATGAAGGCACGCATGCCGTATGCCTTCTTGACTACCTTCTCCACCTGTGTTGCCCCTTTCAATGACCTGTGGACCTGTACTCCTAGATCTCTTTGACTTTCAATACTCTTGAGGGTTCTACCATTCACTGTATATTCCCTACCTGCATTAGACCTTCCAAAATGCATTACCTCACATTTGTCCGGATTAAACTCCATCTGCCATCTCTCCGCCCAAGTCTCCAAACAATCTAAATCCTGCTGTATCCTCTGACAGTCCTCATCGCTATCCGCAATTCCACCAACCTTTGTGTCGTCTGCAAACTTACTAATCAGACCAGTTACATTTTCCTCCAAATCATTTATACTACAAAGAGCAAAGGTCCCAGCACTGATCCCTGTGGAACACCACTGGTCACAGCCCTCCAATTAGAAAAGCATCCTTCCATTGCTACTCTCTGCCTTCTATGACCTAGCCAGTTCTGTATCCACCTTGCCAGCTCACCCCTGATCCCGTGTGACTTCACCTTTTGTACTCGTCTACCATGAGGGACCTTGTCAAAGGCCTTACTGAAGTCCATATAGACAACATCCACTGCCCTACCTGCATCAATCATCTTAGTGACCTCCTCGAAAAACTCTATTAAGTTAGTGAGACACAACCTCCCCTTCACAAAACCATGCTGCCTCTCACTAATATGTCCATTTGCTTCCAAATGGGAGTAGATACTGTCTCGAAGAATTCTCTCCAGTAATTTCCCTACCACTGAAGTAAGGCTCACCGGCCTGTAGTTCCCGGGATTATCCTTGCTACCCTTCTTAAACAGAGGAACAACATTGGCTATTCTCCAGTCCTCCGGGACATCACCTGAAGACAGTGAGGATCCAAAGATTTCTGTCAAGGCCTCAGCAATTTCCTCTCCAGCCTCCTTCAGTATTCTGGGGTAGATCCCATCAGGCCCTGGGGACTTATCTACCTTAATATTTTTTAAGACACCCAACACCTCGTCTTTTTGGATCTCAATGTGACCCAGGCTATCTACACACCCTTCTCCAGACTCAACATCTACCAATTTCTTCTCTTTGGTGAATACTGATGCAAAGTATTCATTTAGTACCTCGCCCATTTCCTCTGGCTCCACACATAGATTCCCTTGCCTATCCTTCAGTGGGCCAACCCTTTCCCTGGCTACCCTCTTGCTTTTTATGTACGTGTAAAAAGCCTTGGGATTTTCCTTAACCCTATTTGCCAATGACTTTTCGTGGCCCCTTCTAGCCCTCCTGACTCCTTGCTTAAGTTCCTTCCTACTTTCCTTATATTCCACACAGGCTTTGTCTGTTCCCAGCCTTTTAGCCCTGACAAATGCCTCCTTTTTCTTTTTGACGAGGCCTACAATATCTCTCGTTATCCAAGGTTCCCTAAAATTGCCGTATTTATCCTTCTTCCTGACAGGAACATGCCGGTCCTGAATTCCTTTCAGCTGACACTTGAAAGCCTCCCACATGTCAGATATTGATTTGCCCTCAAACATCCGCCCCCAATCTATGTTCTTCAGTTCCCGCCTAATATTGTTATAATTAGCCTTCCCCCAATTTAGCACATTCATCCTAGACCATAAGACCATAAGACATAGGAGCGGAAGTAAGGCCATTCGGCCCATCGAGTCCACTCCGCCATTCAATCATGGCTGATTTCAACTCCATTTACCCGCTCTCTCTCCATAGCCCTTAATTCCTCGAGAAATCAAGAATTCATCAACTTCTGTCTTAAAGACACTCAACGTCCTGGCCTCCACCGCCCCCTGTGGCAATGAATTCCACAGACCCACCACTCTCTGGCTGAAGAAATTTCTCCTCATCTCTGTTCTAAAGTGACTCCCTTTTATTCTAAGGCTGTGCCCCCGGGTCCTAGTCTCCCCTGCTAATGGAAACAACTTCCCTACATCCACCCTATCTAAGCCATTCATTATCTTGTAAGTTTCTATTAGATCTTCCCTCAACCTCCTAAACTCCAATGAATATAATCCCAGGATCCTCAGACGTTCATCGTATGTTAGGCCTACCATTCCTGGGATCATCCGTGTGAATCTCCACTGGACCCGCTCCAGTGCCAGTATGTCCTTCCTGAGGTGTGGGGCCCAAAATTGCTCACAGTATTCTAAATGGGGCCTAACTAATGCTTTATAAAGCTTCAGAAGTACATCCCTGCTTTTATATTCCAAGCCTCTTGAGATGAATGACAACATTGCATTTGCTTTCTTAATTACGGACTCAACCTGCAAGTTTACCTTTAGAGAATCCTGGACTAGGACTCCCAAGTCCCTTTGCACTTCAGCATTATGAATTTTGTCACCGTTTAGAAAATAGTCCATGCCTCTATTCTTTTTTCCAAAGTGCAAGACCTCGCACTTGCCCACGTTGACTCTCATCAGCCATTTCTTGGACCACTCTCCGAAACTGTCTAAATCTTTCTGCAGCCTCCCCACCTCCTCCATACTACCTGCCCCTCCACCTATCTTTGTATCATCGGCAAACTTAGCCAGAATGCCCCCAGTCCCGTCATCTAGATCGTTAATATATAAAGAGAACAGCTGTGGCCCCAACACTGAACCCTGCGGGACACCACTCGTCACCGGTTGCCATTCCGAAAAAGACCCTTTTATCCCAACTCTCTGCCTTCTACCTGACAGCCAATCGTCAATCCATGTTAGTACCTTGCCTCGAATACCATGGGCCCTTATTTTACTCAGCAGTCTCCCGTGAGGCACCTTATCAAAGGCCTTTTGGAAGTCAAGATAGATAACATCCATTGGCTCTCCTTGGTCTAACCTATTTGTTATCTCTTCAAAGAACTCTAACAGGTTTGTCAGGCACGACCTCCCCTTACTAAATCCATGCTGACTCGTCCTAATCTGACCCTGCACTTCCAAGAATTTAGAAATCTCATCCTTAACAATGGATTCTAGAATCTTGCCAACAACCGAGGCTAGGCTAATTGGCCTATAATTTTCCATCTTTTTCCTTGTTCCCTTCTTGAACAGGGGGGTTACAACAGCGATTTTCCAATCCTCTGGGACTTTCCCGGACTCCTAGGACCACTCTTATCCTTGTCCACCAGCACTTTAAAACTTACTGAATTGTGGTCACTGTTCCCGAAATGCTCCCCTACTGAAACATCTACCACCTGGCCGGGCTCATTCCCCAATACCAGGTCCAGTACCGCCCCTTCCCTAGTTGGACTGTCCACATATTGTTTTAAGAAGCCCTCCTGGATGTTCCTTACAAACCCTGCCCCGTCTAAGCCCCTGGCACTAAGTGAGTCCCAGTCAATATTGGGGAAGTTGAAGTCTCCCATCACCACAACCCTGTTGTTTTTACTCTTTTCCAAAATCTGTCTACCTATCTGCTCCTCTATCACCCGCTGGCTGTTGGGAGGCCTGTAGTAAACCCCCAACATTGTGACTGCACCCTTCTTATTCCTGATCTCTACCCATATAGCATCACTGCCCTCTGAGGTGTCCTCCCGCAGTACAGCTGTGATATTCTCCCTAACCAGTAGCGCAACTCCGCCACCCCTTTTATACCCCCTCTATCCCGCCTGAAACATCTAATCCTGCCCTTCCCTCAACCAGGTCTCTGTAATGGCAACAACATCATAGTTCCAAGTACTAATCCAAGCTCTAAGTTCATCTGCCTTACCCGTAATACTTCTTGCATTAAAACATATGCACTTCAGGCCACCAGACCCGCTGTGTTCAGCAGCTTTTCCCTGTCTGCTCTGCCTCAGAGCCCCACTGTCCCTATTCCCTAGTTCTCCCTCAATGCTCTCACCTTCTGACCTATTGCTCCCATGCCCACCCCCCTGCCATATTAGTTTAAACCCTCCCGTGTGACACTAGCAAACCTCGCGGCCAGGATATTTATGCCTCTCCAGTTTAGATGCAACCCGTCCTTATATAGGTCACACCTGCCCCGGAAGAGCTCCCAGTGGTCCAGATAACGGAAACCCTCCCTCCTACACCAGCTGTTTAGCCACGTGTTTAGCTGCTCTATCTTCCTATTTCTAGCCTCACTGGCACGTGGCACAGGGAGTAATCCCGAGATTACAACCCTCGAGGTCCTATCTTTTAAATTTCTGCCTAGCTCCCTGAACTCCTGCTGCAGGACCTCATGCCCCTTCCTGCCTATGTCGTTAGTACCAATATGTACAACGACCTCTGCCTGTTTGCCCTCCCCCTACAGGATGCCCTCTACCCGTTCGGAAACATCCTGGACCCTGTCACCAGGGAGGCAACATACCATCCTGGAGTCTCTTTCACATCCACAGAAGCGCCTATCTGTGCCCCTGACTATAGAGTCCCCTATTACTATTGCTCTTCTGCGCTTTAACCCTCCCTTCTGAACATCAGAGCCAGCCGTGGTGCCACTGCTCTGGCTGCTGCTGTTTTCCCCTGATAGGCTATCCCCCCCGACAGTATCCAAAGGGGTATACCTGTTCGAGAGGGGGACAACCACAGGGGATTCCTGCACTGACTGCCTGCCCTTTCTGGTGGTCACCCATTTCTCTGCCTGCACCTTGGGTGTGACCACATTTATATAACTGCGATCTATGACGCTTTCCGCCACCTGCATGCTCCTAAGTGCATCCAATTGCTGCTCCAACCGAACCATGCAGTCTGTGAGGAGCTCCAGTTGGGTGCACTTTCTGCAGATGAAGCCATCCGGGACGCTGGAAGCCTCCCGGACCTGCCACATCTCACAGTCAGAGCACTGCACCCCTCTAACTGACATAGCGTCAATTAATTAAAATTAAAAGTTCTTTTTAAAATGTTTTAATATATATATATATTTAAAGTTACTGTTAACTATCTGTCTCCTAGCACTAGATTTCTAATATAAATGCGAAAGCTAAATATAGTACTCTCCGATCTCTGGCTTAGATACCCCTCTAAATTATAATTAAGTAATTATGTTTAATTTGTTACCAATGCTTAATTTTTTTAAATTTAGTGTAGATTCCCAACCAGCCACTCAGGACACAGCTTTTCTGTTTCCCCCCGACACACACAATTTGAAAAAGGTATAAAAGTAAAAATGAGTAAAAATCACTTACTTACCTTCTTACCTTCTGAGTGTCTTAGATGTTCTCAGGTTCTCTCCCTGACAGAGACTGCTCCTCCTCCTCCGAACCACGACAGAGGTATGCAAATTTCCCTTGTAACACCAATCAGCAGCTCCGCTCTACTGCCCTCTGCTGGATGCTTGTCTTCACTCGAACAGCTAGGGTCTTTAGCTCAGGTACACCTGCAATTTAGGGTGACCACGACGGAGGTATGCAAATTTTCCTTGTAACACCAATCAGCAGCTCCGCTCTACTGCCCTCTGCTGGATGATATCACTACACCAATAATACAAAAAAATCAAAGAAAAAGCAAATAACAACCCAAACAACTGACTTCTCTTTAATAAAGGAAATAAGTGGTTGCCATCTCTTTTTATCCTGTGGCTTTTGATGCCCTTGGCCGATATCCTTTGGAGGGCCTGGGCCTGGAGGCCCCCGGCCGACTTATCGGTTTCACAGGTGTTGCCGTGCCACCCTGTTCTGCCCGCTGCCCTTCAGATGCACCAGTGTCAGGAGCGGTGGGAGGTATTCGGAAGAACTGGAGACCGCTGTTGTCTCCGTGGTGACAGGTCCCAGTTGGCCTCCAGCGCTTCCTCCTCCCTGATGGGGCACGGAGGGTCATCTCTCAACATAACTCCTAATAGTAAATTTAATTTTCTCCAGCTGTAAAAAGGATATTAAGTCCTCTAACCAGTCAGCAGCATTAGGGGAAGCAGGAGACCTCCATCCGCCTCCATGCTATCAATGAGGCAAAGGCGATAACGTCCACTTCTACCCTCGGGTGAATTGCCAGAGAGTCCGAAACCCCAATAACGATGACTGGAGGGCATGGCTGTAAATCTAATTGAAAAATATTAGACATAGTCTTAAAAAAAAGGAAGCCCAGACGTTGGCAAGCTCAGGGCAGGATCAAAACATTTGTGTCTGACCCACGGGAGCAAGAGAACAGCGGATGCATCTGTTCTCAACATTCGGGAACATTTAGTCAAGTGTGTCTTATGCAACACTTTGAACTGAATTAGGCTCAACCTGGCACATGAGGACATGGTGTTGACCCTGTATAGGACCTCCAAACCTCGTTTGTGAGTGTGGGACCCAGTTCACTCTCCCATTTCACCCTCACCTCGCCCAGTGGGGAGGGATCAGATGAATGACTGAGATAGACCCCTGACTGGCCGAGCCGAGGAAAGGGGGGGAAGGCCAAACGGGCAAAATTGCAAACTTGAAATTAACGAAAAAGTTGGGTCGTGAAATTTGTGCGCTAATTCTCTAAAGCTGGCAAACCTATGAACAGATTACCAAAGTGTTCAGGTCCCTTCAATTTCTACAAGTTAAAGGTTGCGTCCATCGGAAGGTAAGACAAGGTGGTTATTACAGATCGGGGCCAGTGAGGACAAGGACAGGAATTTAAACTGTTGTGGAACTGTTTCCAGATTCTAAAGGAGGAGACCACCACTGGGAGAAAAGGGCAATGGTGCAGTAACTATGGCTGAGAGGCTGGATATAATGGCCCCAAATAGAATCGGTATCGCTGATCGGCAGTAAGATCTTTTGGATATTGGCTGCTCAATAATAAAACATATGCTTGGAAGGGCCAAGCCCCCTGTGTGTCTATCCCTCTGGAGTAGAATGCTACGGATTCTGGGATTCTTGCCCAGCCAGATAAAGGCGGATATCAATTTATTAACTTTGATTAAAAAGAATTTGGGGTAAAATATATATAAGAAAAATCTAAGGAGTAAGTTCATTTTAATTTTTGAATCATCCCAGCCAAAGTCAAAGGAAGGTTTCAGAACAGTGTTGAGCCGTGATATAAAGGCAGTGGATAGTGATGTAGAATCGGTTTGGGTTGAAATCGTCAATAGCTCGGGAAGGAAGACGAGGGTGAGAGTAGTCTTTAGACCCCCAAAATGTGACCTCTCAAGAGGTCTGAGCATGAATGGGGAAATATCAACGGCATGTTTGAAGAGAACTGCAATTATCAAGGGAGAATTTTTTTAAAATAAAATTATTTTATTCTCTTTTTTCACATTTATCATATTTACAACAACAAATAATGAACAATAACAACAAATACAATGGCCATCCCCTAGCCAACAATCCCCTCATCCCGCCCACCCTCAAACAGCTCCCAACATTGTGAATACAAAACACCAATGAAAAAGAATCATTAATTCATACATTCCAACACCCCCCCACCCCCCCCAAACCCCACTAAATGTTTGATGTCATCCAACTCGTGAAAATGCATGATGAACAAGGTCCATGAGTTGTAGAACCCTTCCATCCTTCCCCTCAACTCGAACTTTACTTTCTCGAGCGTTAAGAACTCCAGCAGAGGGAACGCGTGACGACAACGGCAGCGAAATCTGTCCGGGAGAAGCAAGTAACAACACCAACACCAGATCCATTCTCGTATTGCCCTCTTTGTACTGGACATAACTAATGTAATGCACCCAAATGTATATGTACCTCCCCAGTTCCCTCCCCCCCCTCATAAACAGGTGCCTATCTATTTGTTAAAAATAATATTGCTAACTGTACAGAGTTGCTGTTGTTGAGCTAGTGCACAATATCGTACCAGTTTTTTTTCTCTTCTATATATATATATTTTATTCTGTGTACCTAAATATACCTCGTTCAAAAGCTCAATAAAAAACATTTATAAAAAAAAAGAACTCCAGCAGACCCCCACCCCCCCTCCCCCCACCCCCCCCGCCACAATGCCAAGGGCGGAGAAGCTAATCTCCACCCCAACAGAATCCGCCTTCAGGCAATCAGCGAGGCGGAGGCTAAGACATCTGCCTCCGCACCCGCTTCCAACCTCGGCCAACCTGACAACCCAAATATGGCCCTTAGGGGACCTGATTCGAGTCTCGCGCGCACTACCCTTGAGATTGCCCTAAAGAGGATCTTGCTATTGTGGAAAGACGCGATGCCCCCCAGTGTGGAAGCCTGGATAAATGACATGGCAGAGTTCATCAAGCTGGAGAGGTTAAAGTTTGCCTTGAGAGGGTCTGTGCAGGGGTTCTTCAGGCGGTGGCAACCGTTCCTAGACTATCTCGCGAAGCGTTAGATGGAGTTCGGTCAACAGCAACAGCAACCCAGGGAGGGAGGGGTATAAGGGTGGGCGGGGAAAGGGGTTTTTCCTAGGGGCACTTGAGAAAGGAAAAACATAAACATATGGGAAAGTCAATATGTGTGGGAGGAACCCATTGTTCTGTATTATGTTGAATTGATATATTTATGTCTTGTTCTGTTACTTTTCTTTTCTTTTTTTGTTACGGGGGGGGGTTTGATTGGTTGAAAATTTTTGTTGAAAAATTCTGAATAAACATATTTTTTAAAAAAAAGAGATTGCCCTAAAGACCTCCCTCCAAAACCCCTCCAGTTTTGGGCAGGACCAAAACATATGAACGTGATTTGCGGGACCCCCCTCACAGCGTTTATAAACATTCTCCACCCCCTTAAAAAGTTGGCTCACCCTCGCCCTTGTGAAGTGCACCCTATACACCACCTTCAGCTGTATCAGCCCCAACCTCGCGCACAAAGTTGAGGCATTCACTCTCCGAAGCACCAAACACCACATTCCATCCTCTATGCCCTCTCCCATCTCTTCCTCCCACTTTGCCTTAATTCCATCCGGTGATACCTTATCTTCTCCCAGAATAACCCCATAAATCGTCCAATAGTGTGGGGGCCGGTGCAATCGGACAGTTCTGTACCTCCTTCCTGGCAAAATTTCGGACCTGTATATACCTAAACATCTCCCCCTATTGTCCAGATGACAAAGGGTCATCTGGACTCGAAACGTTAGCTCTTTTCTCTCCCTACAGATGCTGCCAGACCTGCTGAAATTTTCCAGCGTTTTCTCTTTGGGAACTAAAGTAGGTTACTGCCCTACAAAATGGCAGCCGCCCCACCCTTGCTCCCACCCCCGGCTGGAACACCACAAAATTTTGTCCAAATTTAGTTTATACTCCGAGAAAGACCCAAACACTCAAAGCAGCTTCAATATACCACCCATCGACGCACTAGGTTCTGACACATACAATAGCAAGTTGCCTATGCACAAAGATCCCTCTGCTCCACACACCCTCCGCACTATCCCCCTCCACACCCCCGAACGTCTCAGCGCGATGGTCAAATGCTCGGTCGCAAGCGCAAACAACAGGGGGGATATAGGACACCCCTGCCTGGTCCCTCGATGTAGAGCAAAATACTCAGAATTCATATTATTCGTGCGGACACTCGCCCTCGGCTCCCTGTAAAGTTATTTTACCCAATCCACAAATCGTGGATCATGGGAGATTTTAATCTGCATATTGATTGGACAAACCAAATCGGCAAGGGTAGCGTAGAAGAAGAATCTGTAGAGTGCATCAGGGATTGCTTTTTAGGGCAGTACATTGTGGAACCTGCACGGGCTATTTTAGACTTGGTTTTGTGTCATGAAGAAGGATTAATAAGGGATCTGTGGTTAAGGATCCCTTGGGGGGTAGTGGCCACAATATGATGGAATTCCACATACAGTTTGAGGGTGACCGTCATAAGTCCATAACCAGTATCTTCAATTTAAATAAATTAAATTATAACGGTATGAGGGAGGAGTTGTCTAAGGTGAACTGGGTAAACAAGCTAAGATACAGATCAGTAGATGAGTAGTGGCAGATATTGCAACAGCTAGTCCATAATGCTCAGCATCCCAATTAAAAAGAGGGATTCCACGAGAAAGAAGCAAAATCCATGGTTAACAAAGGAGGTTAAGGGTAATGTCAAATTGAAAAGCAGGATATACAAAGTGGCAAGAGATAGTGGTGGAACAGAGAACTGGGAAGCTTTTAGCAGCAAAAGACTAAAAAGCTGGGAAGAAGGGAGAAAATGAGTTTTGAAAAAAAACTTGCATGCAATATAGAAAGAAACAGTATGAGTTTCTACGAATATATAAATCGGAAGTGGGCGGCTACGGTAAATGTGGGACCTCTACTGAACGAGGCTGGTGAATTAACAACAATCAAAGAAACGGTGGATATGCTAAATTGGATTGGATTGGATTTGTCTATTGTCACGTGTATCGAGGTACGGTGAAAAGTGTTGCTCTGTGTACTGCTCAGACAGATCATTCCGTACATCAAAAGAAAATACATAGGTCAAGCATAAAATACACAATGTAAATACATTATTTGCACCAGTCTTCACTGTGGAAAATATCCCTAAGATATCAGATTGGCTGATTCAAATAACATGGTAGAACTTACAAGGGATAGAGAAATTCAAGGGGCTAAAGGTGGACAAGTCACCAGGACCCAATGAACTGCAAGCTGGGGTTTTAATGGAAGTGGCTGCAGAGATAGTGGACCCATTGATTGAAATTGTTCGTAACTCGCTAAATTCCAGGAGGGGACCGGAAGATTGGAAAACGACCAATGTAACCCCCTTGTTCAAAAAGGGAGAAAGGTAGAAGGCAGGGAACTAAAGGCCAGTTAGTTTACCATCTATTACTGGCAATACAAGAGAGTCAGTAATCAAAGAGGAAATTGTTAATCATTTAGGAAAGCTGAATATCAAACCTAGTCAACATGATTTTATAGAAAGTAAATCATGTTTGACAAATTTACTCAAATTCTTTGAGGATGTAACAGGAAGAGTAGAACAAGAACAAAGAACAAAGAAATGTACAGCACAGGAACAGGCCCTTCGGCCCTCCAAGCCCGTGCCGACCATGCTGCCCGACTAAACTACAATCTTCTACACTTCCTGGGTCCGTATCCCTCTATTCCCATCCTATTCATGTATTTGTCAAGATGCCCCTTAAATGTCACTATCGTCCCTGCTTCCACCACCTCCTCCGGTAGCGAGTTCCAGGCACCCACTACCCTCTGCGTAAAAAACTTGCCTCGTACATCTACTCTAAACCTTGCCCCTCTCACCTTAAACCTATGCCCCCTAGTAATTGACCCCTCTACCCCGGGGAAAAGCCTCTGACTATCCACTCTGTCTATGCCCCTCATAATTTTGTAGACCTCTATCAGGTCTCCCCTCAACCTCCTTCGTTCCAGTGAGAACAAACCAAGTTTATTCAACCACTCCTCATAGCTAATGCCCTCCATACCAGGCAACATTCTGGTAAATCTCTTCTGCACCCTCTCTAAAGCCTCCACATCCTTCTGGTAGTGTGGCGACCAGAATTGAACACTATACTCCAAGTGTGGCCTAACTAAGGTTCTATACAGCTGCAACATGACTTGCCAATTCTTATACTCAATGCCCCGGCCAATGAAGGCAAGCATCCCGTATGCCTTCTTGACTACCTTCTCCTCCTGTGTTGCCCCTTTCAATGACCTGTGGACCTGTACTCCTAGATCTCTTTGACTTTCAATACTCTTTCAATACTCTTAATACTCTTGATACTCTAGATAGAGGAGAACCTGTAGATATAGTGTATTTAGATTTCCAAAAGGCCTATGACAAGACGCTGCATAAGAGGCTGGTGCATGAAGTTAAAGCCCATGGAATTGGAGTAAATGTGTTAGCATGGATTGAAAACTGGCTGTCACATAGAAAACAGAGTTGTAATAAATGGGTCCTGATCAGAATGGAAAGATGTAACTAGTGGAGTACCACAGGGATCAGTACGTGGCCTGCAATTGTTCACTATTTCCATCAATGACTTGGAGGAATGTAAGGTTTCCAAATTTGCCGATGATACGAAAATAGGTGGAAGAGCATGTTGTGATGAGGATATTGTGATTCTGCAATGAGATATTATGAGGTCATGCACTTCGGTACGAGAAATCAAAATGAAGATTATTATCTGTATGGAGAGAGACTGCAGATGAGTGAAGTGCAGAGGGATCTCGGTGTTCTCGTGCATGAATAACATGAAGCTAGCAGGAAGGTCCTACAAGTAGTTAAGAAGGCAAATGGCATTTTGACCTTTATTGCAAAGGGGTTGGAGTTTAAAAATAGTTTTGTTGCAATTGTACAGGGGCCTGGATTCTCCGTTATCCGGTGGGCGGGCCGTACTGGCGCAAAAGAATGGCATGAACCACTCCGGCGTCGGGCCGCCCGGAAAGTGCGGAATCCTCCGCACCTTCGGGGGTTAGGCCGGCACTGGAGTGGTTGGTGCCATGCCAACTGTCTCCGAAGGGCCTCTGCCGGCCAGCACGAGTTGGCGCATGCGCAGGAGCGCCAGAACCACTGCTGTGATTCTTGCGCATACGCAGGGGGTATCTTCTCCGTGCCAGCCATGGAAGCCGGCGCGGAGGGAAAGAGGGCCCCCACGGCACAGGCCCGCCCGCAGATCGGTGGGCTCCGATCGCGGGCCAGGCCGCCGTGGGGGCCCCACCGGGGACTCCGCAGGCCGCCCTCAGAGCCAGGTCCCGCTGGTACGGACCTGGTCTAATCCACGCTGGCGGGACTGGCCAGAAACGGACGGCCGCTCGGCCCATCGGGGACCAGAGAATCGCCGGGGGGTGAGGGGGGGGCACTGCCAACGACCCCCGACCGGCGCGGCGTGATCCCCGCCCCCGCCAAAAAACCGGCACCGGAAAATTCGGCAGCCACTGTCAGAGCGGCGGGGCGGGATTTACGCCGCCCCCTAGCGATTCTCTGACCTGGCGGGGAGTCAGAGAATCCCACCCAGGATGTTGGTGAGGCCTCACCTGGAATACTGCATACAGTATTGGTCCCCTTACCAAAAAACGATATAGTAACATTGGAGGCAGACCAAAGGAGATTCACCAGGTTAATTGCTGGGATGAGAGGGTTGTCCTAGAGAGACTAAATAGTCTGGTCTGTATTGGAGTATAAAAATATAAGATCCTGAGGGGGCGCGACAGGCTAGATGGTGAGATGACTGTACAAATCGAGGTTACACAAAGACAGAAGGGCACAGGAAATGAAAGACAGAAAAATAAATTAATTAAAGACAGAAAGCAGTGCAGAAAAATATAGAAGAATAAACCAGAAAAAATACAAAATTATTTTAAAAGGCAGTAGAGGAAAAGAGAGAAACTAGGACACAAAAAAGGATAAAGAACTAGAGAAGATGGAAAAATAAGAAAAGAAACAGAAAAAGAAAACAAAATAAAAAGACTGAAAAATTACAGAAATTCCAGAGAGAAAAAGGTTATAAAAAATAACAAACAAAAGAAAGGCTGAGAATTAAAGACAATAAACACCGAAGAAAGGAACAAAAATTTGACAAAACCGATATGCAAAAAAGAAAAATGATAACGTGGAAGAGAGATAAAAGAAAGATAAAAACACAAGATGACAGAGAAAAAAAGGAAATGGAAATTGACAGGAAAAATTAGAAAAAATGCAAACACAGAAAAAAGATAGAAAAATAATTTTTTAAATAAGTAGAATGGAAGTCAGAAATATAATACATAAAGAAAGCACTGAATAAAAAGCAGAACAAGTAAGAAGCATAAAAAGAGAAAAAGTGGACAGCAAAAAGACAGAAAATAAGACTGACAACGAACAAGAGAACAAGATTTGACTAAAATAGTAATCAGAAGAGACAAGAAGGTAGTTCCGGTGGCGGCCATGATCTGAGCAGTCGCATGAAAAGTGGCTCCAGTGTAAGAATTTCAACTACGACCTTTTAACCCCAGCAAATGGGCACCAAAGATACCTACAATCCCCCACCCTGAACCCTCATTGCACTGCCAAGCAACATGGGGTGAGGCCGTGGAATGCCCTACCTGCTACAGTAGTGAACTCGCCAACATTAAGGGCATTTAAAAGTTTATTGGATAAACATATGGATGATAATGGTATAGTGTAGGTTAGATGGCTTTTGTTTCGGTGCAACATCGTGGGCCGAAGGGCCTGTACTGCGCTGTATTGTTCTATGTTCTATGTTCTATGGGAAAAAGTCAGCTGCTAAGCTGAAAATCCAGCAGAGGCGAGGGAAAGGAAACCTCAGCCGCGGAGTCAGCAGCCACACGTAGAGGCACGGAATCAGGGAGGGCCGACCCCGCAGAGCCCCAGCGCAGACCCAGGCTCTGATGGACAATCTGACGGGCTTCATCATCTCTGAGCTCCAGAGACACATGAAGATGAGGAGAGACCTCCAAGTAGCTGTCAAAATGGCTGTGGAAGCCACGACGGATCCCATTAGGGTCAATGTGGAGCGGAGCCTAGAGGCCCAGGAGCTGATGACAAGGGACTGTCATCAGCTCCTGGGCATTTTTCTCTGAAAAAGCTGCCACGGACCAAGGGACGGAATGGCAGCGCTCAAAGCCGAGGTGATGAATCTGGTCACAACTCAGAAGGGGTTGAAGGATAAAGTAGACGATCTTGAGAACCGATTACATCGGCAGAATCTGAGAATCATTGCGCTGCTAGAGGGAGCGGAGGTGAGAAACCGCACAGAGTACGTAGCAGCGATGCTCGGGAAGCTGGTCGGGGAGGAGGGCTTCGCCAAGTCCCTGGAGATAGGCTGTGCCCACAAATCGTTTTGGCAGCAGCCCAGGGCTGGGGAACCGCCGCGGGGGATAATCGTGAGGCTCCACAAGTGCCAGGACAAAGAGCAGATCTTGCGATGGGTGAAGAGCGTGAGAGGGTGCAAGTGGGAAGGACATTCCATCTGCTTGTACCAAGACATTGGGGCAGACCTGATCAAGCACCAGCCTGAACGCAACAGTACCAAATCCGTGCTGTGCAAAAGTGAGGTTTATTGTGGCTCTGCCCTGCCAAACTCTGGGTCGTGTCCCAGGGTGAAGAACAACTACTTTGATGCCCCAGACGAAGCTAACATGTTTGTCCAGAAAAATGGATGGGGCAAAGAATGATAGTGAACAATAGCCAGAGCACAGACTGCAAAGAGTCGAGAGAGGTAGGGGCGAACACAGGAAGTGAGAGGTTGCCAGGGGTTAAATAGGAGAAACTGACTGTTAGTGGAGCAGCTACACGAGTGAATAGGATGGTGTATGAGAGTACAGCGAAGGAGGAGGCCACGGCGCTCCTTCCCGGCGCGCCTGGCAGAAGGGAAGCAAAAAACGGAACTTCAGGGGAAACAAAAGACAATCTGGGGAGGCAGAGAACAAGGTAAAGCCAGGGGGAAGGGGGGAGCATAAGGTTAGGGGAGAACAGGGGGAGAAACAGAGGGGGAAGGGAGAGGGGGTGGAGAGAGCGCTGGTTGCAGCCGACAATATGTAGAGATGGCGGAATTAGGAAGTAGTCGTCGGCGATCTTGAATGACCCGTGAGCAAGTGCAGACCTGGACGAACAGGACCAGGCCCACAGGGTGAATGTGGCTGGCCCCACAGTGGGTGGTGTGGTGTGGTGGAGGGTGGGGTGGGGGTGGTATGCGGGGGTGGTGGGGTGGACGGTGAGGGCTGGGGTGCAGCCATGGAGGAGTGGGGCACCCATACGGTAGATGTCACTCTGTACCACCATAAGCCACGGTGGCCGGTCTGTGGGGTGCGCAGCAAGATGGCTGCCTTGCAGGCCGCGGCAACGGTCACCCATGCATGGACAGCTCAGTCCCATGGGGGGTCACCCCACAGCCCATCTGCTGGTCATCCTCCCGTCACTCCCGTTGGCCCCCCGGGCCTGGCAGAGGCTCCTCCCACCCTGTCACCAGCCACTTCCAATGGCAGGTCCGGCAGCCCCACAATCATACCTCAGCATGTCCTACCCCCTCTCTGTCACCAGCCACGGCACCTGTTCCCCGATTTTTTAAACCATAAGTGAAACACGCTGTTGGTAATCCCTTCCGGTGGAGGAGGTATGCAGTGCAACTGCTGGTATGGGCCTTCTTCGTCATCGGGGGGAGGGGCGTCGTGCCTGGCAGGACGGTGGGGGTATGGCTCTTCATGCGGCCCTCTATCGCCCTGGTCTCAGGTGGCATCTTGCCGGCCCATATCTGCGGTCCGGGTCTTACCGGTTGGGGGAAACTGTTTGATTGCTCTCTGGGTCCCTTTGGAGATGGTCTGCCCCCCTGCGGTGGCAGCCCCAAGGTCGGGGCCTGTTTCATCAGGCCTTGGAAAGTCTGAATGGCACCCACCTGGTCGTCCCAAGTCCAGGACCTCCACCCCTTGGAGCTGCTGCACCCTATGCCCTGTACTTACGTAGGAGATAGCAATATCAATGGCTTGCTGCAAATCCAAATGTGTTTCTGCTCGGAGCTTCCATTGGGTCGCTGTGTCATGGATCCCACAAACCAAACGGTCTCTCAAGGTTTCGTTCAACGTCATTTCGAACTTGCAGAACTCAGTGCATTTCCATAGGTGGGCCAACATTTCGGTGATGGATTCCTCCTGACTCTGAGTTGCTGTGTGAAAACTAAAACGGCGAACAATTATCGCTGGATTGGGGTCAAAATGTTCCCTGACTAAAGCCACTAAGGCGGCGAAAGACTGGGTATCCGGTGCTTTGGGGTAGGTAAGGCTTTTAATTATGGCACCTCCACAAGCCATTCGGTGCAGGATGACCGCCTGCCGTTCATCACAGATTATGACATTTGTTCAAAAGAAGTATTGCATCTGCTCAATGTACTGCCCCCAATCATCAGTACCTGCATCAAATTGCCTCCAGTGTGAAAACAACCCTCCACAACCACCCTTTGTCTTCTGCCGTCAAGCCAATTTTCTTTCCAATTGGCTACCTCACCCTGGATCCCGTGAGATTTCACCTGATGTAACAGCCTACCATGCGGTACCTTGTCAAAGGCCTTGCTAATATCCATGTGGACAACGTTGACTGCACTGCCCTCATCTGCCTTCTTGGTTACCCCCTCAAAAAATTCAATCAAATGCATGAGACTTGATTGTCCGCTCACAAAGCCATGCTGACTGCCCCGAATCAGTCCTTGCCTCTCTAAATGCCTGTAGATCCTGTCTCTCAGAATACCTTCTAGCAAGTCACCTGGGACTCTGGCGACTTTACTTTTACCCATATCCCATTTGTGTATTTATTATTTCCTTATGGGGCTGGTTTAGCACAGTGGGTGCTAAACCAGAAGATTCAGATCCTGTACATGCGGCTGAGCTCCGAAGTCTTTCCGCTTATCCAGGACGCGCCGAACTATGACGCAGCCGTGGCGCTACTGAAAGAAAACTACGCTCAGCGGGTTAACATGCTTTACGCCAGACACATCCTCTCCACACGCAGTCAACTCCCTGGTGAGTCAGTAGAAGACTTCTGGCGTGCTCTAATTCCCCGAGTCAGAGACTGTGACTGTCAGGCCACGGAATACTCGATCTTGCTTATGAGGATCGCTTTTGTTACGGGGATAGGGTCAGATTACATCCACCAACGCCTATTAGAAGAGGCCACGCTCGGACCTCGCGGCAACCAAAAAGCTTGCGCTCTCGCTGACGGTCGCCTCGCGCAACATCCAGGCCTACACCCCCGGCCGCGCAGCTCACCCCTCTTACGCACTGTGGACTCCGCAGACGGCCGTGCCATCGGGGACGCCACTCAGCCAACCCCACACCTGTGCCATGCGGCAGCCAACCAACCCCAGGGGCCCCAAATGTTACTTCTGTGGGCAGGCAAAACACCCCCGATAACGCTGCCCGGCCCGGAATGCCCTTTGCAAGGCCTGCGGCAAGAAGGGGCATTTCGCGGCGGTGTGCCAGGCCCGTTCAGTTGCCGCTATTGCTCCGAACCCCCGCCCCCCCCCCCCCCCGTACGGCCAGTGGGTGCCGCCATCTTCCCCTCCTCGGACTACGCACGGCCAGTGGGCGCCGCCATCTTCCCCTCCTCGGATCACCGTACGGCCCGTGGGCGCCGCCATCTTGTCCTCCCCAGGAACATCTTGTCTCCCCCACGGCATGTGTGGCCCGTGGGCGCCGCCATCTTACCAGGACCCATGCCCCCCGGGCACCCCATCGTCTGCCACCATCGACGATCAGCCGCTTCTCGCCTCGGTCACGATTGACCAGTCTCGCCCACACAACCTAGCAACCGCCTCTACAAATGTGAAAATCGTTGGGCATAAGATCTCCTGCCTGCTGGACTCCGGGAGCACCGAGAGCTTCATTCATCCTGATATGGTAAGGCGCTGCACCCTCACGGTACACCCTGCCAATCAGAGAATCTCCCTGGCCTCTGGGTCCCACTCCGTGGAGATCCGGGGGTACTGCATAGCCACTCTCACTGTCCAGGGCGTGGAGTTTACCAGCTTCCGCCTCTACGTCCTCCCCAACCTCTGCGCTGCCTTATTACTCGGTCTGGACTTCCAGTGCAACCTCCTAACATTGAAATTCGGCGGGCCCCTACCACCCCTTACTGTGTGCGGCCTCGCAACCCTAAAGGTCGACCCACCTTCCCTATTTGCAAACCTATCCCCAGATTGCGAACCCGTCACCACAGGAGCAGACGGTACAGCACCCAGGACAGGACCTTCATCCGGTCCGAAGTCCAGCGACTGCTTCTGGAAGGCATCATCGAGGCCAGCAACAGCCCCTGGAGAGCACAAGTGGTAGTGGTGAAAACTGGGGAGAAACACAGAATGGTCGTGGACTACAGCCAGACCATCAATAGGCACACGCAGCTCGACGCGTACCCCCTCCCACGCATATCTGATATGGTCAATCAGATTGCACAGTACTGGGTCTTCTCAACTGTGGACCTTAAATCCGCCTACCACCAGCTCCCCACCCGTAAGGCGGACCGCCCATACACTGCCTTCAAGGCAGACGGCCGCCTTTACCACTTTCTCAGGGTTCCTTTCAGCGTCACCAGCAGGGTCTCGGTTTTCCAAAGGGAAATGGACCGAATGGTCGACCGGTACGGGCTGCGGGCCACTTTCCCGTACCTTGACAATGTCACCATCTGCGGCCATGATCAGCAGGACCATGACGCCAACATTGCCAAATTTCCCCACACCGCCACTCTCCTCAACCTCACTTACAACAAGGAGAAGTGTGTGTTCAGCACGAACCGCTTAGTCATCCTCGGCTATGTGGTCCAGAACGGAGTTCTGGGGCCCGATCCCGACCGCATGCGCCCCCTCATGGAACTCCCCCTCCCCCACTTCCCCAAGGCCCTCAAACGTTGCCTGGGGTTCTTTTCTTACTACGCCCAGTGGGTCCCAAATTATGCGGACAAGGCCCACCCACTCATCCAATCCACTCTTTTTCCCCTAACAGCCGAGGCTCACCAGGCCTTCAACCGTATTAAGGCCAAAATCGCAGTTGACGAGACGCTCACATTCCAAGTCGAGAGCGATGCATCAGACGTCGCTCTGGCCGCCACCCTCAACCAGGCAGGTAGGCCCGTGGCATTCTTTTCACAAACCCTTCATGCTTCCGAAATTCGGCACTCCTCCGTCGAAAAACAGGCCCAAGCCATTGTTGAAGCTGTGCGGCATTGGAGGCATTACCTGGCCGGCAGGAGATTCACGCTCCTCACTGACCAACGGTCGGTCGCTTTCATGTTGAACAACACACAGCCGGGCAAGATCAAAAACGATAAAATCTTGAGGTGGTGGATCGAGCTCTCCACCTACAACTACAAGATTTTGTATCGCCCTGGTAAGCTCAACGAGCCCCCAGACGCCCTATCCCGAGGTACATGTGCCAGCGCACAGGTGGACCGACTCCGGACTCTGCACGACAACCGTTGTCACCCAGGAGTCACACATTTGTACCACTTCATCAAGGCCCGCAATCTGCCCTACTCCATCGAGGAAGTCAGGGCAATCACCAGGTCTGTGCGGAGTGCAAACCACACTTCTACCTGCCAGACCTTGCGTGCATGGTGAAGGCCTCCAGCCCCTTTGAACGCCTCAGCGTGGATTTCAAAGGGCCCCTCCCATCCACCAACCATAACACGTACTTCCTCAGTGTGGTCGATGAGTACTCCAGATTCCCCTTCGCCATCCCATGCCCTGATATGACGTCTGCCACCGTCATCAAAGCCGTCAACACCATCTTCGCGCTGTTCGGCTTCCCCGCCTACGTCCACAGCGACCAGGGATCCTCATTCATGAGCGATGAGCTGCGTCAGTTCCTGCTCAACAAGGGGGTCGCCTCAAGCAGGACGACCAGCTATAACCCCCGGGGAAAAGGGCAGGTGGAGAGGGAGAATGGGACGGTCTGGAGGGCCGTCCAGCTGGCCCTACTGTCCAGAAATCCCCCGGCCTCCCGCTGGCAGGAAGTCCTCCCCGAAGCACTGCACTCCATTCGGTCGCTCCTATGCACTGCGACTAATGACACACCCCATGAACATCTCTTTGCCTTCCCCGGGAAGTCAACCTCCGGGGCGTCGCTCCCGACTTGGCTCGCCAGTACCAGGACCCGTACTCCCCCATAAGCACTACAACTCCACAAGGCGGACCCGTTGGTTGAAAGGGTACAGCTACTCCACGGCAACCCGCAGTACGCCTACGTAGCGTACACTGACGGCCGCCAAGATACTGTCTCCCCCAGGGACCTGGCACCAGCTGGTTCCTCACACACACCCCACCGATCCAGCGCCACCCTCCCCTTCCCCGGCGCACCCAGCCGCAACCCCCGCCCCAGGACAATCCGTCCTCCCCCTGCCCACGGCCGAGGATGACGAGGATTGCCGCACACTCCCGGAGTCACCGAGGACCAGACCGACACCAGAATCGTCGCCACCAGTGCGGCGCTCCCAACGGCAGATCAAGGCTCCGGACCGACTGAACCTGTAACTTGATCGGGACTCCATTTTTTATAGTTCTCCACCACTCCCGCCTGACTCAATTTTAACAGGGGGTGAATGTGGTAGTCACCACTGATGTATATATTAGAAGATGTGTGGTAAGACCCTGTACTACAGGTACGGGGGTAGTTCCCTGCCTGCTGGCTCCGCCCAGTAGGCGGAGTATAAATATGTGTGCTCCCCATACAGCAGCCATTTCGCCAACTGCTGTAGGAGGCCACACATCTTAGTGTAATAAAGCCTCAGTTGCATTCAACTCTCGTCTTTGTGCAATTGATCGTGTATCAAGGGAGTAGGGTTTTTTCCTTTTCCTCGGATGTGGAGGTTTTATTTTTATTTTTTACTGTTGGATTGATAAAGGGAGGCAGGAGAAAGCTTTGTAAAGGGACAGCTGTCCCCATCCTCCTGCTGCTGCCTGGGGCTGTGGTTTTTTTTTCTGTTTGTTTGTTCTTGGGGAAGGTGACCTGTGGTTTGAGATGAGTCCATGTTTGGGTGGGGAGGGTAAGTTCAGCAGGGAGCCTTCTTCACAGAACTGCGAGGTGAGGGTGGGGAGGGGTGGGAGTTCAGTGGGAGAAGCCTTTGGGTAGGAGTTGTCACGCTGGCAGGTAATACTGGTGAACAGAAGTGAGGTGGGGAGAAGGCCGAGAGAGGTAGCCTTGGGGGTGGTGGTGGTGGTGGGGGGGGGGGGGGGGGGGGGTTTGGAAGGGTGGGTGATGCGACGAGGCACGTTTGGAGAAGAAACATGGTCAGGGGCAGAGAAAGGCCATCTTGGATGGGCTAGGTATAGGTTGAAATTAACAGGGGTAGAGCCAAAAGGGGAAGATGGCGGATGGTAGAAGGGAATGGAGGCATAAGCCCCCGATAAGGCTGATAATGTGGAACATGCGAGGGCTCAACGGACAAGTCACAATATCTTGGGTCTTTTTGTTCAAAAGGCATCTTGACGAACACATGGATAGGATGGGTATAGAGGGATATGGCACAGGGAAGTGCTGAGGGTTTTGGCAAAGATTGATATCATGACCGATACAGGCTTGGAGGGTCAAAGAGCTGTTCCTGTGCTGTATTGTTCTTTGTTCTTAGGAGACGCACCTCTGCGTGAAAGACCAGGTTAGGCTAAGGAAGGGGTGGGTTGGTTAGGTTTTCCACGCGGGTTCAATTCAAAGTCGAGGGGAGTGGGAGTTTTGAAGAGTAAGAAAACGGAGTTTGTGAGCGGGAAGGAAATGAAGGACCCGGGTGGGAGATATGTGATTGTGAGCGGGGTATTAGAAGGGACGGTGGTTGTGTTGGTGAATGCGTATGACCGAATTATGATGAAGTAGGTTTTATGAGGGGGTTTCTGGCAGCAATCCCAGACTTGGCCACACACTCGTTGATTATGGGAGGAGATTTTAATTGTGTCCTAGAGCAGAGGATAGAGAGATCGAGCCCCAGGTCAATGGGTAAGATACGAATGGCAAAGGAGCTGGGTGGGTTTATGGAGAAGTTGGGTATGGTGGACCCATGGAGCTTCAAGAATCCAGGGGGAAGGGAGTATTCCTTTTTTTCACATGTGCACAGGGTATATTCCAGAATTGACTTTATTGTGGCGAGCCGGTTTTGGTTGGGGTGGAGGGGCAGAGTATGTGGGGATAGTAATCGGACTATTGGCTGGAGGTTTGGCTCAGATCGGGCAAAGGCCGGGGTGAAGGCTCGATTCGCGGATATGGCAGATGGAGGGTTTTGAGACAAAATGCGGATTATGTAGAATTGAACCAGAACGGGCAGGTGTCGACGGCCACTGTTTGGGAAGTGCTAAAAGTGGTGGTCCGAGGGGAGATTATCTTGTTCAAGGCTCATGCGGATAGGAAAAGGAGGGAGGAATATGAACGGTTAAAGAACAAAATAGTGGAAGTAGATAGGGAGTACTCGAAGGTGCCCACCACGGAGGGATTAACTAGGAGAAAAAAATTACAGGGGCAACTTGATAGGCTGACAACTGGGAGGGCGGTAGGACAGCTGCGTCGGGCAAGCGGGGTACAGAACGAATTCGGGAAGAAGGCAAGTCGATGTTAACGCATCAGCTGCAGAGGCAGGCTGCGTCCAGGGAAATATTGAAGATATGGACTGGGTCAGGGGATGTGGTGTCGGAGCCCGGGAAGATAAATGAGACATTTTGGGATTATTACAAGAAACTGCACACGGCAGACCCGGGGGGAGGGGGGTGAAGAGGGGGACATGGGACGGTTCTTAGATGAACTGGAGTTTCCACAGCTGGAGGAAGAGAAAAGCTAGAGGAGCCCGTGGGGCTGAGGGAAATGTAGGACAGTACAAGGGGTATGAAGTCAGGGAAGGCTCCGGGGCCCGATGGCTACCCGGCGGAATTTTTTAAGGAGTTCACGACAGACCTAGCACCGCACCTCTTGGGGGCGTTTAACGAGGCGTTGGAGAAGGGGCGCTGCCGGAAATGATGACGCAGGCAACGATCACATTAATACCCCAAAAGGGGAAGGACCCGTTGGAATGTGGGTCATATAGGCCCGTATCACTGTTAAATACAGATGTGAAAGTGCTGGCTAAGTTAGTGGCGGGAAGGATGGCAGGTTCTGTCCCGGGGGTGGTTGCCGAGGACCAAACAGGCTTTGTAAAGGGCAGGCAGCTCTCCAGCAATATAAGGAGGCTGTTAAATGTGATTATGACCCAGGTACCGGAAGTAGTGGTGTCCATGGACACGGAAAACGCATTCGACCGGGTGGAGTGGCGGTACCTGTTTGATGTCCTGGGAAGGTTTGGGCCGATGTTTGTGGCATGGGTGCACCCGTTACATGTCGCACCAAGGGCAAGTGTGAGAACCAACGACATGGGTTCACGGAACTTCAAATTACACAGGGGAACAAGGCAGGGGTGCCCGCTGTTGCCGCTGCTGTTTACGTTGACTATAGAGCCTCTGACAATGGCTCTTAGGGGGTCCGCAGAGTGGCGAGGGAGTATGAGGGGACGAAGGGAGCATCCGGTGTCGCTCTATGCTGATGACCTAATGTATGTTTCGGACCAGCTGGGGAGCATGGAGAGGATTATGGGCCTGATGGGGAGGTTTGGGGCATTCTCGGGATATAAGTTAAATGTAGGGAAAAGCGAAGTTTTCCCGGTGAATGAGTTGGGTCAGCGAGCCAATTTAGGGGGTATGCCATTTAAGGTGGCTAGAGACAGGTTCAGATACCTGCGGGTTCAGGTAGTGAGGGAATGGACGATGCTACACAAATGGAATTTAACAAAGCTGGTGGAGGAGGCCAGGGGCGATCTCAAGAGGTGGGATGCGCTGCACTTGACTTTGGCAGGGAGGGTCCAAGCGGTGAAGATGAACATTCTGCTGAGGTTCCTGTTCATATTCCAGACACTCCCGAGCTTTATACCAAAGGTCTTCTTTTGGAAACTGGACACACATATTTCGGACTTTGTATGGGCGGGGAAGGTGCCGAGGGTTAGGAGGACCCTGTTACAAAGGCAGCGGCCCCTCGGGAGGCCATATTCGGGGTGCCGGACCAGCCGGGGTTGGAAATGGGCGCGGAGGCAGATGTTGTAGCCTTCGCCTCATTGATCACCCGAATGCGGATCCTGTTAGGATGGAAAGCAGCCTCTCCACCCTGAGCTCTGCGGCTTGGCAGGGGGACATGCTGGAATTTTTAACGCTTGAAAAGGTCAAATTTGAACTGAGGGGAAGGATGGAGGGGTTCTACAATTCATGGGCATTATTCATTATGCACTTTCGACAATTGGATCACATCGAACATTAGAGGGGGGGGGGTTGGGGGGGGGGGAGCGGGACTGTGTGTTAATGGTGACTATGGGTGAATTCTGATTCCTTTTTGTCATTTGTTTATGTTAACATGCGGGCCAATGTCTGAGGTTTGGTGGGAGGATGGGATTGTTGTTATTGATATGGGGATTGACATTACATGCATTATTGATTATTGTTTATTGTTGGGTGTAAATTTGGGAGAAAATGTGAAAAAGGAGAATAAAAAATATTTTTTTTTAAAACAAAAAATAAAACAAAGGCAGCGGCAGCATGGAGGATTGGTGTTGCTGAACATGCTACATTACTATTGGATGCAGAAGGTGAGGCGGTGGGAAGGAGAGGGGGTACAATGGGTTAGGATGGAGAAGGAATCCTGTAGAGGCTCCAGCTTAAGGGCTATGGTAACGGCAGCGTTGCCAATGGTGCCGACAGATACTCAGGGAGCGATGACCTCTTGATGGGTCATTGACAGGTCAGGTGCAGACATGTTCCGGCAACTTTTCTGTTGGTTGTGTATTTGACTTTGATCAAGTCTGAATTCCCAACGGCCTGCCTGAGGTTTGGCTGAAGTACGATTTTAAAATGTCCACTTCCGGTGGCGGCCATGGTGTGAGTGGTCACACATTTGCCACTCCAGCTCGAGGCTTTTTTTTTACTTTTCCCCCGTTTGTAGGGTGCATGTTTTGCAGAAAAAAGGTGTAGGAGTGATTGGAGAAAAGTTTGACTCCACTGGTGGGGCTGGTGGATGGATCCACGGACCATAGAATCTTAGAATTTACAGTGCAGAAGGAGGCCATTTGGCCCATCGAGTCTGCACCGGCTCTTGGAAAGAGCACCCTACCGAGGCCCACACCACCCAATCCCCATAACTCAGTAACCCCCATTCAACCAACCCTAAGGCCAATTTTGGACACTAAGGGCAATTTATCACGGCCAATCCACCTAACCTGCACATCTTTGGACTGTGGGAGGAAACCAGAGCACCCGGAGGAAACCCACGCACACACGGGGAGGATGTGCAGATTCCGCACAGACAGTGACCCAAGCCGGGAATCAAACCTGGGACCCTGGAGCTGTGAAGGAATTGTGCTATCCACAATGCTACCGTGCTGCCCTAAATGTCAGAGAGATGGAGTTTAATCCGGACAAATGTGAAGTAATGCATTTTGGAAGGTCTAATACAGGTGGTAAATATACAGTAAATGGCAGAAACCTCAAGAATATTGACAAGCAGAGGGAACTGGGGGTACAGATCCACAGGTCACTGAAAGTGGCAACACAGGTGGAGAAGGTAGTCAAGAAGGCATACGGCATGCTTGCCTTCATCGGCTGGGCATTGAGTATAAAAATTGACAAGTCATGCTGCAGCTGTATTGAACCTAAGTTAGGCCACACTTGGAACAATAGTGTTCAATTCTGGCCGCCACACTACCAGAAGGATGTGGAGGTTTTGGAGAGAGCACAGAAGAGGTGTATCAGGATTTTGCCTGGTATGGAGGGTATTAGCTATGAGGAGAGATTGGATAAACTGGTTTGTTCTCACTGGAGCGACTAAGGTTGAGGGGTGACCTGATAGAAGTATGCAAAATTATGAGGGGCATGGACAGAATGGATCGTCAAGCTTTTTCCCAGGGTGGAAGAGTCAATTACTAGGGGACATGGGTTTAAGGTGCGAGGAGCAAAGTTTAGAGAAGATGTCCGAGAGAAATTATTTACACAGTGGGGAAGTGGGTGCCTGGAACACCTGCCGGAGGAAGTAGTGGAAGCAGGTACGATAATGATGTTTATGACAAATACATGAATAGGATGGGAATAGAAGAATGCGAGTGTTTAAGGTAAGACGGGCAGCATGGTTGGGAAGGATTGGCGGTTCGAAGGGTTTGTTCCTGTGCTGTACCTTTCTTTGTTCTTTATTTAATGCATCTCAAACTGCTGACAACAGATACTGATACTCAGATTTTGAATTCATCAGCCAATGTGGGGAGGCAGTGGAGTAGTGGCTTTTCACTGGGCTAGTAATCCAACAAAGCAGAGTATTGCTTTGTGAACCAGGTTCGAATCCTGCCATAGGAGAAGAGAAATTTGAATTCTGTAAAAATCTGGAATTAAAAGTCTAAATGATGACCATTGTTGGAAAAAAACCAGCTGATGCACCAATCACTAATGTCCTTCAGGGAAGGAAATCTTCCACACCTGGGGCGAAATTCTCCCCCAACGGTGCGATGTCCACCGACTGGTGCCCAAAACGGCGCCAATCAGATGGGCATCGCGCCGCCCCAAAGGTGCGGAATGCTCCGCATCTTTGGGGGCTGAGCCCCGACATTGAGGGGCTAGGCCAGCGCCGGAGGGATTTCCGCCCCGCCAGCTGGTGGAAACGGCGTTTGTTGCCCCGCCAACTGGCACTGAAATGACATCCCCGGGCGGCGCAAGCGCGGGAGCGTCAGCGGCCGCTGACAGTTTCCCGCGCATGCGCAGTGGGGAGAGTCTCTTCCGCCTCCGCTATGGTGGAGACCGTGGCGGAGGCAGAAGGGAAAGAGTGCCCCCACGGCACAGGCCCGCCCGCGGATCGGTGAGCCCCGATCGCGGGCCAAGCCACCGTGGGGGCACCACCCGGGGTCAGGTCGCCCCGCACCCCCCCCCCCCCCCCCCAGGACCCCGGAGCCCGCCCACGCCGCCTTGTCCCGCCGGTAAATACCTACTTTCATTTACGCCGGCGGGACAGGCAATTTCTCGGCGGGACTTCGGCCCATCCGGGCTGGAGAATTTAGCGGGGGCGGGGCGGGGGGGGGGGGGGGGGGCGCCGCCCGATTCCCGCCCCCTCCCAATCTCCGGTACCGGAGACTTCGGCAACCGGCGGGGGCGGGATTCACGGCGGCCAACGGCCATTCTCCGACCCGCTGGGGGGTCGGAGAACGACGCCCAAGGTCTGGCCTACATCTGACTCTTAAAATACCACTCAGGCAATTAAAGATAGACAATAAATGCTGGCCCAGCCAGCATTTCACACCTGTTCGGTGCCAGTTCGGGTACACGGAGGGAGAATTTTGAATGTCCAATTCACCTAACAGCACGTCTTTCGGGACTTGTGGGAGGAAACCGGAGCACCCGGAGGAAACTAACACAGACACAGGGAGAACACATAAAATCATAGAATCCCTACAGTGCAGAAGGAGGCCATTTGGCCCATTGAGTCTGCACCAATCCACCGCCCTTAGCCCTGTAACCCCATCATCAGCAAACTTGTAGATGAAGTTGGATCTGTATTTTTCTGTATTGTTTTCTGCCTTTGATTTCATTTGCTGTCTTTCATTTGTGTTTTTTACCTTTATTTTTATAGCCTTTGTTTCCAATTTTTCCTTTTCCATTTTTTGTCCTCTTTTCTCTTTATTTTCTCATCTTTTACTTTTTTTGTCTTTCTCTTTTTTCTGTCCCTTTAATTTCTTATTTTTGTCACTTTTTTTCCAGTTGACCGGCAGCTCCCCAGCTCCTGAAGGCACAGTGTTTCAGTGGGCGGAAGAGGCATTTTGGGGTGCCACATAGCATTATGGATTCCCAAGGCAGGGAGGGCTGGAAAAGCCTGGGGTGTCATGTTGAGGGTGACTGGCAACTCGGAAGATGTGCTTGGGGAGAGATACCGAGGCCACGAAGGTTTAAGGGGAGGGCTTCATCTGAGATCCAGCTACCTTTATTAATACATTCGCCATTGAACTATCAAATAATAATCCTTATTATTGTCACAAGTAGGCTTACATTAACACTGTAATGAAGTTACTATGAAAAGTCCCGAGTCGCCACATTCCGGCGCCTATTCGGGTACACGGAGGGAGAATTCTGAATGTCCAATTCACCTAACAGCACGTCTTTCGAGACTTGTGGGACGAAACCGGAGCACCCGGAGGAAACCCACGCAGACACAGGGAGAACATGCAGACTCCGCACAGACAGTGACCCAAGCTGGGAATCGAACCCTGATCCCTGGTACTGTGACGCAGCAGTGCTAACCACTGTGTCACCGTGCCGCCGGTAGCCCTGAAAAATTCATCACAATGGTTTGAAAGTTCCGTGAAGTTATGCTCGTGTGTGTCCTTGATGATGGTCAGGAGCCATTCCTTGTTACTAATGGAGTTCAAACAGGGCTGCATGCCAGCGTACCTTCTTCCCATATTTTTTGCCACTATTCTCTTAATTCCTTCCATGATGGTGATCTTCGCACTGAAATCAGAAATTGCATGATGAAAAGCTACTCAATGTGAGAAGACTCCAGGCAAAGACCAAGCTCTCTAAAGACATGCAGAGCAATCCCCCGTTTGCTGCTGTGCGCTAGTTGCTGATTCTGGATTGCTGTTTTTCTGCAATGCATGCGACAACTTTGGCCTTCTGATCAGCATAAAGAAACCTGAAGTAATGGACTGTACAAGCCTGCTCCAAGCAAGCTCTGTCCACTCTACATGAGCTGCCTTTGGAACAATAGCAGGACAATCAGGGTTCTTACCTGAGCTGGCATGCCTAGACATCCACATCATATTGAGAGTCACACTGAGTTGGGCTGTTCATGTGCCAAAATACCTTTTCAACAACATAGTACTCATTGCTGGTTTTCTTGGAGGCAAGCATCACAGGCACTGGCTGCCTCAGGAAACCAATATTGCAGCAGCAACCAGAAGCCTTGTGTGCATCTGCAAAGAGAACATCTGCTGCATGTATGGGTAAAAAACACATTTAATATACTTCACAGTATAAGTGCATGCACTGGGTCTGTTTCTATACTCTAAATGGCCAAATAAATGCACTACCAGTCACAATTTTATAACCCTTTATTTAAACCTTCTCGATGGTCCAAACTTTCTGAGCACCAATGAAAAGTTTCTAAGTGTCATTTGTGGCAGGTTTTAGAACATAGAACATAGAACAATACAGCGCAGTACAGGCCCTTCGGCCCACGATGTTGCACCGAAACAAAAGCCATCTAACCTACACTATGCCATTATCATCCATATGTTTATCCAATAAACTTTTAAATGCCCTCAATGTTGGCGAGTTCACTACTGTAGCAGGTAGGGCATTCCACGGCCTCACTACTCTTTGCGTAAAGAACCTACCTCTGACCTCTGTCCTATATCTATTACCCCTCAGTTTAAAGTTATGTCCCCTCGTGCCAGCCATTTCCATCCGCGGGAGAAGGCTCTCACTGTCCACCCTATCCAACCCCCTGATCATTTTGTATGCCTCTATTAAGTCTCCTCTTAACCTTCTTCTCTCCAACGAAAACAACCTCAAGTCCATCAGCCTTTCCTCATAAGATTTTCCCTCCATACCAGGCAACATCCTGGTAAATCTCCTCTGCACCCGCTCCAAAGCCTCCACGTCCTTCCTATAATGCGGTGACCAGAACTGTACCCAATACTCCAAATGCGGCCGCACCAGAGTTCTGTACAGCTGCAACATGACCTCCTGACTCCGGAATTCAATCCCTCTACCAATAAAGGCCAACACTCCATAGGCCAACATGTATGTAGGAAATGTGCCCAGCTGCAGCTCCTGGAACTCGGGTTTAAGAGCTGGAACCACTGCGGAGCATCCCTGAGTCTGAGAGCATCGTGGATAGTACATTTAGAGAGGCGGTCACACCGCAGCTGAAGGGACTTGAGCAAGGATGGGAATGGGTAACCACCAGGCAGTCCAAGAAAAACAGGCAGGTAGTTCAGGGGTCCCACTTGCTAATCAGTATTCCATTTTGGAGGTTGATGAGGCTGGTTCTTCCAGGGAGTGCGGACATTCTGGCAACACAAGCAGCCTGTCTGCACAACAGGGCGGGGCGGGGGGTGGGGGAGGGGGGGGGGAGAGAGAGAGAGAGAGAGAGAGGAAGATGTGGTGGTATGTATTAGGGGTAATGTGGTACCCGTGAAGCCGAGAGGCTATTGGCTGAGAGGTCCCGGGTCCTGGTTGGATCTGCCGACTTCTGGCTCCGCCCTGAAGGCGGAGTATAAGAGCTCGAGCTTCTCCCCACAGCCTCATTCTGTTGCTGAGCTACTGGGGACAAGTCTTGCTTAATAAAGCCTAGATCGACTTCACTGCTTCTCGTCTCACGTAAGTCATTGAGCGCTACAATTTATTTATTTTTAAAAAAAATATTTTATTGAAAATTTTTGGTCAACCATCACAGTACATTGTGTATCCTTTACACAATAATATAACAGTATAAATAACAATGGCCTGTTTTATAAACAAAGAGTAAATAATATATAACAAAAACGAAAACTAAAACTAAATGGCAACTGCCTTGTCTCAGATAAACACTCTCCAAAAATATGATTTAACAGTCCAATATACAATTATTTATAGCAACGACCTATACATATTATACATATATATTAACAACCCTGAGAGTCCTTCTGGTTCCTCCCTCCCCCCCTCCCCCCCTGGGCTGCTGCTGCTACCTTCTTCTTTTCCATTCCCTCTATCTTTCTGTGAGGTATTCGACGAACGGTTGCCACCGCCTGGTGAACCCTTGTGCCGGTCCCCTTAGGACGAACTTAATCCGTTCCAGCTTTATAAACCCTGCCATGTCATTTATCCAGGTCTCCACACCCGGGGGCTTGGCTTCCTTCCACATCAACAGTATCCTGCAAAGGCCAAAACATCGGCCTCCTGTACTCCCGGCTCTTGTGCAACCCCAAATATAGCCAACCCCCAGCTTGGTTCGACCTGGACCCCCACTACTTTCGAAAGCACCTTTGTCACCCCCACCCAGAACCCCTGTAGTGCCGGACATGACCAGAACATGTGGATGTGATTCGCTGGGCTTCTCGAGCATCTCGCACACCTATCCTCTACCCCAAAAAATTTACTGAGCCGTGCTCCAGTCATATGCGCCCTGTGTAACACCTTAAATTGAATCAGGCTTAGCCTGGCACACGAGGACGATGAGTTTACCCTACTTAGGGCATCCGCCCACAGCCCCTCCTCAATCTCCTCCCCCAGCTCTTCTTCCCATTTCCCTTTCAGCTCATCTACCATAATCTCCCCCTCGTCCCTCATTTCCCTGTATATATCTGACACCTTACCGTCCCTCACCCATGTCTTTGAGATCACTCTGTCCTGCACCTCATTCGTCTGGAGCTGCGGGAATTCCCTCACCTGTTGCCTCGTAAAAGCCCTCAGTTGCATATACCAGAATGCATTCCCTTGGGGCAACCCATATTTCTCGGTCAGCGCTCCCAGACTTGCGAACTTCCCATCCACAAACAGATCTTTCAGTTGCGTTACTCCTGCTTTTTGCCATATTCCAAATCCCCCATCCATTCTTCCCGGGGCAAACCTATGGTTATTTCTTATCGGGGACCCCACCAAGGCTCCCGTCTTTCCCCTATGCCGTCTCCACTGTCCCCAAATTTTCAAAGTCTCCACCACCACCGGGCTTGTGGTGTATTTCTTCGGTGAGAACGGCAATGGGGCCGTCACCATAGCTTGTAGGCTAGTCCCCCTACAGGACGCTCTCTCCAATCTCTTCCACGTCGCTCCCTCCTCTTCTCCCATCCACTTACTCACCATTGAGATATTGGCGGCCCAGTAGTACTCACTTAGGCTCGGTAGTCCCCTATCCCTACTACGCTGTAGTACCTTTGTCACCCCCTTCCTCACTCTCGGGGTCTTCCCGGCCCACACAAAACTCATGATACTCTTTTCGATCCTTTTGAAAAAAGCCTTCGTGATCACCACCGGGAGGCACTGAAACACAAAGAGAAATCTCGGGAGGACTACCATTTTAACCGCCTGCACCCTCCCTGCCAGTGACAGGGATACCATGTCCCATCTCTTGAAGTCCTCCTCCATTTGTTCCACCAATCGCGTTAAATTTAACCTATGCAATGTACCCCAATTCTTGGCTATCTGGATCCCCAAGTAACGAAAGTCCCTTGTTACCTTCCTCAGCGGAAAGTCCTCTATTTTTCTGCTCTGCTCCCCTGGATGCACCACAAACAACTCACTTTTCCCCATGTTCAGTTTATATCCTGAAAATTCTCCAAACTCCCGAAGTGTCCGCATTATCTCTGGCATCCCCTCCGCCGGGTCCGCTACATATAACAACAAATCATCCGCATACAGAGATACCCGGTGTTCTTCTCCTCCTCTAAGTACTCCCCTCCACTTCTTGGAACCCCTCAATGCTATTGCCAGGGGCTCAATCGCCAGTGCAAACAATAATGGGGACAAGGGCATCCCTGCCTTGTCCCTCTATGGAGCCGAAAGTATGCAGATCCCCGTCCATTCGTGACCACACTCGCCACTGGGGCCCTATACAACAGCTGCACCCATCCAACATATTCCTCTCCAAAACCAAATCTCCTCAGCACCTCCCACAGATAATCCCACTCCACTCTATCAAATGCTTTCTCGGCATCCATCGCCACCACTATCTCCGCTTCCCCCTCTGGTGGGGGCATCATCATTGCCCCTAGCAGCCTCCGTATATTCGTATTCAGCTGTCTCCCCTTCACAAACCCAGTTTGGTCCTCATGGACCATCCTCGGGACACAATCCTCTATCCTCATTGCCATTACCTTGGCCAGAATCTTAGCGTCTACATTTAGGAGGGAAATAGGTCTATAGGACCCGCAGGCAGCGGGTCCTTTTCCTTCTTTAGGAGAAGCGATATCGTTGCCTCAGACATAGTCGGGGGCAGCTGTCCCCTTTCCTTTGCCTCATTAAAGGTCCTCATCAGTAGCGGGGCGAGCAAGTCCACGTATTTCCTGTAAAATTCAACTGGGAATCCATCCGGTCCCGGAGCCTTCCCCGCCTGCATGCTCCTAATTCCTTTCACTACTTCCTCTATTTCAATCTGTGCTCCCAGTCCCACCCTTTCCTGCTCTTCCACTTGGGAAATTCCAGCCGGTCCAGAAAGCCCATCATTCTCTCCCTCCCATCCGGGGGTTGAGCTTCGTATAATTTTTTATAAAATGCCTTGAACACTCCATTCACTCTCTCCGCTCCCCGCTCAATCTCTCCTTCCTCATCCCTCACTCCCCCTATTTCCCTCGCTGCTCCCCTTTTCCTCAATTGGTGTGCCAGCAACCTGCTCGCCTTCTCCCCATATTCGTACTGTACACCCTGTGCCTTCCTCCACTGTGCCTCTGCAGTACCCGTTGTCAGCAGGTCAAATTCTACGTGTAGCCTTTGCCTTTCCCTGTACAGTCCCTCCTCCGGTGCCTCCGCATATTGCCTGTCCACCCTCAGAAGTTCTTGCAGCAACCGCTCCCGTTCCCTACTCTCCTGCTTTCCTTTATGTGCCCTTATTGATATCAGCTCCCCTCTAACCACTGCCTTCAGCGCCTCCCAGACCACTCCCACCTGGACCTCCCCATTTTCATTGAGTTCCAAGTACTTTTCAATGCACCCCCTCACCCTTAGACACACCCCCTCATCTGCCATTAGTCCCATGTCCATTCTCCAGGGTGGGCGCCCTTCTGTTTCCTCCCCTATCTCCAAGTCCACCCAATGTGGAGCGTGATCCGAAATGGCTATAGCCGTATACTCCGTTCCCCTCACCTTCGGGATCAACGCCCTTCCCAAAACAAAAAAGTCTATTCGCGAATAGACTTTGTGGACATAGGAGAAAAACGAAAACTCCTTACTCCTAGGTCTGCTAAATCTCCACGGGTCTACTCCTCCCATCTGCTCCATAAAATCTTTAAGCACCTTGGCTGCTGCCGGCTTCCTTCCAGTCCTGGACCTCGACCTGTCCAGCCCTGGTTCCAACACCGTATTGAAATCTCCCCCCATTACCAACTTTCCCACCTCTAGGTCCGGGATGCGTCCTAGCATACGCCTCATAAAATTGGCATCATCCCAGTTCGGGGCATATACGTTTACCAAAACCACCGTCTCCCCCTGTAATTTGCCACTCACCATCACGTATCTGCCCCCGCTATCCGCCACTATAGTCTTTGCCTCAAACAATACCCGCTTCCCCACTAATATAGCCACCCCCCTGTTTTTCGCATCTAGCCCCGAATGAAACACCTGCCCCACCCATCCTTTGCGTAGTCTCACCTGGTCTATCAGTTTCAAGTGCGTTTCCTGTAACATAACCACGTCTGCCTTAAGTTTCTTAAGGTGTGCGAGTACCCGTGCCCTCTTTATCGGCCCGTTCAGCCCTCTCACATTCCACGTGATCAGCCGGGTTGGGGGGCTTTTTACCACCCCCCCTTGTCGATTAGCCATCCCCTTTTTCCAGCTCCTCACACGGTTCCCACGCAGCTGTGTTCCCCCCAGGCGGTGCCCCCCCGCCCATCCCACCCCATACCAGCTCCCCCCTCTCCCCAGCAGCAGCAGCCCAATAGATCCCCCCTCCCACCCCCCCACTAGATCCCCCACTAGCATAGTTACACCCCCCCATGTTGCTCCCAGAAGTCAGCAAACCCTGGCCGACCTCGGCTTCCCCCTGTGACCTCGGCTCGCACCGTGCGACGCCCCCTCCTTCCTGCTTCCCTATTCCCGCCATGATTATCATAGCGCGGGAACCGAGCCCGCGCTTCCCCCTTGGCCCCGCCCCCAATGGCCAACGCCCCATCTCCTCCACCTCCTTTCCTCCCCCCACCACCTCCTGTGGAAGAGAGAAAGGTTACCACATCGCAGGATTAATACCATAAAACTCCTCTTTCCCCCCTTTTTACCCCCCTCTTCGCCCCCCATATTCGCCCCACCACTTTGTTTCAAACGTTCTTTTTTTTAAATAACCCGCTCATTCCAATTTTTCTTCCACAATAAATGTCCACGCCTCATCCGCCGTCTCAAAGTAGTGGTGCCTCCCTTGATATGTGACCCACAGTCTTGCCGGTTGCAGCATTCCGAATTTTATCTTCTTTTTGTGAAGCACCGCCTTGGCCCGATTAAAGCTCGCCCTCCTTCTCGCCACCTCCGCACTCCAGTCTTGGTATACGCGGATTACCGCGTTCTCCCACTTACTGCTCCGAGTTTTCTTTGCCCATCTAAGGACCATCTCTTTGTCCTTAAAACGGAGGAATCTCACCACTATGGCTCTAGGAATTTCTCCTGCTCTCGGTCCTCGCGCCATCACTCGGTATGCACCCTCCACCTCCAGCGGACCCGCCGGGGCCTCCGCTCCCATTAACGAGTGCAGCATCGTGCTCACATATGCCCCGACGTCCGCTCCCTCCGCACCTTCAGGAAGACCAAGAATCCTTAGGTTGTTCCTCCTCGCGTTGTTCTCCAGCGCCTCTAGCCTTTCCACACATCGTTTATGGTGTGCCTCGTGCATCTCCGTCTTCACCACCAGGCCCTGTATGTCGTCCTCATTCTCGGCAGCCTTTGCCTTCACGACCCGAAGCTCTCGCTCCTGGGTCTTTTGCTCCTCCTTTAGCTCTTCGATCGCCTGTAATATCGGGGCCAACAGCTCCTTCTTCATTTCCTTTTTGAGTTCTTCCACGCAGCGTTTCAAAAACTCGTGTTGTTCAGGGCCCCATATTAAACTGCCACCTTCCGATGCCATCTTGGTTTTTGCTTGCCTTCCTTGCCGCTGTTCTAAAGGATCCACCGCAATCCGGCCACCTTCCTCTCCTTTTTTCATCCGTATCCAGGGGGGATTCCCTTCTGGTTCACCGCACAGTACTTTTAGCCATTAAAATTGCCGTTGGGGCTCTTATTAAGAGCCCAAAAGTCCGTTCCACCGGGGGCTGCCGAAACGTGCGACTCAGCTGGTCATCGCCGCACCCGGAAGTCCGTGCGCTACAATTTATTAAGCGAGCTTAAAAGACTATGGAGCTCCGGATCGCCCCGGAGTGCCTGCGGATCAGCCCCCACGCAGCGAACTCGGCGGCCGTATTCAAACACTGGCAAACATGCTTCGAAGGCTACCTCCGAACGGCCCCCGGCTGGATCACGGAAGAGCAGAAAATGCAGGTCCTGCATTCGAGGGTAAGCCCGGAAATGTACTCACTAATAGAAGACGCAGAGGATTTCCCGACGGCGCTCGCGTTGCTGAAGGGCATCTACGCTCGGCACGTAAACCAGGTCTACGCGCACCACCAACTCGCAACGAGGCGGCAAATTCCCGGAGAATCACTTGTGGAATTCTACGGCGCGCTGCTAATTTTGGGACGAGGCTGCAACTGCCCGCCGGTGAATGCGATCGAACACACGGACCTGCTAATTCGTGCCGCATTCGTCGCAGGTATGAACTCTCCCCAAATTCGTCAAAGACTTTTAGAAAGAGAGTCGCTAGGACTCTCAGAGGCACGGGCCCTTGCAGCCTCCCTTGATGTGGCCTCCCAAAACACCCGCGCCTACGGCCCCGACTGCGCGGCAGCCCCTTGGGCTCCGTGGACCCCTGTCGCAACCAACTCCCCGGCACCCCCCCTCCCGCAAGCGCCAGACCATCCCGGGGGGGCCCGCTGCTATTTTTGCAGACAAGTGAAACACCCCCGGCAGCGCTGCCCGGCCCGCGCAGCTACTTGTAAAAGCTGCGGCAAAAAGGGCCATTTTGCGGCAGTGTGCCGGTCCCGGGGGGGTCGCCGCAATCCCCAGAGAAGAACGAGGACAGCACATCCCAAACACCCCCCAACCCCCCCCAGCGCCCCATGTGCGACCCGCGGGCTCTGCCATTTTGGGTCCCGGGCACCACGAGGGGAGGATGGGCACCGCCATCTTGTGATCCCCCAGCCACGTGCGATTCATGGGGGTGGCCATTTTGTCCACCCCGACCACGTGCGACCCATGGGGGCGGCCATTTTGTCCACCCCGGGCCGTGTGCAATTCATGGACGCCACCATCTTGGTTGACAACAAAGGACCCCAGCATCGACGGCTCCACGGGGTCCGAAGAAGACGCCGCGACACTACTACCACGACTGGCTTCGGTGACACTGGATCAATCGCGGCCCCGGATGCTCCAGACGACGACAACAACGGTGCTGGTCAACGGATACGAGACGCCATGCCTGATCGACTCCGGGAGCACTGAAAGTCTTATTCACCCAGATACGGTAAGACGCTGTTTTCTGACCATCCATCCAAGCACGCAAAAGATTTCCCTAGCTGCAGGATCCCACTCAGTGGAGATCAAAGGGTTCTGCATCGCAAACCTAACGGTGCAAGGGAGGGAGTTTAAGAACTACAGGCTCTACGTCCTGCCCAAACTCCGCGCGGCCACATTACTGGGATTAGGCTTCCAATGTAACCTTCAGAGCCTAACATTCCAATTCGGCGGCCCAATACCCCCACTCACTATCTGCGGCCTCGCAACTCTCAAGGTTGAACCGCCGTCCTTGTTTGCAAACCTCACCCCGGATTGCAAACCCGTCGCCACTAGACGGTACAGCGCCCAGGACCAGACATTTATTCGGTCTGAAGTCCAGCGGTTGCTGAAGGAAGGCATAATCCAGGCCAGCAATAGTCCCTGGACAGCCCAGGTGGTAGTCGTAAAGACCGGGGAGAAGCAAAGGATGGTCGTAGACTATAGTCAGACCATCAATAGGTACACGCAGCTAGATGCGTACCCTCTCCCCCGCATATCCGACATGGTCAATCGGATTGCTCAGTATAAGGTTTTTTCCACCGTGGACCTCAAGTCCGCCTACCACCAGCTCCCCATCCGCCCAGGTGACCGCAAGTACACCGCCTTCGAGGCAGACGGGCGGCTATACCACTTCCTAAGGGTCCCATTTGGCGTCACGAACGGTGTCTCGGTCTTCCAACGGGAGATGGACCGAATGGTTGACCAGCACGGGTTGCAAGCCACGTTCCCGTATCTCGACAACGTAACCATCTGCGGCCACGATCAGCAGGACCACGACGCCAACCTCCAAAAGTTCCTCCAGACCGCCAAAGCCTTGAACCTCACATATAACGAGGAAAAATGCGTTTTTAGCTCAAACCGTTTGGCCATCCTGGGATACGTAGTGCGCAATGGAGTAATAGGCCCCGACCCCGAACGCATGCGCCCCCTTATGGAATTCCCCCTCCCCCACTGCTCCAAAGCCCTGAAACATTGCCTGGGCTTCTTTTCATATTACGCCCAGTGGGTCCCCCAGTACGCAGACAAGGCCCGCCCGTTAATACAGTCCACTACCTTCCCCCTGTCGACAGAGGCTCGCCAGGCCTTCAGCCGCATCAAAGTGGATATCGCAAAGGCCACGATGCGCGCCATCGACGAGTCCCTCCCCTTCCAGGTCGAGAGCGACGCCTCCGACGTCGCTCTGGTGGCCACCCTTAACCAAGCGGGCAGACCCGTGGCCTTTTTCTCCCGGACCCTCCACGCCTCAGAAATCCACCACTCCTCAGTGGAAAAGGAAGCCCAAGCCATAGTGGAAGCTGTGCGACATTGGAGGCATTACCTGGCCGGCAGGAGATTAACTCTCCTCACCGACCAACGGTCGGTAGCCTTTATGTTCGATAGGTTAAGAGGAGACTTAATAGAGGCATACAAAACGATCAGGGGGTTAGATAGGGTGGACAGTGAGAGCCTTCTCCCGCGGATGGAAATGGCTGGCACGAGGGGACATAGCTTTAAACTGAGGGGTAATAGATATAGGACAGAGGTCAGAGGTAGGTTCTTTACGCAAAGAGTAGTGAGGCCGTGGAATGCCGTACCTGCAACAGTAGTGAACTCGCCAACATTGAGGGCATTTAAAAGTTTATTGGATAAACATATGGATGATAACGGCATAGTGTAGGTTAGATGGCTTTTGTTTCGGCGCAACATCGTGGGCCGAAGGGCCTGTACTGCGCTGTATCATTCTATGTTCTATGTTCTATAATGCACAGCGGGGCAAAATTAAGAATGACAAGATCTTATGGTGGAGGATCAAACTCTCCACCTACAATAATGAGATCTTGTATCGTCCCGGAAAGCTGAATGAGCCGTCCGATGCCCTATCCCGCGGCACATGTGCCAACGCACAAATAGACCGCCTCCAAGCCCTCCACGAGGACCTCTGCCACCCGGGGGTCACTCGATTCTACCATTTCGTAAAGTCCCGCAACCTCCCCTACTCTGTGGAGGATGTCCGTACAGTCACCAGGAACTGCCACATCTGCGCAGAGTGCAAACCATACTTTTTCAGGCCAGATAGAGCGCACCTGATCAAGGCTTCCCGCCCCTTTGAACGCCTCAGTTTGGATTTCAAAGGGCCCCACCCCTCCACCGACCACAACGCATACTTCCTGAACATGGTGGACGAGTACTCCCGTTTCCCCTTCGCCATCCCCTGCCCCGACATGACAGCGGCCACAGTCATTAAAGCCCTTGGCACCATATTCACACTGTTCGGTTTCCCCGCATATATCCATAGCGACAGGGGGTCCTCCTTCATGAGTGACGAGCTGCGCCAGTTCCTGCTCAGCAAGGGCATAGCCTCGAGCAGGACGACCAGCTACAACCCCCGGGGGAACGGGCAAGTAGAGAGGGAGAACGGCACGGTCTGGAAGACCGTCCTACTGGCCCTACGGTCCAGGGATCTCCCAGTTTCCCAGTGGCAGGAGGTCCTCCCGGACGCTCTCCACTCCATCCGGTCGCTGCTGTGTACCACCACTAACCAAACGCCTCATGAGCGCCTCCTTGTCTTCCCCAGGAAGTCCTCCTCCGGAACGTCGCTGCTGACCTGACTGGCGGCCCCAGGACCCATCTTGCTCCGGTAACATGTGCGGGCGCACAAATCGGACCCATTGGTCGAGAGGGTCCACCTTCTCCCCGTGAACCCACAGTACGCCTATGTGGCGTACCCCGACGGCCGACAGGACACGGTCTCCCTGTGGGACCTGGCTCCCGCCGGCAACACACACACACCCCCGACACCGATCACCCCCTCCCTGCCACCGCCGCACCCCACGACCGCCCCCTTCCCGGGGGGATCGGTCCTCCTCCCGTGCCCGCCCAGGAGTAAAACAGGAACAAACAGCGAAACGCCCCCGGAGACGACAACGCCCGAACAAGCACCTGCACCACCACCGGGGCTGAGGCGATCGACGAGGAAGACCAGACCGCCCGCTCGACTCGTGGCATCCGCGTGGCACCAAGAAAAGCAAGAATGTTGTTGTCACAAAAATTTTTTTTTGCTCGTATTGTAAATAGTTCTCACAAACTTGTACATAGCCCAGTGTAGGGCTAAAGCTGTATTAACACCGTCCAAAATTTGTTCCAGGGCCAGCCTTGTAAACCCTTACCACCATACAAACCACCACCCCGCCGGGTTCCTTTTTAACAAGGAGTGAATGTGGTGTATTAGGGGTAATGTGGTACCTGTGAAGCCGAGAGGCTATTGGCTGACAGGTCCCGGGTCCTGGTTGGATATGCCGACTTCTGGCTCCGCCCTGAAGGCGGAGTATAAGAGCTCGAGCTTCTCCCCACAGCCTCATTCTGTTGCTGAGCTGCTGGGGACAAGTCTCGCTTAATAAAGCCTAGATCGACTTCACCGCTTCTCGTCTCGCGTAAGTCATTGTGTGCTACAGAAGAGCAACAGTAATAGGGGATTCTGTAGTCAGGGGAACAGATAGACGCTACTGTGGCCGTCAATGTGACTTCAGGATGCTGTACACAGGACAGTATAATCGTCTCCAGGTTCACTGATCAGGGGTCCTGGCAGGCAGCGGCTCAAACAACCCATCCTACCCCCACAGCCCCCTAACCCCAGCCGCCCACCCCCTCCCATCTCCATCCCTCCCTGCACCAACCACCGCCCGCTCCCCCTTGCACACCTGTAACCCCTCCATGATTCCTACCTTCCTCACTACGGGGTGTGGGCCCTGGGTTGGTTGTAACAGTGGGTCTGGTCCATGGGATGGAGAATTGTGACGATCCGTTCTGTGATGAGCTCTGGTGCTCAACATCATTTGATAACATGTGACGCCTGCCCACGGTAACACTTACAACCATGCACCACGTGATCCCTGCATTCGAGCTGGTTATTCCATCACAGAGTCCCACTGAACCCTTGGGGGGGGGGGGGGGGGGGGTGGTGTAGCAAGTACCGTGGCAATGAGCGGTGGCTGACCTGGGGGCCATCACCAGTGCTCACCTCCAATGGCCTGCCCACCCACCCTCCCCACCCTCGCCCCCTGCAGCCAGCCCAGCACAGCCTTCTCACCCTTCTGACAGCACCGAGACAGGTTGGAACATTTGTGAACGTGATCTTCCGGCCATGCTGCGCCAGAAAAGCAACTCGCCGCGGCGCAGCATGGCTGGTGAAAGCCGGGAGACCCCGCTCCTGGGATCGACCCGGCTCGCCACGCCTCGCGAGATTCAATGCAATCTCGTGAGACTTTGCAAAGGGAATCCCGCTCACAATGGGCATGATCAGTTTTTGGCAAATCTGCATACGAGAGCGAGGCAGTAAGTCTTAGTTTAATTTGCAGATTCCGAAGGTACCCGAGGCTTTGGGATTCAATCCCTTCGTCTCGGGCAAACACTGTTTGGTCCTGGGCCCCACAAATGGGGACCAGACGTAACGGCACTCGTCGGGGTCTCTAAGGGGATTGAAGGCCCCCAGCTGCATGCCCTTGGGCAGAGTAGTGCCCTGGCACAGCTGGTGCCAGCCTGGCACTGTCCAGGTTGGCACTGCTAATCTGGCATATTTTTGCCTGTGTGAGATTTGGATGGGGCTTCTGCCATGTGTGGAGGACCCTCCCATGCTGGGTTGGGGGGGCGGGGGAGGTCAGGGATTTTGTGGGCCTCTGAGATTGGGACGCCATTTTAAAATGGCATTGCGATCTCTTGCTACAATAGGGAGTTCCACCGAATGGAGCTCACCATTGTAAAAAGCGGGGCTAAATGCGGCCTCTGTCTCGTGTTCCCCGTTTAGGTCCCTTATTTAAAGTGAGTGGCGTTGAATAGCCACTTGTTTCTCGGCACTGCCCCCATTTAAGAAGATCGCGCCCCAGGTGTTTATTGTGAACAGGTGAACATGTTTCTACAGGTTGGTGCCCTAACCCCTAACGTATTCTCGTCGCCAGGTGATTCTGCAAGACACGAGGGCATGGTTGGATCAAAGGATGGGGTGGTGGAGGTGGGTGTTGTGTGACGCGTGCCATAGGGACACCGTAACTCAGCAGGGTCTCACTTGGTTCCCCATTGCCGACCTCCGCCTCAGTGACTGCCCTCTCTCCGGCCCCATGACCAGGTCTAGTGCCCTCTGCTCCGCAAGTGAGGGGCCGCAGATCCGGCGGGCCCTCTCCAGTCTGCTCTCTCTCCCTGCGTTTGTGTGCCGCTTCTCGTGGGGGGGGGTCGGTGGGGGGGCAGAAACAGAAAACACAGTGGTGGGTGGTATGTGCGCTGCCATGTGGTGCGGGGTGGGGTGCGAGCAGGCTGCCGGCGTGTGGGGACTGATCGCTCTCCGGGTTGGGGGTGTGGTTCTTATGGGTGTGTGGGATGAGAGTTGGTACCAAGGATATGGTGCTGGCTACTCACCCCGTCGGCCCTGTGGAGGTTGTGCAGTTCTTTCCGGCATTGCTTGCCAGTCCTGGCGGTGGGGCACACGACGCTCATGGCCTCTGCCACCTGCGTCAGGCCCTGTGTATGATGGCAGGCCAGCCTCCTTCCCATCCTGGGGAACAGGGTGTCCTGCTTGTCCTCCATGGCATCCAGCAGGGTCCTGAGCTCTGCAGCTGCAAAACGCGGTGCTGCCCTTTGGTTTGTTATCTTATTGGCTGGGATGAGTATGTGGGGCGTGTAGTGTTGACATGTGGCTGTAGCTTGTCAGCCTCGAGTGCTAATCCTGACCCCGGTTAATTGGACACCATTTTTCATTGGAATTGCACCATTGCAACCATCAGCCCACAATTGTTCACAATTTACATAGATGATTTGGAGTTGGGGACCAAGTGCAATGTGTCCAAGTTTGCAGATGACACTAAGATGAGTGGTAAAGCAAAAAGTGCAGAGGATACCGGAAGTCTGCAGAGGGATTTGGATAGGTTAAGTGAATGTTGACAGATGTGAGGTTATCCATTTTGGTAGGAATAACAGCAAAAGGGATTGTTATTTAAATGATAAAATATTAAAACATGCTTCTGTGCAGAGAGACCTGGGTGTGCTAGTGCATGAGTCGCAAAAAGTTGGTTTACAGGTGCAACAGGTGATTAAGAAGGCAAATGGAGTTTTGTCCTTCATTGCTAGAGGGATGGAGTTTAAGACTAGGGAGGTTATGCTGCAATTGTATAAGGTGTTAGTGAGGCCACACCTGGAGTATTGTGTTCAGTTTTGATCTCCTTACTTGAGAAAGGACATACTGGCGCTGAAGGGTGTGCAGAGGAGATTCACTAGGTTAATCCCAGAGTTGAGGGGGTTGGATTACGAGGAGAGGTTGAGTAGACTGAGATTGTTCTCGTTGGAATTTAGAAGGATACGGGGGGGGGGATCTTATAGAAACATACAAAATTATGAAGGGAATAGATAGGATAGATGTGGACAGGTCGTTTCCACTGGCAGGTGAAAGCAGAACTAGGGGGCATAGCCTCAAAATAAGGGGAAGTAGATTTAGGACTGAGTTTAGGAGGAACTTCTTCACCCAAAGGGTTGTGAATCTATGGAATTCCTTGCCCAGTGAAGCAGTGAAGGCTCCTTCATTAAATGTTTTTAAGATAAAGATAGATAGTTTTTTGAAGAATAAAGGGATTAAGGGTTATGGTGTTCAGGCCGGAAAGTGGAGCGGAGTCCACAAATGATCAGCCATGATCTCATTGAATGGTGGAGCAGGCTTGAGGGGCCAGATGGCCTACTCCTGCTCCTAGTTCTTATTTCCACGTAGCACTGTTGCTAGCCCATTATTGGATCCTGAATTGCCCAGGACGTAGAACACCACCGATTAAGCCCCACACCTAGTCTCTCAAACAGATAATCCAGCCATCATTTATTTATGTGCTGGTTCCTTACAGAGGGTCTTTTGAGAAAATTACAAAAATTATATATGCAGAGAGGAAAAAGTTGTAAGTACATTTAGTATTTACAAAATAAAATTAGGATTTAGCAAATAAAGCAATTCCATCAAACTGAGAATTTTAATTAGTAAGCAACAAGAATTTAGTGTACATTGCTTACGCAATTTAATTTAAAAAAAAATAAGGGCAGTTTTGTTGTTTTTGTTAATAAACTTTTACCAGGGAAGCCTATTGCAGGGGCAGGAAATATTTAAAACTTTTGCATTATAACAAGATTTAACACATTATTTGCAGGATTTGAGCTTTATAACTTTTCAATAACTGTGTAATATTCCAACACAATTTCAACACAAGTGCAGTTTTTATAATATAAGTAAAATATTAGCACACTGAATTAAAAAGAACCTTTAAATACAAGATCATTCTTGTTTTTAATTTTAATTTCCAGCATAAACTTGTAGTTACAAAGTTGTCTCTGGGGCAAACTGCATTGTGAAAGCGAACTCTCAAAAATCCTCTTAAATCAATGCCCAATAATATAAATATCAAAAATACTGATAAAAATATCACAAAGTAAGAAACTGATAGGATGCAAAGGTTAAAGATTTTAAAAAAATCTACACTGAACAATAAAGTGAAGGAACGCTGCAAAAACGGAAAGAAGAAAGAAAAACAAGTAGAAATGCTAAGACCCATACAAATATTACAACCAATCTGTACAATTCTAACAAATTACATAATCAGTAATAACCTGCCCAGGAATGCAAGTGCATTCTGCATCTTTGTAGCACATAACCCTTCAGCTTATATTAAATAAAGCATCAACAATAACAAATCTAAAGGATATCCAAAAATCTCTAACCAACATTTGTTACATAAACATCCTTGATAAATAATAAAATACAGAAACTGTATATAAAACCACCAATATTATAATTTTAAAAAATCCCTTGACCACTCACTGTAAGCAAACTACAGTTTATATTTATGACAATGTACACTTGAATGAGAAAATAAAGTAGTTTTAAAGATATTGCACACCTAAATAAAAGGAAACATACTATCAATGCAGGGCACAGAAAGCTGTGTAACATGGAACCAACATTTCTTTAATTAGGCCTAATCAACTTAGTTAACACAAGCAAAATTTAAAAACTGACCTCAAATGAATTTTTAAAACTTGGCTGTTGATGAAATATTAATTTCAAAGTTAGTGTTATTTTAAGATATGCCCAAAGTGAAGTACTCTTTAAAAATGTTAAAAGCTAAGCAAGAGGTTGAATAAACTTGGTTTGTTCTCACTGGAACGAAGGAGGTTGAGGGGCGACCTGATAGAGGTCTACAAAATTATGAGGGGCATAGACAGAGTGGATAGTCAGAGACTTTTTCCCAGGGTAGAGGGGGCATAGGTTTAAGGTGCGAGGGGCAAGGTTTAGAAGAGATTTATGAGTCAAGTTTTTTTACACAGAGGGTAGTGGGTGCCTGGAGCTCGCTGCCGGAGGAGGTGGTGGAAGCAGGGACAATAGTGACGTTTAAGGGGCATCTTGACAAATACATGAATAGGATGGGGATAGAGGGATGCGGACCCCAGAAGTGTAGAAGATTTTAGTTTAGATGGGCAGCATGGTCGGCGCAGGCTTGGAGGGCCGAAGGGCCTGTTCCTGTGCTGTACTTTTCTTTGTTCTTTGTTCAAGGTTTGATAGTTTTGAAATTCAGATTAACAGGAACAAAAAGATACTTTTTACTTACAATGAACAAAAATTACACAACTTGTAGTTCACCTTTGTACTGATGGCTGAGACAAAGTAAGCTTCTTTAGCATATAGTAGTAATCTTCTACAGTGGACAAGTTAACTGTTGTATACCAGAGTAGAAAACATTACAAAACTTAATGATCTTCATGTATCTCCTGAAAGCAAACCCAGTAACTTTGCTCTTCAGATAAAAGCAAATTACTGCGGATGGTGGAATCTGAAACAAAAACAGAAAATACTGGACAATCTCAGCAGGTCTCACATCACCTGTGGAGAGAAAAGGGAGCTAACATTTTAAATCTGGATGACTTTTTGCCGAAGTCCAGATGACTCTGTCAAACGAGCTTTGATAAACAGTCATCCAGACTCGAAACGTTAGCTCCATTCTCTCCAGAGGTGCTGCCAGACCTGCTGAGATTGTCCAGTATTTTCTGCTTTAACTTCACTCGCTTCACTGTTTTGATCGCTATAATAATTTATTTTTAAAGCTCGTGGTGTGGCCTTTTTTATTTGTATTCTCATTTAGCTTGAAGAGAGAGGCAATTTTTTTAAAGAGAGTAAGAATATGGATTATTTGACCTGTGGTACTCAAAGCACCATGTTATCCAAGTGAGAGTTAGGTGTACGGTGTCAACATGTGTGCTTGCTAAGCTGTGGTGTAAATATAAAAGTTACAGCAGCCTGAAACTCAATTTTAGTGCGTATTCAGAAATTTGAGTTAATGGGGTTTCCCATTCTGTCCACCTCCTGTTGCTGGGAAACCCACCGCTGAGATTCGCCACTGTTGAGAACAGCCAGAAAATTTCAGCCAAGGCATTTGTCCTCATTAGACTGTGCGGGTCCTGAATTAACAGAGAATTGTTAAAATAGAACATAGAACAGTACAGCACAGTACAGGTCCACGATGTTTTGCTGACCATTTATCCTAATCTAACATCAACCTAACCTACACCCCTTCAATTTACTGCTGTCCATGTGCCTATCTAAGTGTCGCTTAAATGCCCCTAATGACTCTGACTCCACCACCTCTGCTGGCAGTGCATTCCACGCACCCACCACTCTGTGTAAAGAACCTACCTCTGACATCTCCCTTATACCTTCCTCCAATCACCTTAAAATTATGTCCCTTCGTGACAGTCATTTCTGCCCTGGGGAAAAGACTCTGGCTTTCCACTCTACCCATGCCTCTTATCACCTCGTACACCTCTATCAAGTCACCTCTCTTCCTTCTTCGCTCCAGTGAGAAAGCCCTAGCTCCCTCAACCTTTCTTCATCAGACATGCACTCCAGTCCAGGCAGCATCCTGGTAAATCTCCTCTGCATCCTCTCCAAAGCATCCACATCGTTCCTAGAATGAGGCGACCAGAACTGGACACAATATTCCAGGTCTAACCAGGGTTTTATAAAGCTGCAGCAAAACTTTGCAGCTCTTAAACTCAATTCCCCTGTTAATGAAAGCCAACACACCATGCACCTTCTTAACAAACCTATCAACCTGGGTGGCAACTTTGAGGGATATATGTACGTGGACCCCAAGATCCCTCTCTGTTCCTCCACACTTGCAAGAATCCGGTCTTTAACCCTGAATTCAGCATTCAAACTCGACCTTCCAAAATGAATCACTTCACATTTATCTAGGTTGAACTCCATCTGCCACTTCTCAGCCCAGCCCTGCATCCTGTCAATGTCCTGTTGCAACCTGCAACAGCCCTCAACACTATCCACAATTCCACCAACTTTCGTGTCATCAGCAAACTTACTAACCCACCCTTCCACTTCCTCATCCAAGTCATTTATAAAAACCATAAAGAGTAGAAGTCTCATAACAGATCCCTGCAGGACACCACTGGTCACCCACCTCCAGGCGGAATACTTCCCATTTACTACCACTCGCTGTCTTCTTTCGGCCAGCCAATTCTGTATCCAGACATCCAAATTTCCCTGTATTCCATGCCCCCTAACTTTTTGAATGAGCCTACCATGGGGAACCTTATCAAATGCCTTACTGAAATCCATATACACCACATCCACTGCCCGGCCTTCATCAATGTGTCTCGTCACATTCTCAAAGAATTCAATGAGGCTTGTGAGGCATGACCTGTCCCTCACAAAGCCATGTTGACTATCTTTAATCAAACTATGTTTTTCTAAATAATAATAATTCCTATCTCTCAGAATCCTTTCCAATATTTTGTTCACCACAGACATAAGACTGACTGGTCTGTAATTCCCAGGGATTTCCCTATTCCCTTTCTTGAACAGGGGAACAACATTCACCTCCCTCCAATCATCCGGTACTACTCCAGTGGAGTAGCTTTCGGAGCAGTGCTCCTTCCTCAGGTGAAGAGTCACCTGAGGAAGGAGCAGTGCTCCGAAAGATAGTGATTTGAAACAAACCTGTTGGACTTTAACCTGGTGTTGTAAGACTTCTTACTGTGCTCACCCCAGTCCAACGCCGGCATCTCCACATCATGACTACTCCAGTATAGAATGAGGATGCAAATATCTCGCTGGCTTTGAAAGCAGACCAAGGCAGGCCAGCCGCATGGTTCAATTCCCGTACCAGCCTCCCCGAACAGGCACCGGAATGTGGCAACTAGGGGCTTTTCACAGTAACTTCATTGAAGCCTACTTGTGCCAATAAGCGATTTTCATTTCATTTCATTTCAAGATCATCACTAACAGCGCAGAAATCTCCTCCCTCGCTTCCCATCGTAACCGTGTAATCCAATTTTGTCCTTCATACTGTCCATGGGCCACAGTCCGGTCAACCAAAGATTTGTATCCAACCGGTCAACCACCGTGCTGATCCCCTTAAAAAATTATTCAAAATGTTAAGTGCTATTAGCTATAAATTTGTATTCTCTGAGGATTCATGGATGTTCCTGCCAGCTTTTCCCCAACATCAATATTTAAAAATGGAGAGTAGGCATGGGAATGTGCTTCTGGGACTTGGCTAGTGACAGAGTTAGGCATTGGGAACTAGGAATGGAAAATGACCAGCACCATTAGCAGTGAGTTTGAGAGAGAGAAAGAGAGGGGGTGGAGGAGAGAAAAAAAGAGAGAGACTGGAGAGAGGGAAAGATAGTGAGGGAGTTGGAAGAGAGGTGGTGGTGGTGGGGGGGGGGGGGGGGGGGGGGGGCGGCGGTGAAGAGTCATCATCACCTATTCCTGTGCTCTTTTCAGCAACCCCTCTCCTACCAATAATCCTCCCCACTTGGCCCCTCCCCTTCATGGAATCGTCAGTAACCCCAACTGTGTTTCACCAGAACCCCACCTTTTACACCAATGGTAAAATGCAAACTTGTCCATTTTGGTAGGAAGAATAAATATTATTATTTATATATTATATAAATAAATATTATTTAAATGAACGGAGATTGTAAAACTCTTGAGGTTCCCGTACCAGCCTCCCCGAACAGGCGCCGGAATGTGGCGACTAGGGGCTTTTCACAGTAACTTCATTTGAAGCCGACTTGTGACAATAAGCGATTTTCATTTCATTTCAGGTATAGAAGGCACCTGGATGTTCTGGTATAGGAATCAGAAAAAAGTTAATATGCAGGAACAGCAAGTGATTATAAAGGCAAATGCAATTGCAGGGGCTTTGAATATTAAAGTAGAGTCGTAGTTCAACAGTTATACAGGATGTTCGTGAGCCCACACCTAGAGTCTGTCGTTTTGGTCTCCTTATTTAAGAAAGGATATGTGTTGGGAGAGGTGATCATACAGGACGAGGCAGAAATGTTGGAGAATGATCCTTTTAATGTGGAGGCTGGTGGTGGAGAAAGTGAAGATAAAGATTATGGCAAAGAGTTTTGGGAAGGAGAGGAAGGGTGGGAAATTGGTTAGACATGGTTTAAGGGCATGTCAACCATAGTGGTGGTGGGAGTTGGGGATGTGTGAGGAAATCCTCAATTGATGAAAAAGCAAGATATATTAGACAGACTATTGTGAACAAATGTGTCGTGAGACAGAATGGAAAGGACAGGAGACAGTGCGAGTAGGTATAATCGAGGTAACTTATAATAATAATCTTTATTGTCACAAGTAGGCTGATATTAATACTGCAATGAAGTTACTGTGAAAAGCCCCTAGTTGCCACATTCCGGTGCCAGTTCGGGTACACAGAGGGAGAATTCAGAATGTCCAATTCATCTAACAGCATGTCTTTCGGGATTTGTGGGAGGAAACCAGGGCACCGGAGAAAATCCACGCAGACACAGGGCGAACGTGCAGACTCCACATAGACAGTGACCCAAGCCAGGAATCAAACCTGGTACCTTGGAGCTCTGGGATTCCACAGCCCATCTCCAGACTACCTGTAGATATGAACCATGTAAAGAAGGGTTGAAATTGGAGGCAACTTTGATGGCCGGAATTTTCTGACCCCACTGCGAACCAGCCAATTGGCTGAGTCGGACCGGAAAATCCCAGTCAATGATTTTTTTCCAGTTCCAGGTGAGAGCAGGAAAGGCCACGGATACAGTTATCAACCTCCTGGAAACAGAGCTGGTGGGGAAACTGGAGTAGGACTGGAACAAGAAATGATTCACAGACCTCACAAAAAGACAGATGTAACTAGGAAGATGATGGCATTGTGGTATTGTCACTGGCCGAGTAATCCGGAAACCCAGGGCGATGCTCTGGGGACCTGGGTTCGAAACCCTTGATGGCAAATGGTGAAATTTCAATTCAATAAAAATCTGGAATTAAAAAGTCTAATGAAGACCATGGTCATAAAAACGAATGCCCTTTAAGGAAGGAAATCTGCCATCTTACCTGGTCTGGTCTACATGTGGCTCCAGAAACAAAGCAATATGGTTGACTCTTAGATGCCTACTGAAACAGCCTCACAAGCTTTTGATTTTTTGTAATTTTAATTCGCCATCTTGCTCACATGTCTGTCTGCAGCCTGCTGCAGTGTATCTGTGAAGTTCAAAGCAAGCTTGAGGACAAAACCTCATCTTGCCATTTACTTTACAGGCAATAAATGCTGGCTCAGTCAGTGCTACCCACATGCCAGGAATAAATAATTTTAAAAAAGAACCCATGAAGTAATCCATATTAACACCTCTTATTTGGAGGAAGTGAACAAAGTAAAGGAGAAATTGCTCAATGACCGAACAAATTCAGCCAGACGGAGGAGGGTGATGCCGAGAAATTGGATGTCCCTAGTGAAGTGGCAATTAGGGCAGGAAACAAAATTGTTGAAATGACATAGGGTGTCAGAAGAGCAATGTATGTAGGTGGGAAGAGATTGGAAAAGGGGAGAAAAAGTAGTCAAGCTGAGAAGTGGGGCAGCAGACTGAAATGATGGGTCTACCAGGCTAGTCCAGTTCATAGATTTTGGGAAGGAGATAGAAGGAGGCAGTTTGGGTTGGGAGAATCCAAGTTGGAGAGGAGGTTACCAGAGGAGATGAGATCAGAGACAGTCCTGGGAACAATGGTTTGATGATCTGTGGCAAATGTAACTCTTCTGACACACTATGTTACTTCGACAATTTTGTTTCCCGACTTCATTTTGGACATCCAGTCTCTCGACACCTCCATCTCCCACCAGGACAATCGGAGGATTCTCCGCTTCTTTCTTGAACAGTGACTCAACTTGTCCCATCCACCACCACCTTCTTCCGCCTGGCTGAACTCATTCTCTCATGTGGAACATTCTTTGTTCCAGTCCTACTCTCTGATGATGACTATATTGGTGTCACTCCTGCACTTGCCCAGACCTGGAAAACTTAATCAACTCTGTGTCCAATTTACTTCACTGACATGTCTCCCTTTCTGTGGCTACGTCTTCCACTGATAATCATTGAGTCCACTGACTCCCATGCTTCCTTTCATCTCCGTTGCATCTGTTCTGATGATGTAACCTTCCACAAAGGTCTTTCTTTTTTCTCAAACGAGGATTTTCCCCACTGTGGTTGACAGAACTTTCAACTATATCTGACTCATTTCCTGCACTTCTGTTCCCTTGTCCTCACTTTCCACCCCAACAGCTTCCATATTCTAAGGGTAATCCTCCACCATTTCCTCCACCTCCAGCATGATGACACCATCAAACATATCTACCCCTCCCCATCTCTTTCAGCATTTCAAGGGACTGTTCCTTCCACAATACCCTGGTCAACTCCCAAACATTCCCAATACATCCTTCCTGTACACCTCCTCTTTCCATGCAATTGCAGGAGATGTAATACCTGCCTCTTTAACCTCCTTATTCCTCATTGCTCCAGACCCCAAACACTCTGTCCAGGTGAAGTAGAGCGATTTACTTGTACTTCCTCCAATTTGGTATATTGTATTTGCTGCTCACAATGTGGGCTCCTCGACACGGGGAAGACCAAACACAGATTGGGTGACAGTTTTGTGGAACAACTCTGCTCAGTACACAAGCATGACCCCCAAGCTCCCAATTGCTTGTCATTTTAATTTACCACCTTGCTCACATTTCTGACCTCTGCCTGCTGCAGTGTAACTGTGAATCTCAATGCAAGCTCAGGACAAAAGCTCATCTTTCCATTTACTTTACAGTCTTCTGAACTCAACACTGAGTTTGACAATGTCAGACCATGAATTCTTCCCAATTTTGATTCTGTTTTTTATTTGTTCTGACAGCCTGAATCTTGTTCTTCATGTTTTGCTTTTGGACAGAGCTGTTTACTTACTGAAATGAATATTCATTCTGAACAGATGCTTTACTACAACAAATACCTTTTGCCTTTTTGTTCTAAAATATTTATTCTTCATTGCACCTCTATCTATTGCATCTCTATCTTTAATGCCCTACAACTGGAAAAGGCAATGGCAGGATTGAAGAAGCGGTCACCAATTAACTGCAACTTAAGCTTGTTTACCTGCTGAAGTGTTTGGTAATTTTACAGAGAAGCTATGCCTGTAAAGCTTATTTCATATTCTGACAGATTTTAATGAATTAGAACTTTTCAATTATTTTTCTTAGTTTATGTAGGCATTATTCTGAGAATTTTACTTTGTGGTGACACTTAATTTAAATTTCATGATAATCTAAAATATTTTTGATCCTTAAGATAAATATTTTTAATGAGTCTATGAATTTTATCTTTTAGTGGGTTAAATAGAATAATGTAAAATTTCCTATCAATAAAGACAAAGAATGATACAGCACAGGAACAGGCCCTTCGGCCCTCCAAGCCTGTAACGGTCAGGATATCATCCTTGGCCAAAACCCTCAGCACTTCCTTGTGCCGTATCCCTCTATACCCATGCTATCCATGCATTTGTCAAGAGGCCTTTTGAACGCCGTTAATGTATCTGCTTCCAGAACCTCCCCTGGCACTGCGTTCCAGGCACTCACCACCCTATGAGAAAAAAAATCTGCCTCGCAATTCTCCTCTAAACTTTGCCCCACGGACCTTAAACCTATGCCCCCTGGTGACTCACCCCTCCACCCTGGGAAAGAATGCCTGCCCATCCACTCTATCCATGCCCCTCTTGCAGACCTCTATCAGGTCACCCCTCAACCTCCGTCGTTCTAATGAAAACAGTCCATGTCTATTCAGCCTCTCCACATAGCTAACACGCTCCAGACCAGGCAACATCCTGGTAAACCTCCTCTGCACCCTCTCCAAAGCCTCCACATCCTTCCGGTAGTGTGGCGACCAGAATTGTGCGCAATATTCCAAGAGCGGCCTTCCAAGGTTCTGTACAACTGTAGCATGACTTGCCAGTTTTTATACTCGATGCCCTGTCCAATGAAGGCAAGCATTCCATATTCTTTTTTTTTGGAAAATATTTTAATGAAGGATTTGTAATTTTCACAATTTGACATGTTGACATTTCTAAAATAACCACGCAGATCGACGCACAAAATACCCCCTAAAAGAACAATTAACCACATCCCCCACTTCTCCTGCCCTGTCCTCAATTACCCATATATTAAGCTCCTTGTCCTTATTTAACATTACCTTGCCTCCTGTTTTCCTCCCACCCCACCTTTTCCCTTTCCCCCCTTACTGCTGACGTTCAATTTTTGTTAAAGAAATCGATGAACGGCTGCCAACTCCGGGCGAATCCCTGTATTGATCCTCTCAGAGCGAACTTGATTTTCTCCAGACTGAGAAACTCTACCATATCGCTGATCCACACTCCTGATTCCGGGGGCTCCGAGTCCCTCCATCTCAGCAAGATCCATCTCCGGGCCACCAGGGAGGAGGCGGCCAGGATATCAGCATCCCTCCCCCTCCTTTGCCCCCCGATCCTCCAACACTCCAAATATTGCCAATTCTGGACTCGGAGTTACCCTACCTTCCAGGACTTTTGACAGAACATCCACAAATTCCTGCCAGAATTCCCTCAGTTTCGGACATGCCCAAAACATATGAACATGGTTGGCCGGGCTACCCCCACACCGTCCACACCTGTCCTCCACCTCCTCGAAGAACCTACTCATCCAGGCTACCATTATGTGGGCCCTGTGGACTACCTTGAAATGAATCAAGCTAATTCTAGCACAGGACGAGGATGCATTTACCCTTTTCAAGGCTTTTTCCCACAGTTCAGTTTCCAGCTCCCCTCCTAGCTCCTCTTCCCACTTCCTCTTCACCTCTCTGATAGGGGCCCCTTCCCACTTGACAATTCCCTGTGTGTGTCCGAAACCTTTCCCCTTCCAACCCCTGTTTTTGACATCACTTTATCCTGTAGTCCCCTCAGGGGGAGGCGAGGAAAGCTTGGAACCTGTCTCCGTACAAAGTCCCGCACTTGAAGGTGCCGAAACCCGTTCCCATCCGGCAAATCAAACTCCTCCTCTAATGTCTCCAAGGTCGGAAAGCCCGCCTGAATGAATAGATCCCCAAACCTCTCAATCCCTGCCCACTGCCATACCTTAAAGCCCCCATCCAGCCCCCCTGGGACAAACCGGTGATTGTCACAGATCGGTGACCACACTGACGCCCCCTCCTGTCTCATATGCTGCCTCCATTGCCCCCACCCTTAGGGTTGCTACCACCACTGGATTTGTAGAGTACCGAGCTGGCGAGAACGGCAGGGGCGCCGTCAGTAAAGCCTCCAAACTCGTACCTTTGGAGGATGCTGCCTCTCCATCCACTCCCAAACCGACCCCTCCCCAACTTACCCACTTCCTGACCATCGATATGTTGACAGCCAGTAATAGTTAATCAAGCTCGGGAGAGCAGAGTCCCCTTCTCCACGGGTCAGTTCCAGTAGTGCCCTCTTTACTCTCGGGGTTTTACCCGCCCATATAAACCTTGATATCGCCGCATTCATTTCTGAAAAAAGCCTTTGGGACAAAAATCGGGAGACATTGAAAAAAGGAAAGCTGTCTCATAGAACATAGAACAATACAGCGCAGTACAGGCCCTTCGGCCCACGATGTTGCACCGAAACAAAAGCCATCTAACCTACACTATACCATTATCATCCATATGTTTATCCAATAAACTTTTAAATGCCCTCAATGTTGGCGAGTTCACCACTGTAGCAGGTAGGGCATTCCACGGCCTCACTACTCTTTGCGTAAAGAACCTACCCCTGACCTCTGTCCTATATCTATTACCCCTCAGTTTAAGGCTATGTCCCCTCGTGCTAGCCATTTCCATCCGCGGGAGAAGGCTCTCACTGTCTACCCTATCTAACCCTCTGATCATTTTGTATGCCTCTATTAAGTCTCCTCTTAACCTTCTTCTCTCTAACGAAAACAACCTCAAGTCCATCAGCCTTTCCTCATAAGATTTTCCCTCCATACTAGGCAACATCCTGGTAAATCTCCTCTGCACCCGTTCCAATGCCTCCACGTCCTTCCTATAACCAGAACTGTACGCAATACTCCAAATGCGGCCGTACCAGAGTTCTGTACAGCTGCAACATGACCTCCTGACTCCGGAACTCAATCCCTCTACCAATAAAGGCCAGCACTCCATAGGCCTTCTTCACCACCCTATCAACCTGGGTGGCAACTTTCAGGGATCTATGTACATGGACACCTAGATCCCTCTGCTCATCCACACTTTCAAGAACTTTTCCATTAGCCAAATATTCCACATTCCTGTTTTTCCTTCCAAAGTGAATCACCTCACACTTCTCTACATTAAACTCCATTTGCCACCTCTCAGCCCAGCACTGCAGCTTATCTATATCCCTCTGTAACCTGCTACTTCCTTCCACACTATCGACAACACCACCGACTTTAGTATCATCTGCAAATTTACTCACCCACCCTTCTGCGCCTTCCTCTAGGTCATTGATAAAAATGACAAACAGCAACGGCCCCAGAATAGATCCTTGTGCTACTCCACTTGTAACTGAACTCCATTCTGAACATTTCCCATCAACCACCACCCTCTGTCTTCTTTCAGCTAGCCAATTTCTGATCCACATCTCTAAATCACCCTCAATCCCCAGCCTCCGTATTTTCTGCAATAGCCTACCGTGGGGAACCTTATCAAACGCTTTGCTGAAATCCATATACACCACATCAACTGCTCTACCCTCGTCTACCTGTTCAGTCACCTTCTCAAAGAACTCGATAAGGTTTGTGAGGCATGACCTACCCTTCACAAAGCCATGCTGACTATCCCTGATCATATTATTCCTATCTAGATGATTATAAATCTTGTCTCTTATAATCCCCTCCAAGACTTTACCCACTACAGACGTGAGGCTCACCGGTCTATAGTTGCCGGGGTTGTCTCTGCTCCCCTTTTTGAACAAAGGGACCACATTTGCTATCCTCCAGTCCTCTGGCACTATTCCTGTAGCCAATGATGACATAAAAATCAAAGCCAATGGTCCAGCAATCTCTTCCCTGGCCTCCCAGAGAATCCTAGGATAAATCCCATCAGGTCCCGGGGACTTATCTATTTTCAGCCTGTCCAGAATTGCCAACACCTCTTCCCTACGTACCTCAATGCCATCTAATCTATTTACCTGGAGTTCAGCATTCTCCTCCACAACATTATCTTTTTCCTGAGTGAATACTGACGAAAAATATTCATTTAGTATCTCGCCTATCTCTTCAGACTCTACACACAACTTCCCATCCCTGTCCTTGACTGGTCCTACTCTGTCCCTAGTCATTCGCTTATTCCTGACATACCTATAGAAAGCTTTTGGGTTTTCCTTGATCCTTCCTGTCAAATACTTCACATGTCCCCTCCTGTCTCGGAAGGACCATCATCTTCACCGTCTGAACCCTCCCCGCCAGCGTCAGTGGGAACATGTCCCATCTACGGAAATCCCTTCTCGTTTGATCCACTGCTTTGCCCAAATTTAACTTGTGAAGCAGCCCCCAATCCTTGGCCACTTGAATCCCCAGATACCTAAAACTCCTCCCAACCACTTTAAAAGGTAGCTCCTTCAGCCTCCTTTCTTGCCCCCGTGCCTGAATCACGAACATCTTGCTTTTCCCCATATTATATTATAGCCTGAAAATCACCCAAATTCTCCTAATACCTCCATAATTCCGGTCATCCCCCCTCCACCGGGTCCGTGACGTAAAGCAGCAAATCGTCCGCATAGAGAGAGACCCTGTGCCCCCCCCATTATACCCCGCCAGGCATTCGCTGCTCTCCGGGCCATTGTTAAGGTTCTATGGCCAGGGCAAATAGTAATGGGGAGAGCGGGCATCCCTGCCTTGTCCCCTGACATAGACTAAAGTATTCCGACTGAACTTGGTTAGTTCTTACGTTTACCACCGGGGCCTGGTACAATAGCCGGACCCATTCCACAAATCCCTGCCCAAACCCAAACCTGCCTAAAATATCCCACAGATACTTCCACTCCATTCGGTCGAAAGCCTTCTCCACGTCCATGGCGACTATCATCTCAGCCTCGCGCCCCTCCGCTGGCATCATAATTACATTAAAGAAGCCGTCTAATGTTGGATGTCAGGTGCCTGCCCTTTACAAATCCCGTCTGATCCTCAATTATTCTCCGGGACACAATCCTTTATTCGAGTAGCCAGGATCTTTGCCAATAATTTGGCATCTACATTAAAGAGGGAAATTGGCCTGTACGATCCACAGCTCTCCAGATCCTTGTCTCGCTTCAGGATGAGAGAAATGATGCCTGTGATAACGTTGTGGGGAGTACTCCCAGCTCCTTGGACTCATTAAAAGCCTTAACCAGGAGCGGCCCCAGTAACCCAGAGAACTTCTGATAAAATTCCACTGGGAATCCGTCAGGTTCCAGGGCTTTACCAGATTGCATCGCCCCCAGTCCATCTATCACCTCCCCAAGCCCAATTGGGCCCCCCAGGGCCTCCACCAGCTCCTCATTTACCTTCGGGAACTCCAGCCTCCCCAGGAATTGATTCATGCCCTCCTCCCCAACCGGGGGTTCAGACTTGTATAGCTGGTCTAAAATTCCCAGAACACTTCATTCACCGCCCCCGGGTCCGTCACCATCTTCCTTTCCCCCTCATATCCTTTAATTTCCCTATTTCTCTCGTCGCCTCCTGTTTCCTCAGTTGATGCGCCAGCATCCTGCTAGCTTTCTCCCCATGCTCATATACTGCCCCTTTAACCCTCCTCAGCTGACCCTCCGCCTTTCCTGTGGAAAGGAGCCCAAACTCTATTTGAAGTCTCTGACGCTCCTTCAGGAGCTCCTCATTTGGAGACTCTGAATATCTCCTGTCCACCTGTAGGATTTCTCCTACCAACCTGTCCAGCTCCGACCGCTCAGTTTTATCCCTGTGGGCTCGAATCGAAATACATTCCCCTCTAAAAACGCTTTCAGTGCCTCCCAGACCACCCAGCCGCAATCTCTCCCATGTCATTGATCTTTATGTACCCCCGAATGGCCTCTCTCACAGATCTCCTCATCCACTAACAGCCCTGTATCTAGTCTCCACTGTGGGCGCTGGGGCATTCGCGTGCCTGCCTGTAGGTCTATCCAGTGTGGTGCGTGATCTGAAACCATAATAGTTGAGTACTCAGTGCCCTCAACCCCTGCTAACAGTGTTTTATCTAGCACAAAGAAATCTATCCTGGAGTACGCCTTGGGTACATGGAAGTAGAATGAATATTCCTTGCTCCTTGGTCTCTTAAATCTCCACGGATCCACTCCTCCCATGCGCTCCATGAAGCCCTGCAGTTCCTTTGCCATTGCTGATAGTTTCCCCGACCTAGCACTCGACCGGTCCAACCTCGGGTCCAGGACCGTATTAAAGTCACCACCCATGATCAACCGGTGCGAGTCGAGGTCTGGGTTCTTTCCCAACAGCTTCCTGAAAAACGTGACATCATCCCAGTTTGGGGCATATATACTCACCAGCACCAGTGCCATTCCCTTTAGCTTCCCGCTAACCATAACAAAACTGCCTCCCGGGTCAGCCTTCTCTCTTCCCCACCTCGAATGTCACCCTTTTATTAATCAGGATAGCCACCCCCCCCCTTGTTTTAAAGTCCAGTCCTGAATGAAACACTTGTCCGACCCATCCCTTCTTTAATCTAATTTGGTCTCCCAGCTTCAGGTGTGTCTCCTGCAACATAGCCACGTCAGCTTTTAACTGTCTCAGGTGTGCGAACACACAAGCTCTCTTAACCGGCCTATTCAGTCCACGAACATTCCATGTAACCAGTCTGGTCAGAGGGGCCCTTGCCCCCCTACCCTGTCGATCAGCCATGACCTTTCCTAGTCCAGCTCCTAGCCCGTGTTCCGCACCTCACTTGATCCGCCCCTTGGCGGCGACCGCCATCTGATCTCCATCTCCAGTATCTTAGCTGTCCCTTACCCGTTAGCAGTACCCCACTCCCGCCCCCACCCCTCCCCCACCACTTTGTCTTTCCTCAGCTCTCCCCCACTTTGTTCCCGTCTAGCTATCCAGCTAGCCCATCAGTTCCAACCCTCTAGGTCAAAAAACCTGCCATCTGCCAGAATCCATCCCCCCTAAACATAGCACAGGCACTCAACACAATAACAACAATCCCCAAAAGCAAACATACCATCCCCCAACACACAGGCAACAGGGCCCCACCCCTCCCCCTTTAACCCATTCTTATCAGTCCCATCACCTTCAAACAGAATCAAACACAATAGAAGGGAAAAGCCTGGGAACTACAGACCGGTGAGCCTAACGTCTGTAGTAGGTAAGTTGCTAGAAGGTATTCTGAGAGATAGGATCTACAAGCATTTAGAGAGGCAAGGACTGATTCGGGTGTGCGTGGAAAATCATGTCTCACAAATTTGATTGAGTTTTTTGAGGGGGTGACCAAGAAGGTAGATGAGGGCAGTGCAGTAGACGTTGTCTACATGGACTTTAGCAAAGCCTTTGACAAGGTACCGCATGGTAGGTTGTTGCAGAAGGTTAAAGCTCACGGGATCCAGGGTGAGGTTGCCAATTGGATTCAAAATTGGCTGGACGACAGAAGACAGAGGGTGGTTGTAGAGGGTTGTTTTTCAAACTGGAGGCCTGTGACCAGTGGTGTGCCTCAGGGATCGGTGCTGGGTCCACTGTTATTTGTGATTTATATTAATGATTTGGATGAGAATTTAGGAGGCATGGTTAGTAAGTTTGCAGATGACACCAAGATTGGTGGCACAGTGGATAGTGAAGAAGGTTATCTAGGATTGCAACGGGATCTTGATCAATTAGGCCAGTGGGCCGACGAATGGCAGATGGAGTTTAATTTATATAAATGTGAGGTGATGCATTTTGGCAGATCGAATCAGGCCAGGAACTACTCAGTTAATGGTATGGCGTTGGGGAGAGTTATAGAACAAAGAGATCTAGGAGTACAGGTTCATAGCTCCTTGAAGGTGGAGTCGCAGGTGGACAGGGTGGTGAAGAAGGCATTCGGCATGCTTGGTTTCATTGGTCAGAACATTGAATACAGGAGTTGGGACGTCTTGTTGAAGTTGTACATGGCATTGGTACGGCCACACTTGGAATACTGTGTGCAGTTCTGGTCACCCTATTATAGAAAGGATATTATTAAACTGGAAAGAGTGCAGAAAAGATTTACTAGGATGTTGCCGGGACTTGATGGTTTGAGTTATAAGGAGAGGCTGGATAGGCTGGGACTTTTTTCCCTGGAGCGTAGGAGGCTTAGGGGTGATCTTATAGAGGTCTATAAAATAATGAGGGGCATAGATAAGGTAGATAGTCAACATCTTTTCCCAAAGGTAGGGGAGTCTAAAACTAGAGGGCATAGGTTTAAGGTGAGAGGGGAGAGATTCAGAAGGGCCCAGAGGGGCAATTTCTTCACTCAGAGGGTAGTGAGTGTCTGGAATGGGCTGCCAGAGGTAGTAGTAGAGGCGGGTACAATTGTGTCTTTTAAAAAGCATTTAGATAGTTACATGGGTAAGATGGGTATAGAGGGTTATGGGCCAAGTGCGGGCAACTGGGACTAGCTTATTGGTAAAAACTGGGCGGCATGGACTGGTTGGGCCGAAGGGCCTGTTTCCATGCTGTAAACTTCTATGATTCTATGAGAAGAAGCTTCAGCAGCTTCCAGTCCCACATGACCCCCAATACATACTACCACAAGCAGCTTAAGCAAAATTATGCATGCAAGAATCAACCACCTTCCTTACAGAAAAGAAAACCTCCTAGTCGCAACTTAAAAGTTTTTTCCTTTGTAACCCGGTACATAAAGCAATAAATCAAAATCAAATTACACAAGAAACAAAAAAAACCTTTTCTTCCCGAACATCGCGACTTAACTCACAGAATTAGAAAGACTGAAATTTTCAACAAGCAAAACAAAACACAGAACTATTTTTCTCACCCCCCCCACTTTATCGGTTCCCCCAAACTCAATCCACAACAGTTTGAATTTAAAAGTCCTTAAGCCAGCTTATTGTCCTTCATAAAAGTAGCCACGTCTTCCGGAAAGTTGAAGTACAGCTCCCGATTCTCATAGGTCACCCAAAGACGAACCGGATATAGCAGTCCAAATTTAATGTCTTTCGCAAACAGGGCTGCCTTAACTTTGTTGAAACTTGCTCTCCTCTTTGCGAGTTCTGGTCCCCAGTCTTGGTATACCCGGACCTCTGATTCTTCCCACATGTACCGTTTTGTCTGCCTGGCCCACTTCATGATACGATCCTTGTCGAGGAATCGATGTAGCCTCACCACCATGGCCCTCGGGGGCTCACGACCCTGGGGCTTACGTACAAGCAGCCTATGTGCCCGGTCCACCTCCAGCGGATTATTAAACACAACAGCCCCAACCATCTCCTGCAACATCCTCCCCACACACGTACCCGCACCTGATCCCTCCTTTCCCTCTGGCAGCCCGACGATTCGGATATTTTGCCTGCGAGACCGGTTCTCCAAGTCGTTATCCAGCAGTCATTTCTGCCTGTCCTGTCGTATGCTAATTTCCAAAGCCATCGCAGTCGATTCCTACTCTCGTTCAGTCTCCAGCTCCTGCAACTTTAGAATCTCCTGTCCCTGGGTCGTCATTTTCTCCTCCACCCGGTCAACCACCTGCTCAATCGAGGCTATCGCCTGGGTCATGTCTTCTGTACACTCCTTGCGATGCCGGCGAACTTCTCATCCAGGTACTTGACCCATTGCTCCATTGACCGGTGAGCTGGCATGGACACGCTTTGTCTCGTTACCATTGTGCTCGATGGCCTCTGAGCCTTGCTTTCACTCATCTTTTGGTTTCTTCTTTTTCGACTCTTATTTGGACACGATTCCATAAATTGAGGGTCGCCTCCTTTTCCTCTCCCTTCGATCAACGTATGTTGAGAAATTTCCTGAAAACTCCGTCTTAAAAAACTATTTTAAAAAACACTAAGGGCGAGAGCTGCTGAATGTGCGACCTTTCACTCCATTGTTGCCACCGGAAGTACCCCGTATGTTTTCTTGACTGCCTTGTCCACTTATGTTGCCACTTTCAAAGATCTGTGGACCAGCATGCCCAGATCTCTGACTTTCTATATTCCTAAGAGTTTTGCCATTTACGGTATATCTCCCCTCTATGTTAGACCTACCAAAATGCATTACCTCATATTTGTCTGGATTAAACTCCATTTGCCATTTCTCTGCCCAAATCTCCAACCTATCTATGTCCTGCTGTATCCTCTGACAATCCTCAACACTATCTTCACTATCTTCCACTCCAACCTTTTAAAAAATATATATATTTTATTACAAACATGTATCAAAACAGGTTACAGCGAATAAACACCCCAGGAAACATACTTCCCAACAATCAACTGTACAGTTTGTACAGATTTCCCCCCCTTTTCACCCCTCCCTCCCCCTGCGACGAACAGCCCCTCAAACACGGTCACAAACATCTCCCACCTTTCGTCAAACGCCCCTGAAGAGCCCCATAACTCATACTTTATCTTCTCTCATCGCAAGAAGTCGTACAGGTCACCCAACCGATCCGCTACCCCCGGTGGCAATGCCAACTGCCACTCCAGCAAAATTCGCCACCGTCAATCAGAGGGGCAAAGGCCAAGACATCGGCCTTCCTCCTCTCCACGAGCTCCGGTTTCTCTGAAACTCCAAATATCACCACCAAAGGGTCCAGGTCCACCTGCTCCTCCCCTACCCTGGCTAAGACCGCGAACACTTCCGGCCAGAATCTTCCCAATTATTCGCAACCCCAAAACATGTGCGCGTGATTCACTGGCCCCCGCCCACACCTCTCACACTCATCTGCTACCCCGAAAGAACCTACTCATTCCTGTCCAAATCATATGCACCCTGTGCACCACCTTAAACTGTATCAGGCTCATCCTACACAAGAGGAAGTCCCATTTACGCTACGCACTGCCTCACTCCATAGTCCCCAATTTATCACCCCTCCCAACTCCGCTTCCCATTTCTCCTTGATCTTCACCACCTGTCCGCCTCCCTGCTCTCCCAGTCTTAAGATCCTCCCTCGCCTCCTCCACCAGCTTCGCTAAGTTCAACTTATGGAGCCCCGTCCATTCCCTCGCTACCTGAATCCTCAAATACCTAAACCTATCCCTCGCTACCGTAAATAGCATCCCCAAATTAGCCTGCTGTGCCAGCTCATTCACTGGGAATAACTCGCTTTTCCCTACATTCAGCTTGTACCCTGAGAACCCTCCAAACCTCCCCAGCAGGCCCATAGTCCTTCCCATACTCTCCAACGGATCCGAAACATACAGCAAGAGGTCATCGGCATAGAGCGACACCCGATACTCCCTCTGTCCCCTCATTATCCCCTGCCACTATGCCGACCCCCTGAGAGCCATCGGCAATGGCTCTATGGCCAGCGCAAACAGCAACACGATAGCAGGCACCTATGCCTCGTACCTGTGTAAGTCAAAGCTTCGTGAGCTCATATCATTCATCTTCACCCTCGCCCTTGGTGCCACATACAGCAACCGTACCATGCCACAAATCCCGGCCTAAACCCAAACCTTCCCAAAACCTCGAACAAGTACCCCTCCGCCAACCTTGGTGTCATCTGCGAACTTACTAATCAGACAGCTGTTTGTGACCGTGTTTGAGGGGCTGTTCGTCGCAGGGAGGGGTGAAAAGGGGGGGAAATCTGTACAGCTATATTTTCCTCCAAATTGTTTATGAATACTACAAAGAACAGAGGCCCCTGCACAGATCCCTGTGAAACACCCCTAGTCACAACCTTCCATTCAGAAAAACACTCTTCTACTGCTACCTTCTGTGACCGAGTCAGTTCTGTATCCATCTTACACCTCACCTCTGATCCCGTGTGATCTTTTGTACCAGTCTGCCATGAGATACCTTGTCAAAGACTTTACTGAAGTCCATGTAAACAACTTCCACTGTCCTCCCCTTATCAATAATATTTGTCACATCCTCAAAAAACCTCAATAACATTCGTGAGACATGACCTCCCCTTCACAAAACCATGCTGTCTATCGCTGATGTGTCCATTTGTTTCCAAATGGATTCAAATCCTGTCCCTGAGAATTCTCTTCAATAATTTACTTACTACCGATGTGAGGCGCACCGGCCTACGGTTTCCAGGATTATCCCTGCTACCTTTCTTAAACAGCGGCTATTCTCACATTAGCTATTCTCCAGTCCTTTGGGATCTCACCTGTAGCCAATGGGGATACAAAGAAGTCAGTCAAGGCCCCAGCAATTTCCTCCCTTGCTTTCAGTATTCTGGGGTAAATCCCATCCGGCCCAGGAGACTTATCTACCTTAATATCTTTTAAAAGACCCAATACCTCTTCCTTTTCGATGTCAACATGACCCAGACTGTCCACACACCCTACCCAAGAATAATCTTCCACAAAGTCCTTTTCTTTGGTGAACACTGATGCAAAGTACTCATTTAGTACCTTGCCCATTTCCTCTGGCTCAACACATAGATTCCCCCCACTGTCCCTAAATGGCCCAATCCTTTCCCTGGCCACCCTCTTGCTTTTTCCATATGAATAAAAGGTTTTGGGATTCACCCTAATCCTACTTGCCAAGGACTTTTCATGACCCCTCCTAATTTCCCGCTTAAGTACCTTCCTACTTTATTTGTAGAACATAGAACATACAGTGCAGAAGGAAGCCATTCAGCCCATCGAGTCTGCACCGACCCACTTAGGCCCTCACTTCCACCCTATCCCTGTAACCCAATAACCTCTCCTAACCTTTTTGGACATTAAGGGCAATTTAGCATGGCCAATCCACCTACCCTGCACGTCTTTGGACTGTGGAAGGAAACCGGAGCACCCGGAGGAAACCCACGCAGACACGGGGAGAACGTGCAGACTCCGCACAGACAGTGACCCAGTGGGGAATCGAACCTGGGACCCTGGCGCTGTGAAGCCACAGTGCTATCTACTTATGCTACCGCACTGCCTCAAGGTTTATACTCCTCAAGGGTTTCGATTGTCCCCACACAAAGGTATATGTTGACACGGATAAAAAAACAGCAGTAAATGGAAAGAGCGGAAATGTTCATTTGTGACGGGTTTTTCAGGGAGTTTCCTGCCGGCTCGTTCCCCACTGCTATCCAATGACAGTTTCTCACTGGTTTAGCCCGCACTTAGAAATTTTTTCAGCACTGAGCTGAATGCAAAGATCGAGTTGCCATTTTGAAACTGTGCCCTGATCTCTAAGTGAGCTTGTGGGTCCCCCATACCCCTACCCATGGGAAATATCACTCCCCACACACATGGGCACTATTCCAAACCCCCCAAGTGAGGACACCCCGCTATGGGGTCACTGAGGCCCCCCTCCTCAGGACACCCCCAAGCCCCCTGACAGCACTCCCCCCCCTTCCAGGACCCCACTCGTCAACCCCCCAACCTCTGGTAAACTCCTACTTGCGTGCCCTGCTCACCCCCACCCTTCAAACTCTCCCCCCACCCTCCTTTCATGGGCATGGCCCCCTCGGACCTGGCACCCTTGCACTGCCAACCTGGCTTCCGGGCAGTTCTCCTGTCAGCTTTACAGTGGCATCTGGGCACCTTGGCAGTGCCAGGGTGGCAGTGCCAAGGTGCCAGCTGGGCAGTGCCAAGGTGCCCACGTTCTAAGGGGAGGGCCAGAGAGCCACCCTGCACTGGCCCTGACCGCCCAGAGGTTTCCAATGGCCCGGGGGACCCTTCGGGTGCTGCTCCACCTGGTCTTGTGGACCAGCATTGATCGGCGCCCGGCTACAGCCCCCCTGGGGAATCTGGAGAATCGAGGGAGGGTGGTGTATCCCAGGTAAGTAGGCCTCAAGTAGGTTGTGACCTACTTTAGCGAATGCCATTTGGTCCCGCCCCTTTTGGGTGGAGTTCAGATTCTGACGCTTCGCGGGACTTGGTTGTATCTTGCGAGGCATGGAGGCTGCCTGGAAGACCGTGGGAGGCTTCACCCGGGATTCTCCGGCCACGTTGTGCTCTCGCTCAAGCGCAACGCGGCATGAGAATTATGCCCAGTGTGTTTGATCTTAAGAGAGACTTTTAAAGAACCAGGAATATATTTTAGTCCCTGTGTTTTTTGGTGTCGGCTGAATGTGGGTGTTTAAGCCAAAAGTGTAGCATTCCCAAATTAAGCTACAAATAGCAGATTTATGTTCCTGTGATCCCGATTGTCAATACCAAAGGTTGTTAAATGTATATGTATATATTATATATATATGTATATATATTTATTATATATATTTCCATTTTTGCTGAACGTGAAGATGTGGGTAACATCACAGTAAATTATAATTATACAGTTTGGTAAGGAGGCACTGTCACTAAGTCGGTATTCTCTGACAGGAATAATCTCTCAAATGACTAATTTTATTTCATGTCCCAGACCTTTTAACATTGCCTGCTTGCATCTAGATTGAACTACTCTGATGAAAAATGGGATCTATATCAGTAGCTCTTCTACAGTGAAGAAAAATTCAACAAAAAAATCACTATAAATGTCTAGTCTTTTGCCTGTTACTGTGACAGGAAATACACATTTGGAGCTTATATTTCTTGACATTTGAAACACTGATGGATAGAAAATAGTGGATACACATGCCCACAAGTAATAGTCTCCAAGAAACAAGTTGAAGCATTACCGCATCCTACTACCTCAAATCATTCCATGAATCTATTACTTTTCATAATGCACAAACTGGTGGGATAGTTTGGGTTATTGCTCCATTTGGTATAACAGCAACCTTGTCGCTTATGTGTTATGAGATCTTCACCAAAAAATTGTGAAATCCTTTGTAAGTTCAATAAGTAATATCTGCAGTTTATTAGAAGAAAATAGCAGTGTGTGCATGTGAGAATCATATTTCCCCACCCTTTCTCTCCACAGGCTAAAGGTCCTGGTAGGTAAAAGAGGCTCTGCTGCTGATAAACATAAGGTTATGTTCAGACTGCAGCAATAATGAAGCTCCTTGTCAACAGTGCAACCTCTTGCTTAGATGAATCAATATCCCCCAATTATCTGTCTTGATGCATCAACTTAATTATTAGAATGTGAGAATCATGAACGAGTGAAGTTTTCTTTCTCTCTTTTATCTGACAATGGATAATGCCCTTCTCTCAAATAAAGGAACTTCAGCTCAGAGAGAAAAACATTTTAATTCATTCAGTCTGTGAGGTTAAAGACAATGAAATGACAGCCAGAATTCAGATAATGAAGATAAAAGGGAGATGTGCAATAAGGATTTGAGAATTAGAAGAATGACAACATGCATGGTAAGCAGATCTGGAGCCCCACATGATGTTTCAGGGTGAGGGCAAACTTGAATCAACTTGAAAGTTACTGGAGAAAAAAGGGAAGGAACCAATCATTATAATCTATGTTGGGACCAACATTTGAGGAAAAAATAGCCCAGAAGTCCTGTCTCATCAGCACCGTGAACTAGGTGTCAAAGAATAGAATCTCAAGGGTAATAATCTTTTGTCAATTGTCATGTGCCAATCAGAGTAGTGATAAGTGGATTAGGGAAGTGAACACAGGCCTGAAGGAGTGGTATGGGAAAGAAATGTTCCATTTTCAATAAACATGGCACCACTATTCCTACAAGAAGGAACTGTATCATTGGTACAGGCTTAATTGGAACCGGGTTGGGTCAAGGGTCCAAGTGCAAAGGATAAATGAGTCACAAGGATATTAAATTGGTAAATTATGTGGAGATGGGGTTCAAGTGGAAAAGGTGGTAATTCAAAGGTCCAGAGAGAAATTAGAAACATGAGAATAAAATATTAATGCAAAAGAACAGGTAATGGTGCACACAAATGCAAGGCGTGTAAAGAACAAATTGAATGAATTGCAGTTACAAATACAACTTGGAGACGAATGGGGGTCATTATTAAGACAGTTTAACAAACCACGAACAATTATCTAATGATGAACACAACATAAGTTTCACATAGGGTGCGATCTAATGGGAAAGTTTCTGAGTATCATTTGTGGCGGACTTTGCTGTGACTTCCCCACCGCTATCTAACTACACTTAGGGTTGGATTCTTCGCCTGTGCCCAGCGCAAGATCGGCATGGACGGGAGGGGGACTATGTAAAGGTCCATTGAACTCTGGCAGAGATTTTCGGTCGGCGGGCGGGCACGGCTGAAGAATCCCGCCCTTAAGTCACATTTTTGGGCCCTAGGGAGTTTCTCACCAGTTTATCCCACACATAGGGCGCGATTTAACTAAATGGGAGGGCGTAATTTAACTAAATGGGAAAAAGTCCCACAGTGAGCGGGTTTCGCCACGTTTCACGGTGCTTGCAATGCCCAGAAACACGCTATTGAACGGCACTTGGGTTAGATAGGGGGCCTCAGCGGAGGAACGCGCAGCCAAGGCAGCACATAACCCCGTTCTCTACATTGAGGAGCTCCGCTCGCCGGAATTCCTCATTTTAAAATGGCATCCCGATCTCTGGAGCTCCCGACCCAACCCCCATCCAAGCCCCAAATCACTATGAGGGGTTCACCGGGCCCCCCCCACACACACCTTCAACACCCGCGGGGAGCACCCCTGGCCCAATCGTCACCGCGCAAAAATGCCAGCGTGGCACCTTGGCAGTGCCAACCTGGTACCCTAGCAGTACGCATGCCAGCTGGCAGTACCAGCCTTGAACCCAGATGGCACTGCCAGGGTGCCAGACTGGCAGTGCCAGGGTGCCACCCTGCTCAAAAGGCACGCATCTGGGGGTCTCCCACAAGTGCTGTGCCGTCTGGTCCCCGTTTGTTGAGACCAGTACTGAACGGATAGATCCCAACGTCTCGGGAAATGGTATATTACAGGGAGAATAGCTGTTTCGCCGGTAATATGCAGATTTTCCAAAAAGTTAAATGCCCACAATGGGCAGGATTTACACTGCAATGTTGTGAGCCGGGTAGATCCCTGGAGAAGGATCTCCCAGCATCTATCGGCCACCTTGCGCTGCTTTTCAGGCACAGTTTGGCTGTTCAATCGCCCACTTCGAATTTTCTCCAGCTCTAGGGAGCTGAACTCAGAGACTGGGCCACCATTTTGAAAGGGTGCCTCGATCTCTAAGTGAGTTTGCCCCGCCCCCTTCCCATGGGCAATGTCACACTGCCCCCCCCCCCCCCCCCCCCCACACACACACACTCACACATGGGCAGTATCCCACTCACCCCAAGTTAGGACACCTTGATATGGGGTCCCTGAGGGGCCCCCCTCTTCAGGGCCACCCACATCCCCTACAGGCCCCCCCTCCCAGGACCCCCATCTTTCACCGCCCCAACCTCCCAGAGGCGCCTACTTACCTGCCCTGCAACCCCCACCTTTCATACCCCTCCACTCTCCTTTCATGGGTATGGCCCCCCTCAGCCCTGACCCTGGCACCACCACACTGGCACCCTGGGAGTGCTCCTGCTGGTTTTGCGGTGCCACTCGGGCACATTGACAGTCAGGGTGGTGGTGCCAAGGTGCCAGCAGGCAGTGCCAAGCTGCCCACGTTCTAAGGGGAGGGCCAGGAAGCCACCCTGCATTATCTCTGGCCACCCAGGGGCCTCCGATGGCCTGGGAGAATCCCCGGGTGTTGTTCCACCTGGTCCAGTATATTTGGCGCCCAGCTGAGTCTCTTAGGCAATAGATCCCGGGAGGCCTGTTTCAGCGCAGAGAAGTCGTGATTAAAACCGACTTAAGCAAGCGCAGCCTGGGGTCCCGCCCATTGTGCGCAAGATTCTGGTGGCTCCGCCTTGCGGGATCTACCCAAGTCGTGGCTCCCGGTCGGGCGTGAAGTGACGTGGCTGGTAGATCACGCCCATAGTGTTTGAAACGGAGAATTGCAAAACAGCTACTAGGATTCTGGATTTATGAAGCTGATTTCAGTACAATGAGTGATACGGTAAACTGGGAAATGTGTTAAAAGCAGATCAGTGAGAGCTGTTCAAAAAATAAATTATGACACTGAATCAGTTCACACTTCTAAGCAACAAGAATTATACGTGCCAAAAACAAGCAGTCACAGACAACTAAGAGAGAACATAAAACTAAAAGGAAAAATGAGAATGATAGAAAGAACGCCAAAGGGTTACAATCCAGAACTACAGAAAAGGAATGAGGGAAGAAACTTGCAATCTAAATCAACACAATTTTATTTCAGATCATTTCAGAAACAAAGGGTGGTCCGAAAACTTGAGAATAATTAAGATTTTGTCAGTGAAAATAAGGAAATGCCTGACAAATTAAGGTAAGAAGAAGGAGGTTTAGAGGGGATTTGGGGATTTTCACCCATTGGGTGGTGGGAGTCCGGAACTCTCTGCCTGAAAGGGTGGTGGAGGCAGAGACCCTCATAACATTTAAGAAGTATTTAGATGTGCACTTGCTAAGGCACACAAGGCTATGGGCCAAATGCTGGAAAAGTGGATTTGAATAGTTTGGTGGTTGGTTTTGACTAGCGCCATTTCTGTGCTCTAGACCTTTATGACCATACTGACAACAGAGAAAGCATGCTGGACATGCCAAGAAGTAAAAATTTACATTGCATAAGCAACTGATGTGGGAAGAAGTGGAAGGCCTGTCATCTCCTGCCTATTTCCATAGCAATCATATGCCAGCCGGCCTATTAATGGCTAACTGGTGAACTGCACCTTGGGGTCTCCTCCATCTCTTTGTTAGTGACACCAGTGCCTTAAGAGTGCTGCAGCGACACAGAAGACTCCTGGGGGAGCGGTCTTCACAATACCAGGGCATTCATGGCCTAGGGTGAGCGGAGGATATCCGCCATCCAGGCCACTGAGGCATCAAGAATGGCAGCCTGTCTCATAGATTCATAGAATCCCTACAGTGCAGAAGGAGGCAATTCGGCCCATCGCATCTAAATTGACCCTCTGAAAGAGCACCCGATCTAGGCCCACTCCCCCACCCTATCTCTATTACTCGAACTAATTGTTGCACACTAGGGACACTTTAGAATGGCCAATCCACCTAGCCTGCATATCTTTAGACTGTGGGAGGAATCTGGACCAAAGGAAAAATGAGAATGATAGAACGAACACCAAAGGGTTACAATACAGAACTACAGAAAAGGAATGAGGGAAGAAACTTGCAATCTAAATCAACACAATTTTATTTCAGATTATTTCAGAAACAAAGGGTGATCCATGCAGACACGGGGAGGATGTGCAAACTCCTCACAGACAGTTACCCAAGGTTGGAATTGGCACTGCGAGGCATCAATGCTAACCACTGTGCCACTGTGCTGCCTCGCTCCAGTGCACTGTTAGTGTTGGGGCGCATCACGGCATAGCACAGTGGTTAGCACTGTTGCTTCACAGCGCCAGGGTCCCAGGTTCGATTCCTGGCTCGGGTCACTGTCTGTGCGGAGTCTGCATGTTCTCCCCGTATCTACTTGGATTTCCTCCGGGTGCTCCGGTTTCCTCCCACAAGTTCCGAAAGACTTGCTGTTAGGTAATTTGGACATTCTGAATTCTCCCTCTGTGTACCCGAACAGGCGCCGGAGACTAGGGGCTTTTCACAGTAACTTCATTGCAGTGTTAATGTAAGCCTACTTGTGACAATAAAGATTATTCTTATTAGATGAAGATGTCACTGTGAACACAGAATTACATCATAGATGATTACTGGATGTGTAAGGCTACATGTTACTAGTCTTTATTGAATAATTGTCACCTCCATGTTGTCTTTCTGAGGGGCTCTCAAGGCCACCTGATGGTGCTCAGGGTGGCATTGCCATGACCTTTCCTTGATGGAAATCAGAGGACCTACGAAGAAAAAAGCCTTTTGGAAGCGTTTGATGTATAGGGGTAGTCATGGCATCTCCATAATCCTGAATTTGAGGGACTTCCAAACAGTTAGCATTTTAGCTGAAATGCTTCCTTATCATTGCCTCCCACCAACTTCAAGCCCTCATGTGGCTCTATATGATCCTCTGCATGTTGGAATGGTTCCAGGGATAAGGAAGTTTAGGTACAAGATTGGGCTGGAGAAGCTGAGCATTCTCCTTGCAGCAAAGGAGATTAAGCAGAGATTTGGTAGCGATATATAAAATTAAACAAAGAAAAGCTGTTCCCATTATCTGATGGTACAAGGCCTAGGGAGCAGAGATGCAATGTTTGGGGATGAGATATAGTTGGTTGTGAAGAAAAACCTTTTACACATCAAGTGGTAATGACCTGGAACTGGCTGCCTGGGTGGTGGCCTGGCCCAAAACAACCATATCCCATGAATGAACAAATAAATAAAAAGTGAAGATGATCGAAGAGCTATGGGGCTAAAGGTGAGGAAGTATTATTCAATGAATGGCATGACACTGGGAAGTTCCGAGGAACAAAGGGACCTTGGCTTGTTTATCCAGAGTTATCTGAAGACAGAAGGGCAGGTTAATAGGGTGGTGAAAAAGGCTTATGGGACATTTGTCTTTTTCAATTGAGGCATAGATTACAATTGAAGCATAGATTACAAAAGCAGGAAGGTCATGTTGAGTTGTATAGAACTTCGATGAGGCCACAGCTGGAGGACTGTGTGCAATTCTGGTCGTCACATTATAGGAAGGATGTGATTGCACAGAAGCGGGTGCAGAGGCGATTCACCAGATATTGTCTAGGATGGAACATTTAAGTTATGAAGGGAGATTGGATAGGCTTGGGTTGTTTTCGCTGGAGCAGGAAAGACTGAGGAGTGACCTGATAGAAGTATATAAGATTATGAGGGACGTGGATAGGGTGGATAGGGAGCAGCTGCTCCCCTTAGTTGAAGGATCAGTTACGAGGGGCAGGAGGTTCGGGGGGATTTGAGGAAAAACTTTTTTAGTCGGAGGGTGGTGACGGTCTAGAATGCACTATCTGGGAGGGTGGTAGAGGCAGTTGCCTCACATCCTTTAAAAAATACCTGGATGAGCACTTGGCATGTCATAACATTCAAGGCTATGGGCCAAGTGCTTGCAAATGGGGTTAGGTAGGTAGGTCAGGTGTCTTCCATTTGTCGTTGCAGTCTCTATGGGCCGAAGGGTCTCTTCTGCACTATATTATTCTGTGATTCTGTGAATATGACCAATTGGATTCGTCTAGAGGGAGCTGGCATGAATTTGGTGAGCCAAATAGCCTTCTTTTGTGTTGGCATGGCTCTGTGCCATAATTACAGGATTGTCATTAATAAATACCAATAAGGAATTCGGGAACATTTTCTTTACTCAGAGAAAAGTGGGAATCTGGAAGTCATTGCAACATTAAGTCATTCAGGAAGGGGTGGCACATGGCGCAGTAGTTAGCACTGGGACTGCAGTGCTGGGGATCCGGGTTCGAATCCCGGCCCTGGGTTATTGTCCGTGTGGAGTTTGCACTTCCTCCCCATGTCTATGTGGGTTTCATCCCCACAACCCAAAGATGTGCAGGTTAGGTGGATTGGCCATGCTAAATTGCCCCTTAATTGGAAAAAAAATAATAATTGGGTACTCTAAATTAATAAAAATAAAGTCATTCAGGAAAATATCAAAGAGGCATTTAAGGGGAACCTAGAAGAAATGAAATGAAATGAAAATCGCTTATTGTCACAAGTAGGCTTCAAATTAAGTTACTGTGAAAAGCCCCTAGTCGCCACATTCCGGCGCTTGTTGGGGAAAAGAGGGAGAAAATGCATACTGTTGATTAATCATTTTTAAAAATTATTATTTTTCAATTAAGAGGCAATTAAGCATGGCCAGTCCACCTACTCTGTACATCTTTAGGATGTGGGGGTGAGACCCATGCAGACACGGGGGGAATGTACAAATTTAACATGGGCAGTGACCCGGGGCCGGGATTGAACCCAGGTCCTCGGTGCCATGAGGTAGCAGTGCTAACCACTGCACCACCGTGCCGCCTACTGCTGATTAGATCTGATGAAGTAAGGGGAACAAGGCTCATGTGGGGCATAAACACTGTTATCGATCTGTTTGACCAGATGTCTTGTTTCTGTGCTATAAAAATCTTTGTAATTCTATGAACTGCTGGCACAGCATACAAATTCCTATTATTAATGGGAAATATCAATAAAAGCTCAATAAGCATAATAAACTGTTTGATTCCAAATTTCTATAAAAGCTAATTTTATTCTGTCTTCTCAAGTATGTGCGTTTGAATCCAAACTCATGATGTTAGCTGGAAGTTATTTTTCAAAATTAAAGTTGTCATGTCTGCAATGCAATAAACATTAACCATCTTCAAGTGCTTGCCTAGCCCCTGTGACAGCAAACACTAGAGCTTGTAGCGATAACTACTACTTCCCCAAATGCTTCACCCTGAACCATTGTTGAAACTGACAGATAAGCTATGCTACAAAAACATTTGTCAAAAAATGGAGCACAGCCTAGCATTCTGCACCTTTAACACCTTTAAGTGCATTTGGTCCCCCTACTGTCCAAAAATAGTGGTTTGCTGATCATTTGGGAAGGCAATTTGTTATTACAGATATATCAGCCTGTCATTAAATTTTTTTTTAAATGTCAAAGTAATAAAAGTTTCTGGCGCAGTGACAATATGTGCAACTAAATGATAATTAGTACTATAATAGCTCAACAAAAACACAAAATGTTAATTTCAAAGCAATGACATACCGCCTCAAAAACGATGTTTTGAACACTTCAGTCTTATAGGTGGAACTTAGAAGCTCCTTAAATTGTTCTTTCCAGTGCTTAAAAGTATTGACACAACCTAGCTATCTACTAACACTATATTTAAAAGTCAGCATTTCATTCCAGTTCCCAGGAATCCTTTGTATTATTCAAGTATTATTAGTGTTATTAAAAACTGCAGAGAAATCAAGTTTCTGTAACAGTTGTACGGGGAAAAAACACACCATAATATAAGGCCATCTAGTTAACAGGTAAACTTATTCTACTGGGTTATTCAGACAAGCAAGGGGCAGCATGTACTCAGCTGCAAAAGTCTACAAAGCAGCAAGATCTCTGAACTGTAATCATCCTAGCATGCATCATAGAAACATGCTCTTCCCCTTTCCTGTTACTTCAAGACCAAACAGGTGAACTGTGGTCCTCTAAAATGAAAGGCAGCATTTTAGCTACTTAGGCCAACTCAGTCACAGTGCACTCAATGTGAATTCCTGGCATCTTTTGATCCTCAGCTCCGGAAAGCACTTTGGTTCTTCCCATTCATTTCAGACGCTGTGTAACATTTGCTAGTGCAACAGCAAAAGCCTGCACTGCAGAAAATGGATATTGAAAATCCAGGATATATGCATTCCCATCAATCCTTCCAAATTGCATCACCTGCAAAAGAAAATAAATTAAAGGGTCTGAAAATAGAACACTTTTTACAATTTGAACAGAATTGGAGGTGGATTAAAGTGCACTAAAAGAACCATATGTCAGTAAACCACTTCACGTTCTGACATTCTGTCTGTATCAAGGGTTTTCAAGGGCCAACATTGTCTACAGGCTTAGGCCTGGATTTTCCACTCCCGTCCATGGTGATAGTGCTCTTCAGCCTTTAATGGTGAGTATTTGGCTTAAATGTATTAGGATATGTGAACATTATGATGTAAGAACAGCATAAAAGGCATGGTTGCCGTAATCATTCGCACTGATCAATTAAACTGATGTGTTTCACGATTGTATGAGTGACCTGCACCTGGAAACATGCACTTCACTCTGGACTTCAAGCCTTGCATCATGCAGCACTTGTGGCACCTCAGATTGAGCAGCACGCTTCGCTGCCAGAACACCATCGCTTGGGGGGGGGGGAACCGGAGAATCGGGGATCGGAGAATCGCCGCCAATCGCGCTCATGCGCGCGGTCAACATGGCGCCGGTCGGGGGCCATTGAAAGAGGCCCCTGCGGCGATTCTCAGCCGGTAGCTGACCGAGTTGTCGCCGGCGTGGTTCACTCATGGTTCCATCCAGCGGGCACTCGGAGTGGCGGCTGCGGACACAGTCCGTGGCCACCCTGGTGGCCGTCACCGAGGAGGGGGCTTCCAGGACGGCCAGGCTCGCGATCAGGGGCCACCGATCGGCGGGAGTGCGCGATCTGTGGGGGGGGGGGCTATATTGTCGGTGCCGGCCCACTGTGTGGGTCCGCCATGTTGCGCAGGTCCGCTGCCACAGGTGGCCCCCACGAGCATGCGCGGACCCGCGACCAAAAGTGCAGGCCCCGTATCGGCAGCCGGAGCTGCGAGGACTACTCCGGGGCCCTGCTAGCCCCCTTCAAAACGGAGAATCACTCTGGACTTTCTAGAAGAGTCCAGAGTGATTTGCGCTCGTTTTCTCACGGGCGTGGGGACATAGCCTCATTACCAGAGAATTCCGCCCAGATGCTCTACATTTAGAACTTTTCAGAGACAGCAGGACCAAGATTTCTCCCTCTGTCTGCATTGGTTTCCTTCGGGTGCTCCGGTTTCCTCCCACAGTCCAATGATGTGCAGATTAGGCGGATGGCCATACTAAATTGCCCCTTAGTGTCCAAATGGTTAGATGGGGTTCCTGGGTTATGGGGATAGGGTGGAGGCATGGGCTTAAGTAGGGTGCTGTTTCCAAGGGCCAGTGCAGACATGATGGGCCAAATGGCCTCCTTCTGCACTGTAATTTCTATGATTCTATGAATGGTGATGTCTGAGACACTATCTGTAAGGTATGATTCTGTGATTATAAAGCATACAGTAAATGGCAGAACCCTGAGGAGTATTGACCGGCAGAGAGATCTGGGCGTACAGGTCCAGAGATCACTGAAAGTGGCAACGCAGGTGGAGAAGGTAATCAAGAAGGCATATGGCATGCTTGCCTTCATCAGTCGGGGCATTGAATATAAAAATTGGCAAGTTATGCTGCCGCTGTACAGAACCTCAGTTGAATATTGCAGTCATTTTCAAACCCAGGGTTGCGACTCGCGGATGGGTTGCGGGTGGGTGTCAGGAGGTTCGTGGGGCCTACGTCACAGTGTTCCTGATTGCGAGGCCATGAATCGTGGTGTTCCCGATCATGGGGCCATGTGCTGGCGTTCCAAATGGCGGGTAATGATGCGCAACGGCTCAACTGGCATTTAAAAATGCCGGCCGTGACCGGCTATCAGAATGCCGGCTGTACCGTGCATGCGTGCCCCCTCAGCAGTGTGCAGGCCCGGAGCTCAGTGGGGCAGATTGCCTCCCCCTGGTGTCTGTGCACTGACCCAGGAGCAGATTTATTTAAAAATCGCTGGCGTCTTCCTGCCTGGAGCAGCGGAAGAGAGCAGGTCATGCTGATGTCACGTGTTTTGGGCGCGAGAGAGATTCCTCCATTTTGCAACTGCTAACAGTGCTGACGTGACTTCCAGAGCCTCTAGTGAACAACCCATGAAAACAGCATAAAGATGATTACTTGAGGTATGGGTTACTGAAGAAATCAGATTCAATGTTATATGCAGGGGAGTACTGGCAAATGAAAGTTTAAAGCCCGCAAAACTTTCAAGACATTTGAAGACTAAGCATGGTAAGTTATAGGACAACCTATTGATTTTTTTCAACGGATGAGGTGAAATTTTAAACCATCAGCTGAAGTCATTATCAGAAATGACAGAAGTGAAAATGGTGGGTCGCGAAGGTCAGCCGCCGTGGGTCCCGAAGGATGGCTGGTTGTCAAAAATTGGTCGAGGCGGGGCGATATACAAGTATGGAGAGAAGGCCAATAGGATGCTTGCACACCAGCTAAGGAGGTGGCTAGGGAGATAGGAAGAGTGAAGGGCAGAGGAGGTTACACGGTCTTAGACCCAGCGGGGGTGAACGGGGTGTTTAAGGAATTTTACAATCGGCTGTATGAGTCGGAACCCTCAGCTGGGGTGGAGGGGTTGAGGCAGTATTTGGGAGAGTTGAAGTTTCCGAAGGTGGAGGAAGGGTTGAAGGAGGGGTTGGAAGCCCCGATCGGGATTGAAGAAATAGCAGAAGGGCTGGAGGCCATGCAGTTGGGTAAGGCCCCGGGACCGGACAGCTGCCCAGTGGAATTTTACAAAACGTTCTCTGAGATGTTGGGACCGCAGCTGGTGAGGACATTTAATAAGGCAAGGGAGTGGGGGGTTCTTCCCCCCGACAATGTCACAGGCCTCGATCTCACTGATCCTGAAGCGGGCGAAGGACCCAGAGCTTTGCGGGTCATACAGGCCAATCTCACTATTGAATGTCGACGCCAAACTGTTGGCTAAAATCTTGGCCTCAAGGATAGAAGAGGTGATAGGGGAAGACCAGACGGGGTTTCTTCAGGACAGGCAGCTAACGGCCAATGTTAGAAGGCTCTTAAATGTGATCATGATGCCCTCAGAGGGAAGGGAGGTGGAGGTAGTGGTCATGATGGACGCAGAAAAGGACTTTGACCAGGTGGAGTGGAACTATTTGTGGGAGTCCCTCCATGCTAGCAATGGGTGAGGTTTCACTGATTGGGTTTGGTTATTGTACCAGGCAGCGGTGGCGAGTGTACGAGCGAATCGGCTGACGTTGGGCTATTTTAAATTGCACCGAGGGACAAGGCAAGGATGTCCCCTCTCCCCACTGAAATGAAATTAAAATCGCTTATTATCACAAGTAGGCTTCAAATAAAGTTACTGTGAAAAGCCCCTAGTCGCCACATTCCGGCGCCTGATCGGGGAGGCTGGTACGGGAATTGAACCGTGCTGCTGGCTTGCCTTGGTCTGCTTTCAAAGCCAGTAATTTAGCCCTGTGCTAAACAGCCCCACTGCTGTTTGCTTTGGCCATAGAGCCACTGGCGATGGCGTTAAGAGCATCAAGGGACTGGAGGGGGTGTAGAACACAGGGTCTCGCTATACACTGACGACCTGCTCCTGTATATCCACGACCCATTAGGGGGGGTGGAGGAGATTATGCAGATCTTAGGGGAATTTGGCCCGTTTTCGGGGTACAAATTGAATATGAGGAAAAGTGAGATGTTTGCAATTCAGGTAGGAGAGGAGACTGGGAGAGCTGCCGTTTATCATGCTGGGAGGGAGCTTCCGCTATTTGGGAATCCAGGTGGCATGGGAATGGGAACGGTTACATAAACTAAATTTGACCCAGCTGGTGGAACAAATGAAGGAAGACTTTCGTTGGTGGGACATGCTCCCGCTGTCATTGGCGGCGAGGATACAGACCGTGAAAATGACGTTCCTCCCGAGATGTCTGTTTGTTTTCCAGTGCCTCCCCATCTTTATCCCAAAGGTCTTTTTTAAACGGGTAAGTAAGGGGATTTCTGGCTTTGTGTGGGCGGGTAAAACCCTGCGATTGAAGAACTGCGGGGTTCGCTGCCGAACTTTAGCAACTATTACTGTATGGCAAACATAGCCATGATTAGGAAGTGGGTAGTGTGTGTGTGTGTGGGGGGGGTGGGGGTGGGGGGGGGGTCGTCGGTGTGCGAGCGAGTGGAGGCAGCATCGTGTAAGGACACAAGTCTGGGGGCATTGATAACGGTACCTCTACCGTTCTTGCTGGCCCAATACTCCACAAGCCCGGTGGTAGTGGCGGCCCTGAGAGTGTCTGGGGGCAGTGGAGGAAGATTATGAGAGTGGAGGGACATCGGTCTGGACTCCAATTTGTAACAATCATCGGTTTGTTCCGGGGAGGCTAGATGGGGGGTTTTGGAGTTGGCAGAGAGCAGAGATTGAGAGGATGGGAGATTTATTCATAGATGGGAGCTTTCCCTGTTGGAGGATTTAGAGGAGAAATTTGAATTGCCGGGAGGGAATGGGTTTAGATATCTGCAGACACGGGATTTTTTGTGAAGGCAGGTTTCGACCTTTCCGCTCCTACTGCCACGGGGGATACAGGACAGGGTAATTTCTAGAACGGGGGTGGGAGAGGGGAAGGTCTCGGATATCTAGAAAGAACTCATGGAGTCGGAGGTAATACAGATAGAGAAGTTAAAGTGTAAATGGGAAGAAGTGCTAGGGGGGGGAGATAGAGACGTGTCTGTGGGCAGATACTTTGAGCAGAGTCAACACGTCCTCATCATGTGCCAGGCTCAGCCTGATACAATTTAAGGTCTTTCACCGGGCACACATGCGATGGCCCGGATGAGCAAGATTTTTGGGATAGAGGAAAGGTGTGCAAGAGGGCCAGCAAACCAAATCCATATGTTCTGGACATGTCCGAAGCTTAGGGGATTCTGGCAGGGATTTGCAAAGGTCATGTCCATGGTGCTAAAATCAAGGGTTGTGCCGAGTCCAGAGGCAGCGATTTTTGGAGTGTTGGAAGATCCGGGAGTCCGGGGGTGAGAGAGGCTGAAGTCTTGGCCTTTGCCTCCTTGATAGCCCGGAGACGTATATTGCTAGCATGGAGGGACCCAAAGCCCCCAAAATCAGAGATCTGGGTTAGCGACATTGGTTGGGGTTCTGAGACTTGAGAAAATTAAGATCGCCTTGAGAGGGCCAATGCTAGGGCTCGTCCGAAGGTGGCAGCCACTTATCGACTTCTTCGGGGAAAACTAAATGTCAGCAGAGGCAATAAGAAAAAGGCGGGTGGGTGGGGGGGGGGGGGGGGGGAGGGAGTTAGGCCATTTTCCATTTAGGGTAGGTGGGATTTGTTAGGGATGGAGATGGTCTATGTACAAAGAACAAAGAAATGTACAGCACAGGAACAGGCCCTTCGGCCCTCCAAGCCCGTGCCGACCATACTGCCCGACTAAACTACAATCTTCTACACTTCCTGGGTCCGTATCCTTCTATTCCCATCCTATTCATATATTTGTCAAGATGCCCCTTAAATGTCCCTATCGTCCCTGCCTCCACTACCTCCTCCGGTAGTGAGTTCCAGGCACCCACTACCCTCTGCGTAAAAAACTTGCCTCGTACATCTACTCTAAACTTTGCCCCTCTCACCTTAAACCTATGCCCCCTAGTAATTGACCCCTCTACCCTGGGGAAAAGCCTCTGACTATCCACTCTGTCTATGCCCCTCATAATTTTGTATACCTCTATCAGGTCGCCCCTCAACCTCCTTCGTTCCAGTGAGAACAAACCGAGTTTATTCAATCGCTCCTCATAGCTTATGCCCTCCATACCAGGCAACATTCTGGTAAATCTCTTCTGCACCCTCTCTAAAGCCTCCACATCCTTCTGGTAGTGTGGCGACCAGAATTGAACACTATACTCCAAGTGTGGCCTAACTAAGGTTCTATACAGCTGCAACATGACTTGCCAATTCTTATACTCAATGCCCCGGCCAATGAAGGCAAGCATGCCGTATGCCTTCTTGACTACCTTCTCCACCTGTGTAGCCCCTTTCAGTGATCTGTGGACCTGTACTCCTAGATCTCTTTGACTTTCAATACTCTTGAGGTACTATGTTTATATTTGTATTGTTTATTGTTATTATCATAAAATTCTAAATACCTTAATAAAAGGTTTTACAAAAGAAAAATGGGTCAGGGACAAAAAGTTTGAAAAACACTGGAATATTGTGTATAATTCTGGTGTGGAGACGATGTTTCCTCTTGTACGAGAATATAGAACTAGGGGTCACTGTTTTAAAACAAGGGGTCGCCAATTTAAATGGAAATGATGCAAAACTTTTTCTCTCTGAGGGTAGTGAGTCTTTGGAACTCTCTTCCTGAAAAGGTGGTAAAATCAGAAATTTGAATGTTTTTAAGGCAGAAGTGGAGACATTCATGGTAAAGAACAAAGAACAATACAGCACAGGAACAGGCCCTTCTGGCCTCCAAGCCTGCGCCGACCATGATACCTGCCTAAACTAAAACCATATGCACTTATGGAGTCCGTATCCTTCCATTCCACCCTATTCATATATTTGTCTAGATGCCCCTTAAACGCCACTATCTTACCACCTCCCCAGGCAGCGCACTCCATATATTTACCACCCTCTGTGTAAAAGACTTGCCTCGCACATCAGTTCTAAACTTTTCCCCAGGCACTTTAAACCTATGTCCCCTAGTACTTGACTCTTCTACCATCTGACTATCCACTCTGTCCATGCCATTCATAATCTTGTAGACCTCTATCTGGTCGCCTTTCAACCTCCATCATTCCATTGAAAAGAGACCGAGTTTATCTAACCTCTCCTCATAGCTAATGCCCTCCTTACCAGGCAACATCCTAATAAACCGCTTCTGTACCCTCTCCAAAGCATCCACATCTTTCTGGTAGTGTGGTGTGTCATGGGAGTGTCCCTTTAAGAAATGTTTTTGTCTTATTACATGGCTTTAGTGATGTCATTGTGTGGGTGGAGCTGGGCTGTGGCTCTGGGAGTTGGTTTTACTTTCGCTTTGGTTTGGGGCTTGTTTTGGTGGCTCTGAGTTTTTTTGCTTTCGTTTTCACATTTGTCTGCTGTACTCAGAAAGAGAAGTCTTGTCTTGTCTCTCTATCTTCAATTTAAAAGCTGTTTCCAGATTACTTGCTAATTTAAAAGAGATAACTGTTTTCTAGAAGGAATTCAAACGATGTTTTGGAAAACAAACTGATGTATCCGTACCAAGTCTTAAAGATAGTAAGAGTGCCATGTGTTGGGCCACACCTTTGAAAAGGGGTTTCTGGTTTACGGGATCTTGTGATTAAATTGGAACAGTTCAAGGGGGAAATTTATTGAGGGTGATACATAGATTACTGTATCTGTGTAGGGTATTTATGTTTGTAGTTGATAATAATGCTTAATGTGTGTGTTTATAAAAATGTTAAGTAAATTCGTAGAATAAAGCTTGTTTTTGATGCTTATGGCCTCTGTTGAATAACACCTGAGAGGTAGGCCCATGTGCTCATCGTAACCAATATCGATAAACAGTTGTAGGTCAGGTGAACTCCATGATATACTTTGGAGTTATCTAAACCCTGGGCCATAACACATTGGGGGCTCGTCTGGGGTAAAAGTCTATCTCTTGTGATTGGGTTGGCTTAGTGAAATTAAAGAGTGAGGGGTGAGCTTATTTGCGTTTGCGTTTCAGGTGTTGTATTCCAGTTCAAGTAGGGAGTGTGTTGTGGACAATGGCTCTTTCAGTGGCTCAGAAGTTTTTTGGAGGTGGAGAAGGTCCACCTTACAAACAAGGACTAAAAAAAGGCTTTTAGATTTGACAAAAACATTGCAGTTAACATTGCCTGACAAAATACGAAAAGAGGTAATTGCAGCGGTAGCTGAACATTTAAAATTGCCCGAGACACAGTCAGAATAATTGGAAATGGCAAGAATTCAATTACAGATCAAACAGCTTGAACATGAAAAAGAATTAAAGCAGCTTGAATACGAAATAAGGGAAAAAGAAAGAGAAAGGGAGGTACAGATCAGGGAAAAAGAAAAGGGGAGAGAAGGGGAAAAGAAAGAATAGGCCCAGCAAAACAAAAAGAAAGAGAAAAGGAGGTACAGATCAGAGAAAAAGAAAAGGAGAGAGAGGAAAGAGAAAAAGGAAAGAATAGCCCTCTCAGAACAAAAAGCGAGAGAAAGGGAGGTACAGATGAGGGAAAAAGAAAACGAGAGAGACTTTGAACTTCAGAAAATGGCCATGAAACATGAAAGTCAGTTAAAATTGGCGGATGTAATGAGAAATGTACAGTTTGAGGACAGTTATGAGGATAGAGAGAAAGAGCGTTATAGTCGAATGCTTGGTGGGGATTTATTTAAATATGTCCAAGCATTGCCAAGGTTTGATGAGAATGATGTAAAAGCATTTTTCATTTCTTTTGAGAAGGTAACTAAACAAATGAAATGGCCACAGGACATGTGGGTATTACTGATTTAAACAAAGTTGGTAGGTAGAGCTAGTGAAGTGTTTGTATCACTATCAGAGGAGGTATCTGGGACATATGAGGAGGTGTAAAAATCGACTTGTGGGGCATATGAACTAGTGCCTGAAGCCTAGACGAAGTTATAGAAATTTAAGGAAAGAACCTGGTCAAACATACATGGAGTTTGAAAGGGCCAGAGTAATTTTGATAGGTGCATAAGGGCTTTGAAAATAGACCAAACGTGTGAAGCTCTTAGAGAAATTATAATTTTGGAGGAGTTTAAAAATTCAATCCCTGATGTAGTGAGAACTCATGTGGAAGAGCAGAGGGTTAAAACTGCGAGATTAGCAGCAGTAATGGCAGATGATTATGAATTAGTTCATAAATCAACGTTTGGTTTCTGACTTCAGTTTCAGCCTGTGAGAGATAGAAACTGGGGAAAAGAGAAATACTCAAATGGTAAAGGGAAAGGTGATCTGATGGGAGATAATAAGGAGCGTGGATCTCAGATTAAAAAAGAAATCCAGGAGGGTGGAAGAGAAATTAAAAGTTTCAGATGTTTCTACGGTAATAAACTATGCCATGTAAAGTCACAGTGTTGGGGGTTGAAGAAAAGCACTGGGAAGGCTAATGTAGTAAAGCCAGTGGGGTTTGTTAAAGTGGTAAAGGAAAGCCCAATTGAAGCGAAGGAGGTGCAAAATATTGTACAGCCTGATCAAGAGGCTCTACCTCTTGTAATGTTGTTGTTGAGGTGGTTGGTTTTGTTGCCGTGTTTGCTGCACTCAAGGACCACACTCTGTGGATAATACAAGTCCTTCACACAGTTACTCACGTTAGCGTGCTTTGTGGCATCTGCTGTCTCCTTGAGCGTGCCATCACTGAGTTTGCGGCGCTCCCCGTCTGGAGTCATTTCCGGCTTACTTGAATCAGCTTTGGCTTGTCGATGCTCCCCGTCTGGAGTCTGGTCTGTTTCACCCGAGTCAGTTTTGGTTTGTCGATGCTCCCCGCCTGGAGCCCTTTCTGGTTCACCTGAATCAGCTTTGGTTTCTTGATGCTCCACGTCCGGAGTCAAAACATTCAGGAATGCATTTGCTTGTGGAGAGGCTCGAGCGAATGAGGTTTGAAGTGACGTGGTGTCACCGGAGTCACCAGTAGTCTCACTGTGATTGTCGAGTGCCTCTGTACATTTTAGCTGAGGTCCACCATGTTGCACATCTGGGGCGAGATTCTCCGACCCCCCCGCTGGGTCGGAGAATCGCCGGGGGCTGGCGTGAATCTCGCCCCCGCCGGTTGCCGAATTCTCCGGCACCGGAGATTCGGCGGGGGCGGGAATCGCGCTGCGCCGGTTGGCGGGCCACCCCCAGCGATTCCCCGGCCCGGATGGGCCGAAGTCCCGCTGCTAGAATGCCTGTCCCACCGGCGTGGATTAAACCACCTCTCTTACCAGCGGGACAAGGCGGCGCGGGTGGGCTCCGGGGTCCTGGGGGGGGGGGCCGCGGGGCGATCTGGCCCCGGGGGGTGCCCCCACGGTGGCCTGGCCCGCGATCGGGGCCCACCGATCCACGGGCGGACCTGTGCCGTGGGGGCACTCTTTTCCTTCCGCCTTTGCCACGGTCTCCACCATGGTGGAGGCGGAAGAGACTCCCTCCACTGCGCATGCGCGGGAATGCCGTGAGTGGCCGCTGACCCTCCCGCGCATGCGCCGCCCGGCAATGTCATTTCCGCGCCAGCTGGCGGGGCACCAAAGTCCTTTCCCGCCAGCTGGCGGGGCGGAAATCAGTCCGGCTCGGGCCTAGCCCCTTAAGGTTAGGGCTCGGCCAGTCAAGATGCGGAGGATTCCGCACCTTTGGGGCGGCGCGATGCCGGACTGATTTGCGCCGTTTTTGGCGCCGGTCGGCAGACATCGCGCCGATTTAGGAGAATTTTGCCCCAGGTATGGGAAGTGGGATGCCATCGTCACTTGTCTCACAGACAGTGGGTAGAGCCTCAGTGTCTTCTCGTCGTTCACTTGAGCTGGGTAGACCGTCAGAATCTTCTTCTGGTGGCTGAAATAATCTGGGTGGACTGTCATAGTCTGCTTGCTGTACACTTGAGCGTGGCAGACTGTCATAGTCCTTCTGGTGTTCACTTGAGCGTGGCAGACTTGCATTGTCTGCTGCTGGTTGCTCAGAGGAGGTTGCTAGACCCTCATGGTCTTGTTCATGCAACGACTGCGCTTTGGAGACTTGCATTGCTTCTATCATGGAGGCTGTCCACGAGCTCGCTGTGGAGGCTTGTGTCACTCCCTCTGTGGAGTCTTGCAGCGTTCCTTGTGTGGAATTGTGCATTGGTCTCTCTGTGGGAACTGTCACCACATCTTGTTCATGCAAGGACTGCGCTCTGGAGTCTTGCATTGCTTCTATCGTGGAGGCTGTCCACAAGCTCGCTGTGGAGGCTTGTGTCATTTGAGTCACTTCTTGTTCATGCAAGGACTATGCTGTGGAGTCTTGCGTTGCTTCTATCGTGGAGTCGGTCCACAAGCTCGCTGTGGAGGCTTGTGTCACTCGAGTCACTTTCTGTGTGGAGACGTGCAGTTGTCTCGCTGTGGAGTCTTTCATCGTTTTCTGTGTGGAGGCTGGGACCCTTTGCGGTGCGTGGACCACTGTGGCAGCAGGCCGCTCTCTGTGGGCTTGAACCGCTCTCTGTCTCTTGGTGTCAGGCCGCAGCATAATTCTGCACTCACGAGTCGGGATGTCATATATGCTGGGCTGAAGATCCTCAAATCCGAAGAACACATCCGCGTCTGTGTCAGATTCTTCACTGTAGAACACATCTCGTTGCGGTTCGGATTTGGTACTGGGGTCGCGATCTCCAATAATGAAATTATCGTCTGAGTCGTAGTCTTCTAGGACCATATCATCACGGTTTGTGTTGGAGCTGGCATTGGGCTCGCGATGTCCAAAGAAGAATTCAAGGTCTGAGTCATAGTCTTCAAGGACGGTGCTCTTTGGGCGGTGTTTACTGCTTGTTGCAGGGTTCTGCGGAGGTTACTTTCAGCTACTGGTCGAATTTCAGGCATTGTGCTGTCATTCCAAGTGAAAGAATCTGGTTTTGAGGCTTTAAAATGTTCCCCCCTTGTTTTGGGACATTTCCCCTTTAAGTGGGCGTGGTCGGGGGACTCTGATGTCATGACGGTTGTGACGTAGAGTGTAGGAATGGATTGCGCATGCGCAGATCGCTGTTTCTTTACTTTGCACATTTCTCTCAACTGTGCATGTGCAGTACCTTTTCCAAGATGGCCACCGATCAAAATTGTCGTTCGTTTCTCTGGGAACTCGGCCTCGTGGTGAGTACTGGCACCTCTCTTACCGTTTTCTGTTGGTTTGTTTGTGTTTTCCTCACAGTATTGTTCAAATTTGTCCAGGACTGCCTGGAAGTCGCTCCTGTTTTGCCCTTTGGAGAACTTGAATGTTTTAAAGATTTCTTCTGCTCTGGCACCCGCGATGGTGAGCAGAAGCTCTGTCTTTTCAGCATTGGCCACATCTTGTAGGTCGGCTGCTACCAGGAAGATCTCAAACCTTTGCCTGAATGCCCGCCAGTTTGCATTGAGATTGCCGTGGCACCTGAGCCGCTGTGGAACCGGAATCTCGATCATCTTGCCTGGGTGTTGTTGCTGGTTGTCACTGTTTGCTGAGTTGTAACTATATGGATTTAACTCCTGGTTCACTCCTGGAACCATGTTCTGTTTTGCTCTTGACGTAGCATAAGCTGCTTCCTTGATGTGCACTCTGACAAAGGAAGCTTCAGACTTGGAGATAGCTTTAACACGTTTATTAAACTATTAACAATTCTGCTACTTGGATTTGACACTACTGTTAATCCTGCTATAGCTACTCAGACTGACGAACCAGTCTGCTACAATCCATGTAGTGGGTGTGATGTTCAATCAACCCTGTGTCTGAACTCACTGAGTGTCTCCACTGGAAAGAGACTGAGCATGTGTGATGTGTCCTTTTATATGGGTTGGTGTAATGCCCTCCTGTGGTAGTGTCACCTCTGTGTGTATCGTGACGGCCCATTGGTCGTGTCCTATCTTACTGACCGATTGGTTGACTGCCTGTGTGTCATGTCTCTGGCGTTCCCTCTAGTGTCTAGCTAGGTGTAGTGTATGTACATTAACCCTTTGTGTACTTAGTGATGTATATCACCACAATGCCCAGGACAGGATTGCTGCCTCACAGGCAACCATGTGCCAGAGCCACTTGGAAATCGCAGTGGTGCTCCTGAGCGTGGCCCAGTCACAACAGGCCATAGCTGGGAACGTTGGCGGCATTGCCCAGTGCTGGCCAACGTGGCGCAGACACAGAGGGAGGTGGCCTAGTTCCAGGGGGAGATGGCGCAGCCACTGGTTGATCTGATACAAACACAGAAGGTGGTGGCACAGTCAATGGGTGATGTGTCGCAGTCCCAGACGGAGATGGTTCACTCCCTGTGATCCATGGCCACCAGCATGGTCGAGGCCAGAGTGGGCCTCCAGGCCTGGCAGTGCTAGGTGGTGGGGGAGCCTCAGGGGATAGCTCCGCTCGCACCTCCAATCCATTGAGTAGCCCGGGAGGAGGCCTTTAGGCACCTCGAGGGAGGAGGTGGTGATGGTACCCATGCCAGTGACTCCCACAGGGGAGATGCTGGAACACCACAGCACCTTTGACTCCCACCGCCCCTCTGCTCCTTGATGTTGTGGAGGATGCAGCAGGCCGCCACGATGCCTGCGAACCTCTCAGCATCATACTGGAGGGCCATTCCAGAGTGGTCCAGGCACTTGAACCGCATCTTCAGGCGGCCGAAGCACTGCTCGATCACGCTCTTGGTTGCTGTATGGGCGTCGTTGTATCGGGTCTCTGCCTCGGTCTGTGGCCTCTGGATAGGTGTCATCAGCCACAACTGGTGTGGATAACCCTTGTCGCCCAGGAGCCAACCCCCCAGCTCGAACATGTCAGGAATCGTTGAGTGTGCCTGGATGAAGGTGTTATGCATGCTGACCGGGTATGGGCGCAGACGTGTATGATGCACATCTGATGGTCACATATCGGCTGCACGTTCATCGAGTGGAGTCCCTTTTAGTTTGTGTAGAGCGGCCTGTCATCTGCAAGTGCTCGTAAGGGGACGTGCATCGCATTGATTACCTCCTGGACCCGGGGCATCCCGTTGAGGGCAGCGAACCCTGCTGCCCGGGCATTCTGGTGGGCTTGGTCCACATTGAAGTGGATGTATTGTGCTGCCTGGGCATATAGGACCTCAACGACGGCGTGGATGAACCTGTGCACCGAGTTCTGTGAGATCCCGGACAGGTCCCCACTTGGTGCACGAAAGGACCCCGTGGCGTAAACGTCCAGGGAAACTATCACCTTGACGGCCACCTGGATTGGATGTCCTCCCCCATATCACTGCGAAGCCAGGTGTGCCATGATCTGGCAGATAGGTCGCATTGTCTCCCTGCTCAGTTGTAGTCTTCGACGGTATGACCAGTCCGGCAGGCCCTTGAATGACAGGCGGTGCCGGTACACGAGGCCTCATGCGGCGCTTCCTTGGCACCTCCTCAGCCTGTTGGGCGGCTGGTTCACAATTATGGGCGTTGCCTCCTGTTCCTCTGTGGCATGCTCCGCTTCGGCACGCTCCACTGCTGCAGCTTCCACCTCCTCGAGCAGCTCAAGCTCGTACACAGGGCATCCCCCAGGGCTGCAGCGACCAGTAGGAAGGCCACCATTGCTGGTTGAATTCCAATATCCATTGTCTGCAGGGGGTGAAAGGCTGCCATGTTTGCATGGTGGTCACTCACCGTGCCCAGCCAGGTCCAACGATCTACACAGTGGCCCCAGTTGGCATTGTGGGCTCAGCCCCTGGATGTCCCACCCCCCACCTCTGTATCCCTGGCACCATTGGTGGCCAGCACTGTGGGGACCTTTGGCCTTGGCGCCCATCCCTACTGCCAGGGGTACTGTCAGCTGGCGCTGCCCTTGCCAGCGGTATGCTCCATGGCCCCTGCCCACTGCCACTGTAGGGGCTACTCCATGTGGGGCCTGGATGACCCCCCCACGGGACTGGGGCATGTCCAGTCACGGACCGCCATTGCCGCGGTCTGCAAGGCAGCCATCGTACTGCATACCCCACTGACCACCCATCTTGGCCCCTGGTTCTACAGAAGTCCCATGGGGGGTCATCCAGGCCACTCGGCCTGTTGTCCCGTCACCTTCCCCTCCCCCGGTCCTGGTCGGGCCCCCCCCCCACCCCAGCCAGCTGGGCAGTGTCTGGCCCGGCAGCCCCCAGTCCTGCCTCTGTGACCAACCTCCTTCCTCTCTCCCTCATCAGCCACGACACCAGTTTCCTTTTTAAAAGTTCAAGTGAACCACGCCGTCAGGAAGTCGGTCCATCAGAGGCGGAGGATCACGGAGGCCCTGGAGAATACCGGGTCAGGCCCGCTCATGATATGCAAACGGTGTTTACTGTGTGGATGCGCTCCAGACCACATTGATGCCGCTGTCGAGGTGACGGGAATTGCGTCAGATTGGCGCCTGCCATGATTTTGCCGTCGGAACCTATTCTCTGCCCAATTGCATTTCGCAGTTTTGGCGTCAGCCAATGGAGAATTCTGCCCAAAGAGTTTACTAACAGATATAGATAGCCGAAGGGAATGGGCCAAAATTTGGCAGATGGGGTTTAATGTGGATAAGTGTGTGGTTATCCATTTTGGCCGAAAAATTAGAAAGGCAAATTATTATCTAAATGGGAAGCAGATTCAAAATACGTCTGGGCAGAGGGATCTGCATGTCTTTGTTCATGAAAGACAGAAAGTCGATATGCAGGTACAGCATGTAATTAAAAAGGCAAATGGAATTTTAGAATTTGTTGTAAAAGGACTGGAATATAAAGGTTGAGAGGTGTTGTTGCATTGGAATAGGGTTTTGATGAGACCACATAAGACCAGAAGACATAGAAGCAGAATTAGGCCACTCGACCGATCGAGAATGCTCTGCCATTCATTTAAGGCTGATATTTTTCTCATCCCCATTCCCCTGCCTTCTCCCCATAACCCCTGATTGATCAAAAACCTATCTATCTCAGTCTTAAAGACACTCAGTGATTTGGCCACCACAGCCTTCTGCGGCAAAGAGTTCCACAGATTCACCACCCTCTGGCTGAAGAAATTCCTCATCTGTTTTAAAGGATCGTCCCTTTAGTCTGAGATTATGCATCTGCTTTCCTAACTCCGACTGAACCTACACGTTAACCTGAAGAGAATCGTGACCAAGGACCCAAGTCCCTTTGTGCTTCTGATTCCGAAGCATCTCCCCATTTAGAAAATAGTCTATGCCTCTATTTCCCCTTCCAAAGTGCATAACCTCACATTTTTCTACATTGTATTCCATCTGCCACATCTTTGCCCGCTCTTGTAGAATGTCTAAGTCCTTCTGCACCCCACCTGCTTCCTCAATACTACTGCCTCTCTACAGATCTGGAATATTTTGTCCAGTTTCGGTCTCCTTAATTGAGGAAGGATGTGGTGGCATTGGAGGCAGTTCAGAGGAGGTTCGCCAGATTGATTCCGGGGATGAAAGGGTTGAAGTATGTGGCGAGATTAAACAGTTTGGGCTTATGCTTATACTCGCTGGAGTTTACAAAATGTTTTGACCTCAGCTTGAAATTACAAAATGTTTTGGCCTCAGCTACTTTCTATGGCAGCAAATTCCTCAGTTTCACCACTCTATGGGTGAAGAAATTTCTCCTCACCTCAGTCCTTAAAGGTTTACCCCTTATCCTCAAACCCCTAGTTCTGGACTCCCCCACCATCAGAAACACTCTTTCTGAATCTACCCTGTCTAGTCCTGTTAGAAATTTCTATGAGATCCCCTCTCACTCTTCTAAACTCCAATGAATATAATCCTAACCTATTTAGTCTCTCCTCATATTACAGTCCCGCCATCCCAGGAATCAACCTGGTAAACCTCCGCTGCACTCCCTCCAAAGCAAGAACATCCTTCCTCAGATAAAGACACCAAAACTGCACACAATACTCCAGGTGTGGCATCACCAATGCCCTATACAATTGCAGTAAAACATCTCTATTCCTTCAATCAAATCCTCTCGCTATGAAGGCCAACATATCATTTGCCTTCTTTACTGTCTGCTGTACCTGCGTGCTTACTTTCAGCAACTGATACACGAGGGCACCAAAGTCTCGTTGAGTATCCACCTCTCTCAATTTACACCATTGCCTTTTATACCTGCTATAAATATGGCAGTCCATAAGGTTGCCCTTCTTTCTTTGGATATCAATATTATATTGCTCAAGAGTCGCCAGTTATCAAATGATACCACCACAAGGTTCAACCGGGTATCGATCAAAGAGCCAAACACCAGTTAGTTAGTTCAAGATCAATGGTACTTTATTTACACACACAATTATCATGCAATATAAACACTACTAGTTAAACTATACCTATCAACTATGACAACCTGTACTTAACTTCAGGCACCCGGCTTAGGTCAGAGGAACAGTGGCCTTTGTTCAAATCTGGATCTACTGGGTCTGGAGAAGTAACTGCTGCTCAGCTGGGCTCATCCGTCCGGTAGCGGGCGTTGAACTTGAATTTGCATCTGGTGGTGCTGCAATTGGAGGTGGATGTTGCTGGAGCGCCAGGTCCAAGAGAGATCGAACACATGGCGGTCTCTCTCTTTATCCTTGGGGAGTTTTGCGCTCTTTTGGGCGGTCCTTCGGTTTGGACCCCGTTAATTGGGTAGTTCTTGATCACTGTATTTGATTTGAGCCAATGAAGGGGCGGATGCCTTGATGGCCGGGCGGGTGCCTTGATGGCCGGGTGTGTGCTAAGCGGTCATTGACCCTGCTGTTGATGCTTCCTGAGTACAGGGAGTGGTGCCGAAATGTCTGGGATTGTATCGGTTACTCAAGAATCAGTCTTTTGTCTTATGGAGATGGGCCATCAAAATGTTTTGGTCTCGGTTGGGGGTTTCGATGCTATCTGGATTCTTCGCTCACAAATATACATTCAGGCCCTGAGCCTGCCTGAACCTTACATTGTCCATTTTTCCCGTTATGCATTGCGACCGTCCATGTTTCTTATTGTAAGTGGCCATCCCAGATGGCTACAGTCCGTCCTCTTGATCCTCAACGCGAAGCGTGAAAGATCACACTACTGAATCTTCTCCTGTTCTCTGATATGCCGGGTACTCTCAATCAAGGACAGGTTCTATCCTACTCTGTCCTATGGGTCGAAACATTTACCTCAGTTTTCCCTAATACAACACCTATCTATAAAAATTCTAAGGGGGCACTATAACATTCGAACATGCATTTCAGTTTCTTTACACAAAAGGGGAACCTCTAACTGTCCTTAACTAAACTACACTTATGGTGCTATCTAATAACCAAAGAACTTATATTACAGTACAAAATAAACCATAGCAGCATCACATTCCTGCTTAACACTTATGTCAATTTACAGAGAAAGTAATGTTATTAAAAAAACAACCGCGGAATTTATTAGGGAGAAAAAGGTTCAAAAAGAGTGTGGGGTCTGCTGAAGTCCAAGAAATGGGGCTCTGAGTGTGTATACTGGAGAGCGGGAGGCTCTCCTTCGCCATTTCCGCAGTCTGATCATCTGGATGACACTGAAAAGTATCGCTATAATCAATAGGGCTTCTACTGTGTACGAAAGGGAATACCACTTTATGATATTATCACACCATGTGGGGGTATCAGTGGCTGTGACTATGTGTGGTGTAGTGTCCGGGCTAGGGGTATCATGTTGGGTAGTCAAGTTTAGGGCCTGTGTGGTGAGGGGTATAGGATCTGATAACGCGCGCAACTGTATTGACCCAACGACGATCATGATGCAGATCATCAGGTCTGTCTTCATCTTGTCTGTGTCTTCCTCTGTCTCCTGGTCTATTCGTATCTTCCTGGGGGTACAAGCATAATATGTTATTATCTTGTTGTTTATTCTCTCGTTTGTCTGTCTGTTTCTCCTTAATGTCAATTTCCCATTTAGAACCGTCACCATATGTGACTCCCTCATTTTTGTTTTTAAAACATCCATTTGGGAGACCAGGGGCGAAATTCTCCCCCAACGGCGCGATGTCCGCCGACTGGTGCCAAAAACGGCGCCAATCAGACGGGCATCGCGCCGGCCCAAAGGTGCGGAATGCTCCGCATCTTTGGGGGCCGAGCCCCAACATTGAGGGGCTAGGCCGGCGCCGGAGGGATTTCCGCCCCGCCATCTGGCGGAAATGGCGTTTGTTGTCCCGCCAGCTGGCGGAAATGGCGTTTGTTGCCCCGCCAGCTGGTGCGAAAATGCGGCGCATGCGCGGGAGCGTCAGCGGCCGCCGACAGTTTCCCGCGCATGCGCAGCAACCCAGTAAATCCCCCCTCCCACCCCCCCCGCTAGATCCCCCACTAGCGTAGTTACACCCCCCATGTTGCTCCCAGAAGTCAGCAAACTCTGGCCGACCTCGGCTTCCCCCCGTGACCTCGGCTCGCACCGTGCGATGCCCCCTCCTTCCTGCTTCCCTATTCCCGCCATAATTATCATAGCCCGGGAACAAAGGCCCCCAATGGCCAACGCCCCCAGCTCCTCCACCTCCCTTCCTCCCTCCCCCACAATCTGTGGAAGAGAGAAAAGTTACCGGGTCGCAGGATTAACAACATAAAAATCATCTCTCCCCCCTTTTTCCCCCCTCTTCGCCCCCCCATATTCGCCCCACCACTTTGTCTCAAACGTTCTTTTTTAATAACCCGCTTATTCCAATTTCTCTTCAACAATAAATGTCCACGCCTCATCCGCCGTTTCAAAGTAGTGGTGCTTCCCTTGATATGTGACCCACAGTCTTGCCGGTTGCAGCATTCCAAATTTTATCTTCTTTTTATGAAGCACCGCCTTGGCCCAATTAAAGCTCGCCCTCCTTCTCGCCACCTCCGCACTCCAGTCTTGATATACGCGGATCACCGCGTTCTCCCACCTACTGCTCCGAGTTTTCTTTGCCCATCTGAGGACCATCTCTCTGTCCTTAAAATGGAGGAATCTCACCACTATGGCTCTGGGAATTTCTCCGCTCCCATTAACGAGTGCAGCATCGTGCTCACATATGCCCCGACGTTCGCCCCTTCTGCACCTTCAGGAAGACCAAGAATCCTTAAATTCTTCCTCCTCGCATTATTCTCCAGCACCTCCAGCCTTTCCACACATTGTTTATGGTGTGCCTCGTGCATCTCCGTCTTCACCACCAGGCCCTGTATATCGTCCTCGTTCTCGGCAGCCTTTGCCTTCACGACCCGAAGCTCCCGTTCCTGGGTCTTTTGCTCATCTTTTAGCCCTTCAATCGCCTGTAATATCGGGGCCAACAGCTCCTTCTTCATCTCCTTTTTAAGCTCTTCCACGCAGCGTTTCAAAAACTCGTGTTGTTCAGGGCCCCATATTAAACTGCCACCTTCCGACGCCATCTTGGTTTTTGCTTGCCTTCCTTGCCGCTGCTCTAAAGGAACCACCACAATCCGGCCACTTTCCTCTCCTTTTTCCATCCGCATCCAGGGGGGATTCCCTTCTGGTTTACCGCATAGTACTTTTAGCCGTTAAAATTGCTGTTGGGTCTCTTATTAAGAGCCCAAAAGTCCGTTCCACCGGGAGCTGCCGAAACGTGCGACTCAGCTGGTCATCGCCGCACCCGGAAGCCAATCGGTTCCTTTCTCTCATCATCTGGACACCTCAGGGTTCCATTCCAAAAAGGGTCTCAAAGGGGTTAGCATGGTGGGAGTCAGACTCGGAGTCGTCACCATATCCCGGTTGCCAAACTCGTGCCTGGAGTTTCAGTGCCAATGCGGCGTGGGCCGATGTGGGGTCCATCTCGTCGTTTCTTATCAGGCGATAAGAATTGTCGTGGTGCCATTGTTTCTTATCCTGTAAGGCGGTAGGGGCAAGGTGGGTGTCGCTATCGTCGGGTGGTGGGTCAGGTTCTGGTAACGGCAAATAAATTGTATCTGAAGGGCCGAACATATCGTGGTCGGTGTTACTGGGGCTGTAGTGACTGGGGCATGGTCTGTTTTTCCATTGGTCGGGAGTATCAAGGGCGTCCGTTGTGTTTTTGCTGTCGCTATCGCTCTCGCTAGCGGCCGAATCAAATGTGAGGGTGAAATTCGACTCTGCGGGCGGAGTCAAGGTCGTGTCTGTGGACTGCTGTCCTGGCTGGGGGAGGGCTGGATTGGGTTGTCAGTGGGCGGGTCTGCGTTGTCTGCCATTACCAGTGAGAGGTGGTGTGAGTGGCTGCACTGTGTTCCATAAACCTTAAGCGGGTTTACATGGAACCATCCTGATTTTCCATTTGGTTATGTGATCTTATAAACTGAGGGCTTTCTTTATCGGAAATTGAGTAGGGTCCTGAAAATTTGGGGAAGAAGAATGAACTAGGATTGTACAGGGAGATCATGACTTGCTGTCCGACTGTATATTCTATCGGGTGTACTATTTTATCAAAGCAGGCCTTACTCTGCTTTCTCCTAGCGCCAAGTCGAACAGCTGCAGCGAGCTGTGCTGCTTTAATATTCTCCATTATGTTTTGGACTGCTTTTTCGTGGTTAAGGACGGTGACTGTGGGGCTGGCCAAATCAAGTCCAAATAAATACTCGGTACCCTTCATGGGTCGTCCGGTCATGAGGATGTGGGGGTGTATCCTGTCAAACTCGACACCGTGTTTCTAATAAACATCAGTGCGAATGGGAGCACTGTGTCCCATGTTGTATTGTGCTGCTGTACCATCTTCCTAAGTGTTGCCTTTAGGGTCCGATTCATGTGTTCCATAATGCTGCTGGACTGTGGGTGATAGGCAATGTGAAATTTCTGTTTTATTCCGAAAATCGTCAGGACGTTTTTCATTACCCTGCCTGTGAAGTGCGAACCTTGGTCCGACTCAATACTATGGGGGAGTCCCCACCTAGTAAAAATTTGCTCGGTTAGAATTTTTGCCGTGGCTTTGGCCGTGTTTGTTCTTGAAGGGAATGCCTCTACCCATTTTGTGAAGGTGTCGATGACGACCAACATATATTTGTATCCATTTCAGCAGGCCCCCCCCCCCCCCCCCAGGGGAGGGGGCCAATATAGTCTAACTGCAAGTTCGTCCATGGGCCATTGACAGGGCGGGTGTGTCTCAGCTGACCTTTCTTTGCATATCTGTCCGGGTTGTTCTGGGCGCAAATCAAACAATTCTCAATGTAATGGGTTACGTCGGTTTTTAAATTGGGCCACCAGCAGAGAGGTCTGAGGTGGGCAAGGGCGATTCTATCCCTTGGTGTCCGTGTCCGTCGTGGAATTGGCAAATAATCTGGTTCCTGTCCTGGGTGGGGACCACATAAATACCATCCTTTAATACGGTTCCCTCATGAATCGTTAACGTGTCTTTAAACTTATCATAGGGAGCCAGGAAGTCTCCTTTTAAAATTTCCTTCAGCGTATCATCTTCTTTTTGTGCATAGGCTAAATCTTGAATATTGGTCTCTGAGACCTGGACCGCGTGTACTGGGGCACTCTCGGGGGGTTGCCAAAAGTGGCCATGTCGTGAGCCTGCCTTCGCTAGGGCGTCTGCTTTCACGTTACCGGGTGGGGAGGAACGATGGTGGCTTCTAACTTTTATGATTCCATATTTTCTACCTTTCGCTGTCTGGAGAATGTGTTTGAGTAATGGCACTTTTCCATTGGCGGATATAAATCCCACAGGGGCAGGAATTCTGTCAAGCTGTTGCAGACATACAAACTGTCCAAATATATGTCTGCTGTGGTCGGGAACGAATCTAGGTGCTGCACGATGTAAGCAATTGCTGCTAACTCGGCTGCCTGCGAACCTAAATGTCCAGGCAACTTTAATGAGATTTCCTCTAAAGCGCGTCCCTGTGCGTCCTCTACATAAATTCCACATCCTGTGATCCTTTTTCCATCAAGAACTGTGGAGGAGCCATCTATAAAATTCTTAGAGCTTCGTCTGTGGGCTGGGTTGTCTGTGGTCTGATGTCTGTCTTTTTTGGCACCGATTTGGGAACAAAGGGGCCTGTATTGTCCTTGGTTGCAATGATCTCACACTCGTGTGGGGTTCCTGCATAGTGTAAATTGTTGTCCAGAAACGTGTGCGTCTTTGTCCTTTTTACTGCAATGTTGCGTCCTTGTAGGAGTAGGGTCCAGCACGCTGCGCAAATTTGGCTTACTGTGCCATCTTTTAGTCTACCATCTAATAAAAGCTGTGTCGGGGTGTGCTTGGTCAAAATGGTTACGGGGTTGAGTCCTGTTATGTATGAGAAGTATTGGACAGCACAAGAAACTGCGAGCATGTGCCTTTCGCAGGCTGAAAAGCCTTGCTCTACCGGATCTAAAACTCGTGAGGCATAGGCTACGGGTCCTAAACGATCATGCCTTTCCTGTAGAAGTATAGCCAAAAGGGTTCGGTCGGTTGTCTTTACCTCTATCGCATATGGGGAGTGTGGTCTGGTCCCTGCAAAGCGGGGACTGTGCTTAGGGTGCGTTTGAATGTATCTACGGCATCCCTGTGCTGTGGAAGCTATTTCCATGGGGCCTGTTTCTTAAGGAGCTCGGAAAGTGGGGCTGCTTTTGTGGCGAAACCATCTATGTGGTTCCTGCAGTAACCGACCAATCCTAAAAATGACCGGAATGCTGTAACATTTTGGGGCAAGGGCAATTTTACAATTGAATCTATCCATTTCTGTTCTATCTCACGCTTACCATGCGTGATGACCGTACCTAAATAAGTGACCTTTTCCTGGAGAATTTGGACTTTTTGGGGGTTAATTTTGCATCCAATTTCTTTGAGGAGTCCTAATGGTTCTGAAAGAAGCGAAATGTGCTCTTCCTTGGTGTCAGTCTGTGGGAGCAAGTCGTCCACATACTGAACAAGGCATTCAGGTCGGGAAAATTTTGCTAATCTGTTCGCCAATTGTCTGTGAAAAATGGAGGGGGAGTTGTGGAAGCCTTGTGGAAGGCAAGTCCCTGTGTACTGCTGTCCCTGGAAAGTGAACGCAAATTTGTACTGGCACGTTTTGTCCAATGGAATGGACCAAAAGCCATTGCTAATGTCCAAAACCGTGAAAAGGTTTGACTGAAGTCCCTGTTTTAACATGGTCTCGGGACTCGTGGCAACGGTGGGGGCTGCTAACGGAGTTACTTTGTTTAATTCCCTATAATCGATGGTCAGTCGCCATGAACCATCTGGTTTTCTTACGGGCCAAATCAGGGCATTGTTCGTTGAGGCTACGGGCTGAATTTCTCCTTAGTCCAATAAACTCTGGATTACTTTAGCTATCTCTCCCTCGGCTTGCTGTGGAAAACCGTATTGTTTCTGGGGCTTAGGATCGGGACCTGTAATGTTGACCATTCCTGGAATCTTACCGCAATCGTGCTTGTGGTGGGCAAATGATGCTTTATGTCTCTTCAAGACTGCCCTAACTGTTTTGTCCGTGGTAATGGTTTGTGGATCAAACCAGTACTCTCCCACTGAGCTAATCCTGTGTGCGTAGTCTCCTACTGTGAGCGTGGCGGGGGCTCGTGCTGCTCTGGCCATTTTCCACACACATTTATTTACGGGGTCGAAAGAAAGGTTGCGTGAGCTCATAAAATCTATTCACAAGATGTGTTCTGCTGTCTGGGGTAAATCTACCAAAACGACTGAGTGCTTAGTTTTAATGTTACCGATCTGGATATCCACAGGGGCTGTCATGTGTCCCTGCTGGAGGTGCCCTGTAAAGCCACTAAGAGTGATGGTGTTTGTAGTGGGCCATATATCTCGCTGGTACATCGTGGAGGAGTTTAACGTGGTTCAGGACCCTCCTGTGTCCCAAAGGAACTCTATTGGGTGTCCCCGGACTGTGCCTGCAACTACCGGTCTTCCAGACTTGTCCCAAAGTGTGTCGCAGACCCAAGTTGAGGAGTCCGAACAGCGTCAATCGGTGCCATTTATGGCCAAATTATCTGATTGGGCACTAACGCTGTGGATGGGTCTGGCATTGTTCCTAGGTGGGACATTTGTGGGCTGATTCCATTGCTGTTTCGGGGGGGCATTGCATTCTCGGGCGTAATGTCCCTTGTGTCCGTAATTGTAGCATCCCTGCACTTTAGGGTGCTGTGTATTACTTCTGCCTTCATTTACCCATGCGGGGTCTTGGTGTGCCCTTCTGGATTCATGTTGGCATCTACTCTTTCCTGCTCTGTCGTTTTCTGTAGGGACTGTTCGCAAGCTCCAGATAGTTGCTTCAGTACCCACACTTCATTGTGTGCCGGGTCTGAGGGGTCGTAATTCGCACATGCCTTGTGTCCTGCCTCCGTGGCGTGGGAGACTAGAATACGGGTCCATTTGGCCATATTGTCTGCAGATAAATGGGCGCGTGTTAAATCACCGGATACTGCGGTGAAGTGGATCCAGAGGCGTCCAGCAAATGCTGCTGGATGCTCTCCCTTTTTCTGTCTACACCGGTTGAGTCCTTCTACTGGATCTCCTCTATTGTAGCCAATGGCATCTAAGATGGCTGTTTTCATATCTTCGAGGCTACCTCCTCCTACATTTTGTGGGTCGGGAAGGGCTGAACTAACAGACAGGTCAAGGCTCATCACTATGAGTTTTACTTCTTCCTGCTCGTCCAAACCGTACATGACGGTCTGTTGCCTAACTCGTTCGAAAAAGTGCTGTGGGTCTGACGTGGGGTGAAAAGTTTCAATTTTATCGCGGGCATCTCTTAACTGGGTGATGGTTAGTGGGGTGGTGTACACAAAATCGGGTTGGTCTTCTGTTGTTACTCTATGCTGCGTGGTGATGGGATTCATTGGGTTGGGTGCTGCCTGTGCAGTCGGTGGTGCGGGTGCTTTCCTTTTCGGGGCCTGGGGGGCTCTATTCTGACTTTCTGTCTCGTTCACATATCGATGGGCCGTTTCATTGAGCTCCTGCCAATCGGGGCCATCTTCCTGATCTAACTGTGGGCCAAAGGTATCTCTGAACCCATTCTGGACTGAGAGCAGTGAGTGCAATCTTGCAATTTGCTGCCTGCACTTGGCATGGTCTACTGAACTCTGCCTCTGTTCCATGGTGTAACTGTGGAGTGCTCGTAGGGCTGCGTTTAAGTCCTCACATTGTTTCTCCAACTGTTCTGCTTGGTGTTCTGTTTCTTCTCTTATCAAAACCGCACGTTGCGTGTCCTGGTAGGCCTTATCGTATTGAATCTGAAAGCTGCTGAGATGGGCGAGACAAGATTGGTGTGCCCGTTTGACATCAGCCGTCTCCTTGTCCTTCGCCGCTAGCTGCTCTCGGAGTTGCTCATTTACTCTCTCACACTCGCCAACATTTCCCTCTCTACTCTTCTCCTTCTCCTCAAGCTGTCTGCGGAGCGTACTCACAACCTCCTCTGTGCCTCGCAATTGTGCCAAGCAGGACACGATTGCCATTGGATTAGGAACTCTACTCAAATTCTTCTTGTGGATCTCGGTCAGGTTATTCCACCAAGTTTGTCCTGTACTACCAGGACCTGTTTCCTCATTTGCACAAAACTTAGACCATCCTTTCCCCTTTAGGTATTTCCTAATCTCCTCTTCCCATATGGGACACTGTTCTTCTCTGTTGGTCGCTGCGACCTTGGGTTCCTGTGGATGCATAAGGCGTTCCATTGCCTTCATTACGATTATCTGTTTCTACCGGGAATTTGGGACAAGGGGGAATAAAGCGGTGGTGCAAACAACGGGTACGGCTCAAGCTATTTTCCGGTTTACGGAACTCCCGAAAGTTTCATGCAACAAAATCTATCGAGGTTACCTTATATCCCTTGCTGGTACGCATGCAAATTACACACTTCTGAATTTTGGAGGTTTGATCGATACTGGTCTTATGCTTGTGGTTTCTTTTACTTTGTCAATTTGGATTTCTAATTCTACCATTTTGTGGGGTTCTCTCGGAGTTACACTGTCACTTCTGGGTCGAGTCCTGTCAGATGTCAGCAATAACTGTTGCCTTTTTTACCTGCTATAAACATGGCAATCAATAAGGTTGCCCTTCTTTCTTTGGATATCAATATTATATTGCTCAGAGTCGCCAGGTACCAAATGATACCACCACAAGGTTCAACCGGATATCGATCAAAGAGCCAAACACCAGTTAGTTAGTTCAAGATCAAGGGTACTTTATTTACACACAATAGTCATGCAACATAGACACTACTAGTTAACTACACCTATCGACTATGACAACCTGTACTTAACTTCAGGAACCCGGCTTAGGTCAGAGGAACAGTGGCCTTTGTTCGAATCTGGATCTACTGGGTCTGGAGAAGTAACTGCTGCTCAGCTGGGCTCATCCGTCCGGTAGCGGGCGTTGAACTTGAACTTGCTTCTGGTGGCGCTGCAATTGGAGGTGGATGTTGCCAGAGCGCCAGGTCCAAGAGAGATCGAATGCATGGCAGTCTCTCTCTTTATCCTTGGGGGGGTTTCGCGCTCTTTTGGGCGGTCCTTCGGTTTGGACCCCATTAATTGGGTAGTTCTTGATCACTGTATTTGATTTGAGCCAATGAAGGGGCGGGTGCCTTGATGGCCGGGTGTGTGCTAAGCGGTCATTGACCCTGTTGTTGATGCTTCCTGAGTACAGGGAGTGGCGCCGAAATGTCTGGGATTGTATCGGTTACTCAAGTATCAGTCTTTTGCATAGGGGAGTGATGAGTGCCTCGGTGTGGTCCCCGATAAGGAATAACCACAGGTTCGTCCCGGGGAGGATAGATGGGGGATTTCAATGTTGGCAGCGAGCAGGAATTAGGAAGCTGAAGGACCTGTTTGTGGACGGGACGTTTGCGAGTTTGGGAGCATTGGAAGAAAAATATAAGCTGCCACCAGGGAATGCTTTCCGATACATGCAAGTGAGGGCATTTACGAGGCAACAGGTGAGGGAATTTCCGCGGCTCCCGACGCAAGGGGTCCAGGATAGAGTGATTTCGGGGGCATGGGTTGGAGAAGGTAAAGTGTCCAAAATATACAGGGAGATGAGAGACTGTAGGGGAGGCGATAGTAGAGGAGCTGAAGGGAAAATGGGAAGAGGAGCAGGGGGAAGAGATTGAGGAGGGGCTGTGGGCAGGTGCCCTAAGTAGGGTAAATTCCTCGTCCTCGTGTGCCAGCTTAGCCTGATTCAATTTAAGGTTCTACACAGAGCGCATATGACGGGAGCAAGACTGAGCAGGTTTTTTGGGGTGGAGGACAGGTGTGGGAGGTGCTCGGGAAGCTTGGCGAACCACACTCACATGTTCTGGTCGTGTCCGGCACTGCATGAGTTCTGGGAGGGTGTGGCAAGAGTGATCTCAAAGGTGGTGGGGGTCCGGGTCAAACCAAGCTGGGGGTTGGCTATATTTGGGGTTGCAGAAGAACTGGGAGTGCAGGAGGCGAAAGAGGCCGACGTCTTGGCCTTTGCGTCCCTAGTAGCTCGGCGAAGGATTCTACTTATGTGGAAGGAAGCGAAGCCCCCGGGCGTGGAGGCCTGGATAAACGACATGGCAGGGTTCATAAGACTGGAACAAATAAAATATGTGTTAAGAGGATCGGCTCAGGGGTTCACCAGGCGGTGGCAACCGTTCCTTGACTATCTCACGGAACGATAATGAAAGAACAGAAAAGACAGCAGCAGCAACCCAGGGGGGGGGGGGGGGGGAGGATTATTCCGTGTTATTGTTTTTTCTTAGTTAGTTGTTGATATTTGCTTTTTGTTTATTTCTTTTTCCATCTGTTGTTAGTTTAATATATTATTTAAATAACGTTTAATGTATATTGCTTTATTAAGTTGTAAAAACGGAAAATCTTTGTTTGAAAACTTCAATAAAATATATATTTTTAAAAAAGTATCAGTCTTTTGTCTTACAGAGATGGGCCATCAAAATACTAATCGGTTGGGGGTTTCGATGCTGTCTGGATTCTTCGCTCACAAATATACATTCAGGCTCTGAGCCTGCCTGAACCTTACATTGTCCATTTTTCCCGTTATGCTTTGCGACCGTCCATGTTTCTTATTGTAAGTGGCCATCCCATTCAAATAAAAATCTGCCTTCCTATTTTTTCTACCGAAGTGGATAACCTCACCTTCATCCACATTATACTGCATCAGCCATGCATGTGCCCACTCACTCAGCCTGTCCAAATCCTGCTGAAGCATCTCTGCATCCTCCTCACAGCTCAACCTCCCACCCAACTTTGTATCATCTGCACATTTGGAGATAATGGCCGGGATTCTCTGATCCCACGGCCAAGGTCTGACGCCGGCGTCAAAAGCAGCGTGAGCCACTCCGGCGTCAAAAGGCCTCCAGGACCAGGTATTCACCTCTTCCAAGGGGGCTAGTACGGTGCCGGAATGGTGTCCATTGCTCTAGCCAGCACGCCATGGCCGGCGTGAGTTCGCGCATGCGCGTGGGTTTCCGTCTCCGCGCCAGGCCCCCAGGCAATATGGCGGAGCCTTACAGGGGCCCGGCGATGAGAAACATAGGCCCCCCGCGGAAATAGCACACCCTCCGATCGGTAGGCCCCGATCACAGGCCAGGCCACCGTGGAGGCCCCCTCCGGAGTCAGATCCCCCTCCAGGATGGCCCCCGCAGCCAGACGTCCGATGTCCCGCCGGGTAGGACCATATGTAACCTATGCCGGCGGGACTCGGCCGAACTCAGTGGGCACTCGGCCCGTCGAGGCGCAGAGAATCGCTGGGGGGAGGTGCTTTAAACGGCCCCCGACCGGCGTGGCGGCGATCCCGCGGGTGCCCAAGAATCGCCGCTGGAGAATCGGCGGGCCGACGTCGGAGCGGCGTGTCGTGATTCTCGTGCCCCCCCCCCCCCCCCCAGCGATTCTCCGACCCGGCGGGGGATCGGGGAATCCCGGCCAATACATTTAGTTCCCTAGTCCAAATCATTGATAATGTGAACAGTTAGGGTCCTAGCACAGATCCCTGCGGTACCCCACTAGTCACTGCTTGCCAATCAGAAAAAGACCCATTTATGCCAACCTTTTCCTTCGTGTCTGCTAATCAGCTTTCTATCCATCTCAAGACACTACTTGGAATCCCATGCACTTTAACTTTACATATTAATCTACCACATGAGACCTTGTTGAAAGCCTTCTGAAAGTCTAAATAAACCACATCCACCGGTTCTTTCTGGTCAACTCTACTGGTTACATCTTCAAAGAATTCTAGTAGCATGATGTTCCTTTCGTAATCCATGCTGACCTTGTCCGATTACATCACTGCTTTCCAAATGCTGTGTTATAACATCCTTGATAACTGACTCCAGCAACTTCCCTACTACCGACGTTAGGCTCATTGGTCTATAGTTCGCTTTCTCTCTACCTCCCTTTTCCAATAGCGGGCTTTCATTCGCTACCCTCCAATCTGTAAGAACCATTCCAGAGAATTTTGGAAAATGACCACCAATGGATCTACTATTTCTCGGACCACTTCCTTAAATACTCTGGGATGAAATTATCAGGCCCTGGAGATTTGTCCACCTTCAATCCCATTAATTTTCCCCAAACCATTTCTTTGCTAATACTAATTTCCTTCCGGCCAAATGTTGCCCCTTGTGGGGCAATCTAGAACAGAGGTCACAGATATAGGTTGAGAGGCAGTAGATTTAAAATAAGATGAGGAACTACTTCTTGCACAGGGTGGTGAATTTGTGGAACTCACTGCCCCATAGTGCGGTGGAGTCTGATTTATTAAATGGTGTCAAGAAGGAGATGGATATATTTCTGCTAAAAAAACAGATTAAAGGGAAATGGGGAGCTTGCAAGGAGGTGGATTTGAGACCAGGAAGAGAACAGCCATGATCTGACTGAATGGCAGAGCAGGCTCAAAGGGTTGAATTGCCTACTTCTGCTCCTAATTCCTAAATTATCTGCTCCAAAGAAAATAACCCGAGCTTATCCAGTCTCTCTTCATAGCTAAAATACTCCATCCTGGTGAATCTCCTCTGTACCCTCTCCAGTGCAATCCCATCCTTCATGTTGTGCGGTGACCAGAACTGAACACAGTACTCCAGCTGTGGCGTAATCAAAGTACTATACAGCTCCGACATAACCTCCCTGGTTCTTATAATTTATACTATGAATGATAAAGGCAATCAAAAAAAGCAGCAGGTTGTCTGTATACCAATGAATACACATAGGTTAGTCGCATACTGGGATTCCCATACTCATTTTTGGAAGTTATCCAAGTAAAATTCCATTATGTTTGATTTATGAAGTCAGATGTGAGGGTTACAAATTTTATTTATTTTACCAGATCAATTTTAATAAATCGACGATTAGATCATTTATAGGTCTCAGCTGTACTTCTTGTATGTCACACATTTTTCCTACCCTTGTTCATTTGTATTATTAGCAAAGGTGATGGTATGTCGCTTGTCCATTAATTTCATGTTCTTTGTAAGATTGAGATACCAAAATGTGAGATCTTTTGATTATTAATATTCATAAATTCAAGAACTGTATAATTAGCTTGAAAAATTCTAGTGATATACTTAGCAATTTACTGATCTTAGTTCTTCACAAGTAATTTTGCTCTTTAGGATGGCAGAAATAATCAAATAGTTGCTAAATAACAAACATCATTCAAAATGTTATCAGCAGTATTATTATCATCTGAGGGTAGCAGTAGAAGGGTGCTTTTCTGAATGGAAGGCTGTGACTAGCGGCGTTCCACAGGGATCAGTTCTGGGCCTTTGCTGTTTGTAGTATATATAAATGATTTGGAAGAAAATGTAGCTGGTCTGATTAGTAAGTTTGCAGACGACACAAAAATTGGTCGAGTTGCGGATAGTGAAGAGGATTGTCAGAGGATACTGGTTGGAGTCTTGGAAGGTCCAATGCATGTAGGAATTACACAATAAATGGTAGAACTCTTGCGAGTACTGACAGGCAGAGAGATCTGGGCGTGCATGTCCACCGATCACTGAAAGTGGCAACGCATGTGGATAAGGTGGTCAAGAAGGCATACGACATACTGGCCTTCATTGGTCGGGGCATTGAATATAAAAATTGGCAAGCCATGTTGCAGCTGTACAGTACCTTAGTTAGGCCTCATTTGGAATACTGTGTATAATTCTGGTCGCCACACTACCAGAAGGATGTGGATCTTTGGAGAGGGTACAGAAGCGGTTTACGAGGATGTTGCCTGGTATGGAGAGCATTAGCTATGAGGGGAGGTTAGATAAACTCGATCTGTTCTCACTGGAAGGACGGAGGTTGAGAGGCGACCTGATAGAGGTCTACAAGATTGTGAGTATAGTAAGAAGTCTTACAACACCAAATTAAAGTCCAATGGGTTTGTTTCAAATCACTAGCTTTCGGAGCACTACTCCTTCCTCAGGTGAATGAAGAGGTAGGTTCCAGAAATATTTATATAGACAAAGTCAAAGATGCAAGACGATACTTTGAATGCGAGCATTTGCAGGTAATTAAGTCTTTACAGAGCCAGAGAGAGGGGTAAACCCAGGTTAAAGAGGTGTGAATTGTCTCAACCCAGGATAGTTGGTAGGATTTTGCAAGCCAGATGGTGGGGGGTGAATGTAATGGGACATGAATCCAAGGTCCCGGTTGAGGCCGTACTCATGTGTGCGGAACTTGGCTATAAGCCTACCGAGCAGAAACTTATAACCAAGTTCCACACACATGAGTACGGCCTCAACCGGGATCTTGGATTCATGTCGCATTACATAAGGGACATCGAGACAAATATATGAATAGGGTGGGAATGGAAGGATACGGAAGTGCATACGGTTTTAGTCTAGGCAGGCACCATGGTCGGCGCAGGCTTGAAGGGTCGAAGAGCGTGTTCCTGTGCTGTATTGTTCTTCAGCAGTTAAATGATTTGTAAATCCACATAGGCCCTTGATATCTATTTAATTCCTTGCAAATCTTAAATTATTTTATCTACAGTAAAGATTTATTGCTGAGAATGGCTATTTTAACTTGCCCACAAACTGGAGCGATTGAAAGAATATCTTGAAAAAAATCAAGAGGTTGCATTTTGGAATTTTCAATCTTTTACCATCTAAAATATCATTCATAAGACTTATCAATAGTCAGTTTTTTAAAAACGGATTATATCTAAAAATTAAGAATGATGATTAACATCTTTTCATTTTAACTGTCTGTGCTTTTATAAGTGCCAGCAAAGTGGAAGTTATTGAGTCAGGAAAACACAATTGTTGAATACAGTTCAATTTGAAGAACCCTCACATTAAGGAATACATCTCTATGAATATCCCTTACACTTCTAACTTTCAGTACCTTGTCCAAACCTCTTGTGTTTCATGAGCACCAAACCAGCACCCTCTTATGGGTCTTATAAGCACCATGACAGAACCCTCCTATGGATATTATGAGCAGCAAACCATCATCCTCTCATGGTTCCATGAGCACTAATAATTTTGAAATAAAAATCACAACAAATCGACCATAATAGATGTTGATTGTGATGTGTTGCAATTGATTTTGTACACAGTATTTTACAATACCTGTCGGCCTTCCAATTCGATTTGGAAGTTTTTTGCTGACTCTTGTGTCACTCTTCCTCCAAAGTCCAGTTGATATACTTGTGTTGCCTCATTCCAGAGTGGTTGCTTGTTAGCCATTACATACACAAACCCTTGATTTCCAAACTTCCCGTCCTCTTTTTCATTTGCTCTCCGACATTTCAGCTCATCAGTTTCATTTGCTGTCCTGAGGCTCCTCTTAGTTTTCCAAACCTTTTTGGTGCTTTGGCTCTGATTCATTAACTCATCTCCACTAATGAATAACTCTGGCTCACTTTCTGAACTGTCTTGAAATTCACTTATTTTATTCAACTTTTTGGATTTCATCTGATCCTTTTGGCTTTTGATTTTTTTCTTTTCTCTTCCTAGTCTCGGGCTAGAAATGAGAGAATTAAAGTCTGTAAGAGCCTTTGCCTCTTTTTTTATTTTCCCTTCAGTTACTGCTTGCATATTTGCCTCCTCTGGTCTGTTGTCTAACCGTTTACGGCTTTTCTTGTCGTATTTATCTGTTCGTTGGGGCACAGGAGATTCTGTCAGAGAGAGAACCTCTTGGAAGCTGTTTGCTGTTTCCACAATCACCTCAGTTCCTGTGTGATCTTGATGCTCTGCTGGATATGGAGGTATTCCAGGTTTCTCAACAAGCAAGTCTGGCTTTGAATTCAAAGTTCCCTGTGAACTATGCATTGGAGAACAAGAACTGTAGGCGTTCCATTGGTGTAAAGTAATCTGAGGAAGCTGTAAACTAGAAAACGTATTACTGGTTGGATACATTGGTGGCAATTGGCAACACCCAATGTTAGCTGTATATCCAGACTGGACAACTACTGAAGGGTCTTGCTGTGGGTATGGTGGTGGGCCTATAACTTCTGAAGAAGGAAATGAAGCCTGAAATGCTGCAATAGGAGATGCACTGTAACTTACTGGATACGGTAAAGTAAATCCAAAGTTTGATTGGAAAGTGACTGTTGGGCTGGTAGGAGATTTAATAGGAATGAATGGTACATGAGATATTTCCACATGTGATTGTTCCAAGATGAGACTTGGCGGTTTATGACACCCTGTGGCAGAAATTGGAGTTGGCCGTTCTTGTGGAATCCAAATTTCCTCACTTCCTGCTGGATCCCACTGATATGGAGGTGGTCGCTTCATGTTGATTTCATTATTTAGTGCAATGTGCCTAATGGATTTCTCAATTTGGCAATGCTGCAAAATAGACTCATCCTCACTGAAAGCATTATTAACATATTCAGTTCTATCATGACAGCTGTCTTGGGGACTCAGAAGATTATAAGATGACTGAGAAGAGAGGGGTGATGTACTAGTTGAGTGGACAATTACAGCGCTATGCTGAGAACCAGTTCCATTAGGTAGTTCTGATCTAGTATTAATGTTACCATTGTTGCTTCCATTGTTGATGCATTGACTGCAGGTATAGAGAGCAGGAGGAGATCTGAGAGAAGTTTGTTGGCACTGTGCAGAAACAGAGCTGTTTTTTGATTTGTGTCCATGTTGAACAGCTCTATGTGAGTCTAACAGTTGAGATACCTTCGCTGTGGCATCTTTGCTGTTACTTCGCAGTGGCATTTGCAGAGTGTTACTGTCAACACGCTGACTTCTATTCATTGCATCAGGATAAGGTGGTGGATCCCCACTCGGAATAACACAGTGAGACACACTTAGCCTATTCAGTGTACCGTATACTTGTTGTATCTTCTTCGCATCTGCTGAAGGCAAGTGTAATGATGATTGCCCTGGGCCTGGAAGGGTACATATATTTTGATTGCTCAATATTCTCATACGAGGCCTACACACTTCTTCGACATTTCCACTACTATCAAATGTTGTGATTCTTTCATAACCTAGAGGGGTCTGAAGATGTCCAGTAGGAAAGAGGGAGAAATCTGTTTTTTTCAGACAAATGTCCACTGGTAAAGCAGTGGCAGAAGAGGCTGCAGAAGTCACTGTAGTTCCTGGATATGGAGGAGGTGGATGTGGATTTATTTTAGCTAACTGTATTTCAGGAGTTGCACTGAATGCCACCGTGTTGCCTTCAACCAACTGTGGCATTGTTCGTATTGGTTTGATTTTTTGACAGTGCTCGGGTTCTCGTTCGACATGTTCCACAGCAGGAATCTGCACCATCCCTGAGATCTGCGGCGATGGCTGTTGTGACCCACCAGTCATTCGGCCAGTTTCCAAGCTTCCAAAAATTGCCTGACCTGGATTAGAAAATCTACTGGAAATTGCATACTGGCTGGAACTGTCCAAATTGCGTTCCATTGCTCCTGCAACAACTGTTTGATTAGTTAAAACATCAAGTTGCACATTCTGATTGGCCAGTAAAGACTGGACAAGTCCAATACTCTGAGTAGGGGACATTGCTTGAGCAGAACTATGGATTGGTGCAATGGGAATGTTAACAGTGCAAGAAGGGTTGTTTTCTGGAGCTCCAGATGTTCCAATCACTGTGGGGAGAGAGGGAAAATTAAAAAAAAAAATTAAACAGATCAAAATATTTGTCATGCCTTTGGCATACCCAAAAAAACAGCAGACAATGGTATTTTTCTAACAACCTTTGCACCGTACACAACAGCCACTTTGTACAGTTTAAAGAAGAGGAAACATTTTTTTAGTTTGCCTCTGTAACAGTGTCTATACTTCAAAACATATGAACATGTGAAGACGTGGTATACTGAGCAGCACGACACAGTGTAACACTGGTTTGGTGCAATATCTAAATGGGGGTAATGTAAAAGATAATTTGGAAGGCATAGTGAGGCTATGAGAAGATTAGAAGGCAACATTATAATGAAGCCTAAAATATTTTCTGATCACATAAAATGCAAGAGCATGAGCTCTAGCTCGGGAAATTTGTCAGGTTTATTAAGGACCCAAAGTGAAATCTTCATGTACAGGCAGAGGACATAGTTAAGCTACTAAATGTGTACTTTGCATCTGCCGGCACAAAGGAAGTGGATGAAGGTTACAATAAAATAGAAGAGATAAAATAGGTACAGAATTATAAAAGATGCACTAATAAGATGAGCATTATTCAAAGTCAGGAAGTCACCTGTTCATATGGAACACCATTTCATAGAAATTTCATAGAATTTACAGTGCAGAAGGAGGCCATCCGGCCCATCGAGTCTGCACCGGCTCTTGGAAAGAGCACCCTACCCAAGGTCAATACCTCCACCCTATCCCCATAACCCAGTAACCCCACCCAACACTAAGGGCAATTTTGGACACTAAGGGAAATTTATCATGGCCAATCCACCTAACCTGCACATCTTTGGACTGTGGGAGGAAACCGGAGCAGCCGGAGGAAACCCACGCACACACGGGGAGAACGTGCAGACTCCCACAGACAGTGACCCAAGCCGGAATCGAACCTGGGACCCTGGAGCTGTGAAGCAATTGTGCTAACCACCATGCTACCGTGCTGCCCATGTAGGTTCCTGACTGAAGAAATGATGGAAGAAGTGAAGAAAAGACATTTCTCTTTAAAGTCAGGTACTTTAGTTCAATCTGATCACAGAGTCCCTCGTAATTCTCCAACACAGCTTTCAGGCCTTCAAATGCCTGTTGAAACTCTGCTGTCCACTGAAATTTCCGCCGTTTCTTCAGCAAGTCCATCAGTGGAGCAACCACGCTGCAAACATTTGGCACAAATGTTCGATCAAATCCACTCATCCCAAGAAATCACATTATTTCCCTTTATGTCGAGGGTATTGGAAACTCCTCAATAACCTTTGTTTTCACATCCGTGTGACCATTCAACCCTGTCCGATTGTATTGCCAAGGAAAGTGACTTGGGCTTTTCCAAATTCACTTTTGGCTAGGTTTAACACCAAACCCACCTCCTGAAGTTGATCGAATAACTCCATCAGATGTTTTAAATGTTCTTTCCATGTCTGACTGAAATTTACCAGATTGTCGATGTATACCGCACAATTGGATAATTCTGAAACAACTTTGTTAGTTAACCGTTGAAATGTGGTTGTGGCATTTTTCATGCCAAATAGCATAACTTTGAATTGGTGTATACCACCTGGAGTCACAAAAACTGAAATCTCCTCCACCCTTTCAGATAAAGGTACCCGCCAGTAACCTTTAAGTAAATCCAGTTTGGAAATAAAAGCTGACCGTCCCACTTTCTCAATGCAATCCTCCAAACGTGGGATAGGATAAGAGTCCGTTCTTGTAACTGCATTAACATTTCTATTGTCCACACACAACCGTTGGGTACCGTCTGGTTTAGGTACCATCATAATGGGTGAGCTCCATTGGCTACATCCCACTTCAATTATGCCATTTTTAAGCATACTCTCAATTTCTTTGTTAACCTGTGCCAATTTTAGAGGGTTAAGTCTATATGGATGTTGTTTGATTGGAACAGTATTTCCCACATCTACATCATGTATAGCCATTTTAGTGCTTCCCAACTTATCTCCACAAACTTCCCCATGTGATATCAATAACTCTTTCAGGTCAGTCCGTTTTTCGTCTGGAAGGTAACTCAACAATTTATCCCAATTTTAAGAACATCCTCGTTTTCCAATTTAATTTGAGGTATGTCAAATTCAAAATCGTCTGGATATTGTTCGTCACTTTGAGTTAGAATCATTAAAACTTCCCTCTTTTTCTCTCCTGCCCTTTCCAAGTACCTTTTAAGCATATTCACATGAGACACGCGGTAAGTTTTCCTTCTATCCGGCAATCTTACCACATAATTCACCTCACTTAATTTCCTTTTAATCTGATAAGGTTCACAAAACCTTGCTTTTAAAGGTTCACTGGTAACAATACTAAAACTTTCTCTCCACTGGCAAAACTACGAACTTTGGATTTCTTGTCTGCTACCTGTTTCATCACATTTTGTGCAACTTTTAAATGCTGTTAGCCAATTCACCTGCTCTATTTAATCGTTCCCTAAAATTTGACACGTAATCCAATAATGTAAGTTCCGATTTCTCACTCACCAATTTTTCCATAATCAATTTAAGTGGTCATCTTACGTCATGACCAAAAATTAGTTCAAAAGGACTGAATTTGATTGACTCATTAGGTGCATCCCTAATTGCAAACAGTAAGAATGGAATTCCTTTATCCCAATCCTCTGGATAATCTTGACAATAAGCCGTCAACATTGTCTTTAATGTCTGATGCCACCTTTCTAACACTCCCTGTGATTCTGGATGGTACACAGTTGATTTAAATTGTTTTATTCCTAAGCTATCCATAACTTCTCTGAATAAGTTTGAGGTAAAATTTGATTCTTGATCCGATTGTATTTCTGTGGGTAGTCTATATCTAGTAAAGAATTTAAGTAACTTCTCCACAATCTTTTTAGCTGTAACGTTACGTACTGGAATGGCCTCTGGAAACCTAGTAGACACATCCATTATAGTCAAAGGATATTGATTCTCACTTTTTGTTTTAGGAAGCGGTCCCATGCAATCAATTAAAACCCTTGTAAAAGATTCCTCAAATTCTGGAATGGGTATTAAGGGCACTGCTTTTATCACTGCTTGAGGTTTTCCTATCACTTGACATGTGTGACATGATCGACAAAATTTAACTACATCTTTATGTAGTCCAGGCCAATAAAAATGTTTTTGTATTTTAGCTTGAGCTTTCCTTACTCCCAAATGACCTCCCACTGGTACCTCATGTGCAACTCGCAACACCTCCTTTCTATACCCTACCAGCAAAACCACTTGATGAACTTCTGCCCACTTTTCATCCGCCTGCATATGTAAAGGTCTCCATTTTCTGTTAGCACAGGGGCTGTTTAGCACAAGGCTAAATTGCTGGCTTTGAAAGCAGACCAAGGCAGGCCAGCAGCACGGTTCGATTCCCGTAACAGCCTGCCCGAACAGGCGCCGGAATGTGGCGACTAGGGGCTTATCACAGTAACTTCATTTGAAGCCTACATGTGACAATAAGTGATTTTCATTTTCATTTCATTTCATTTCTCGTGTCATTTTTACGGTAATAACACTCCGGTGTACACTCAGATTCCTCTTCTGTGCATGCTTTCTGATACATTTGTTTTATTTCTATGTCTTTCTGTTGTAACTCCGCCAATTTTCCTGAACTAAAAATACCCGCCTCATCCTCCACCTGTTCTTATCCAATCATCTGATCAAAAATCGTTTCTGATAATGGCACTTCACCTTTACCTTCACTCTCTGATTTCTCCTCTTGTCTTAACCTGTGGCTTTGCGACCTTGTTACTACACAATCCAGAAAAATCGCAAGGTACACGTCCTTCAACACTTCAGTTGTCTCATTGTACACTGGCTTATCAACCACAGTAGGCATCACTCCCACCTGCGATCCAGCGATATCATTACCTAAGATAAACTATTCCTGGACAAGATAATTTTTCTATTACTCCTACTACCACTTCGCCACTCTTCACTGGACTTTCCAACCTTACCTTATATAATGGAACACTACTCTTCTCACACTGAATTCCACATACTACCACCTTTTCTGGCAACATTCTTCCCAAACTATGTAACTCCTCATCTCTTACCATTAAAGATTGTCTAGCTCCCGTACCTCTTAAAATTGTGACTTCTTTACCTGCTCCTTCTTGGTACACGAGAAAACTTTACCCACACAAGTAAATACTTTAAAGACATTTGGCACCTTCTTATCAATCACCTCTTGATCAGGCTGTACAATCTTTTGCAACTCCTTTGCTTCACTTGGGCTTTCCTTTACACTTTAACAAACCCCACCGTCTTATACTGTTTTACCACATCAGCCTTCCCAGTGTTTTTCTTCAACCACCAACACTGTGACTTTACATGGCCTAGTTTATTACAGTGAAAAGATTTTAAACTTTTCATGTCTCTTCCACCCTCCTGGATTTCCTTTTTAGTCTGAGGTACACTCTCCTTATTATCTCCCATTAGATCTCCTTTACCTTTACCACTTGAGTATTTTTCATGTCCCCAGTTTCTATCCCTCACAGGCTGAAACTGATGTTGTAAACCAAGCTTGGATTTATGAACTAATTCATAATCATCTCCATTTCTGCTGCTAACCTCGCAGTTTTAACCCTTTGCTCTTCCACATGAGTTCTCACTACATAAGGAATTGAATTTTTAAACCCCTCCAAAAGTATAATTTCTCTGAGAGCTTCATATGTTTGGTCTATTTTCAAAGTCCTTATCCACCTATCAAATTTACTCTGTTTGATCCTTTCAAACTCCATGTATGTTTGACCAAATTCTCTCCTTAAATTTCTAAACCTTTGTAGGCTTCAGGCACTAGTTCATATGCACCTAAGATGGATTTTTTTCACCTCCTCATGTGTCCCAGATACCTCCTCCGGTAGTGATGCAAACACTTCACTAGCCCTACCTACCTACCAGCTTTGTTTGAATCAGTAATACCCACATGTCCTGTGGCCATTTCATTTGTTCAGCTACCTTCTCAAATGACATGAAAAAGGCTTCTACCTCCTTCTCATCAAACCCTGATACTGCGTGGACATATTTAAATAGATCCCCACCAAGCCTTCAACTATGGTGCCCTTTCTCACTATCCTCATCACTGTCATCCAACTGTACGTTTCCCTTCATGGCCGCCAATTTTAACTGACTGTCATGTTTCATGGCCATTTTCTGAAGTTCAAACTCTCTCTCTTTATCTTTTTCCCTGATCCGTATCTCCCTTTCTCTTCCTTTTTTGTTCTGCTCGGGCTATTCGTTCTGTTTTCCTTTCTTCTCTCTCTTTTTCCTCTTTATCTCTTTTGTATTCAAGCTTTAATTCTTTCTCATGTTCCATTTGTTTAATTTGTAACTGAATTTTTGCCATTTCCAATGAGTCAGACTGTATCTCAGGCAATTTTAAATGCTTAGCCACCGCCATAATTACCTCACCTTTTCACATTTTGTCAGGTAACATTAACTGCAATGTTTTTGCCAACTCTAAAAGCCTGTTTTTAGTCTCTGTCCGTAAGGTACTGCGTGTGACCGTCTCCACCCCCAAAAACTTCAGAGCCTCTGAAAGAGCCATTGTCCACAACACACTCCCTACCTAAACTGAAATACCACACCTGTAAAGCAACCACAATATGCTTATCCCTCACTGTGTTTAAGTTCACAAAGCCAACCCAATAGATAGACTTTTATCCCCTTAGAGCCCCCAATTTGTTTTGGGCCAGGGTTTTGAGAACCCCAAAGTGTATCATGGAGTTCACCTGACCAACAACTTTTAATAGATTGTGGTTATGGGGACACACGGGCTTACTCTGCAGGTGTCATGCAACAGAAATCTACAGTACTTTTAAATTAAAACAATGTTCATTTATGAAACCAGTTAACACTTTATAAACCCACAGTAAACATCTTAACAAATATCAACACCAATAAATCCTGAAATACAGTACTCTATAGATAACCCTTAATTAATTCCCAAACAACATCCGGAAGACAAAAGACCCTTTTCAACACAGAGATCAGGTTTAAATTCTCTACTGAGAGCAGTCAGCACTTTGAAATCAACCAAATGAACATTCTTTAGCTTGTCGAGAGATCTATGCACATTTGCTGGCTTTCACTGCAGCTCTTCTCTCTGAAAACAAAACTAAAAAACACAGACACACCCAAGCTTTTCCTCAAAGCAAAACTAAAAAGCAGAGCCAGAGCTCAGCTCCACCCACACTCTGATATCACTGTAGCCATTGGGCAGACAAACATTTCTTAAAGTGACATTCCCATGATAATACAAACAAAACCTTGGCAGCACCGTGATTTTCACTGTCCGCCAGCGACAGCACATCCCACTTCTTAAAGTCCCCCTTCATCTACTCCGACCAAGCCAGGTTCAGTTTATCCACCTCCCCGCCACCTGGATGCCCAAATACCTAAAACCCACCACCCTAAAAGGCAGCTCCCCTATTCTCCTCTCCTGCCATCTCGCCTCAATCAGGAACACCTTGCTTTTTCCCATATTCAATTTGTATGCTGAAAACCGGCCAAATTCACCCAGGACTCCCACAATGCCTCCGATGCTGCCCACCGGTTCCGAAATATACAATATATCTATGTGCCATTGCCAGCGGCTCTATTACCAAGGCGAAAAGCAACGGGGAGAGTGGGCACCCCTGCCTCATTCACCGATGCAGCCCGAAATACCACAAACTCACTCGGTTCATCTGCACGCTCACGACCACTGCCTTATATAACAGCCAGACCCAAACTACAAACTCCTGCCCTAACCTTAACCGCCCCAGCACCTCCAACAAATATGCCCACTCCACCTGATCAAACGCCTTCTCCGCATCCATCGCCACCACTATCTTCCCCTCCGAAGGCATCATGATTACATTGAGTAGCCTTCTCACATTCGCCGACAGCTGCCTCCACTTCACAAAACTCGTTTGATCTTCGCCTATCTCCACCAGTCCTCAATTTGCGAAACCAACGCCTTCACCAATAACTTGGTGTCCACGTTCAATAGTGATATCAGGAGGCAAGACCCAGACTGCTCCGGATCATTAGCCTTCTTTAAATTCACAGAGATGGAAGCCTGCAACAATGTAGGTTGAAGTTCCCCTCTCTCCCTTGCTTCAATATACGCCCTCATCAGCAGTGGCTCCAGGTCCGTCCCAAACTTCTCATAAAACTCTACCGGGGCCCCATCCGACCCAAGGCCTTCCCTGCCTGCGTCGTCTCCAATCTATCCATCACCTCCCTCAACCCTGAACCTGCCCCTCCTCCACTTTTGAAAATTCTAACTCATTCAGGAACCGCCCCCTTCCCACCTCCCCGGCAGGGGGCTCCGCCTCGTAGAGTCTCCTATAAAACACTTCGAACACCCCATTCCCCCTCTCCAGGTCCATCACCACCTTGCCCTTACCATCCCTAACTCTGCCAATCTCCCTCGCCGCCTCTTGCTTTCTCAACTGATGGGCCAACATCCTACTTGCCTTTTCCTCGTACTCATACACTGCCCAAACTGGCCAAAGGGCATGGAATCATTGATGAAGTGCTAATTAAGGTTAACATGCAGGATTATGGGACGGCAAGATGGCACAGTGATTAGCACTGCTGCCTCACAGCTCCAAGGTCCTAGGTTCAATTCCGGCCTCGGGTGACTGTGCAGAGTTTGCAGGTTAGGTGGATTGGCCACACTAAATTGTTCCTTAGTGTCCAAAAGGTTAGGTCGGGTTACTGGGTTACAGGGATAGGGTGGAAGCCTGGTCTTAAGTGGGGTGCACTTTCTAAGGGTTGGTGCAGATTCGATGGGCTGAATGGCCTCCTTCTGCACTGAAAATTCTATGATTGTATGATAATGGATTGCAGGTGGAGTTGCACATTTCATATGTCCAAAGTGCTCACAACTTCTGAGATTGAGATGTAAAGTTTCAGGGTTGGCATCGTGTTCTCCTAGATATGTTGCCACTGCCTGTAGAACCCTTGCGCAGACCCTCTCAAGGCAAACTTTATCCTCTCCAACATGATAAACCCTGCCATATCCTTTATCCAGGCCTCCATGCTGGGAGGCTTCGCCTCCTTCCACATTAGCAAGATCCTTCGCCGGGCTACTAGGGACGCAAAGGCCAGAATGCCGGCCTCTTTCGCCTCCTGCACTCCCGGCTCGTCCACTACTCCAAATAGTGCTAGCCCCCCAGCTTGACTTGACCCGGACTTTCACCACCTTAGATACTGTTCCTGCCACTCCCCTCCAGAACCCCTCCAGTGCCGGGCATGACCAAAACATATGGACATGGTTTGCCGGACGTCCTGAGCACCTCCCACATCTGTCCTCCACCCCAAAGAACCTACTCAGCCTCGCCCCCGTCATATGCGCTCTATGAACCACCTTAAATTGTATCAGGCTAAGCCTGGCACACGAAGAAGAGGAATTAATCCTACTTAGGGCATCAGCCCATGGCCCCTCCTCAATCTCCTCCCCCAACTCCTCCTCCCATTTACCCTTCAGCTCCTCCACCAATGCCTCCCCCTCTTCTTTCATCTCCTGGTATATCGCCGACACCTTGCCCTCTCCGACCCATACACCCGAAATCACCCTATCTTGAATCTCCTGTGCCGGGAACAACGGGAATTCCCTCACCTGTCGCCTCACAAATGCCCTCACTTGCATGTACCTGAAAGCATTTCCCGGGAGTAGCCCAATCTTCTCCTCCAGCGCCCCTAGGCTCGCAAACGTCCCATCAATGAACAGGTCCCCCATTCTTCTAATCCCTGCCCGATACCAGCTCTGAAACCCCCCGTCCATCCTCCCTGGGAAAAACCGATGGTTACCCCTGATCGGGGACCACACCGAGGCTCCCATTGCACCCCTGTGCCGTCTCCACTGGCCCCAGATCTTTAGCGTTGCCGGCACCACCGGACTCGTGGTGTACCTTGTCAGCGAGAGCGGCAGCGGTGCCGTCACCAGCGCCCCCAAGCTCGTTCCTTTGCAGGACGCCATCTCCAACCTCTTCCATGCCGTCCCCTCTCTCTCCATCACCCACTTACGGATCATCGCCACATTGGCTGCCCAGTAGTAGCCACTGAGATTCGGCAACGCCAACCCTCCTCTGTCCCTACTGCGCTCCAGAAACTCCCTCCTTACCCTCGGGGTCTTATTCGCCCACACAAACCCCATAATGCTCCTACCTACCCTCTTAAAAAAGGCCTTGGTGATCACGATTGGAAGGCACTGGAACACAAAAAGAAACCTCGGGAGGACCACCATTTTGACCGACTGCACTCTACCCGCTAGTGAGAGCGGCAACATGTCCCATCATTTGAAGTCCTCCTCCATCTGCTCCACCAGCCTCGTCAAATTAAGTTTATGTAGGGCCCCCCAACTCCTAGCTATTTGGATCCCCAAGTACCGAAAGCTCCTTTCCGCCCTCCTCAACGGTAGATCGTCTATCCCCCTTTCCTGGTCTCCTGACTGTACTACAAAGAGCTCACTCTTCCCTACATTGAGCTTATAGCCCGAAAAATCCCCAAACTCCCTTAGAGTCTGCATGACCTCCACCATCCCCTCCACTGGATCCGCCACATACAACAACAGGTCGTCTGCGTAAAGCGACACTCGATGCTCCTCTCCCCCTCGGACCACCCCCCTCCATTTCCTAGACTCCCTTAATGACATGGCCAAGGGTTCAATTGCTAATGCAAACAACAGGGGGGACAGGGGGCAACCCTGCCTCGTCCCTCGATGCAGCCGTAAATATTCCGACTTCCGCCGATTCGTAACCACACTCGCCACCGGGGCTCGATATAGGAGCTTAACCCAGCTAATAAACCATCCCCCGAACCCAAACCTCCCAAAGGTACTCCCACTCTACTCGACAGTCGATTTCGGCGTGAGAACAGCTGGTGAGTCAGTTTCAGCGGGAGCAGTGCGGAAGTGGCTGCTGGGAGGTAAGTCTGTCCTTTAAAAGCACTTGTCTTTGCAGGGGCAGGCCAGTCGATTTCGGCGGGAGAACAGCTGGTGAGTCAGTTTCAGCGGGAGCAGTGCGGAAGTGGCTGCTGGGAGGTAAGCATGTCCTTTAAAAGCACTTGTCTTTGCAGGGGCAGGCCAGTCAATTTCGGCGTGAGAACAGCTGGTGAGTCAGTTTCAGCGGGAGCAGTGCGGAAGTGGCTGCTGGGAGGTAAGTCTGTCCTTTAAAAGCACTTGTCTTTGCAGGGGCAGGCCAGTCGATTTCGGCGGGAGAACAGCTGGTGAGTCAGTTTCAGCGGGAGCAGTGCGGAAGTGGCTGCTGGGAGGTAAGCATGTCCTTTAAAAGCACTTGTCTTTGCAGGGGCAGGCCAGTCAATTTCGGCGTGAGAACAGCTGGTGAGTCAGTTTCAGCGGGAGCAGTGCGGAAGTGGCTGCTGGGAGGTAAGTCTGTCCTTTAAAAGCACTTGTCTTTGCAGGGGCAGGCCAGTCGATTTCGGCGGGAGAACAGCTGGTGAGTCAGTTTCAGCGGGAGCAGTGCGGAAGTGGCTGCTGGGAGGTAAGCATGTCCTTTAAAAGCACTTGTCTTTGCAGGGGCAGGCCAGTCAATTTCGGCGTGAGAACAGCTGGTGAGTCAGTTTCAGCGGGAGCAGTGCGGAAGTGGCTGCTGGGAGGTAAGTCTGTCCTTTAAAAGCACTTGTCTTTGCAGGGGCAGGCCAGTCGATTTCGGCGGGAGAACAGCTGGTGAGTCAGTTTCAGTGGGATCAGTGCGGCGTGGCTGCTGGGAGGTAAGTCTGTCCTTTAAAAGCACTTGACTTTGCAGGGGCAGGCAGTCGATTTCGGCGGGAGTGGTGCTGGCTGGTTAGTCAATTTCAGCAGGAGCTGAGAATTTTTCTTTTTTTTAAATTAGTGTTTTAGGCGGGAACAGGAAGTCGACCCGCGGACGTCTGGGAAGACCCTCACCAATAAATTCTGGTGGAGAGGAAACCCGAGACACTACACGTGTAGTGTCTCCCACCCGCCCTCCTCCTCTAACCTAATAATAAAACCCATTGGTCTGAGGTAAGTACCATATTTTATTATATTATTATTATTTTTTATAAAAAATTTAATTTAGTTGTTAGCCAGATCTTGGTAGAAAGTTAGAGGAATGGCAGGGAAGGGAGTGCAATGTTCCTCCTGCAGGATGTTTGAGGTGAGGGATGCAGTTAGTGTCCCTGCTGATTTTACCTGCAGGAAGTGCTGCCATCTCCAGCTCCTCCAAGACCGAGTTAGGGAACTGGAGCTGGAGTTGGAAGAACTTCGGATCATTCGGGAGGCAGAAGGGGTCATAGATAGCAGCTTCAGGGAATTAGTTACACCAAAGATTGGAGATAGGTGGGTAACTGTAAGAGGGACTGGGAAAAAGCAGTCAGTGCAGGGATCCCCTGCGGTCGTTCCCCTGAGAAACAAGTATACCGCTTTGGATACTTGTGGGGGGGGGGGGGACTTACCAGGGGTAAGCCATGGGGTACGGGCCTCTGGCACGGAGTCTGTCCCTGTTGCTCAGAAGGGAAGGGGGGAGAGGAGCAGAGCATTAGTAATTGGGGACTCTATATTCAGGGGCACAGATAGGAGATTTTGTGGGAGCGTGAGAGACTCACGTTTGGTATGTTGCCTCCCAGGTGCAAGGGTACGTGATGTCTCGGATCGTGTTTTCCGGGTCCTTAGGGGGAGGGGGAGCAGCCCCAAGTCGTGGTCCACATTGGCACCAACGACATAGGTAGGAAAGGGGACAAGGATGTCAGGCAGGCTTTCAGGGAGCTAGGATGGAAGCTCAGAACTAGAACAAACAGAGTTGTTATCTCTGGGTTGTTGCTCGTGCCACGTGATAGTGAGATGAGGAATAGGGAGAGAGAGCATTTAAACACGTGGCTACAGGGATGGTGCAGGCGGGAGGGATTCAGATTTTTGGATAACTGGGGCTCTTTCTGGGGAAGGTGGGACCTCTACAGACAGGATGGTCTACATCTGAACCTGAGGGGCACAAATATCCTGGGGGGGAGATTTGTTAGTGCTCTTTGGGGGGGTTTAAACTAATGCAGCAGGGGCATGGGAACCTGGATTGTAGTTTTAGGGTAAGGGAGAATGAGAGTATAGAGGTCAGGAGCACAGATTTGAAGTCGCAGGAGGGGGCCAGCGTTCAGGTAGGTGGTTTGAAGTGTGTCTACTTCAATGCCAGGAGTATACGAAACAAGGTAGGGGAACTGGCAGCGTGGGTTGGTACCTGGGACTTCGATGTTGTGGCCATTTCGGAGACATGGATAGAGCAGGGACAGGAATGGATGTTGCAGGTTCCGGGGTTTAGGTGTTTTAGTAAGCTCAGAGAAGGAGGCAAAAGAGGGGGAGGTGTGGCGCTGCTAGTCAAGAGCAGTATTACGGTGGCGGAGAGGATGCTAGATGGGGACTCTTCTTCCGAGGTAGTATGGGCTGAAGTTAGAAACAGGAAAGGAGAGGTCACCCTGTTGGGAGTTTTTTAAAGGCCTCCTAATAGTTCTAGGGATGTAGAGGAAAGGATGGCGAAGATGATTCTGGATATGAGCGAAAGTAACAGGGTAGTTATTATGGGAGACTTTAACTTTCCAAATATTGACTGGAAAAGATATAGTTCGAGTACAATAGATGGGTCGTTTTTTGTACAGTGTGTGCAGGAGGGTTTCCTGAAACAATATGTTGACAGGCCAACAAGAGGCGAGGCCACGTTGGATTTGGTTTTGGGTAATGAACCAGGCCAGGTGTTGGATGTGGAGGTAGGAGAGCACTTTGGGGACAGTGAAAATAGATAAGTCCCCGGGACCTGATGGGATTTATCCTAGGATTCTCTGGGAGGCCAGGGAAGAGATTGCTGGACCTTTGGCTTTGATTTTTATGTCATCATTGGCTACAGGAATAGTGCCAGAGGACTGGAGGACAGCAAATGTGGTCCCTTTGTTCAAAAAGGGGAGCAGAGACAACCCCGGCAACTATAGGCCGGTGAGCCTCACGTCTGTAGTGGGTAAAGTCTTGGAGGGGATTATGAGACAAGATTTATAATCATCTAGATAGGAATAATATGATCAGGGATAGTCAGCATGGCTTTGTGAAGGGTAGGTCATGCCTCACAAACCTTATTGAGTTCTTTGAGAAGGTGACTGAACAGGTAGACGAGGGTAGAGCAGTTGATGTGGTGTATATGGGTTTCAGCAAAGCGTTTGATAAGGTTCCCCACGGTAGGCTATTGCAAAAAATACGGAGGCTGGGGATTGAGGGTGATTTAGAGATGTGGATCAGAAATTGGCTAGCTGAAAGAAGACAGAGGGTGGTGGTTGATGGGAAATGTTCAGAATGGAGTACAGTCACAAGTGGAGTACCACAAGGATCTGTTCTGGGGCCGTTGCTGTTTGTCATTTTTATCAATGACCTAGAGGAAGGCGCAGAAGGGTGGGTGAGTAAATTTGCAGACGATACTAAAGTCGGTGGTGTTGTCGATAGTGTGGAAGGATGTAGCAGATTACAGAGGGATATAGATAAGCTGCAGAGCTGGGCCGAGAGGTGGCAAATGGAGTTTAATGTAGAGAAGTGTGAGGTGATTCACTTTGGAAGGAATAACAGGAATGCGGAATATTTGGCTAATGGTAAAGTTCTTGAAAGTGTGGATGAGCAGAGGGATCTAGGTGTCCATGTACATAGATCCCTGAAAGTTGCCACCCAGGTTGATAGGGTTGTGAAGAAGGCCTATGGAGTGTTGGCCTTTATTGGTAGAGGGATTGAGTTCCGGAGTCGGGAGGTCATGTTGCAGCTGTACAGAACTCTGGTGCGGCCGCATTTGGAGTATTGCGTACAGTTCTGGTCACCGCATTATAGGAAGGACGTGGAGGCTTTGGAGCGGGTGCAGAGGAGATTTACCAGGATGTTGCCTGGTATGGAGGGAAAATCTTACGAGGAAAGGCTGATGGACTTGAGGTTGTTTTCGTTGGAGAGAAGAAGGTTAAGAGGAGACTTAATAGAGGCATACAAAATGATCAGGGGGTTGGATAGGGTGGACAGTGAGAGCCTTCTCCCGCGGATGGATATGGCTGGCACGAGGGGACATAACTTTAAACTGAGGGGTAATAGATATAGGACAGAGGTCAGAGGTAGGTTCTTTACGCAAAGAGTAGTGAGGCCGTGGAATGCCCTACCTGCTACAGTAGTGAACTCGCCAACATTGAGGGCATTTAAAAGTTTATTGGATAAACATATGGATGATAATGGCATAGTGTAGGTTGGATGGCTTTTGTTTCGGTGCAACATCGTGGGCCGAAGGGCCTGTACTGCGCTGTATTGTTCTATGTTCTATGTTCACAAAGCCATGCTGACTATCCCTAATCATATTATTCCTATCTAGATGATTATAAATCTTGTCTCTTATAATCCCCTCCAAGACTTTACCCACAACAGATGTGTGGCTCACCGGTCTATAGTTGCTGGGGCTGTCTCTACTCCCCTTCTTGAACAAAGGGACCACATTTGCTATCCTCCAGTCCTCTGGCACTATTCCTATAGCCAATGATGACATAAAAATCAAAGCCAAAGGCCCAGCAATCTCTTCTCTGGCTTCCCAGAGAATCCTAGGATAAATCCCATCAGGCCCTTTCCTTTAAGAAATGCAGACGGAGACTTATGGTTGCGGCGATGCGGAGCTAAGTCGCACATTCGCCAGCTCCTGCTAAAAACTGACTTTTGGGCTCTTTTCAGGGCCCCCAACGGGACTTCTTCGACATTTCCCGGTGTGGGAAGGAGATTGCAATAGTTCCCCAACAGTGTATGGCTTGGACCAGGAGCGGGGCGACTATAAAAGTGGTGGTGAACCCAAAGAAGGTGCGAGGGAAGAGCAGCAAAATGGCAGCAGGAGGGGACCAGGCAGCGTGGATGCAGTGGGCGCTGGAGCATCAGGAGGTTATCCAGCGCTGCTTCAGAGAGATTAAAGCAGACCTGCTGGAGCCGATGAAGGCTTCTATAGACAAGCTGCTGGAGACCCAGATGGCCCAGGAGGTGGCGATCCGCGAGGTCTGACAAAAGGTCTCCGACAACGAGGACGAGATCTTAGGCCTTGCGGTAAAGGTCGAGGCACACGAGGCGCTCCACAAGAAATGGCAGGAACGGTTCGAGGAGATGGAGAATCGGTCGAGGCGGAAGAATTTGCGAATTCTGGGCCTCCCGGAGGGGCTGGAGAGGTCGGACGTGGGGGCCTATGTGGTCACCATGTTAAACTCGCTGATGGGAGCGGGGTCCTTCAGGGCCTCCTGGAGCTGGAAGGGGCCCATAGAGTGCTGGCGAGGAGGCCCAAGGCTAATGAACCGCCGCAGGCAGTGCTGGTGCGGTTTCATCGGTTTGCTGATCGGGAGTGCGTGCTCAGGTGGGCCAAGAAAGAGAGGGGCAGCAGGTGGGAGAACGCGCAGGTTTGAATATACCAGGACTGGAGTGCGGAGGTGGCGAAGAAGTGGGCCGGGTACAACCGGGCGAAGGCGGTGCTGCACAGGAAGGGGGTGACGTTTGGCATGCTGCAGCCGGCGCGACTGTAGGTCGCCTACTAGGACTGGCACCATTATTTCGAGTCTCCGGAGGAGGCGTGGGCCTTTGTTCAGGCTGAAAAACTGGACACAAACTGAGGGTCAGGATGGGTGGTCGGGGATTGTTGTTGGGGTGTTACACTTTGAGGGGGGGTTCTTTGCTCTTATCTCTGTTTGGTTCTATGAGGGTGGTTAGGGTGGGTTGGGCACTGTTTTGGTTGGGTCTGTCGGGAGGGCTTGGAGGGGGGTAAGTAAATAGAGTAGGGGTGGATGGTCGGTAGGGGGGAATGGGGCCCCGCGGGGGAGGGGGAGGCCCGAGTCGGGTGTGACGGGACTGGGCCTGTAAAAGTCAGAGGTGGCGGGGCCGGGCAGGTGGAAAGCGCAGGCTTTTTCCCGCACTGAAGGCTGGAGGGGACGGGGCTGGGGCGGGAAACCGAGGGTCGTTTCCTGCGCTTGCGATGGAAGGGGGAGGCGGAGAGCCTGTGGATGGATAATGGAGGAGGAGGATATGTCCCACAATGGGAGGAGTCGAAGGAGAGGCGGGAGAAGCCGGGGTCAGCAGGAGTCAGCTGACTTGCGGGATTGCAATGGGGGGAGTAAAGCAGCTAGGAGGGACCCTAGCTGGGGGGGGGGGGGGGGGGGGGGGGGGGGAAACTGGGTTGCTGCTGCTATGGTCAAGGGGGAGCTGGAGCGAGTAGAGGGGGTTGGGACGGGGGTCTGCTGCTGTGGGGAACAGGCCGGGTGTGGGGTGCGGGCACGTGGCTGGCCAAGGGGGAGGGGGGTGGGTTGCCCCCCAAAACGGCTGATAACCTGGAATGTAAGGGGACTGAACGGGCCGATCAAGCAGGCCTGGGTGTTCGCGCACCTGAAGGGGCTAAAGGCGGATGTGGTCATGCTCCAGGAGACACACCTGAAGGTGGCAGACCAGGTAAGATTGAGGAAGGGGTGGGCAGGTCAGATGTTTCACTCAGGATTGGATGCCAAAAATCGGGGCGTGGCGATCTTGGTGCGAAAGAGGGTGTCGTTCGAGGCGTCGAGCATTGTGACAGACAATGGCGGCAGGTACGTAGTGGTAAGCTGCAAGGGGAGAGGGTGATATTGGTCAATGTGTATGCCCCGGACTGGGACGATGCGCGTTTTATGCGGCGCATGTTGGGTCGGATCCCAGACTTGGAAGTGGGGGGCCTGATAATGGGGGGGGGGGACTTTAACACGGTGTTGGATCCGGCACTGGATCGCTCCAGGTATAGGAGGGGTAGGAAGCCGGCGGCGGCTAAGGTGCTGAGGGGGATTATGGACCAGATGGGAGGGGTGGACCCTTGGAGATTTGCAAGGCCGGGGGCCAGGGAATTTTCATTCTTCTCGCATGTCCATAACGCTTACTCTCGGATCGACTTCTTTATTATGAGTAGGGCGCTGATAGCGAGAGTAGAGGATACCGAGTACTCAGCGATAGCCATTTCGGATCACGCCCCGCATTGGGTAGACCTAGAGCTGGGGGAGGAGAGGGACCAGCGCCCGTTGTGGCACTTGGAGGTGGGGCTGTTGGCGGACGAGGAGGTGAGTGAGCGGGTCCGAGGAAGCATAGAGAAATACCTGGAGGCCAATGATAACGGGGAGGTCCGAGTGGGGATGGTATGGGAGATGCTGAAGGCGGTGGTTAGGGGAGAGCTGATTTCCATTAGGGCCTACAAGGCGAGGAGAGAGCCGAGGGAGAGGTAGAGGCTGGTGGGGGAGATGATGAGGGTAGACAGGAGATATGCGGAGGTGCCGGAGGAGGGACCGCTGAGGAAGAGGCGTAGCCTCCAGGCCGAATTCGACCTGTTGACCACCAGGAAGGCGGAGGTGCAGTGTAGGAAGGCCCAGGGGGTGATTTATGAATATGGGGAAAAGGCAAGCCGGATGCTGGCGCATCAGCTTTGGAAGCGGGACGCAGCTAGGGAGATCGGGGAGTTAAGGACAGGGGAGGGAGTGTGGTTAGGAGTGGGGTTGACATCAATGGGTCTTCAGGGACTTTTATGAGGAATTGTATCGGTCCAAGCCCCCACGGGAGGAGGGAGGGATGGGCCGCTTTCTGGACCAAGTGAGGTTTCCAAAGGTGGAGGAGGGATTGGTAGCAGGATTGGGGGCCCCGATTGGGCTGGAGGAGCTGGCCAAAGGGATAGGGAGCATGCAGGTGGGGAAGGCACTGGGGCCGGACGGTTTCCCGGTCGAATTCTACAAGAAATATGTGGACATGTTGGGCCCGTTGCTAGTTAGGACCTTCAATGAGGCAAGGGAGGGTTCTTGTTGCCCCCGACGATGTCCCGGGCACTGATCTCCTTGATCCTGAAGCGGGACAAGGATCCCTTGCAGTGTGAGTCTTACGGGCTGATTTCGCTGTTAAATGTCTCAGCCACGAGAATTGAGGATTGTGTGCCGCAGGTGATCCACGAAGACCAGACGGGATTCGTGAAGGGGAGGCAGTTGAACGCGAATGTGCGGAGGCTGCTGAACGTGATTATAATGCCGGCGAGGGAGGGGGAGGCAGAGATAGTGGTGCCGATGGACGCTGAGAAGGCCTTCGCTAGGGTAGAGTGGGGGTACTGGTGGGAGGTGCTGAAGAGGTTCAGGTTTGGGGAGGGGTTTGATAGGTGGGTTAGGTTGTTGTACGAGGTCCCGATGGTGAGTGTGGCCACGAACAAGAGGAGGTCTGAGTACTTTGGTTGTATCGAGGGACGAGGCAGGGGTGTCCCGTCCCCCCTGCTCTTCGCACTAGCGACTAAACCCCTGGCTATGGCACTGAGGGAGTCGAGGAACTGGAGGGGGTTGGTGCAGGGCGGGGGGAGCATAGGGTGTCGCTCTATGCTGACGACTTGCTGCTGTATGTGGCGGACCCGATGGGGGGGATGCCGGAGGTAATGTGGATTCTCAGGGAGTTCGGAGATTTCTCAGGGTACAAGCTCAACATGGGGAAGAGCGAGCTGTTTGTGGTTCACCCAGGGGACCAGGTGAGGGGGATTGGTGAGCTCCTACTAAAAAGGGCGGAGAGGAGCTTCAGGTACTTGGGGGTCCAGGTGGCCAGGAGCTGGGGGGCCCTGCATAGACTTAATTTCACGAGGCTGATGGAGCAAATGGAAGAGGGGTTTAAGAGGTGGGATGCGTTGCCGCTGTCCCTGGCGGGTAGGGTGCAGTCAGTTAAGATGACGGTGCTCCCAAGGTTTTTGTTCCTGATCCAGTGCCTCCCCATTTTTATCCCGAGGGCCTTCTTTGGGCAGGTCAACAGGAGCATAATGGGGTTTGTGTGGGCACGAGGGACTCCGAGGGTGGCCCTGGAGCGGAGTAGGGATGGGGGGCTGGTACTGCCCAACCTCTGTGGGTACCACTGGGCCGCCAATGCGGCGATGGTGCGTAAGTGGGTGATGGAGGGGGAGGGGGCTGCATGGAAGAGGCTGGAGACGGCGTCTTGTGAGGGTACGAGTCTGGAGGCGCTGGCAACGGCGCCGCTGCCGCTCCCTCCAGTGAGGTATACCTCGAGCCGGTGGTGGTGGTTACCCTCAAAATCTGGGGGCAGTGGAGGCGGCACAGGGGGGAGGTTGGGGCCTCGGTGTGGACCCCAATAGGGGGGAGCCACCGGTTTGTCCCAGGGAGAATAGATGGAGGGTTTTCGGGGTGGCACAGGGCAGGGATAAGAAGGTTGGGGGACCTGTTTGTGGACGGGACGTTCGTGAGCCTGAGTGAACTGGAGGAGAAGTATGGCCTCCCCTGGGGAACACCTTCAGATATCTACAGGTAAGGGTGTTTGCTAGGCGGCAAGTGGTGGAATTCCCGTGGCTGCAGCCACGCACAGTACAGGATAGGGTGCTCTCGGGGGGGTGGGTTGGAGTGGGGAAGATCTCGGAAACTTACCAGGTGATGCAGGAGGAGGAGGAGGCCTCGGTGGTGGAGTTGAAAGGTAAGTAAGAGGAGTTGGGAGAGGAGATTGAAGAGGGGACATGGGCAGATGCCCGAGAGAGGGTGAACTCTTCCTCTTCGTGTGCGAGGCTCAGCCTCATACAGTTTAAGGTACTGCACAGGGCACACGTGACCGGGACAAGGATGAGCCGGTTCTTTGGGGGAGAGGACAGGTGTGTTAGGTACTCAGGGAGCCCAGCAAATCACACCCATATGTTCTGGGCATGCCCAGCACTGGAGGAATTTTGGAAGGGCGTAGCAAGGACGGTTTCGAGGGTAGTAGGATCCAGGGTCAAACCGGGCTGGGGGCTCGCAATATTTGGGGTTGCAGGGGAGCCAAGAGTGCAGGAGGCGAAAGAGGCCGGTATTCTGGCCTTTGCGTCCCTGGTAGCCCGGCGAAGGATTCTTCTTCAGTGGAGGGATGCGAGGCCCCCAAGCGTGGAATCCTGGATCAATGATCTGGCGGGCTGAAATTCGCCTTAAGGGGATCGGTACAAGGGTTCTTTAGGCGGTGGCAACCGTTCTTGGACTTCTCGGCAGAAGGGTAGACAATGGTCAGCAGCAGCAGCAACCTGGGGGGGGGGGGGGGGGGGGGTTCTATTTTATTTTTGTTTAAATACCCTGGGGGATCTGAGGGGGTGCATATATTTGTATTGTTTGCTTTGTGTTAAACTCGGGGTGTTAATTTATTATTTATGTATAGGGGGGAGGGGGGCACGGGGGTTGTTTTAATTTGTTCTGTTTTTAATTTTATTGGGTTTCTTTTTCATTCTGCTGTTGATATTTTGAGAAAACCCTAATAAAAATTATTTATTAAAATAAAGAAATGCAGACGGTAAATATACTTTTTTGTTTCAAAAAACAACACACGCAAACAGGTATAATAACATAGTCCATTTTAGTTCTTCTTCCTCCACCGAACCGGCTTCTCGTCATTACATTCAAGACAAAGCTATCAAGTATTCTCGTCCTGCCGCATGTATTATATTTAAATGAAATGGCTGTAACAATAAACTCCATTGAAACAGTCTGGCGTTGTTATTCTGGAATCGCTCCAAAAACGTCAATGGATTATGATCAGTATAATTGTGTCAGATGGATTGCTGGTCACATAAATTTGAAAATGTTGCAAAGCCAGCTCAAAGTCTCCTTCTCAATCGTAGAATACTTCTTCTGGTGAGAATTCAATTTCTTTGAAAAATAACCAATAGGCCGCTCTAGCCCTTCGTCGTCGTCTTGTAGAAGCACCGCACCTACACCCACATCACTTGCATCAACAGCCACTTTGAATGGTTTTGCGTAATTTGGGATGGCTAACACAGGAACATAGAACATAGAACATACAGTACAGATTCGGCCCATCGAGTCTGCACCGACCCAGTTAAGCCCTCACTTCCACCCTATCCCCATAACCCAATAACCCCTCCTAACCTTTTTGGTCACTAAGGGCAATTTATCATGGCCAATCTACCTAACCTGCACGTCTTTGGACTGGGAGGAAACCGGAGCACCCGGAGAAAACCCACGCAGACACGGGGAGAACGCGCAGACTCCGCACAGACAGTGACCCAGCGGGGAATCGAACCTGGAACCCTGGCGTTGTGAAGCCACAGTGTTAATCACTTGTGCTACCGTGCTGCCCCGGCCCGGAGCAGTGGTTAACATAGCCTTCGTGCCGTCAAATACCTGTTGACACTCCGCTGTCCACTGGAATTTGTTACGCTTCTTGAGCAAGTCCGTCAGTGGAGTGACCACACTGCTAAAATTTGGCACAAATTTCCGGTAAAATCAACTCATACCAAGAAATCGCATTATTTCCCGTTGTGTCGAGGGTATCGGTAACTCCCCAATAACTTTTGTTTTCACATCCCGTGGGAACATTCGACCCTGTCCGATTGTATGGCCAAGGAAAGTGACTTGGGCTTTTCCAAATTAATCTTTTGGCTAGGTTTATCACCAAACCCGCCCCCTGAAGTCGATCAAATAACTCCATCAGATGCTTCAAATGTTCGGTCCATGTCTGGCTAAAAATGACCAGATCGTCGATGTATACCACACGATTGGGTAATAGAAAACATAGAACATAGAAAATACAGCACAGAACAGGCCCTTCGGCCCACGATGTTGTGCTGAACCTTTGTCCTAGATTAATCATAGATTATCATTGAATTTACAGTGCAGAAGGAGGCCATTCGGACCCCTGAGTCTGCACCGGCTCTTGGAAAGAGCACCCTACCCAGACTCAACACCTCCACCCAACACGAAGGGCAATTTTGGACACTAAGGGCAATTTATCAAGGCCAATCCACCTAACCCACACATCTTTGGACTGTGGGAGGAAACCGGAGCACCCAGAGGAAACCCACGCACACACGGGGAGGATGTGCAGACTCCGCACAGACAGTGACCCAAGCCGGAATCGAACCTGGGACCCTGGAGCTGTGAAGCAATTGTGCTATCCACAATGCTACCGTGCTGCCCTTAAGAACAAATAAATCTACACTATATCATTTTACCGTAATCCATGTACCTATCCAATAGCTGCTTGAAGGTCCCTAATGTTTCCGACTCAACTGCTTCCACAGGCAGTGCATTCCATGCCCCCACTACTCTCTGGATAAAGAACCTACCTCTGATATCCCTCCTATATCTTCCACCTTAAATTTATGTCGCCTTGTAATGGTTTGTTCCACCCGGGGAAAAAGTCTCTGACTGTCGACTCTATCTATTCCCCTGATCATCTTATAAACCTCTATCAAGTCGCCCCTCATCCTTCTCCGTTCTAATGAGAAAAGGCCTAGCACCCTCAACCTTTCCTCGTAAGACCTACTCTCCATTCCAGGTAACATCCTGGTAAATCTTCTTTGCACCTTTTCCAAAGCTTCCACATCCTTCCTAAAATGAGGTGACCAGAACTGTACACAGTACTCCAAATGTGGCCTTACCAAAGTTTTGTACAGCTGCATCATCACCTCACGGCTCTTAAATTCAATCCCTCTGTTAATGAACGCGAGCACACCATAGGCCTTCTTCACAGCTCTATCCACTTGAGTGGCAACTTTCAAAGATGTATGAACATAGACCCCAAGATCTCTCTGCTCCTCCACATTGCCAAGAACTCTACCGTTAACCCTGTATTCCGCATTCATATTTGTCCTTCCAAAATGGACAACCTCACACTTTTCAGGGTTAAACTCCATCTGCCACTTCTCAGCCCAGCTCTGCATACTATCTATGTCTCTTTGCAGCCGACAGCAGTCCTCCTTACTATCCACAACTCCACCAATCTTCGTATCGTCTGCAAATTTACTGACCCACCCTTCAACTCCCTCATCCAAGTCATTAATGAAAATCACAAACAGCAGAGGACCCAGAACTGATCCCTGCAGTATGCCACTGGTAACTGGGATCCAGGCTGAATATTTGCCATCCACCACCACTCTTTGACTTCTATCGGTTAGCCAGTTCGTTATCCAACTGGCCAAATTTCCCACTATCCCATGCCTCCTTACTTTCTGCAGAAGCCTACCATGGGGAACCTTATCAAATGCCTTACTAAAATCCATGTACACTACATCCACTGCTTTACCTTCTGTGGTGGTATGTATTAGGGGTCATGTGGGACTGTGAAGCCGAGATGCTATTGGCTGACAGATCCCGGGTCCTGGTTGGCTGCCGACTCCTGGCTCCGCCCTGAAGGCGGAGTATAAGAACCCGAGCTTCTCCCTGCAGATTCATTCTGTTGCTGAGCTGCTGGGGACAAGCATCACTTAATAAAGCCTGGATCGACTTCATCACTTCTCGTCTCTCGTAAATCATTGTGCGCTACAATTTATTAAGCGAGCTTAAAAGACTATGGAGCTCCGGATCGCCCCGGAATGCCTGCGGATCAGCCCCCACGCAGCGACTCGGCAGCAGTATTCAAACACTGGCAAGCATGCTTTGAAGGCTAGCTCCGAACGGCCCCCAGCCGGATCACAGAAGACCAGAAAATGCAGGTCCTGCATTCGAGGGTAAGCCCGGAAATTTACCCTCTCATAGAAGACGCAGAGGATTTCCCAACGGCGCTCGCATTGCTGAAGAGCATCTACGTTCGGCCCGTTAACCAGGTCTACGCGCGCCACCAACTCACGACGAGACGGCAAAGTCCCGGAGAATCGCTAGAGGAATTCTACGCCGCGATGCTAATTTTGGGACAGGGCTGCAGCTGCAGTGTGAACGCGATCGAACACACGGACCTGCTAATTCGCGATGCATTTGTGGCAGGTATGAACTCTCCCCAAATCCGCCAAAGACTTTTAGAAAGAGAGTCGCTAGGACTCTCAGAGGCACGGGCCCTTGCAGCTTCCCTAGATGTGGCCTCGCAAAACGCCCGCGCCTACGGCCCGTACCCCGCGGCAGTCCCTTGGGCTCCGTGGACCCCCGTCGCGACAAACACCCCCCCCTCGCAAGCTTGCGCGGTTAAAGCGCCAGACCATCCCGGGTGGGCCCGCTGCTATTTCTGCGGACAAGCGAAACACCCCCGGCAGCGTTGCCTGGCCCGCGCAGCTATTTGTAAAAGCTGCGGCAAGAAGGGCCATTACGCGGCAGTGTGCCGGTCCCGGGGGGTCACCGCAATCCCCGGAGAAGAACGAGCCCAGCACATCCCAAACGCTCCCCAACCCCCCCAGTGCCCCATGTGCGACCCGCGGGCGCCGCCATTTTGGGTCCCGGGCACCACGAGGGGAGGATGGGCGCCGCCATCTTGTGACCCCCCAGCCACGTGCGATTCATGGGGGCGGCCATTTTGTCCACCCCCGACCACGTGCGATCCATGGGGCGCCCATTTTGTCCACCCCCGGCCGCGTGCGATTCATAGACGCCACCATCTTGGTTGACAACAAAGGACCCCAGCATCGACGGCTCCACGGGGTCCGAAGAAGACGCTGCGACACTACTACCACGACTGGCTTCGGTGACACTGGATCAATCGCGGCCCCGGACGCTCCAGACGACGACAACAACGGTGCTGGTCAACGGATACGAGACGCCATGCCTGATCGACTCCGGGAGCACTGAAAGTTTTATTCACCCAGACACGGTAAGACGCTGTTTTCTGACCATCCATCCAAGCACGCAAAAGATTTCCCTAGCTGCAGGATCCCACTCTGTAGAGGTCAAAGGGTTCTGCATCGCGAACCTAACGGTGCAAGGGAGGGAGTTTAAGAACTACAGGCTCTACGTCCTTCCCCAACTCTGCGCGCCCACATTACTGGGATTAGATTTCCAGTGTAACCTGCAGAGCCTAACATTCCAATTCGGCGATCTGTGACCTAGCAACTCTCAAGGTTGAACCGCCGTCCTTGTTTGCAAACCTCACCCCGGATTGCAAACCCGTCGCCACTAGGAGCAGACGGTACAGCGCCCAGGACCGGATATTTATTCGGTCTGAAGTCCAGCGGTTGTTGAAGGAAGGCATAATCCAGACCAGCAATAGTCCCTGGAGAGCCCAGGTGGTAGTAGTAAAGACCGGGGAGAAGCAAAGGATGGTCGTAGACTATAGTCAGACCATCAACAGGTACACGCAGCTAGATGCGTACTCTCTCCCCCGCATATCCGACATGGTCAATCGGATTGCCCAGTATAAGGTCTTCTCCACCGTGGACCTCAAGTCCGCCTACCACCAGCTCCCCATCCGCCCAGGTGACCGCAAGTACACCGCCTTCGAGGCAGACGGGCGTCTATACCACTTCCTAAGGGTCCCATTTGGTGTCACAAATGGGGTCTCGGTCTTCCAACGGGAGATGGACCGAATGGTTGACCAGCACGGGTTGCAGGCCACGTTCCCGTATCTCGACAACGTAACCATCTGTGGCCACGATCAGCAGGACCACGACGCCAACCTCCAAAAGTTCCTCCAGACCGCTAACGTCCTGAACCTCACATATAACGAGGAAAAGTGCGTTTTTAGCACAAACCGGTTGGCCATCCTGGGATACGTAGTGCGCAATGGGATAATAGGCCCCGACCCCGAACGCATGCGCCCCCTTATGGAATTCCCCCTCCCCCACTGCACCAAAGCCCTGAAACGTTGCCTGGGTTTCTTTTCATATTACCCCCAGTGGGTCCCCCAGTATGCAGACAAGGCCCGCCCGCTAATACAGTCCACTACCTTCCCCCTGTCGACAGAGGCTCGCCAGGCCTTCAGCCGCATCAAAGCGGATATCGCAAAGGCCACGATGCGCGCCATCAACGCATCCCTCCCCTTCCAGGTCGAGAGCGACGCATCCGACGTAGCTCTGGCGGCCACCCTTAACCAAGCGGGCAGACCCGTGGCCTTTTTTTCCCGGACCCTCCACGCCTCAGAAATCCGCCACTCCTCAGTGGAAAAGGAAGCCCAAGCCATAGTGGAAGCTGTGCGACATTGGAGGCATTACCTGGCCGGCAGGTGATTCACTCTCCTCACCGACCAACGGTCGGTAGCCTTCATGTTCGATAATGCACAGCGGGGCAAAATTAAAAATGACAAGATCTTAAGGTGGAGGATCGAGCTCTCCACCTTCAACTATGAGATCTTGTATCGTCCCGGAAAGCTGAACGAGCCGTCCGATGCCCTATCCCGCGGCACATGTGCCAACGCACAAATAGACCGCCTCCAAGCCCTCCACGAGGACCTCTGCCACCCGGGGATCACTCGATTCTACCATTTCGTAAAGTCCCGCAACCTCCCCTACTCTGTGGAGGAGGTCCGTACAGTCACCAGGAACTGCCACATCTACGCAGAGTGCAAACCGCACTTTTTCAGGCCGGATAGAGCGCACCTGATCAAGGCTTCCCGTCCCTTTGAACGCCTCAGTTTGGATTTCAAAGGGCCCCTCCCCTCCACCGACCGCAATGCATACTTCCTGAACGTGGTGGACGAGTACTCTCGTTTCCCCTTCGCCATCCCCTGCCCCGACATGACAGCGGCCACCGTCATTAAAGCCCTTGGCACCATATTCACACTGTTCGGTTGCCCCGCGTATATCCATAGCGACAGGGGGTCCTCCTTCATGAGTGATGAACAACGCCAGTTCCTGCTCAGCAAGGGCATAGCCTCGAGCAGGACGACCAGCTACAACCCCCGGGGGAACGGGCAAGTAGAGAGGGAGAACGGCACGGTCTGGAAGACCGTCCTACTGGCCCTACGGTCCAGGGATCTCCCAGTTTCCCGGTGGCAGGAGGTCCTCCCGGACGCTCTCCACTCCATCCGGTCGCTGCTGTGTGCCACCACTAACCAAACGCCTCATGAGCGCTTCCTTGTCTTCCCCAGGAAGTCCTCCTCCGGAACGTCGCTGCTGACCTGGCTGGCGGCCCCAGGACCCATCTTGCTCCGGAAACATGTGCGGGCGCACAAATCGGACCCGTTGGTCGAGAAGGTTCACCTTCTCCATGCGAACCCGCAGTACGCCTACGTGGCGTACCCCGACGGCCGACAGGACACGGTCTCCCTGCGGGACCTGGCACCCGCCGGCAACACACACACACCCCCGACACCGATCATCCCCTCCCTGCCACCGGCGCACCCCGCGACCGCCCCCTTCCTGGGGGGATCGGTCCTCCTCCCGTGCCCGCCCAGGAGTAAAACAGGAACAAACACCGAAACACTCCCGGAAACGACAACGCCTGAGCAAGCACCTGCACCACCACCGGGGCTGAGGTGATCGACGAGGAAGACCAGACCGCCCGCTCGACTCGTGGAATCCGCGTGACACCAAGAATGTTGTTGTAACAAAAAAAAATTTTTTTTGCTAATATTGTAAATAGTTCTCACAAACTTGTACATAGCCCAGTGTAGGGCTAAAACTGTAGTAACACTGTCCGAAATTTTCCTTCCAGGGCCAGCCTTGTAAACCCCTACCACCATGTGAACCACCACCCCGCCGGGTTCCTTTTAACAAGGGGTGAATGTGGTGGTATGTATTAGGGGTCATGTGGGACTGTGAAGCCGAGATGCTATTGGCTGACAGATCCCGGGTCCTGGTTGGCTGCCGACTCCTGGCTCCGCCCTGAAGGCAGAGCATAAGAACCCGAGCTTCTCCCCGCAGCTTCATTCTGTTGCTGAGCTGCTGGGGACAAGCATCGCTTAATAAAGCCTGGATCGACTTCATCACTTCTCGTCTCTCATAAGTCATTGTGCGCTACACCTTCATCCACATGCTTGGTCACCTCCTCAAAGAATTCAATAAGATTTGTAAGGCAAGACCTACCCCTCACAAATCCGTGCTGACTATCCCTAATCAAGCAGTGTCTTTCCAGATGCTCAGAAATCCTATCCTTCAGTACCCTTTCCATTACTTTGCCTACCACCGAAGTAAGACTAACTGGCCTGTAATTCCCAGGGTTATCCCTAGTCCCTTTTTTGAACAGGGGCACAACATTCGTCACTCTCCAATCCCCTGGTACCACCCCTGTTGACAGTGAGGATGAAAAGATCATTGCCAACGGCTCTGCAATTTCATCTCTTGCTTCCCATAGAATCCTTGGATATATCCCGTCAGGCCCGGGGGACTTGTCTATCCTCAAGTTTTTCAAAATGCCTAACACATCTTCCTTCCTAACAAGTATTTCCTCGAGCTTACCAATCTGTTTCACACTGTCCTCTCCAACAATATCGCCCCTCTCATTTGTAAATACAGAAGAAAAGTACTCGTTCAAGACCTCTCCTATCTCTTCAGACTCAATACACAATCTCCCGCTACTGTCCTTGATCGGACCTACCCTTGCTCTAGTCATTCTCATATTTCTCACATATGTGTAAAAGGCCTTGGGGTTTTCCTTGATCCTACCCGCCAAAGGTTGTTCATGCCCTCTCTTAGCTCTCCTAATCCCTTTCTTCAGTTCCCTCCTGGCTACCTTGTATCCCTCCAATGCCCTGTCTGAACCTTGTTTCCTCAGCCTTACATAAGTCTCCTTTTTCCTTTTAACAAGACATTCAACCTCTCTTGTCAACCATGGTTCCCTCACTCGACCATCTCTTCCCTGCCTGACAGGGACATACATAATCTGGAAACAACTTTGTTAATTAACCGTTGAAATGTGGCTGGGGCGTTTTTCATGCCAAATGGCATAACTTTGAATTGGTATATACCATCTGGAGTCACAAAAACTGAAATCTCCTTCATCCTGTCAGTAACCTTTGAGTAAATCCAATTTGGAAATACAAGCTGATTGTCCCACTTTCTCAATGCAATCCTCCAAACGTGGGATAGGATAAGAATCCGTTCTTGTAACTGCATTAACATTTCTATTGTCCACACACAACCGTTGGGTACCGTCTGGTTTAGGTACCATCATTATGGGTGAGCTCCATTGGCTGCAACCCACTTCAATTATGCCATTTCTAAGTATACTCTCAATTTCTTTGTTAACCTGTGCCAATTTTAAAGGGTTAAGTCTATATGGATGATGTTTGATTGGAACAGTATTTCCCACATCTACATCATGTATAGCCATTTTAGTACTTCCCAATTTATCTCCACGAACTTGCCCATGTGATATCAATAACTCTTTCAGGTCAGTCCGTTTTTCGTCTGGAAGGTAACTCAACAACTTACCCCAATTTTTAAGAACATCCTCGTTTTCCAATTTAATTTGAGGTATGTCAAATTCACAGTCATCTGGATTTGGTTCGTCACTTTGAAATCGTCATCATTAAAAAAAACTCCTTTTTCTCTCCTTCCTCTTCAAAGTACCTTTTAAGCATATTCACATGACATGAGTTTTCCTTCTATCTGGCGTTCTTACCACATAATTCACTCACTTAATTTCCTTTCAATCTGATAAGGTTCACAAACCCTTGCTTTAAAAAGTTCACCTACCAGTGATATCAATACTAAAACTTTATCTCCACAGGCAAAACTACGAACTTTTGATTTCTTGTCTGCTACCCGTTTCATCACATGTTGTGCAACTTTTAAATGTTGTCTCGCCAATTCCCCTGCTCTATTTAATCGTTCCTAAACTTTGACACGTAATCCAATAACGTAAGTTCTGATTTCTCACTCACCAAGTTTTCCTTAATCAATTTTTTGTTTAATAAACAATTATTTTTGGCACTTCAAACAGCAACAGCATAAAAACAATATCCCAAAAACAATAGACATAGTACAATCACCGACTCCCATTCCGGCAAGACCCGCCTCATTGACCCCCTATTCTACGCTACCCTAACCCCCCCCCGCTGACCATCAATTCTCCGTGAAGAAGTTGATGAATGGTTGCCACCTCCGTGCGAACCCTAACAGTGGGGAACTTAATCTTCTCTAGGCCGAGAAAGCTCGCCATGTCAGTTAGCCAGGTCTCCGACTTCTGGGGCTTTGAGTCCCTCCAAGCTAGCAGTATCCATCTCCAGGCTACCAGAGAAGCAAAGGCCAGAACATCTGCCTCTTTCTCCTCCTGGATTCCCGGGTCTTCCGACACCCCAAAAATCGCCACCTCTGGACTCATTGCCACCCTTGTTTTCAATACTCTGGACATGACGTCTGCAAACTCCTGCCAATATCCCCGAGGTTTTGGACACGCCCAGACCATGTGAACATGGTTCGCTGGTCCTCCCACACATTTTACACACCAGTCCTCCACCCCAAAGAATCTACTCATCCGGGCCACTGTCATGTGGGCCCGGTGGACCACCGTGAATTGGATCAAGCGGAGCCTGATGCATATTGCGGTCGCGTTGACTCTGCTCAACGCATCCCCCCATAAGCCAGGAGGGGACATGAGAAGTATTTGGCAGGTAGGATCAAGGAAAACCCAAAAGCTTTCTATAGGTATGTCAGGAATAAGCGAATGACTAGGGAAAGAGTAGGACCAGTCAAGGACAGGGATGGGAAGTTGTGTGTGGAGTCTGAAGAGATAGGCGAGATACTAAATGAATATTTTTCGTCAGTTTTCACTCAGGAAAAAGATAATGTTGTGGAGGAGAATGCTGAGACCCAGGCTAATAGAATAGATGGCATTGAGGTACGTAGGGAAGAGGTGTTGGCAATTCTGGACAGGCTGAAATAGATAAGTCCCCGGGTCCTGATGGGATTTATCCTAGGATTCTCTGGGAGGCCAGGGAAGAGATTGTTGGACCTTTGGCTTTGATTTTTATGTCATCATTGGCTACAAGAATAGTGCCAGAGGACTGGAGGATAGCAAATGTGGTCCCTTTGTTCAAAAAGGGGAGCAGAGACAACCCCGGCAACTATAGGCCTCACGTCTGTAGTGGGTAAAGTCTTGGAGGGGATTATAAGAGACAAGATTTATAATCATCTAGATAGGAATAATATGATCAGGGATAGTCAGCATGGCTTTGTGAAGGGTAGGTCATGCCTCACAAACCTTATCGAGTTCTTTGAGAAGGTGACTGAACAGGTAGACGAGGGTAGAGCAGTTGATGTGGTGTATATGGATTTCAGCAAAGCGTTTGATAAGGTTCCCCACGGTAGGCTATTGCAGAAAATACGGAGGCTGGGGATTGAGGGTGATTTAGAGATGTGGATCAGAAATTGGCTAGCTGAAAGAAGACAGAGGGTGGTGGTTGATGGGAAATGTTCAGAATGGAGTTCAGTTACAAGTGGAGTACCACAAGGATCTGTTCTGGGGCTGTTGCTGTTTGTCATTTTTATCAATGACCTAGAGGAAGGCGCAGAAGGGTGGGTGAGTAAATTTGCAGACGATCCTAAAGTCGGTGGTGTTGTCGATAGTGTGGAAGGATGTAGCAGGTTACAGAGGGATATAGATAAGCTGCAGAGCTGGGCTGAGAGGTGGCAAATGGAGTTTAATGTAGAGAAGTGTGAGGTGATTCACTTTGGAAGGAATAACAGGAATGCGGAATATTTGGCTAATGGTAAAGTTCTTGGAAGTGTGGATGAGCAGAGGGATCTAGGTGTCCATGTACATAGATCCCTGAAAGTTGCCACCCAGGTTGATAGGGTTGTGAAGAAGGCCTATGGAGTGTTGGCCTTTATTGGTAGAGGGATTGAGTTCCGGAGTCGGGAGGTCATGTTGCAGCTGTACAGAACTCTGGTACGGCCGCATTTGGAGTATTGCGTACAGTTCTGGTCACCGCATTATAGGAAGGGCGTGGAAGCTTTGAAGCGGGTGCAGAGGAGATTTACCAGGATGTTGCCTGGTATGGAGGGAAAATCTTATGAGGAAAGGCTGATGGACTTGAGGTTGTTTTCGTTGGAGAGAAGAAGGTTAAGAGGAGGCTTAATAGAGGCATACAAAATGATCAGGGGGTTAGATAGGGTGGATAGTGAGAGCCTTCTCCCGCGGATGGAAATGGCTGGCACGAGGGGACATAGCTTTAAACTGAGGGGTAATAGATATAGGACAGAGGTCAGAGGTAGGTTCTTTACGCAAAGAGTAGTGAGGCCGTGGAATGCCCTACCTGCTACAGTAGTGAACTCGCCAACATTGAGGGCATTTAAAAGTTTATTGGATAAACATATGGATGATAATGGCATAGTGTAGGTTAGATGGCTTTTGTTTTGGTGCAACATCGTGGGCCGAAGGGCCTGTACTGCGCTGTATCGTTCTATGTTCTATGTTCTAAGCCATCCTCCATCTCACCACCAAGCTCCTCCTCCCACTTACGTATCAGCTCCTCGGTCTGTGTCTCCTCCACCCCCATGAGTTCTTTGTAGATGTCCGAGACGCTCTCCTCTCTCACCCATCCCCTAGACACTACCCTATCCTGGATCCCCCTTAGTGGCAGGAGTGGGAAGGATGATACCTGCCTGCTTCTGTAAATATCTAAATTTGTTCCCCCTTGCCAACCCAAACTTCTCCTCCAGCGCCCTCAAGCTAGGGAAGCTCCCCTCTAAAAAGAAGTTCCCCATCCTCTCAATTCCCGCACTTCGCCATACTTGGAACCCCCCATCCAAGCTCCCCGGGGCAAACCGGTGATTGTCACATATTGGGGACCAGACCGATGCTCCCACTGCTCCAGCTTACCTCCTCCACTGACCCCAGATTCTCAGGGCCGCCACCACTACGGGGCTGGTGGAGTATCTCGCCGGCTGGAACGGCAGAGGTGTCATTATCAACGCCTCCAGACTGGTGCCCCTACACGAAGCTGCCTCCATCCGCTCCCAAACCGACCCCCCTCCACCACCCACTTCCTTATCATGGCTATGTTAGCTGCCCAGTAATAATTACTAAAATTTGGCAGCGCAAGCGCCCCCTCCCCCCGATTCCGCTCGAGCATCACCTTCTTCACTCGCGGGGACTTACCCACCCACACAAAGCCCAGGATAATTTTATTAACCCTCTTAAAAAATCACCGCGGGATGAAAATTGGGAGACACTGAAATACGAACAAACATCTCGGGAGGACCATCATTTTGACCGTCTGCACTCTCCCAGCTAACGACAGCGGGAACGCATCCCATCTCCGAAACTCGCCCTCATCTGGTCAACCAACCGGGACAAGTACAACTTGTGTAACCGGCCCCAGTCGCGCGCCACTTGCATCCCTAAGTACCTGAATCTGTCCCCATCTAACCTAAACGGCAGCTCCCTCAGCCGACCCTACTGACCCCTCGTCTGGACTACAAACATCTCACTCTTTGTCATATTCAGTTTATACCCCGAAAACCGGCCAAATTCCCTCCAAATCGCCATAATTTCGCCCATCCCTGCCCCTGGATCCGATACGTATAAGAGCAGGTCGTCCGCGTACAGCGAAACTCTATGTTCCACGCCCCCCCCACCGAACCAGCCCCTTCCAGCTCTCAGAGCAACTGCCAGCGACTCTATAGCTAATGCAAACAACAGTGTGGAGAGGGGGCACCCTCGTCTTGTCCCCCAGTACAGTCTAAAATAATCCGAGGTCGTCCTATTCGTCCTTACACTAGCCTCCGGGGCCTGGTACAACAGCCTGACCCAGTCGATAAAGCCCCTACCGAACCCAAATCGTCCCAGCACCTTCCATAGTCCCACTCCACCCGGTCGAAAGCCTTTTCCGTATCCATTGCCACAACTACCTCAACCTCCCTACTCTCCGGGGGCATCATGATCACGTTGAGCAGCCTTCTTATACTGGCCACCAGCTGCCTGCCCTTGACAAACCCGGTTTGATCCTCCATAATCACATCCGGCACACAATCTTCAATCCTGGAGGCCAAATTTTGGCCAGCAACTTGGCATCCACATTAAGCAGGGAGATCGGCCTATATGACCTGCACAGCTCCGGGTTCTTGTCCCGCTTCAATATCAACGAAATAGTGGCCTGTGACATGGTCGGGGGCAGCACCCCTCTGTCCCTTGCCTCATTGAAAACCTTGACCAGCAACGGCCCGAGAATCGCCGTGAACTTTTTATAGAATTCCACCGGGTACCCATCCGGCCCCGGGCTTTACCTGGCTGCATTGCCCTGAAGCCCTCAACTATTACTTCGGCCCAAATCGGGGCCCCCAGCCCATCTACCCACTCCCTAGCCACCCTTGGGAAGGTCAGTCTGTCCAAAAAGCGTCTCATCCCCTCCGACCCCATAGGGGATTCCGAGCAATAGAGCCTACTGTAAAAGTCCCTGAACTCCCTGCTAAGCTCTGCTGACACCCCTACCAAGTTCCCATCCCCATTAACCACCCTCTCTATTTCCCTGGCCGCCTCCCTCTTCCTGAGCTGCTGTGCAAGCATTCTGCTGGCCTTCTCCCCATGTTCGTAAAACGCACCCCTCACCTTTATAAGATGCTCCACTGCTTTACCTGTGGACAACACCCCGAACTCGGTCTGCAGCCTCCGACGTTGCCTTAAGAGCTCCACCCCCGGGGTCACCGCATACCTCCTGTCTATCTGTAAGATCTCCTTAACCAGTCGGTCCGTTTCTGCCCTATCCGTCCTGTCCCTGTGTGCCCGGATCAAAATCAGCTCCCCTCTCACCACTGCCTTCAGCGCCCTCCAGACCACCGCTGCTGAGACTTCCCCTGTGTCATTAACCTGCAGGTAATTCTTCATGCACTTCCCCAGCCTCTCGCACACCATCTCTTCCGCCAACAACCCCACCTCTAACCTCCATTGTGGGCGCTGGAATCTCTCCTCACTAACCTGCAGTTCCACCCAGTGTGGGGCATGATGCAAAATAGTGATGGCCGAATACCCCGTGTCCACCACCACTGCCAGTAAATCCCTGCTCAAAACGAAAAAGTCTATCTGCGAATAAACCTTGTGAACATACGAATAAAAAGAAAACTCCTTCCCCGTCGGCTGCCTAAACCTCCAAGGGTCGAACCCCCCCCCATCTGCTCCTACTGTCTACTGTCACTCTATCCAGCTCTTCTATAAAGTGATCAGCTGAAAGAGATAGTGGGAAAGTGAATTGTGCCAGGAGTTGGCTGAAAAAAATTGTTCTAAATTTAAAAAGTGCGATTTGTGCAACTAAATCTAAATGAGAATGGGACGGAGTTGTTCAACCTTCCCATGACGACCCCAATGTTTGTTTCTGCACCGTAAACTGAGAAGTCCTCAAGTTATTTTAATCCTTGTTGATCTGGTGGCCATTTTAGAATTTTTTTCCTTTTTAAATTCTGTATCCCCAGGTGAATCATTCATCTCCAGAAATAATCTTTTTGTTTAAAATAAAAATGTCCCAAAAAGCGAGGTGCCTCAGTGGGGAAGGGTACCCTATGAAATGCTTACACCAAGCAAGAATAGGCGAATAGTTCACTTGGTAATTTGATCTGAGTTGGCCTAGTTTTAGCTGGGGCGGGATTGGGGTCCGGCCATTGGCCTCCATGTCCCCAGGCTGGAGAGCAAAAAGAATTAGCCAGACTTCCCTACTCCTGATCACTGCCTGGTCACTTCAGGAAAGTGCTCACGTGTGGGTATCCACTCCAATCCGTTCTTGTGGTCCTCCATCAGTGTTTACCACAGTGGTCCATATCTAAGCTTGCTCATGGAGCTGGGCTGGGGGAGCTGCCCATTCCCATGAAGACTTGGCCTCAGGCGATGAATGGGTTGGAGGGGGGCAGTTTGTCTAAAATGTCATTGGGTTGAATATGGAAGTGATGGCAAATGGCTTTCTCCATCAGTAACTGACCAGCTGGGAATGTCGGACGTGATGGGCCGACGGGCCTTTTCTGTGCTGTACACCTCTATGACTAGGTCAGATACATTTCCAGTCACATTCAAAATCACACTGCTATTAAATGCATAAGCTGAAGCCACTTGCTGTCACTGAGGTTTGAAATGGTCACCTTGGGTTTAATGTGTGTTTAATGCCATGAGCCCAATCTGTATTGCCTGGTGATCTAGGGCCTACTTTATTCCAGGCCATCACCTCTTCCCAAATGTAGAAGAAATCGCTTCTCGGCCTTTTGGCTAAGATCAAGCGTCCGATCAAGCCCAAGATGAGGTGTGATGCCTTTTCTTGTCAGCTTGGATCTTGAATGTCTCTCTTGTGGGGACTGTGAAGTGGCTTCAATTTGAGTTGTTTTTTGGGGCAAGCAACGAAATGGATTAAGGGTTTGCCCTGTCCACTCTGCGCATTAGCTTTGTAACTTTAAGAATGGGATAAAAAAAATTTTAATCTGAAGGTAATTGGGTTTCAAACTCTTCCTTGCCTTCACTCCAAGTATGGTATAACTGTGGTTAGGATGGGAGTAGTCACTAACAGAAGCTGTATTTAGACAGTTGAAGCTCTGCAGTTATTGCTGCAATAAACTGTATTTTTACTGAGTAGTATTTTGAGGGACCAGACTTTTGTACTGTACGCTTGTATGTGTCACTCAGTTTTAATAAAACCTTCAATACAGAAAAAAATTTTTAAAAACAAAAAATTTTTAAAAAAGGGGTTAGATAGGGTGGACAGTGAGAGCCTTCTCCCGCGGATGGAAATGGCTGGCACGAGGGGACATAGCTTTAAACTGAGGGGTAATAGATATAGGACAGAGGTCAGAGGTAGGTTCTTTACGCAAAGAGTAGTGAGGCCGTGGAATGCCCTACCTGCTACAGTAGTGAACTCGCCAACATTGAGGGCATTTAAAAGTTTATTGGATAAACATATGGATGATAATGGCATAGTGTAGGTTAGATGGCTTTTGTTTCGGTGCAACATCGTGGGCCGAAGGGCCTGTACTGTGCTGTATCGTTCTATGTTCCATGAACCCTATCAGTTCCTTTGCCATTGCTGGCACCCTCCCTGTTTTTGAACACGACCGGTCCAGGCCGGGGTCGATGACTATATTAAAATCTCCTCCCATAACCAGCTTGTGCGAGTCCAGGTCGGGTATCTTCCCGAGCAACCTCTTTATAAATTCCACGTTATCCCAATTTGGCGCATACAAATTAACCAAGACTACCTTCCTCCCCTCCAGCTTACTGCTAACCATGACATAACGCCCCCCCCCATCCGAGACTATACTGTCCACCGCTTGTTGATCAAAATCGCAACCCCTCTAGTCTTGGTGTCCAACCCCGAATGAAAGACCTGACTGACCCAACCCTTCCTTAGCCTGACTTGATCCACAACTTTCAGGTGTGTCTCCTGCAACATTACCACATCCGCTTTCAGAGCCCTCAGATGCGCGAACACACGTGCCCTCTTGACCGGCCCGTTCAACCCTCTAACATTCCAGGTGATCAGTCTAGTTGGGGGGCACCGTGCCCCCCCCAACCGCCGATCAACCATCCCCTTTCCTGGGCCCGCCACCAGCCCATGCGCCGCGCCTCCATCGGCCCACCTCCTGGCAGCCCCCACCGTCGACCTCCTCTCTGTCCCAAAACCTAAGTCCCTCCCTCGTCAGCAGAGTAACTACCCCCTCCCCAGCAACAACACTGTGTAACCTAACCCCGCCATAGATTAATCATATGCACCCCCCCCCCCCCACTTTGCTTCCGTAGACTAGCTCACCCAGCTAGCCTGGTGATCCTTAATCAATGTAAGTGGTCCTCTTACCTCATGACAAAAAATTAGTTCAAAAGGACTGAATTTGGTTGACTCATTAGATGCATCCCTAATTGCAAACAGTATGAATGGAATTCCTTTATCCCAATCCTCTGGATAATCTTGACAATAAGTCATCAACACTGTCTTTAATGTCTGAGGCCACTTTTCTAATGCTCCCTGTGATTCTGGATGGTACGCAGTTGATTTAAATTGTTTTATTCCTCAGCTATCCATAACTTCTTAGAATAACCTTGAGGTAAAACTTGATCCTTGATCCGATTGTATTTCTGTGGGTAGTCCATATCTGGTAAAAAATTTCAGTAACTCCTCCACAATCTTTTTAGCTGTAATATTGTGGACTGAAATGGCCTCTGGAAACCTAGTAGACACATCCATTATAGTCAAAAAATATTGATTCCCACTTTTCGTTATAGGAAGCGGTCCTACGCAATCAATTAGGACCTGTGTAAAAGGTTCCTCAAATGCTGGAATGGGTATTAAGGATGCTGGTTTTATTACTGCTTGAGGTTTCCCTATCACTTGACATGTGTGACATGATCGACAAAAGTTAACTGCATCTTTATGTAGTTCAGGCCAATAAAAATGTTTTTGGATTTTGGCTTGAGTTTTCCTTACTCCCAAATGACCTCCCACTGGTACCTCATGTGCAACTCGCAACACTCCTTTTTATACCCTACAGGCAATACTACTTTTCATCCGCCTGCATATCTAAAGGTCTCCATTTTCTCATCAAGACATCAGTTTTACGGTAATAACACTCTGGTATACACTTAGATTCCTCTTCAGTATATGCTTTCTGATACATCCATTTTATTTTGACATCTTTCTGTTGTAACTCCGCCAATTTTGGTGAACTAAAAATATCCGCCTCATCCTCCACTTATTCTTGTTCTTTTTTAACCATCTGATCAAAAATCGTTTCTGATAATTGCACTTCAACTTTATCTTCACTCTTTGATTTCTCCTCTTGTCTTAACCTGTGACTTTGCGACATTGTTACTACACAACCTGGAAAAATCCCAGGATATTCGTCCTTCAACACTTCAGTTGTCTGAATTTCCACTGGCTTATCAACCACAGTAGGCATAACTCTCACCTGCGATCCAGCTATATCATTACCCAAGATAAACTGTATTCCTGGACAAGATAGTTTCTCTATTACTCCTACTACCACTTCACCACTCTTCATTGGACTTTGCAACCTTACCTTATATAATGGAACACGACTCTTTTCACCCTGAATTCCACATATTACCACCTTTTCTGGCAATATTCTTCCCAAACTACATAACTCCTCATCTCTTACCATTAAAGATTGACTAGCTCCCGTATCTCTTAAAATTGTTACTGCTGCACCTGCTCCTCCTGATACACATGAGTAAACTTTACCCACACAAGTAAATTCTTTAAAGAGATCTGGCACCTTCTTATCAATCACTTCTTGATCAGGCTGTACAATCTTTTGTACCTCCTTCGCTTCACTTGGGCTTTCCTTTCCCACTTTAACAAACCCCACTGTCTAATCCTGTTTTACCACATCAGCCTTCCCAGTGCTTTTCTTCCACCACCAACACTGAGGCTTTACATGGTCTAGTTTAGTACAGTAAACACATTTTAAACTTTTCATGTCACTTCCACCCTCCTGGATTCCTTTTTTAATCTCAGGTACACTCTCCTTATTATCTCCCATCAGATCACCTTTGCCTCTGCCACTTGAGAATTTCTCATGTCCCCAGTTTCTAATCCTCACAGGCTGAAACTGATGTCGGAAACCAAGCTTTAATTTATGAACTAATTCATAATCATCTGCCATTTCTGCTGCTAACCTCACAATTTTCACCCTCTACTCTTACCTACTCTCACTACATCAGGAATTGAATTTTTAAACTGTTCAGAAAGTATAATTTCTCTGAGAGCTTCATACATTTGGTCTATTTTCAAAGCCCTTATCCACCTATCAAAATTACTCTGTTTGGTCCTTTCAAACTCCATGTATGTTTGACCAAATTATTTCCTTAAATTTCTAAACCTTTGTCTGTAGGCTTCAGGCACGAGTTCATATGCACCTAAGATGGATTTTATCACCTCCTCATACTTCCCAGATACCTCCTCCGATAGTGATGCAAACACTTCACTAGCCCTACCTACCAGCTTTGATTGAATCAGTAATGCCCACATGTCCTGTGGCCATTTCATTTGTTTAGCTACCTTCTGAAATGAAATGAAAAAGGCTTCTACCTCCTTCTCATCAAACCTTGGCACTGCGTGGACATATTTAAATAGATCCCCACCAAGCCTTCGACTATGACGCTCTTTCTCACTGTCCTCATCACTATCCTCCAACTGTACGTTTCCAATTTTAACTGACTTTCATGTTTCATGGCTATTTTCTGAAGTTCAAACTCTCTCTCTTTATCTTTTTCCCTGATTTGTATCTCCGTTTCTCATTCTTTTTGTTCTGCTAGGGCTATTCTTTCTGTTTTCCTTTTTTCTCTCTCTTTTTCTTTTTCCTCTCTCTCTCTTTCTTTTTCCTCTCTTTCTCTTTCATATTCAAGCTGCTTTAATTCTCTCTCATGTTCCATTTGTTTAATTTGTAACTGAAGTTTTGCTATTTCCAATGAGTCAAACTGTATCTCAGGCAATTTTAAATAATTAGTCACCGCCATAATTACCTCACCTTTTCACATTTTGTCAGGTAATGTTAACTGCAATGTTTTTGCCAACTCTAAAAGCCTGTTTTCAGTCTTTGTCCGTAAGGTAATGCGTGTGACCGTGTCTACCCCAAAAAACTTCAGAGCCTCTGAAAGAGCCATTGTCCACAACACACTCCCTACTTAAAGTGAAATACCACACCTGAAAAGCAATCACAATATGCTCACCCCTCACTATAGAACATAGAACATAGAACAATACAGCGCAGTACAGGCCCTTCGGCCCACGATGTTGCACCGAAACAAAAGCCATCTAACCTACACTATACCATTATCATCCATATGTTTATCCAATAAACTTTTAAATGCCCTCAATGTTGGCGAGTTCACTACTATAGCAGGTGCGGCATTCCACGGCCTCAATACTCTTTGCGTAAAGAACCTACCTCTGACCTCTGTCCTATATCTATTACCCCTCAGTTTAAAGCTATGTCCCCTCGTGCCTGCCATTTCCATCCGCGGGAGAAGGCTCTCACTGTCTACCCTATCCAACCCCCTGATCATTTTGTATGCCTCTATTAAGTCTTTAAGTTCACATATCCAACCCAATAGATAAGATTTTTATCCCGGATGGGCCCCAAATTTGTTATGGGCCAGGGTTTAGAGAACCCCAAAGTGTATCATGGAGTTCACCTGAGCCACAGCTTTTACTAGATTGTGGTATGGGGAGCACACTGCCCACTCTACAGGTGTGGCGCAGCAGAAATTTAAAAGTAATTTTTAAAGCCAAAGTTTTTTTATTCTATGAACTCAGTTAACCTTTTTTAAAACATAGTGTTTAAAACATCTTAGCAACCATCAATTCAAATACACCCCCCAAAGAATACAACATTCTAAGTAATCCTTAAACTTTCCTTTTAACATCCATAAGAAAAAAATCATTTTTACAGAAGAACATCAGGTTTAAATTCTCTACTGAGAGCAGTTATCACTCTCAATTCACCAAATGATCTAGAGATGGTCTTTAGATTGCAGAGAGATCAAACTTACACCTTCTTTGGCTGGCCTCAGCTCCAACACTAAAACAAACCAAAAAACACAGACACACCCAAGCTTTTCCTCAAAGCGAAACTAAAAGGCAGAGCCAGAGCACAGCTCCACCCACACTCTGACATCACTGCAGCCACTTGAACAGACAAACATTTCTTTTTTTAAAAAACATAATATTTTTATTAAGGTTTCTTAACAACACAATTTTTTCCCCTTACAAACAATAACCCCCCCCCGCGTAACAAAATAACGCAAATTCTCCCTGAGCAAGATATATACATGGCAAGATGGTATATTTACATAGCTTTATACACTGGCTCTCGCCCATTCGTGCCAGTTTCCCCCACCCTCCATGTTATCCCCCGCTCATCCTTCCCCTCAAGCAATCTCTCGATTCCCTCCCCCCCAGGGTTGCTGCTGCTGCTGACCGACCTTCCTCTAACGTTCCACGAGGTATTCTAGGAACGGTTGCCACCGCCTGTAGAACCCTTGTGCAGAACCTCTCAAAGCGAACTTAATTCTCTCCAATTTTATGAACCCCGCCATGTTGTTTATCCAGGCCTCCAGGCTAGGGGGCTTCGCCTCCTTCCACAATAGCAAGACCCTTCGCTGGGCTACTAGGGACGCAAAGGCCAGAAAGACAAACATTCCTTAAAGTGACATTCCCATGAAACTATTATGAGAGAAATGTACTCGGAAAACTAATGGAAGAAAGGTGAAGGAGCATATATATGAATCTTTGATTTCTTAGCATGTCATGATAAAGAATCAAAGGGGGGATTGTAGGAGTCGACAGTGAAAGAAAATAGGTACTTAAAATAAAAAATCTACTGGGACTAAACGCTGATATAGAAACAAAGAAAATAGGAGGAGTAAGCCATTCAGCCCTCGAGCCTGCTCCGCCATTCATTTTGATCATGGCTGATCATCCAAATCAATAGCCTTTTTCCGCCTTCTTCCCATGGCAATTGATCTCTTTCGCCCCAAGACCTATATCTTTTAAAAAAATTTAGAGTACACAAATTTTTTCTCCCACTTAAGCGGCAATTTAGCATGGCCAATCTCCCTACCCTGCACGTCTTTTTGGGTTGTGGGGGTGAGACCCAAACAGACTTGGGGAGAATATGCAAACTCCACATGGTCAGTGACCTGGGATCAAACCCGGGTCCTCGGCGCTTTATTTTGGCCTCAACTACTTTGTGGTAGAAAATTCCATTGGCTCTCCACTCTTTAGGTGAAGGAATTTCCCCTCATCTCAGTCCTAAATGGTCTACCTCGTATCCTTAGATGGTGACCCCTGGTTCTGGACCACCAGGAACATCCTTCCTGCATCGCCTGTCATGTGAGAGTACCTTTAAGAAATGGGTGTGTATAAAAATATCTGTAGTGGATGTACCTTTAAGAAATGGGTGTTCATCAGTAATGTCAGATGGGTGGAGCTGGGCTGTCTGTCTGCTTTTCCATTCGCTTTAGGTTGTTTGTTACAGGGTGTGTTTAGTTTTGTTTTAGATTTGGAAAAGCTGCAATCACAGCAAGATGTGTATGAATCTCTGCAAGCTTATGAATGTTCATTTGGTGATTTCAACGTGGTAACTGTTCTCAGTAGTGAAGTTAAACCTGATGTCTTTCTGTAAAGAGGGTTCTTTTTGTCTTATGGATGTTGCAAGGAAAGATTAAGAGTTACTTAGAGAGTACTATATTCATTGGGGGATTTATTGGTGTCGATAGTTGTTAAGATGTTTACTGTGGGTTTATAAAGTGTTAACTGGTTTCATAAATAAACAGTGTTTTAATTTAAAATGATTGTTGAGTCTGGAGAAGGGTGTGTAGATAGCCTGGGTCACATTGAGATCCAAAAAGACGAGGTGTTGGGTGTCTTAAAAAATATTAAGGTAGATAAGACCCCAGGGCCTGATGGGATCTACCCCAGAATACTGAAGGTGGCTGGAGAGGAAATTGCTGAGGCCTTGACAGAAATCTTTGGATCCTCACTGTCTTCAGGGGATGTCCTGGAGGACTGGAGAATAGCCAATGTTGTTCCTCTGTTTAAGAAGGGTAGCAAAGATAATCCAGGGAACTACAGGCCGGTGAGCCTTACTTCAGTGATAGGGAAATTACTGGAGAGAATTCTTCGAGACAGGATCTACTCCCAGTTGGAAGCAAATGGACGTATTAGTGAGAGGCAGCACGGTTTTGTGAAGGGGAGGTCGTGTCTCACTAACTTGATAGAGTTTTTCGAGGAGGTCACTAAGATGATTGATGCAGGTAGGGCAGTGGATGTTGTCTATATGGACTTCAGTAAGGCCTTTGACAAGGTCCCTCATGGTAGACTAGTACAAAAGGTGAAGTCACACGGGATCAGGGGTGAGCTGGCAAGGTGGATACAGAACTGGCTAGGTCATAGAAGGCAGAGAGTAGCAATGGAAGGATGCTTTTCTAATTGGAGGGCTGTGACCAGTGGCGTTCCACAGGGATCAGTGCTGGGACCTTTGCTGTTTGTAGTATATATAAATGATTTGGAGGAAAATGTAACTGGTCTGATTAGTAAGTTTGCAGACGACACAAAGGTTGGTGGAATTGCGGATAGCGATGAGGACTGTCAGAGGATACAGCAGGATTTAGATTGTTTGGAGACTTGGGCGGAGAGATGGCAGATGGAGTTTAATCCGGACAAATGTGAGGTAATGCATTTTGGAAGGTCTAATGCAGGTAGGGAATATACAGTGAATGGTAGAACCCTCAAGAGTATTGAAAGTCAAAGAGATCTAGGAGTACAGGTCCAAAGGGCATTGAAAGGGGCAACACAGGTGGAGAAGGTAGTCAGGAAGGCATACGGCATGTTTGCCTTCATTGGCCGGGGCATTGAGTATAAGAATTGGCAAGTCATGTTGCAGCTGTATAGAACCTTAGTTAGGCCACACTTGGAGTATAGTGTTCAATTCTGGTCGCCCCACTACCAGAAGGATGTGGAGGCTTTAGAGAGGGTGCAGAAGAGATTTACCAGAATGTTGCCTGGTATGGAGGTCATTAGCTATGATGAGCGGTTGAATAAACTCGGTTTGTTCTCACTGGAACGAAGGAGGTTGAGGGGCGACCTGATAGAGGTCTACAAAATGATGAGGGGCATAGACAGAGTGGATATTCAGAGGCTTTTCCCCGGGGTAGAGGGGTCAATTACTAGGGGGCATAGGTTCAAGGTGAGAGGGGAAAGGTTTAGAGTAGATGTACGAGGCAAGTTTTTTACGCAGAGGGTAGTGGGTGCCTGGAACTCGCTACCGGAGGAGGTGGTGGAAGCAGGGACGATAGTGACATTTAAGGGGCATCTTGACAAATACATGAATAGGATGGGAATAGAGGGATACGGACCCAGGAAGTGTAGAAGATTGTGGTTTAGTCGGGCAGCATGGTCGGCACGGGCTTGGAGGGCCGAAGGGCCTGTTCCTGTGCTGTACATTTCTTTGTTCTTTGTACTGTAGATTTCTGTTGCATCACACCTGCAGAGTAGGGCCATGTGCTCCCCATAACCACAATCTATTCAAAGTTGAGGTTTAGGTGAACTCCATGATACACTTTGGGGTTCTCTAAACCCTGGTCCATAACATTACACTGTCTAGTTATGTTAAGAATTTTGTAGATTTCAATGAGACCCCCTTCCCATTCTTCTGAACTCCAGCGAATATAATCCTAACCGACTCAATCTCTCCTGATAAGTCGGCCCCGCCATCAGGGGAATCAGTCTGGTAAACCTTTGCTGCACTCCCTCTATAGCAAGAACATCTTTCTCAGATAAGGAGATGAAAGCTGCACATAATATTCTAGGTGTGGTCTCACCAATGCCCTGTATAATTGCAACAAGACATCCCTGCTCTTGTATTCAAATCCTCTCGCTTTGAAGACCAACGTATCGTTTGCCTTCTTTAAAGCCTGCTGCACCTGCATGCTTACCTTCAGCGACTGGTGTACAAGGACATCTAGGTCTGATTTCACATTCCCCTCCCTCAATTTATAGCCATTCAGATAATAATTTTCCTTCTCATTTGTGCTACCCAAGTGGATAACCTCACATTTATTCACATTAATACTGTATTTGTCAAGCATTTGTCCACTCACTCAGCTTGTCCAATTCACACTGAAACACCTCTGCATCCTCCTTACAGTTCACCCTCCCACCTAGCTTTGTGTCATCTGCAAATTTGGAGATATTACATCTAATTCCCTCATCTAAATCATTAATATATGTGAATAGCTGGGGTCCCAGCACAAGGTCCTGCAGTGCCCCCACCAGTCACTGCCTCCTGCTATTCAGAAAAAGACTGGTTAGTTCCTACTCTTTGTTTCCTGTCTGCTAACCAGTTTTTTATCCATCTTGATGGATTATTGATTCATAGATTTATTTGGTGCCTTTAAGAATTGATTGAGTGCATAGCCACATAATGGAATTATTCACAAGGCCATGAATGTGGAAAGATAGTCACTGATTCAGATAATGAATAATATATTGCCGTATCTGCAGGAATCCAACATTGTTTCATGAAATGTTGCATAAAAGTTTCATGTAATGAATAAACCATTGTTCTTCAGTACATTTAGTAATAAAAATGTATCAAATACTTAGCAACAGCAAGCTGATGCAAGCACCTTATTTTTGTAAGACTGGCGAACGTGGCAGGTGCATGTAGACACTAAATTAATTTGTCATTTGGACATTAGTAAATCTTAAGTAATGACCAATATTTGATGAACAAATCATTTTTCTAAGTGGCAGACAGTTATTTGAATAAATCAGGAAGCCTCAGCTGAGAATTAGAAACCAATGAGAGTAATTGAGGGATTAGACCATTGATAAGAATTTCTTTAAGAATAAGACATCATGATTATGCTTTATGAAATTCTGAACCATCTATTGGTTTCCTAATTTTCTTATATTTTCTTATGCTTTTGTTTCACTCTTTTCATTATGTTCTGACCAGTATATGTGTTATTTTGATTAACGTTTTTGATTTAGTTTTTATGTAAATGAATCAAGGTGAATGATTAGCAAATAAAATTGTATTTTGGACACCTCCAAACAACCGGATCATTGACTCTTATTTGAAGATAAGATAAGAGGTTGTATACATCTCAATCCTGTGCCCTTTAATTTTGTATGCTCCTCTCATATGCGAAAAATTCCAAATAAACCACATCCACTGGCACCTCATCATCAACTCTACTAGTTACATCCTCGAAGAATTCCAGCAGATTTGTCAAGAATAATTTCCTATTCGTACATCCATGGCGACTCTGTCTGATTCTACCACTGTTTTCTAAGTGCTCTGCTATTAGTCCCCTGCAAGTATTCCAGGGTCTTTGGCAGTATTGGTTTTAATTGTGTAAAATTCCTTAACATTCTGAAAATGTCCTAGCGGATTGGAGAACTGCAACTGTAATGATGCTATTCAAGAAAGGAAGGAGACAGAAAGCAGGAAACTATACACCAGTTAGCCCAACATCTGTAATTAGTTAAATCAGACATAATTATTAGACATACAGGGCGCTATTCTCCCCCCCCCCCACGCCGGGTGGGAGAATCGCCGGGGCGCCGCGCGAGTCGCGCCACGCCGCCCCGACCACCGCACGTGATTTTCCCATCCCCCGGGAACCAGGGACGCGCGATTCGCACCGGGCCGCTTGGAGAACCGGTGAGCGGCGATTCTCCGGCCGGATAGGTCGAGCGGCCGCTACGGTACGACAGGTTCCCGCCGGTGTGGTCCACCCCTGGTCGCTGCCGGCGGGAACTCTGCGGGAACGCTGGGGGGGTGGCCTGTGGCGGAGGGAGGGGGCTCCTTCACCGGGGTGGCCTCCGATGGGGTATGGCCCGCGATCGGGGCCCACCGATCGGCGGGCCGGCCTCTCCCACCCCGGGCCTACCTCCTTCCGCGCGCGGCCCCAGAACACCGGCCCCATGTTGGTGAGGGGCCGGCGTGTGTAAGACGTTCCCCGCGTATGCGCAGGATGATGCGCAGGATTGGGCTGCCCAACTGCGCATGCGCGGTTTGGCGCGGCGCCCATTTGGCACCGCGTAAGGACGCTGGAGCGGCGTGAACCGCTCCAGTGCCGTGCTGGCCCCCGCGACGGCGTTCACGACGACGCGAACACTTGGCCTCCATATCGGAGAATCGCTCCCATAGAAAATCACAATATAATCAAACATGGTTTTGTGACTGTAAAACTTGACAATTGTATTAGAGCTCTTTGAGGATGTAGCAGTAAGAGTGGATAAAGGAGAAGCAGTTGATGTAGCCTATTTGAATTTCCAAAAGACATATGATAAGTTATCACAGAAAAAGGTTACTGCACAAGGTATAATTCCTGTTATAGCATGGACATTAGCATGGATGGGCAATTGGCTAAATAATAAAATCAGGATAAATTGGTCATTTTCAGGTTTATAAATGTAACTAGCGTGAAGCCCCAGGGATCACTACTCGGGCCTCAACTATTTACAATCTGCAATGATTTGGATGAAGGGATTTCAGCCAAATTTGCTGATGATGCGAACCCCAGTGTAGCCAACCATCTGGGATGGCCACGTCCCAGTTACAAAATGGACACCTGCAAAGAATGCAGGGAAAATTGGACAATACTAAGAAACAAGCAGGTGCAAGCTCTGTCTGTTGATTAGAACATTAAACTCTCAGACAGGACAGAAACTACCAAGCAATCTACATACTAATGAGCCATCTCCAGGGACAAAAGGGAAACATTTAGATACACAATGTTAAGGCAGACTCCCCGGCGCCAGAAGAAACTAAGACAAAGCAGACCAACAGTCACCCAGGACACGCCCAGCGATCAGGGAACCACCGCTCTATTGGAGGAAGATTGATACAACCAATTAGGAAAGACCCAATTAGTTGAGGCCAAGTTCAAGGCCCGCCCAAAAGCGCGCAAAGCTCTTTTTAGTATAAAAGATATTCCCCAAGGGAGAATCTTCCTTCTTTGGCTTTGGCTCTCAGTGAAGAGAGAGACCTGTCTAGCAGCTGCATCAAACCAAGTAAGTTCCAAGTCAACGCACGCTACGAGATAGACGCTCCTAGTTGCTACCCTGTAAACAGCTCAACCCAGCAGCCTCAGAACCGAGCAACGGCCATTGTTCCTCTGACTGAATGGGCATCCAAAGCTAAGTATAGGCTTTAGTAATAGTGGTAGCTTAGTTTGTAGAGTTTATGCATGAGTAGATTTGACTGTGTGTAAATAAATGAGCATTGCTTTTGAGCTTACTAACTGGTGTATCGAGTCATTGATCAGTATTCGGTTCTGAACCTTGTGGTGGTGTCGAAAGATACCTGGCGACTCTTGAGCAAACGTAATTAAACAGAGCCAAATTAAGAGCCAACCAAAGAGAGCAACATTTACTGGCGACAACTGGCGGGACTTGACTTAGAAGTGGCCTAACCACTCCGAGAGAACCCAAAATTTGAATTGAGAATCCAATTGGGAACAGAAAGAAAAACCACAAGCGTCAAAACAGTACTGATCAAGCCTCTGAGATTCGGAAGTGTGTTAATGCATGCGTACTAACAGGGATACAAGAAAAACCTGAGAGATTTTGTTGCGTAAAACTGTCGGGAGTTTTGTAGGCCGGAAATTAGCGAAAGCCGTACCCGTGTTTACATCACCGCTTTATCACCCCCTGTTCCAAATTCAGTAGAGAACCTAGATAGAGAAAATGGCAATGAAGGCAATGGAACGCCTTATGAACCCCCAGGAATTCGAGGTTGCAGCGACCAGTAGAGTAGGACAATGTCCCGTTTGGGAAGATGAGATCAGGAAATGTCTCAAAGGGAAAGGATGGTCCCTTTGGAGTGAATTCTGCAATAATGAGGAAACAGGACCCGGGAGTATAGGACATACTTGGTGGGAGAACCTGTCAGAGATCCACAAGAAAAGCTTGGGGAAAGCTCGCAAGCCGATGGCAATCGTGTCCTGTTTGGCACAATTGCGAGGCACAGAGGAGGTCGTTAGGACGCTCCGTGGAGTGATAGAGGAGAGAGACAGAAGCAGTGAGGTAGACGTGAGTGAGGTAGAGAAAGAGAATCGAGATTTAAAAGAGCAATTAGCAGCAAAGGACAGAGAAGTGGATGTTGCCAAGAGGGCACATCAGTCTTGTCTCGCGCATTTGAACAGTTTTCAGACGCAATATGATAAGGCCTACCAGGACACGCAACGTGCGGTCTTGGTAAGACAAGAAACAGAACAGCAAGTTGAGAAATTGCAGAAACAATGCAATGATTTAAAAGCAGCCCTACGAGCACTCCATACTTCTACGACGGAACAAAGGCAGAGCTCCGTAGACCACCCAAAGTGCCAGAAGCAAATTGCAGAATTGCAATCTCTGCTTTCCGTTCAAAATGGCTTTCAAAGTACATTAGGACCCCAATTAGATCAAGAAAATGGCCCCGATTGGCAGGAATTGAACGAGACTGCCCATAGATACGTACATGGGACATGCACGCAGGAAAAACCCCAGAAAAGGAAAGCGCCCCAACCCCCAACCGAACAGGCAGAACACATCCCCATGAATCCTGTAACCACACACCGCAGGGCTGCAGGAGAAGGAGAAGCAGACTTCCTTTACACAACCCCGTTAACCGTGACCCAATTATGGGACGCGTGTGTAAAAATTACACTGTTCCTTCCCACTTCAGACCCCCACCAATTTTTCGCCTGAACAAAAAGGAGCAAGTGAAGCTCACAGTTTTGAGCCTCAACCCTTCAGTTGTAGCAGCCCTTCCCGACCCACAGAATGTAGGAGGAGGCACGCTCCAAGAGATGCACACAGCGATCCTTGATGCGATCGGCTTTAACAGAGGAGGAAGTGTAGGCAAAAGAAGATAGAGCACCCAACAGCGTTTGCTGGACGTTTGTGGATTCACTTTACCGCTGGTTTTGGAGAGTTAGCCCGCACCCATTTGTCCCCAGATAATATGGCCAAATGGACCCGAATTCTAGTCTCCCACGCCACAGAAGCAGGACGAAAAGCTTGCGCAAATTATGACCCCTCAGATGAGGCCCACAATGAAAAATGGGTTTTGAAGAGATTGTCCCGCGCTTGGGAACAATCAATCGCAGGCAAAACCGCATTTATAACGCCCGATAAAGAGCAGGCAGAAATGAACCCAGTTAAAGCACACCAGAATCCCGCATGGATAAATGAGGGCAGTAACAGCCCACCCCAGCCCAAAGCTCAGGAATGTTACAACTGTGGACAGCTAGGACACTTTGCACGAGAGTGCAACACGCCCCAGAAGCAGCAGAGAAACCAACAGACAGGCACCCTAAACAGGAATAGGGCAAAGCCGATCCATAGCGTTAGCGCCCGTTCAGAGAATACAGACATGAACGGCACCGACTGACGGTGTTCGAGCTCCCTAACTTGGGTCTGCGACACCCTTTGGGACAAGTCCGGTAGACCGGTAGCAGCAGGCAAAGTCCGGGGACAACCCGTAGAATTTCTTTGGGACACAAGAGGGTCCCGCACCACACTCAATTCCTCCACGATGTTTCAGCGAGACACGTGGCCCATAACAGACACCATTACACTTAGCGGTTTTACAGGCCATTTAAAAACAGGGACACATCACAGCCCCTGTAGCAATACAAATAGGGAACATCGCAACCAAGCACCCCGTAGTTTTAGTTGATCTGCCCCAGACAGCAGAACATATCCTTGGGATCGATTTCATGAGCTCCCATAACCTTTCTTTTGATCCAGTTAACAAGTGTGTTTGGAAAATGGCAAAGGCTGCACGAACCCCCGCCACGCTCACAGTAGGAGAATACGTAAATAGGATTAGCTCAGTAGGAGACTTCTGGTTCGACCCTCGAATCATTAGTGCAGACAAACAGGTTAGGGCAGTCCTGCAGGAACATAAAGCAGCATTTGCACAGCACAAGCACAACTGTGGCAATTTGGCTGGCTTTGTGAACATTACAGGTCCCGACCCTAAACTCCAGAAGCAGTACGGATTTCCCCAGGAAGCAGAGGGAGAAATCTCCAAAGTAAAAGAGAGTTTGTTGGATCAAGGCGCACTCAGATCAGTAGCCTACACAAACAACGCACCAATTTGGCCCATCAGGATCAAGGCGACTGATCCTTGATTACTGGGAAACTGAACAAAGTAACCCCAGCAGCAGCCCCCACCGTAGCCACGAGCCCCGAGACCATGCTCAAACAGGGACTCCAGTCAAAATTTTTTTCGATTTTGGACATTAGTGGTCCATTCCATTGGCTAAAGCGTGCCAGTACAAATTCGCCTTTACATTCCAAGGGCAACAATACACGCGGACGTGCCTTCCACAAGGCTTCCACAACTCCCCCTCCATTTTCCACCGACAGCTGGCAAATGGATGAGCAAATATTCCCTCCCCGATTGTCTGGTCCAGTATGTAGATGACTTGTTACTACAGACAGACACAAAGGGAGAGCACATTTTGCTTCTCGCCGAGCTCCTAGCACTCCTAAAAGAAATTGGTTGTAAAGTCAACACCAAGAAGGTCCAGATTTTAAAAGAAAAAGAGATTTACTGGGGGCAACACGGTAGCATTGTGGATAGCACAATTGCTTCACAGCTCCAGGGTCCCAGGTTCGATTCCGGCTTGGGTCACTGTCTGTGCGGAGTCTGCACATCCTCCCCGTGTGTGCGTGGGTTTCCTCCGGGTGCTTCGGTTTCCTCTCACAGTCCAAAGATGTGCAGGTTAGGTGGATTGGCCATGATAAATTGCCCTTCGTGTCCAAAATTGCCCTTAGTGTTGGGTGGGGTTGCTGGGTTATGGGGATGGGGTGGAGGTGTTGACCTTGGGTAGGGTGCTCTTTCCAAGAGCCGATGCAGATTTGATGGGCCGAATGGCCTCCTTCTGCACTGTAAATTCTATGATAACGGTGATCACTCATGGTAAACACGAGATCGAACACAAGAGAATTGACTCGATCGTCAAATTGCCCCTTCCCCACAACGTCTCAGCCCTCCGGTCATTTTTAGCACTGGTTGGTTACTGCCGAAACCATATTGACGGTTTCGCCAGTAAAGTAGCACCCCTTTCCGACCTTCTCAAGAAACAGGCACCATGTGAATGGCTTCCACAGCATACAGATGCCATGGACGCTTTAAAAAGAGCACTCAGCACAGCCCCCGGACTACAGGTCCCAGATCCACTTTCCCCATATGCGATCAAAGTTGCAAGCACCGACTGAACCCTTTCGGCCGTGCTCCTCCAGGAACGCCATGACCAATTACGCCCCGTAGCATATGCCTCACGCGTGTTAGACCACGTAGAGCAAGGATTTTCTGCCTGTGAAAGGCACCTGCTCGCAGTTTTTTGGGCAGTGCAATACTTTGCATACATTACAGGACTCAACCCCATCTCCATCCTCACAGAACACACCCCAACACAGCTATTGTTAGACGACCGACTTAAAGATGGCACAGTCAGCCAAATCCGCGCAGCCCGTTGGACCCTTCTTTTACAGGGACGGGCCATCACGGTAAAGAGAACCAAAACCCACACATTCCTTGCCGATAATTTGCAGTATGCAGGCACCCCTCATGAATGTGTGATCATCACCACAAGACACATCACAGGCCCATTTATTCCCTAAACACCCCCCAGGAAAACAGGTAGCACACCCCAGAGACCCCAGCCCACAGACACGTGCGCACCCCTGAAGATTTACGTGGATGGCTCCTCCACAGTGTTAAATGGAGAGAGAATTACCGGTTGCGGTATATATGTAGAGGACGCGCAGGGACACGCCCTAGATGAAATTTCATTAAAGTTGCCAGGACACTTAGGCTCGCAGGCAGCAGAGCTGGCAGCGATTGCATATATTGTAGACCACCCAGATTTGTTCCCGACCCCAACAGACATCTATTCGGACATATATATGTATGTCTGTAATAGTTTGACAGAATTCCTACCACTCTGGGAAACAAGAGGATTTGTTTCCGCGGACGGTAAACCCCTACCCTCAGCCCCATTACTCCGCCATATCTTAGAGACAGCGAAGGATAGGAAATACGGAATAATTAAGGTTCGCAGTCATCACCGTTCTTCCCCCCCTGGTAACGTTAAAGCAGACGCCCTAGAGAAGGCAGGCTCCAGGCATGATTATTTTTGGAACCCCCCCGAAAGCACCCCAGTACACGCAGTTCAGGTCTCACAGACCAATATTCAGGATTTAGCGAAGGCCCAGAAAGAGGATGAGAACCTCAGGGAAGTTTTAAAGGGAACCTTCCCAGCCCCGAATTACAAGTTTAAAAATGCAATCACCACACACGACGGTGTGATTTTTAAAGGATGGCATTTATATAGTTCCCAGCCAGGACAGGAACCAGATCATTTGTCAGTTCCATGACAATCATGGACACCAAGGAATTGAACCCACCCTAGCCCACCTCAGACCGCTTTGTTGGTGGCCTGATTTAAAAATTGATGTCACACACTACGTAGAGAATTGTTTAATCTGTGCCCAGAACAATCCGGACAGATATGCTAAAAAGGCTCAATTTAGTCAAACCCGCCCCGTTAATGGACCCTGGACAAATCTCCAGATGTATTATATAGGACCCCTACCCCCGTGCAGAAATGGTTACAAGTATGTGTTGGTGGTCATAGACACCTTCACAAAATGGGTGGAAGCATTTCCATCACAAACTAATACGGCCAAGACAACGGCTAAAATATTAACACACCACATCTTTACAAGATGGGGCCTCCCACGCAGTAGAATCCGATCAAGGCTCCCATTTCACCGGACGTGTAATGAAAAACGTCCTCATGATTTTCGGCATTCGACAAAAGTTCCATATCGCATACCACCCCCCGTCAAGTGGTATTATAGAACGAATGAATAGGACATTGAAAGCCACCCTCAGGAAAATGGTACAGCAAAATAACAGCACCTGGGATTCAGTACTCCCATTTGCTTTAATGATTTTTAAGAAATACGGTATCCACGTCCACAGAATACACCCCCCACACCCTCATGACCGGATGCCCCATGAAAGGCACTGAGTATTTATTAGGGCTGGATTTGGCCAGCCCAGCAGTTACAACCCTCACGCATGAAAATGCGGTTACACAACTAGTACAGAACATAAAGGCAGCCCAACTCGCAGCAGCAGTGAGACTTGGAACCAGGAAGAAACAGAGCAAGGCCTGTTTTGACAAAACAGTACACGCCACTGAGTTTACAGTAGGGCAACAAGTTATGCTTTCCCTTTACAACCCCAGTTCATTCCTTTCCCCCAAATTTTCCGGACCGTACTCCATTTCGGACAAAGTCAGCCCCTCAGTATACAAAATAACCTATCCCAATGGTAAGTCTGCGTGGTTGCATATAAACCAGCTCAAGGCTTATGGCTCACAGAATAACCACACACACCACATCCTGCTCGCAGCAGCAGACATAAGAGCATAAGAATTAGGAGCAGGAGTAGGCCATCTGGCCCCTCGAGCCTGCTCCACCATTCAATGAGATCATGGCTGATCTTTTGTGGACACAGCTCCACTTTCCGGCCCGAACACCATAACCCTTAATCCCTTTATTCTTAAAAAAACTATCTATCTTTATCTTAAAAACATTTAATGAATGAGCCTCTACTGCTTCACTGGGCAAGGAATTCCATAGATTCACAACCCTTTGGGTGAAGAAGTTCCTCCTAAACTCAGTCCTAAATCTACTTCCCCTTATTTTGAGGCTATGCCCCCTAGTTCTGCTTTCACCCGCCAGTGGAAACAACCTGCCCGCATCTATCCTATCTATTCCCTTCATAATCTTATATGTTTCTAGAAGATCCCCCCTCATCCTTCTAAATTCCAACGAGTACAGTCCCAGTCTACTCAACCTCTCCTCGTAATCCAACCCCTTCAGCACTGGGATTAACCTAGTGAATCTCCTCTGCACACCCTCCAGTGCCAGTACGTCCTTTCTCAAGTAAGGAGACCAAAACTGAACACAATACTCCAGGTGTGGCCTCACTAACACCTTATACAATTGCAGCAGAACCTCCCTAGTCTTAAACTCCATCCCTCTAGCAATGAAGGACAAAATTCCATTTGCCTTCTTAATCACCTGTTGCACCTGAAAACCAACTTTTTGCGACTCATGCACTAGCACACCCAGGTCTCTCTGCACAGCAGCATGTTTTAATATTTTATCATTTAAATAATAATCCCTTTTGCTGTTATTCCTACCAAAATGGATAACCTCACATTTGTCAACATTGTATTCCATCTGCCAGACCCTAGCCCATTCACTTAGCCTATCCAAATCCCTCTGCAGACTTCCAGTATCCTCTGCACTTTTTGCTTTACCACTTATCTTAGTGTCGTCTGCAAACGTGGACACATTGCCGTTGGTCCCCAACTCCCCGTTATCTACCGCACTGTTAATGTCCTCAAAAAATTCCACTAAATTAGTTAGGCACGACCTGCCCTTTATGAACCCATGCTGCGTCTGTCCAATGGGACAATTTCCATCCAGATGCCTCGCTATTTCTTCCTTGATGATAGATTCCAGCATCTTCCCTACTACCGAAGTTAAGCTCACTGGCCTATAACTACCCGCTTTCTGCCTACCTCCTTTTTTAAACAGTGGTGTCACGTTTGCTAATTTCCAATCCGCCGGGACCACCCCAGAGTCTAGTGAATTTTGGTAAATTATCACTAGTGCATTTGCAATTTCCCTAGCCATCTCTTTTAGAACTCTGGGATGCATTCCATCAGGTCCAGGAGACTTGTCTACCTTTAGCCCCATTAGCTTGCCCATCACTACCTCCTTGGTGATAACAATCCTCTCAAGGTCCTCACCTGTCATAGCCTCATTTCCATCAGTCACTGGCATGTTATTTGTGTCTTCCACTGTGAAGACCGACCCAAAAAACCTGTTCAGTTCCTCAGCCATTTCCTCATCTCCCATTACTAAATCTCCCTTCTCATCCTCTAAAGGACCAATATTTGCCTTAGCCACTCTTTTTTGTTTTATGTATTTGTAGAAACTTTTACTATCTGTTTTTATATTCTGAGCAAATTTACTCTCATAATCTATCTTACTCTTCTTTATAGCTTTTTTAGTAGCTTTCTGTTGCCCCCTAAAGATTTCCCAGTCCTCTAGTCTCCCACTGATCTTTGCTACTTTGTATGTTTTTTCCTTCAATTTGATACTCTCCCTTATTTCCTTAGATATCCACGGTCGATTTTCCCTCTTTTTACCGCCCTTCCTTTTTGTTGGTATAAACCTTTGCTGAGCATTGTGAAAAATCACTTGGGAGGTTCTCCACTGTTTCTCAACTGTTTCACTATAAAGTCTTTGCTCCCAGTCTACCTTAGCTAGTTCTTCTCTCATCCCATTGTAATCTCCTTTGTTTAAGCACAAAACTCTAGTGCTTGATTTTACCTTCTCACCCTCCATTTGTATTTTAAATTCCATCATATTGTGATCGCTCCTTCCGAGAGGATCCCTACCTACGAGATCCTGAATCAATCCTGTCTCATTACACAGGACCAGATCTAGGACCGCTTGTTCCCTCGTAGGTTCTATTACATACTGTTCTAGGAAACTATCGCGGATACATTCTATAAACTCCTCCTCAAGGCTGCCTTGACCGACCTGGTTAAACCAATCAACATGTAGATTAAAATCCCCCATGATAACTGCTGTACCATTTCTACATGCATCAGTTATTTCTTTGTTTATCATTGAATTTACAGTGCAGAAGGAGGCTAATCGGCCCTTTGAGTCTGCACCAGCTCTTGGAAAGAGCACCCTACCCAAACTCAACACTTCCACCCAACACCAAGGGCAATTTGGACATTAAGGGCAATTTATCATTGGCCAATTCACCTAACCCGCACATCTTTGGACTGTGGGAGGAAACCGGAGTACCCGGAGGAAACCCACGCAGACACGGGGAGGTCGTGCAGACTCCGCACAGACAGTGACCCAAGCCGGAATCGAACCTGGGACCCTGGAACTGTGAAGCAATTGTGCTATCCACAATGCTACCGTGCTGCCCTTGAGAACAAATAAATCTACACTATCATTTTACTGTAATCCATGTACCTATCCAATAGCTGCTTGAAGGTCCCTAATGTTTCCGACTCAACTACTTCCACAGGCAGTGCATTCCATGCCCCCACTACTCTCTGGATAAAGAACCTACCTCTGATATCCCTCCTATATCTTCCACCTTTCACCTTAAATTTATGTCCCCTTGTAATGGTTTGTTCCACCCGGGGAAAAAGTCTCTGACTGTCTACTCTATCTATTCCCCTGATCATTTTATAAACCTCTATCAAGTCGCCCCTCATCCTTCTCCGTTCTAATGAGAAAAGGCCTAGCACCCTCAACCTTTCCTCGTAAGACCTACGCTCCATTCCAGGCAACATCCTGGTAAATCTTCTTTGCACCTTTTCCAAAGCTTCCACATCCTTCCTAAAATGAGGCGACCAGAACTGTACACAGTACTCCAAATGTGGCCTTACCAAAGTTTTGTACAGCTGCATCATCACCTCACGGCTCTTAAATTCAATCCCTCTGTTAATGAACGCGAGCACACCATAGGCCTTCTTCACAGCTCTATCCACTTGAGTGGCCACTTTCAAAGATGTATGAACATAGACCCCAAGATCTCTCTGCTCCTCCACATTGCCAAGAACTCTACCGTTAACCCTGTATTCCGCATTCATATTTGTCCTTCCAAAATGGACAACCTCACACTTTTCAGGGTTAAACTCCATCTGCCACTTCTCAGCCCAGCTCTGCATCCTATCTATGTCTCTTTGCAGAAGACCGACAAAGATGAAGACAACCTTCGTGTTCACATGGATCTTAGCAGGACCCCTTCAGTTGCGCGCAGACGCTACCCCCCTGACCCCTACCACACAAACCATAAATGATTCTCACCCCTGTAATACACGAAACCCCGAGATAACTAGCCCAGCAACAGCTAGCAATACCCCAACCTGGTGTGATAAGTTTATCACCTGGTACTCACTCTCATATGTAGTCGAAGCACTCTTATTACTGGCGATACTTTGCAGTGTCGTGCATTTAGAGGTAGGAAATGGCGAAAGAGAGCATATCGCTCTCGCACCCCGGTATACAGGTTTAAGCTCCCCATTTTCGGATTTCACCAGACCACCGAACCCATTGGGACGGATTAAAGAGCATCCATTTGTTTAATGTATTCTGGCCATGACTGCCAGGCCAGAGAAATTTGTGTCCTGCTATTTTATACAGTTTAAGATGTATAGATTATTTTTGGATTGTTTGAATGAGGATAGTGTTGGCCATGCTAAATTGCCCTTAGTGTCCAAAATTGCCCTTAGTGTTGGGTGAGGTTACTGGGTTATGGGGATAGGGTGGAGGTGTGGGCTTGGGTAGGGTGCTCTTTCAAAGAGCCGGTGCAGACTCGATGGGCCGAATGGCCTCCTTCTGCACTGTAAATCTATGATTCCGAAGCCTAACCTGGTCCTTGACCCTCAGATGGGTCTCCTGCAACAGCACCACGTGGCTCTCTAGATCTTTAAATGCGAAAAGGCTTTTGCCCTCTTCATTGGTCCACCCAACCATGGCACGTTACCATTCGGATTGGGGGTCGCTCTCCGCCCCTCCACCTATCAGCCATGACCGCCCCGTGTGGCATTCCTGGAACCCCTGCCAACTGCTTAAGCCCACCGTCCTCCTAAAATGGCACCCAGCCCCGCCCCATGAATGGGACCAAGCTCTACCCCTAGACACCGTCAACCAACTACCCCTACACCCCCATCCCAGAAACCCCCCAACCACTTCCTCTCGAAACCACTCCTCTCTGCCTACTTCCCATCCCCCCACCATTCAGAGTTCCTAGGCCCGTCAAAGCCGGTTTGCCAGCACAAAGAACCCCCCCCTCCCCACACCCAACCATTCTAAACAACCCAACATGTCAAACACCAAACCAAGGGAAAAAATCCCGACTCTTTATTCCACACCCCCAAATCAACCCCTCCCAACTACAATATAAGAAATCAAAGTCCAAACTCAGTTCAGTCCCAGTCCTTCAGCCCTCACGAAAGCCTGCACCACCTCCGCTGTCTCAAAGAAATGGTCCTTGGAGTTGTACTTAACTCTCATCTTCGCCGGATAGATCACCCCGAATGCCACATCGCTCTTGTAAAGCACTGCCTTCGCCCTATTAAAGTATTTTCCATGTCATGCCGCCTCATAATTTTACGTGATTCAATAAATCACCTCTCATTCTTATAAACTCCACAGAGTATAGGCACTCCATCATCATCTCTGGCTATATCCTGTGCCACTAACACAAAAGACCTGCCAAAGGGATGAGACACAGTCAGGAGGGAGTTGTCGTGGGAATCCTCAATATTGACTCTGGACCCCATGAAATCTCATGGCACCCAGTCAACCTTCAGCAACGAAACCTCTTGTTGGTTACCACCTATCGTCCCCACTCAGCTGATGAATCAGTACTCCTCCATGCTGAACACCAGTTGAAAGATGCATGGAGAGTGGAAATGGGTGGGGAACTTAGCACAGAACCCCTACAGTGCAGCAGGCGGCCATTCGGCCCATCGAGTCTGCACTGACCCTCCGAAAGAGCACCCCACCTAGGCCCACAGCCCTGCCCTATCTCCATCATCCCACCTAAACTGTACATCTTTGGACACGAAGGAGAATTTTAGCATGGCCAATCCACCTAACCTGCACATCTTGGACAATAAGGGGCAATTTTAGCATGGCCAGACGACCTAACCTGCACATCTTTGGACTGTGGGAGGAAACCCATGCGGACACGGGGAGAAAGTCTAAATTCCACACAGAAAGTCACCCAAGGCTGGAATTGAACCTCGGTTCCTGACACTGTGAGACACTGTTCCACCCAAAAGTCAATGTTCTTCACCAAAAGTGGCTCGTTAGTAGCACTGCTGACTGAGCCATGAAGGGCATAACTGCTAGATTGGATCTGTGGCATGGGATGGGGAAAGAAGCTACTTGACCTCGTCCTCATCTTCCGACCTGTCATAGGTGCATCTGTCCATGATAGTATTGGTAGGAGTAACCACCGCACAATTCAATTCACTCCATGTGATATCAAAAAACAGTTGAAGGCACTGGATACAGCAAAGACAACATTCCAGCAAAAGTACTCAAGACATGTGCTCCATGTATTGTTATGCTCTTGACGTAGCATAAGCTGCTTCCTTGATGTGCACTCTGACAAAGGTTCAGACTTGGAGATAGCTTCAACACATTTATTAAACTATTAACAATTCTCCTACTTGGATTCGACTCTCCTGTTAATCCTGCTATAGCTACTCAGACTAACTAACCAGTCTGCTACAATCCACATGGTGGGTGTGGTGTGTTTCAATCAACCCTGTCTGTACTCACTAAGTGTCTCCACTGGAAAGAGGAAGATCATGTGTGCTGTGTCTTTATATATGGGTAGCCCCCTTGTGGTAGTGTCACCTGTGTGTGTGTCTTGACTGCCCATTGGTCGTGTCCTATCTTACTGACCTATTGATTGAATGTCTGTATGTCATGATGTCTCTGGTGCTCCCTCTAGTGTCTAACTAGGTGTAGTGTGTTCACATTAACCCCTTGTGTATTTAGTGATGCATATCACCACATCCCCCCTTTTTTCGTGTTACATATTTTCTGTACAGTATTAAAGAAAATTGAACAAAAACAGGTAGATAAGTGATGCTATGTACAAGTTATGATGACTGTGATGAATATACAATAGTATACAAGACCAAATAATAGTTGTGATGACTTTGAGGATAAGACAATACAAAATAAAAGTTATGAGTCCAAAGTTCATGAACTTATATGGTCTGGTATAGAAGTATCAATAGTGACGTTGTCATTCCCTTGTAAACGCCGTCAGTGTCCTGGTGTTTGGTCATCAGGAGTTGTTCAAGTGCTCAAATCACTTCATTGACTGATTTGGAGTCTGTTTCATTCTTGATGGCATCTGTCCTGAAAGCCAGGTTGCCTGTTGGTAGTGCAGCAAACGCGAATTGGTAAGATGCATCGTCCTGCCATGGTATGTCATTGTACTGAGCTGAGCAGTAACAGTGTCGCTCATTTGCAGAGTTGTACCATGTCGTACCAGTCGTAGTTCCATTGTTGTTGTTTTTGTTGTGCTTGTTGTCAACGTTGTTGGCTCTGGTACGCTTCGTGTCGTTGTCTTTGTTGTTGTTTGTGTAGATTTTGTTGTTGAGTTTGTTGCGCTCAATGACCATACCGAGTGGATTGTATGAGTCCTTCACACAGTTACTTGTGTCAGCGACCTTTGTGGCATCTGCTGTTTCCTTGAGCGTGCCGTCTCTGATTCCGCGGCGCTCCCCGTCTGGAGTCATGTCCGGCTTACTTGAATCAGCTTTGGCTTGTCGATGCTCCCCGTCTGGAGTCTGGTCTGTTTCACCTGAGTCAGTTTTGGCTTGTCGATGCTCCCCGTCTGCAGCCCTTTCAGGTTCACTTGAATCTTCTGAGGTTTCTTGATGCTCTCCGTCCAGAGTCAAAACGTTCAGGAATGCATTTTCTTGTTGAGAGGGTCGAGCGGATGAGGTTTGAATTAACGTGGTGTCACTGGAGTCACCAGTAGTCTCACCGTGATTGTCGAATGCCTCTATACACTCTAGCTGAGGTATGTCACGTTGCATATCTGGTGTGGGAAATGGGATGCCTTCATCACTTGTCGCAGTGGGTAGAACCTCAGTGTCTTCTTGCTTTGCTCTTGAGCTTGGTAGACTGTCATAGTCTGCTTGCTGTTCACTTGAGCGTGGCAGACTGTGATAGTCTTCTTGTTGTACACTTGAGCATGGTAGACTGTCATTGTCTGCTTGCTGTACACTTGAGCGTGGCAGACTGTCATAGTCTTTCTGTTGTTCACTTTAGCGTGGCAGATTTGCATTGTCTGCTGCTGGTTGCTCAGAGGAGGTTGCTAGACCCTCATGGTCTTGTTCATGCACCCATCCATCATGGAGTCTGTCCACGAGCTCACTTTGGAGGCTTGTGTCACTCCCTCTGTGGAGTCTTGCAGCGTTCTCTGTGTGGAATCGTGCATTGGTCTCGTTGTGGAGACTATCATCACTTCTTGTTCATGCAAGGACTGCGCTCTGGAGTCTTGCATTGCTTCTATCGTGGAGGCTGTCCACAAGCTCGCTGTGGAGGCTTGTGTCACTGGAGTCACTTTTTGTGTGGAGACGGGCAGTTGTCTCGCTGTGGAGTCTTTCATCGCTTTGTGTGTGGAGGCTGGGACCCTTCGTGGTGCGTGGACCACTCTCTGTGTGGAGTCGGGGACTCTTCGCGGTGCGTGGACCACTCTCTGTGAGGCGTCGGGGACTCTTCGCGGCGCGTGGACCACTCTCTGTGTGGCAGCAGGCCGCTCTCTGTGGGCTTGTACCGCTCTCTGTCTCTTGGCGTCAGGCCGCAGCATAATCCTGCACTCACGAGTCGGGATGTCATATATGCTGGGCTGAGGATTGCCCAATCCAAAGAACTCGTCGTCGGGGTCTTCAATGTGGTTCCGATTTGGTACTGGGGTCGCCACGTCCAAAGATGAAATCTTCGTCTGAGTCGTAGTCTTCTAGGACCATATCATCTTCTAGGGCAGTGCTAACTGCTTGTTGCAGGGTTCTGCGGAGGTTACTTTCAGCTACTGGTCGAAGTTCAGGTATTGTGCTGTCGTTCCAGGTGAAAGAATTGTGTTTTACGGCTTGAAATCTTTTTTTCACCTTTTTTCGGGCATTGCCCCTTTAAGTTGGCGTGATCCGGGGCCTCTGACGTCATGACGCTTGTGATGTAGAGCTTAGGAAGCGATTGCGCGTGCGTATATCGCTGTTCCTGTACTTGGGGCCTTTTCGCAGTTGCGCATGCGCGGCTTCTCGCGCATGCGCAAACGGACCATCCCGTTCTGTGCGCTCTTCGCGCAACTGCGCATGTGCGGCTCCTTTTCCAAGATGGCTGCATATCAAAACTGCCGTTTTCTGCAATGGAAAGCCTACCTTCGCCTCGTGGTCAGTACTGGCGCCTCTTTTACTGTTTTTTCTTGTATGTTCCTCGCAGAATTCTTGGAATTTGTCTATTAACAATTCTCCTGTTTGGATTCAACTCTCCTGTTAATCCTGCTATAGCTACTCAGACTAACTAACCAATCTGCTACAATCCACGTGGTGGGTGTGGTGTGTTTCAATCAACCCTGTCTGTACTCACTAAGTGTCTCCACTGGAAAGAGGAAGATCATGTGTGCCGTGTCCTTATATATGGGTAGCCCCCTTGTGGTAGTGTCACCTCTGTGTGTGTCTTGACTGCCCATTGGTCGTGTCCTATCTTATTGACCTATAGGTTGAATGTCTGTGTGTCATGATGTCTCTGGTGCTCCCTCTAGTGTCTAGCTAGGTGTGTTCACATTAACCCCTTGTGTATTTAGTGATGCATATCACCACACTCCAGAACTACTTGCACACTTAGCCAAGCTGTTTCAGTACAGCTACAACATTGGCAATGTGGAAAATTGCCCAGTTATGTACTGTACACAAAAAGCAGGACAGATTCAACTGGCCTCATTAGTCTACTCCTGATCAACAGAAAAGTGCTGAAAGGTGTCATCGACAATGCTATCCAGCGGCACTTACTCAGCAATAACCTGCTCACTGAAGCTCAGTTTTGGTTCTGGCAGGGCCACTCAGCTTCTGACCTCATCACAGCCTTGGTCCAAACATGGCGGGCAGCACGGTAGTACAAGTGGATAACCCTGTGGCTTCACAGCGCCAGGGTCCCAAGTTCGATTCCCCGCTGGGTCACTGTCTGTGCGGAGTCTGCATGTTCTCCCCGTGTCTGCGTGGGTTTCTTCCGGGTGCTCCGGTTTCCTCCCACAGTCCAAAGACATGCAGGTTAGTGGATTGGCCATGATAAATTTGCCCTTAGTGACCAAAAAGGTTAGGAGGGTTATTGGGTTACGGGGATAGGGTGGAAGCGAGGGCTTAAGTGGGTTAGTGCAGACTTGATGGGCCGAATGGCCTCCTTCTGCACTGTATGTTCTGTATGGACAAAAGAGCTGAACTTGAGAGGTAAGGTGAGAGTAACTTAACTGCCCTTGGCATAAATGCAGCATTTGACGAAGTATGGCATCACAGATCCCTAGCTCCACTGGTTCGAGTAATATCTAGCACAAAGGAAGATGGTTGTGGTTGATGGAGGTCAATCATTTCAATTCCTCAAGTCAGAGAACAACATTGCAGGAGATTTTCAGGGTAGTTTCCTCAGTCTGGCCATCTTTAGCTCTGTGATCAATGACCTTCCTTCCATTATAAGGTCAGAAGTGGAGATATTAGCTGATGATTGCACAATGTTCAGCACCATTCATGACTCCTCAGTTACTGAAGAGTCGTGTCCATGTGCAGCAAAACCTGGATCAGAATTTTTCGCCCGTTGGGCACACATACTTGGCATGCCTGAAAGCGGACTCAAAATGTGCTCCTGGCCGCGATCGGCCATCGAGCAGAATTTCATGCTGGCTGGTCAGTTAATGGCCAGTGCAGAAAATGCAAGGATGAAGGAAAAAATGAAATGAGAAAATTAAAGCGAGGGCATGAAAAATATTAGCAGGCAAGATTAACGAAAACGCAAAGATGTCTGACCAGTATATAAAGAGCAAATGTATAGTTAAGGAAAAAATACGACCTATCAGAGATGAAGAAGGGAACTTGTGTGAAGATGCAGAGGCTATGGAAAGAGATTTAAATAATTTTTTTGTCTCAGTATTCACAAAGGAAAGGGATGATACACATATAGTAATCCAAGAGGAGCAGTGTGAAATATTGGATAAAATAATCATAACGAGAGAGGAGTGTTAGAGTAGTTGGAATCCTTGAAAGTGGATAAGTCGCCAGGGCCGGGTGGATTGTTTCCTAGGCCGTTGAAGGTGGTCAGGGAGGATATAGCAGTTGCTCTGAGGATTATTTTCCAATCTTCACTAGATACAGGAGAGGTGCCAAAAGACTGGCGGAATGCAAATGTGGTCCCGCTGTTTAAAATGGGTACAAAGGAAAGATCAAACATTTATAGGCCAGTTAGTCTTACTTTAGTGGTGGAAAAATTGTTAGAATCAATCCAGAGAGATGGATAAACTGTCGCTCAGAAAGGCAAGGACTAGTCAGGGATAGTCACATTGGTTTTGCTAAGAGAAGGTCATGTCGTACAAATTCGATTGAATTCTTTGAGGAAGTGACAGGAAGGATCAATGAGGGTAATGCAGTGGATGTTGTCTACATGGATTTTAGTAAGGCATTTGACAAGGTCCCTATTGGCAGACTGGTCAAAAAAGTAAAAGCCCATGATAAAGGGTAATGTGGCGAATTGGATTTAAAGTTGGCTCAGTATCAGGAAACAAACAGTAATGATCGATGGCTGTCCTTGCGAATGGAAAGATGTCTCAAGTAGTGTTCTGCATGGTGTAGCCATCTGGGATGGACACTTCCAACTAGGTACAGGGAAACTCGCAAAGCCTAGCGGGTAAAATGGACAAGCCAAGACTCAAGGCAGGCTCAGAGCCTGAAATGCATATTTGTAAGCAAGAAGTCCAGAGGTTTCGAAACTCCATCCAATTAGCAATTTAATGGGGCCGATTAGCATTTGATGGCCCGGCTTCACCTAAACAAAGGACTGGTACTCGAGCGACCAGGACAGTCCCAGACATTTTGGCGCCACTCCCTGTTCAAGGGAAACGCAAACAACGGGGTCAGTGACCGCTTGGGACACGCCCAGCCATCCAGATCCCCGCCCACTTATTGGTTAAGAATCGAACGGAGTGATCAGGGGGTCCAATTAATGGGGTCCAAACTGGAGGACCGTCCAAAAGAGTGCGAAAACCCCAAAGTATAAGAAGAAGAGTCCGCCACATGTTCGCCCTCTCTTGGTCCCGGTTACGGCCATCTCCAAGTACAGCAACACCAGAAGCAAGTACAAGTTCAAGGCTCGCTACCAGACGGATGAGCCTAGCTAAGCAGCAGTTATTCCTTCGGACTCGATAGATCCAGAATCGAACAGCGACCACTGTTTTCTGACCTAAGCCGGGTGCCCGGAGTTAAGTACAGATTGTCTTAGTCGATAAGTGTAGTTAACTAGTAGTGTTTATGTTGCATGACTAATTGTGTGTAAATAAAGTACCCTTGACCTTGAACTAACTAACTGGTGTTTGGCTCTTTGATCGATAGCCGGTTGAAACTTGTGGTGGTATCATTTGATACCTGGCGACTCTAAGCATTAGGACATAGATAACATAGAAAGGGCAAATTCACTGATTGCCATAATTGGAACAGAGCCACAGAAAGGACAGAGAAAAGAGTATAGGAAAAGGAAGCACAACAATGGCTTGGTGTTGGGACCCCTGCTGTTTGTTTTATATATTAACGATTTGGACTTGAATGTGGGGGGCACAATTGGGAAATTTGCAGACGACACAAAAATTGGCCATGTAGTGGATAGTGTAGAGGATAGCTGTAAGCTCCAAAATGAATGAGATCGATTGTTGGAGTGGCCAGGAAAGTGGCAGATGAAGTTCAACTCTGACAAGTGTGAGGTAATGCATTTAGGGAGGTCAAACATTAAAAGGGAATACACAATAAATGGGAACATATTGAAAGGGTATCACCCCCTCCCCACATCTCCCTCTGTCACATCTTACCCTCCCAAACCTCCCATTCCCCAACACCTGGGTAGCACGGTAGTACAGTGGGTAACACTGCTGCTTCACAGCTCCAGGGTCGGATGCTCGATTCCCGTCTTGGGTCACTATCTGTGCGGAGTCTGCAGTTCTCCCAGTGTCTGCGTGGGTTTCCTCCGGGTGCTCCGGTTTCCTCCCACAAGTCCCGAAAGACGTGCTGTTAGGTAATTTGGACACTCTGAATTCTCCCTCAGTGTAACCGAACAGGCGCCGGAATGTGGCGACTAGGGGATTTTCACAGTAACTTCATTGCAGTGTTGATGTAAGCCTACTTGTGACAATAAAGATTATTATATTATTATTATAATGACCAGAACTGTGCACAATACTCTAGTTGTGGACTCACCAGTGCCTCGTGTCTCAATGTTTGTATTCTATGCCTCTGCCAATGAAGGAGAGCATTCCATATGCCTTCTTTACAATCTTATCTACCTGTACTGCTACCTTTGGAGACCTGTGCACTTGCAAGCAAATTTCTCAAGGATAAAGTAGGTTGAGTCTCATCTTACTTTAAATATATTTCTATGAATATAGATAAGGCTCACCTGCAAGATCATCTTCATCTTCACTGAAAACACTGGGATTAAATATAGACATATTGATGAAGTCCATTGTTAGCTTGCGTACCTCTGGTAGGTAAATAGTCATTTGTCTGGGCTGAAGATGGAGCAAGCTGGTTTTGTAGATTACTAAGAATGACAAGATGATTATTGTTAATTATATGCACTTCTAAAAATGCTAAAGCATAGAATAAATTACATTAAAGCTGAAAATAAACAGGAAAATATTTATCAGAAAAACAAGAAAATATTGGACAATCTCAGCAGGTCTGACAGCATCTGTGGAGAGCAAAGGGAGCTAATGTTTCGAATCTGGATGACTCTTTGTCAAAGCTGGAAAATATTTATCTCTATCCAAAGCCACCGAAACCAAGTTACCTCAATTGATATTTTGCTGACTTTTCTGTTGGGAGTTTGACTACCCAACCACAGAACTACACTTTCAAAAGTGTTTGAGTACATCTTGAGAATGGGAACGGTGCTGTAGAGATACAAATCTACCTCTGTCTTCCCTACTTTCAAATTATTGCAAAAAATGGGTAACACACATTCCCCTGAAGTAGAACTTTAATATATATTTGAGACCATCTTTCAGGGAGTTAGCGTTACTTGTGGTAATTAGCTTCATTTTTTAATATAGAATATAGATTTGCTCAGTTTCTGTGGAAAATTGGCCCTATTTTGTCAAAATAGTCAGCTATTTACAGCACGGAAATCAGCCATTTGGACATTATGCCGGCTCGATGTGAAGCAATCCTGTGAATCCCACTCTTTCGCTTGATTCCCATAGCTCTGCAAGTTTATTTTGTTCAAGATTCCATCCAATTTCCTTTTTAAGTCATTGATTGTTTCCACTTTCATCACTCTTGACAAATACATGAATAGGATGGGAATAGAGGGATACGGACCCCGGAAGTGTATAATGTTTCAGGTTAGATGGACAGCATGGTCGGCGCAGGCTTGGAGGGCTGAAGGGCCTGTTCCTGTGTTGTACTTTTCTTTGTTCTTGTGGGCAATGTAGTGATCTGTGTATTGTATATACATAAGGGGTTAATGTATAGTCATTACAGTTAAATGATCGCTAGAGGGCAACACTAACAGGGAGTATAAAAACAGACTCATTCTGTTTTCCCGCCTCTCTTTGTGTGTCTTGTGACTAGAGACCAGAGGTGTAGTTAGCTCAGAGTGCAAGTATAATTAATCACAGTTTATTCTAGTTCTATCTTGTTTAATTTAATAACTAGTAAAAGTATTAAAGAATCGAACTCACAAGTTAATTGATTAGTTACTCAATAAATTATTTGCTTTCATTGGACGACTTTGAGTATTCATCATCATCAAGTTAATAAACAAATGAATAACATATCGGTATAAACAAATGAGTAACATATATTACTCCAAGTAATATAACATGCAACAAGTTCCAGTAACTGCTGCTGGGCCCATTGATTTATTGTGAAATTGGTCAATTGCATTAACCTGCATCCACTGAAATTAAGAAGAATGAGACGTGATCTTACTGAGGCATGTAAGATGCAGAGTGGACTTGACAGAGTGGATACCTGAAGGGTGTTTTCTCTTATGGGAGAGACTAGAACTAGGGGGCATAGTTTAAGAATAAGAAGGCTCTATTTTAAGATGGAAATTAGGAAAATTTATTTCTCTCAAAGGATCATTAGTTCATGGAATTCTCTTCCCTAGAAAGTGGTGGAGGCTGGCTCATTGAACTTATTCAAGGCTGAGTTAGATATAACAAAGAAGGACAAAGAACAAAAAAAAGTACAGCACAGCAACCTGCCCATTGGCCCTTCAAGCCTGTACCGATCATGATTCCCGAACTAAAAAAACCTCCTGCCCTTCCTCAGTCCGTATCTGTCTATCTCCTCCCTATTCATGTACCCACCCAGATGCCTCTTAAATGTTGATAATGTGCCTGATTCCACCATCCTCTGGCAGCGTGTTCCAGGCACCCACCGCTATCTGCGTGAAAAACTTCCCCCGCACATCTCTCTTAAACTTTCTCCCTCTCACCTTGAATCTGTGCCCCCTTGTAATTGACATTTCCACCCTTCGAGAAAGCCTCTGATTATCCACCCTGCCTATGCCTCCCATAATTTTGTAGACCTCTAACAGGTCTCTTGTTAGATAAGGGAGTCAAGTTTATTGGGTTGGGGGCAGACAGGAAAGTAGAGTTGAGACAGCAACCAGATCAGCCATGATCTTATCAAATGGCAGAGCAGCCTTGAAGGGTTGAATGGCCTACTCCATTGTATTTGCTGATGGCTAAGTGATGGCAGATGTGGTTCAAACAAAATTGAACCATTAATTGTATTTTGTTACGTGAGAAATGCAAAGCTGATTTGACAGCTCTTACTCGCTTGCTCTCACATCCTAATTGAAATAGCACATCATTTCCCTATTACAACGTAATAGCTATAGGATTGGGACTTCCGGTGACGGCGGGCGGGAGGCGGCCGCACAATGGAGGGCTCCCGTTCGGGAACGGCATTTTCGGGGCTTTAAGCCCGGTCCCAGGGTCCACGGAGGCGGCAGAAGCAGGGAGAAGGCACGGAGGAGGCACAGTGAAGACACAGGAGGAAAAAAAAATGTCGATGGTGAGCAAAAAAATGGCCGAAAAAAAACAGCTGAAGGTCCGTCGGGGAGTGGAAAGGTCACCGCGGGGTCACCAAGGAAAATGGAGGCTGGAGCACCAGGGAAGGCCGCACTGCTTACGGCTGAAGAAATAACTAAGGTGATGGCTGCGGAATTTGAAAAGCAGTTGGCGCAGATTGCGAAATGCATGGAGACGGTGAGGAAGGAGATGAGGGCGGTTTTGAGTGTGCTGGTGGAGGAGGCGGTTTCCCCGGTGAGGACGGAGGTGGCGAGTGCAGTGGCGGAGGTGCGAGAGCAAGGGGAGGTGCTGAAGGAAGTGGAGGAGACGTTATTGCAGCACGGTGATCAACTTGCCTCGATGGGGAAAGAGGTGCGGAAGGTGGTGGACACTAACAAGGATCTGCGAGGAAAAATGGAAGACCTGGAAAACAGATTCAGGCGACAGAATTTGAGGATTGTGGGGCTGCCCGAAGTAGTTGAAGGACCAAAGCCGACTGAGTATTTTGCCGCGATGCTGGCAAAACTATTGGGGGAGGGGGAGGATCCCTCCCGATATGAACTGGATCGGGCTCATCGGTCGTGGAGGCCTGTACCAAAGGCGAGTGATCCGCCAAGGGCAGTGACTCTGTGCTTTCGTAGGTACAGTGTGAAGGCGAAGATCCTGAGCTGGGCCAAGCAGAAGCGGGTGATGCAGTGGCCTGGAGCTGGTATACGTGTATACCAGGACTTTACGGTGGAGCTGGCAAGGAGGCGGGCTGCCTTCAACCGGGTGAAGAGGGCACTGTGCGGTGCGGCATTGTATATCCAGCGAAGCTGAGGGTGACTTACAAGCTCAGGGACTTTTATTTTGGAACAGCGGAATCAGCGGAGGAGTTTGCGAAAGCAGAAGGACTGTGGCAGAATGGCCATGTGCCGATGTAACCTCATGACTGTATTTTCTTCTTTTTTGTATCACTGCGCGCGGGTGAAGAGGCTAAAGGAGCCAATGTGGTATATATTTGGACAAGGGAAGGGACGGAACTTTCACTCGAAACAAGGGTTCTTTGGGGTGTAGGTGGATATGCGGGGTTTGTGTGCTAAAAGGGGACCTTTGGGCTTTCCTAGGGCCGGGCAAGTGGGAAAGGGACCCGGGCGGGGGGCCTCCACGCTGGTCGGTTTAAGCCGGCCAGTGAAGGGGAGTGAGGTGGGGGGGAGGGGCTGCGGCCATCGGAGCCTGGCAGAACAGGGTCCAAGTGGTCTAGCCGGGGTGGAAAGTTGGGGGGAAGGAACCGAGGTTGGGAGGAGGAGTTTTACAAGAGGCAGTGGACGGGAGGAGCTGGAGACCTGGAAGGGGGGGGGGGGGGGGTATTTCCTGGTGTATTTTTATATTGAGACTTTATAACACAAAGTTTGGTTGACTTAACTTTTCCTTAACCTGGACTGTAATAAATACATTTGTGTAGAGCTTTAAAGCATGGTTGCATCAGTTCTATGATTTTAATTAACTGCTGATACACATTATCAACATTTTAGGTTTTTAGTTCTGAATTGTTAAAACAGCTGACATTAGTCAAAAGATCAATCACAATTTTAACTAATAAAGTAAAAAACTGGGAAAGAACAAAGAACAATACAGCACAGGAACAGGCCCTTTGGCCCTCCAAGCCTATACCGGACCCACCAGGTTTTCCATGAAAGATCCACTAAGAGTCCACAGGTTAAGGAGAAGGAATAACAAAATGGATGGTGCCAAAGTAAACAGCAGTTACCAGCATTAGGTTAGGGAAAAAACTGGATCCTAATTGCCATTGAGGAATAAAAATAAACACTGATTCCCCACAGTGACAAGTCCGTTGACACAATATACCAGTTTGGTTATTGTCAAGTGAGTGAAGCAAAGTGGCAGTAAACAAAAATACTCCTGCACATTTTGTTCATTCTGTTTATGTGTGAACAGACTTTGCATTGAAGGTGATTCTTGTGTAGAATATCGAAGACAGCAACTCATCACTAAGTGTAGCTCATCACAAGAGTGTGAACTTGAGAATTTGGTGAGTAAGAGAATAGCGCAGAGAGGGAGAGGGGAGCAGGTAAGTGATTGGTTGGTGAATATTGTGCTCATTTATCTGTCAAATCTTGATTAATTTATTAGTAATTGTAGAGTTTTATTAGTATTAGTACAGTTTACTGGCAGTAGTAAAGTTGATTAGGAGTACTAGGGTTTGTTAATTATAAATTAAGAAAATAATAAATTAATTTGCGTATTGCTGAATAAAGGAACCTTTTGTCAGCAATACTCTGGTTCTGTATGATCAAATGACTCTTAAAAATTAATTAAAATGTAATAAATTTTTTTAAAAAATCATTGAATGTTTACAGGAGGGCTTTTTGGAACAGCTTGTGATGGAGCCCACGAGGGAACAGGCCATTCTGGACTTAGTGTTATGTAATGAGCCAGACTTGATTAAAGATCTTAAAGTAAGGGAGCACTTAGGAGGCAGTGATCATAATATGGTAGAATTCAATCTCCAATTTGAAAGAAAGAAGGTAGAATCAGATGTAAAGGTGTTACAGTTAAATAAAGGTAACTACAGGGGCATGAGGGAGGAACTGACGAAAATCGACTGGGAGCAGAGCCTAGCGGGAAAGACAGTAGAACAGCAATGGCAGGAGTTTCTGGGAGTAATTGAGGACACAGTACAGAGGTTCATCCCAAAGAAAAAAAAGGTTATCAGAGGGGGGATTAGGCAGCCATGGCTGACAAAGGAAGTTAGGGAATGCATCAAAGCAAAAGAGAAAGCCTATAATGTGGCAAAGAGTAGTAGGAAGTCAGAAGATTGGGAAGGCTACAAAAACAAACAGAGGATAACAAAGAGAGAAATAAGGAAAGAGAGGATCAAATATGAAGGTAGGCTAGCCAGTAACATTAGGAATGATAGTAAAAGTTTCTTTAAATACATTAAAAACAAACGGGAGGCAAAAGTTGACATTGGGCCGCTCCAAAATGACACTGGTAGTGATGGGAGACAAGGAAATAGCTGAGGAACTAAATAAGTACTTTGCGTCAGTCTTCACAGTAGAAGACATGAGTAATATCCCAACAATTCCGGAGAGTCAGGGGGCAGAGTTGAATATGGTAGCCATCACAAAGGAGAAAGTGCTAGAGAAACTAAGAGGTCTAAAAATTGATAAATCTCCGGGCCCAGATGGACTACATACTAGAGTTCTAAAGGAGATAGCTGAAGAAATAGTGGAGGCGTTAGTTATGATCTTTCAAAAGTCACTGGAGTCAGGGAAAGTCCCAGAGGATTGGAAAATCGCTGTTGTAAACCCCCCTGTTCAAGAAGGGAACAAGGAAAAAGATGGAAAATTATAGGCCAATTAGCCTAACCTCGGTTGTTGGCAAGATTCTAGAATCCATTGTTAAGGATGAGATTTCTAAATTCTTGGAAGTGCAGGGTCAGATTAGGACAAGTCAGCATGGATTTAGTAAGGTGAGGTCGTGCCTGACAAACCTGTTAGAGTTCTTTGAAGAGATAACAAATAGGTTAGACCAAGGAGAGCCAATGGATGTTATCTATCTTGACTTCCAAAAGGCCTTTGATAAGGTGCCTCACGGGAGACTGCTGAGTAAAATAAGGGCCCATGGTATTCGAGGCAAGGTACTAACATGGATTGACGATTGGCTGTCAGGCAGAAGGCAGAGAGTTGGGATAAAAGGTTATTTTTCGGAATGGCAACCGGTGACGAGTGGTGTCCCGCAGGGTTCAGTGTTGGGGCCACAGTTGTTCTCTTTATATATTAACGATCTAGATGACGGGACTGGGGGCATTCTGGCTAAGTTTGCCGATGATACAAAGATAGGTGGAGGGGCAGGTAGTATGGAGGAGGTGGGGAGGCTGCAGAAAGATTTAGACAGTTTAGGAGAGTGGTCCAAGAAATGGCTGATGAAATTCAACGTGGGCAAGTGCGAGGTCTTGCACTTTGGAAAAAAGAATAGAGGCATGGACTATTTTCTAAACGGTGACAAAATTCATAATGCTGAAGTGCAAAGGGACTTGGGAGTCCTAGTCCAGGATTCTCTAAAGGTAAACTTGCAGGTTGAGTCCGTAATTAAGAAAGCAAATGCAATGTTGTCATTCATCTCAAGAGGCTTGGAATATAAAAGCAGGGATGTACTTCTGAAGCTTTATAAAGCATTAGTTAGGCCCCATTTAGAATACTGTGAGCAATTTTGGGCCCCACACCTCAGGAAGGACATACTGGCACTGGAGCGGGTCCAGCGGAGATTCACACGGATGATCCCAGGAATGGTAGGCCTAACATACGATGAACGTCTGAGGATCCTGGGATTATATTCATTGGAGTTTAGGAGGTTGAGGGGAGATCTAATAGAAACTTACAAGATAATGAATGGCTTAGATAGGGTGGATGTAGGGAAGTTGTTTCCATTAGCAGGGGAGACTAGGACCCGGGGGCACAGCCTTAGAATAAAAGGGGGTCACTTTAGAACAGAGATGAGGAGAAATTTCTTCAGCCAGAGAGTGGTGGGTCTGTGGAATTCATTGCCACAGAGGGCGGTGGAGGCCAGGACGTTGAGTGTCTTTAAGACAGAAGTTGATAAATTCTTGATTTCTCGAGGAATTAAGGGCTATGGAGAGAGAGCGGGTAAATGGAGTTGAAATCAGCCATGATTGAATGGTGGAGTGGACTCGATGGGCCGAATGGCCTTACTTCCGCTCCTATGTCTTATGGTCTTATACATACGAGATAGGAGCAGGATTTGGCCACTCGGCCCCTGGAGACTGCTCTGCCATTCAATGAGATCATGGCTGATCTGATTGCAATCTCAACCTCACATTCCTGCTTACTGCTGGTAACCTTTCATCCCCTTGTTAATCAGGAATCTATCTGGCTCTGCCTTGAAAATATTTGAATATACTGCTCCACTGTCTTTTGAGGAATAATTCTGGAGTTGCACTACCCTCTGAGAAAAAAATTCTCCTCATCGCCATCTGAAATGTTTGACCCCTTATTTTTTAAACAGTGATCCCTAGTTCTAGATTCTCTGACAAGAGGAAACACATCCACCTTGTCAATACCCCTCAGGATCTTCAAGGTTTCAATCAAGTCGCCTCTTACTCTTCCAAACTTTTGTAGATACAAACCAAACCTCAGCAACCTTTCTCATAAGACAACTCACCTGTAACATCCTGGATGAGACATACGGGTTGGGAGTGCTCGTCTTCCCCGTGCTCCTTCAGGAGTACGAGCTCCCCTGCTAGGGGTGGGGTATCTCAGTTACCTAGGATATATAAGGTTGTCCAGTAAGGCAACAACCAGAGAAGTACCCGGGGAGTGTAAATATATTGTTTGTAAAAAAAACTTCATTCTTACTTTTACTCGGTTTGGACTTCTGCGTCCTTATTAAATCACCCATTTTTGGTATAGCAAACCTGCTCTGAACTGTGCCCAACATATTTCCATTTTCCCTGAAATAAGGAGACCAATAATGCACACAATATTCCAGATGTGGCCTCACCAATGCCCTGGACAACTGAAGCATAATCTCCCTATTTTTGTAATCAATGCCCTTCACAATAAATGATAATTCCTAATTACTTGCTGTTTACTAAGCTTTTGTAGTTTATGCATTAGAACAGAGGTTACCACGAGTGCGCCATGAAGGCCCCACAAGTGTTCCGTAAAGTAAAATTCAAAATGATTACACACTGATATAAAGAATCTAAATCTCATCTTCGTTTTCAGCTCTGTGGTCGGCATCTCCAAGTCCTGATGAACCTTGGGCCTCCCACATATGCACTAGCTGGGAATGGGCTCGGTTCAGATATTTTTAACATTGGTTAGGCTCATGCGCATGACCAATATAAAAAATCAGAACTGCACACACATGGCCCTTTCCAGCCGCTGCATGCACAGTTCTGATAACTGACATAAAATATTCCAAACCGCACATGTGCAACGCTTTCCTGTCTGACGCATCCCTGGTTCTTGGACATTCGGGAATTAAAGATGCCGACCACGAAGTTGAAGACAAGAGTTTTGCACCTGCGCAAAAAGCAAGAACACCTGGGTGAAGCGAGGGAGGAAGTAAGAGGTTGAAAAAAAGAGAAGACAGGGCAAAATAAAAAAATACAATGTTCCCAGTAAGGGAAGCTCAAAAAACAAGAACTAATAAAGTTAAGAAAAGGAGGACCAGGCTCCAATATTGGGCGCGATTTAACGAAAAATAAAGAGAGTCCCATTTTGGGTGGTATTCGCGGGTTGTTCCCGGCACCTGTAGCAGCGAGAAAGACCCCGTTATCGGGCCAAAGTGGGGATCGCTCCGCCGAGACCACACTCAGTCGCATTTCCTTCACTGGGGAACTCCAGGAAGAGATCGGGTCGCCATTTTAAAATGGCACCCCGGAAGAGATCAGGGCATCATTTGATCTGTCAATGCCCCTGACGCGATCTGCGGACCTACCCAATGCCCCAACTCACCTGTTCACGGGGTCCTAGAGTACCCCCGCACCTCACCTCATGCAAGCATGGCACCGCTGGGCTCGATTCTCAGCACAGGCAAAATGGCAGCTGGGCACCTCGACAATGCCAGCCAGGCACCCTGGCAGTGCCCCAGCCAGCCTTGCAGTGCCACCTGGCTGTACTTAGTTGGTGGAGCAATTTCTCTGGTTAATTCCAATAATGAACGAGACTTCCACGTGCTAAATAGGTACACAACCCCTGAGCAGTCCGCGTTCAACTTCTTGAGAGTGCCAAATGGAATCTTGCCACACAAAATTGAGCAATTGGCAGGACCCCATCTTGCACGGCTAAATGAGTTTAAGAACCCACTTAGATGTGCTCCGCCGGATTTAACGGCCACCCGACATCTATCAGCCTCGCTGTGGAGACCCCAGCCGGGTGCCATTAGGTAACAGTACTCCACAGCGAGGCCCACAAACTGGGACCAGGCGTAATGGTGCCTCGGGGATCTCCTAGGCGATTGGAAGTCCCCAGGTGGTCGGCCTCTGGGCCGGGTGGCACCCTGGCACTGCTAGTGTCACCTGGGCACTGCCAGCTTGGCAACGCCACCCTGGTAGGACCATGCAGGTGCCAGGCTGGCAGTGCCTAGGTGACAGGCTGGCATTTCGCCTGGGCTGGGATCGGGCCTGAGGGTGCCCTGCCCCTGTGAGATGATCGATCACCCCCTTATATGTGTGTTGGGACGCGGCGGGGTCCGGATGTTGCGTTGGGAGGGGGGGGTCGAGAGATCGGGACGCCATTTAAAACGGTGTCCTGATCTATTCCTGTACGGAGGAGCTCCGCTCGCCAGTGCTGCTTTGGGGTGGGGAGGGGGTGCGTTTCTCGCCGCGGCACTAAAAATAAAAAGAGTGCCGTTAGATAGTGGGGGTGTTCCCGGTGCTACCCAGAACAGGCTCTATTACTTTTTTTTTGTTAGCTTGTGCCCCAAACCTTTGGTCCCTTCTTCCAAGTCATTTATGTGAATTGAAAAAAGTTGAAAATTTGGCACTGATCAAAGAACAAAGAAAATACAGCACAGGAACAGGCCCTTTGGCCCTCCAAGCCTGTACCAGTCATGATACCAACCTTGGCCAAAGCCCTCAGCACTTCCTAGTGCCATATCCCTCTATACCCATCCTATCCATGCATTTGTTGAGATGCCTTTTGAATACCGTTAATGTATCTGCTTCCACAACCTCCCCTGGCAGCACGTTCCAGGCACTCACCACCCTCTGTGTAAAAAACCTGCCTCACACATCTCCTCTAAACGTTGCCCCATGGACCTTAAACCTATGACCCTAGTGACTGATCCCTCCACCCTGGAAAAGAGTGTCTGCCCATCCACTAAATCCATCCCCTCACAATCTTGTAGACCTCTATCAGGTCATCCCTCAACCTCCATCGTTCTAATGAAAACAGTTTGAGTCTATTCAGCCTCTCCGCATAGCTAACACCCTCCAGACCAGGCAACATCCTGGTAAACCTTGTCATTTTAACCGTCTGCAGGCGCCCAGCCAGTGACAGCGGCAACAAATCCCACCTCTTGAAATCTGTCTTCATTCCCTTCATCAGTTGTGCCAAGGTCAATTCATGTAACTGCACCCAACTCCGTGCTACCTGGATTCCTAGATACCGAAAACCCACCCCCACCACCCGAAACGGCAACTCCCCTATCATCCTCTCCTGCATTATTTTTTTCCCTTTTAAAAAAATAAATTTAGAGTACCCAATTATTTTTTTCCAATTAAGGGGCAATTTAGCATGGCCAATCCACTCACATCTTTTTGTGTTGTGGGGGTGAGACCCACGCAGACACGGGGAGAATGTACAAATTCCATAAGGACAGTGACCCAGGGCCGGGCTTGAACCCGGGTGTTCTGTGTTGTGAGGCAGCGGTGCTAACCACTGCGCATTGTGCCGCCCTGTGCTCTCTAGCTGTTCGAAGACACAGAGAGAGACTTAAGAATGTCCAAATTACCTAACAGCACTTTCAGGGCTTGTGAGAGCGAACCGGAGCACCCGGAGGAAATCCATGCAGACACGAGGAGACATGCAGAATCCACACAGACAATGACCCAAGCCGGAAATTGAACCTGGGACCCTGGAGCTGTGAAGCAACAGTGCTAAACACTATGCTACCGTGCTGTCCGTACAGCAGCCAAATCCAATCCACGAACCCTTGGCCAAAGCCGAACCAATGCAGCACCTCCAACAGATAGGCCCACTCCACCTGATCGAAGGTCTTCGCCGTATTCAGTGCCACTACTACTCCTGCCCCTCCGAGGGCATCATAATAACATTAGGCAGCCTGCGCTCATCCGCCGGCAACTGCCCAAAATCGATGTGGGAGTACGAGAATTGGGAAAAATTGCAAATTGGGAAAAGATGTTGATTATCTACTTTATCGGGTCTCGGAACCGGCGCCGGAGTAAAGTACTCCCGTTTTGGCGCCGGCACTCTTGCACCGGACCAGAGAATCACGGCCCTTGTTTTCGGTGCATCACCGACAAGCGGGTGGGGTACAAAACCCCAAAATCCACCCCCTTCTTGCAGAGGGCGGCCTTCATCTGATTATGCCTGGCTCTCTGCTTGGCCAGCTCCACACCCAGACCCTGGTAAATCCGTAGCTCACTCCCCTCCCAGGTACTGCTTTGCCCACCTCAGGATCTTCTCCTTATCCAAGAACCGATGCAGCCTCACCACCATCGTCCTCAACGGCTCCCCCACCTCAGCCCGTGTGCTAGATCAGCCTCTCTAACATACCTGCCAGCCTCCACACCTTCAATGCCTTTCGGCATCCCCAGAATCTGCAGATTCTGCCTCCTGTACCAGTTCTTAAGGTCCTCCAGCTTCTCCCTCAGCCTTTTCTGGCTGCTCAACTCCATCCCATCGCCGCCTCCAGCGAGGCCACCGATCTTCATGCTCCTCCACCTTTTGGATCTCCAGGCCCCGAGCCTCCTGCCTCTGCTCCACTCACTCGATCGCCGCCCGAAGCGGCTCCACCACCTTGACCAAATCCTCTGAGACCTCCTTCCTCTGCTTCTGAAATTTGCAATTGAGGAATTCCACCAACTGCTCTGTTGACCACTGGATGGTCAGCGCTGCCCCTTACTCCCTGCCATCTTTCCCTGTGTCGCACCACAAAAACCTTCCTGTTCCAGTTGCTGTCTCTTCCTCGTGACACGTCTTGTCCAATGAGCCATAAACCAGTCCCACCAGAGGAGTATTACATTCCCTGGGCACTCATGCACCTTTTGCCCTCAAATACCACACAATTTGGGTGGGGAAGGACCGAAAAATCCACCTCAAGCGAGAGCCACCAAATATGCGACCACGTACTCCATGGCTGCCACCGGAAGTCCGAGATGATGCATTTTGGGGGGGATTAACAAGACAAGGGAGTATAGAATAAATGGTAAGATATGAGGAAACACAGAGAACCAGTGCGACCTTGGGGTGCATGTCCAAAGATCCCTGAAGGCAGCAAGACAGATAGATAAGGTGGTTAAAAAGGCATATCGGATACTTGCCTTTATTAGCCGAAGCATTGAATATAAGAGTAGGGAGGTTATGATGGAGCTGTATAAAACAGCCATCAGGCCACAGTTAGAGTACTGTGAGAAGGTTTTATTGGTCAGAATATTGAATATAGGAGTTGGGACGTCTTGTTGAAGTTGTACAAGACATTGGTAAGACCACACATGGAATACTGTATTCAGTTCTGGTCACCCTATTATAGGAAGGATATTGTTAAACTAGAAAGAGTGCAGAAGAGGTTTACGAGGATGCAACCAGGACTGGATGGTCTGAGTTAGGAGAGGCTGGATAGGCTGGGACTTTATTTCTTGGAGCGTAGGAGGCTTAGGATGATAGAGGTTTATAAAATAATGAGGAGCATCGATAAAGTAGATAATCAACATCTTTTCCCAAAGGTAGAGGAGTCTAGAATTAGAGGGCATAGGTTTAAGGTGCGAGGAGAGAGATACAAAAGAGACCAGAGGGGAAATTTCTTCACACAGAGGGTGATGAGCATCTGGAACGAGCTGCCAGAGGCAGTGGTAGAGGCGGGTACAATTTTTTCCTTTAAAAAACAGTTAGACAGTTACATGGGCAGGATGGGTATAGAGGGATACGGGACAAATGCAGTCAAGTGGGACTAGCTTAGTGATAGAAACTGGACAGCATGAACCAATGGGATTAGAATAGATAGGTGTGCATTCCATGCTCGGTTCGAGCAGGAAACCAGCAAACCGCAGTCGACTGCCCCAGCAGCCATGGGCACACCCATACCCACCGTCACAGCTTCCGAAGTCAGATCGGCCTTCCCGGAAATGAACCCTCGGAAGACGACGGGCCCGGATCGGATCCCTGGTCGTGCACTCAGACCCTGCGCGGACCAGCTGGCAGATGGGTTCACGGATATCTTCAACCTCTCCCTACTCCGTTCCGAGGTCCTCACCTACTTCAAGAAAACCACCCTCATACCGGTGCCAAAGAAGAACCAGGCACCGTGCCTCAATGTCCGGTGGACCGGACATCGATCGTAATGAAGTGCTTTGAGAGGTTGGTCAAGAAGAACATCAACTCCATATTCCTAGAATGCCTTGATCCACTGCAATTCGCATACCGCCGTGACCGGTCCACAGCAGACACCATCTCCCTGGCCCTACACTCATCCCTGGAGCATCTCAACAACAAGGACTCCTACATTGAACTCTTATTTATTGACTGCAGCTCCGCTTTCAACACCATAATCCCAGCCAAGCTCACATCAAAGCTCCAAAACCTAGAACTTGGCTCTTCACTCTGCAACTGGATCCTCCAAGATAGACTTCAATACTGGGGCAAGGCAGAGAGTAGCAATGGAAGGATGCTTTTCTAATTAGAGGGTTGTGACCAGTGGTGTTCCGCAGGGATCAGTGCTGGGAACTTTGCTGTTTGTAGTATATATAAATGATTTGGAGGAAAATGTAACTGGTCTGATTAGTAAGTTTGCAGACGACACAAAGGTTAGTGGAATTGCGGACAGCGATGAGGACTGTCAGAGGATACAGCAGGATTTAGATTGTTTGGAGACTTGGGCGGAGAGATGGCAGATGGAGTTTAATCCGGACAAATGTGAGGTAATGCATTTTGGAAGGTCTAATGCTGGTAGGGAATATACAGTGAATGTATAGAACCCTCAAGAGTATTGAAAGTCAAAGAGATCTAGGTGTACAGGTCCACAGGTCACTGAAAGGGGCAACACAGGTGGAGAAGGTAGTCAAGAAGGCATACGGCATGCTTGCCTTCATTGGCCGGGGCATTGAGTATAAGAATTGGCAAGTCATGTTGCAGCTGTATAGAACCTTAGTTAGGCCACGCTTGGAGTATAGTGTTCAATTCTGGTCGCCACACTACCAGAAGGATGTGGAGGCTTTAGAGAGGGTGCAGAAGAGATTTACCAGAATGTTGCCTGGTATATATTAGCTATGAGGAGCGGTTGAATAAACTCAATTTGTTCTCACTGGAACGACGGAGGTTGAGGGGCGACCTGATAGAGGTCTACAAAATTATGAGGGGCATAGACAGAGTGGATAGTCAGAGGCTTTTCCCCAGGGTAGAGGGGTCAATTACTAGGGGGCATAGGTTTAAGGTGAGAGGGGCAAGGTTTAGAGTAGATGTACGAGGCAAGTTTTTTTACACAGATGGTAGTGGGTGCCTGGAACTCGCTACCGGAGGAGGTGGTGGAAGCAGGGACGATAGTGACATTTAAGGGGCAGCTTGACAAATACATGAATAGGATGGGAATAGAGGGATATGGACCCAGGAAGTGTAGAAGATTGTAGTTTAGTCGGGCAGCATGGTCGGCACGGGCTTGGAGGGCCGAAGGGTCTGTTCCTGTGCTGTACATTTCTTTGTTCTTTGTTCTTTGTAAATAGATTCAAAAACAGCTTCTTCTCCGCTGTTACCAGACTCCTAAACGACCCTCTTATGGAATGATCTGATTAATACTACTCCCATATGCTTCACCCGATGCCTGTGTCTATGTATTTACATTGTGTATCTTGTTTTCTTTTCATGTACTAAATGATCTGTTTGAGCTGCACGCAAAAAAATACACCATTCGCAGGGACGGGGAAGGGAGAGACAGACCCAATGAAAAAGCTGAGGTATGAGGGGGGAGCGGAGGGGGGTAAAGCGTTAGGCTGGCTACAACAGATCACACATGATGGCAAGGAACACTAAGAGATCGCAAACCACTTTGGAGGGGCCCCAAACAGAGGGAAACCCCGGAGTGCAGCGGCACACCCACATGGAGTACGCATGGAATGTCAGGGCGCTTAACGTCCCAGTGAAATAATCCAGAGTCTTCACCCACCTGAAAAGTATGAAAGCCGACAGTCTTCCTCCAGGAGAACCACCTGACGGAGAAGGACCGACTGCACGTAAGAAAGAGCTGGGTCGGACAGGCCTACCAATTGTGCTGCGGGCCGAAGGTTAGAGGGGTGCTCATACTGTTCAGTAAGAGGACAGCACTTACAGCGACAAGTATGGTTACCGACCTAGCCCCCCTAGTTAGTGGTGTCCTAGAAGGGAATCCTGTGGTCCTTATAAATGTGTACGATTCCAACGGGGGCAAGGTGGAATTCGCAAAAAAGACAATGGCGAAAATCCCTGACATTGACATACCGACTCAACTTGGGGCGGGGGGCGAGGACTTTAACTGTTTACAGGACCCACGAACAGACAGATCAAACCCAAAATCAGGGGAAACAAAATCAAACATGCCGAAGGAACTAGGCATATTCATGGAACAGATGGGGGCAGTAGGACCATGGAGATTCACACACCCAGGGGAGAACGAGTTTTCCTTCTCCCAGGTACACAGGGTCTACACCTGGGTCAGCTTCTTTGTAGTGGGAAAAATGGTGCTTCCAGGGGTAATGGAATATTCTGAAATCACAATCTCCGACTTTGCTCCACACTATGGATGTGAGGTCGGAGACGGGCTGAGCTCAACACCCGCCATGGAGGCTGGACACGGCCCTCTTTGCAGGAGCAGGCCAGTCGATTTCAGCGGGAGCGGAGCAGGTTAGTCAATTTCAGTGGGAGCAGTGCGCAAGTGATTGCTTGGAGGTAAGTTTCTCCTTTAAAAACACTTGTCTTTGCAGGAGCAGGCCAGTTGATTTCAGCGGGAGCGGTGCGTTAGTGATTTCTGGGAGACCTTCACAGGAGCAGGCTAGTCAATTTCAGCGGTAAACACTTACCTGGTCCCGTTTTCGGTTCCTCTGTGCTGTTTTAAAATTTTTTTTAGTGTTTAAGGCGGGAACAGGAAGTTCGACCCGCGGACTTCTGGGAAGACCCTCACCAATAAATTCTGGTGGAGAGGAAACCCAAGACACTACACGTGTAGTGTCTCCCACCCGCCCTCCTCCTCTAACCTAATAATAAAACGATCTCTGGATCTGTAAAGATTTAATCACCTGCTAATGCTCGCATTCCTAGCATTGTTTGGCATCTTTGAATTTGTCTATATATGTGTTTCTGGAACAGACCTCTTCATTCACCTGAGGAAGGAGCAGCGCTCCGAAAGCTGGTAACATCGAAACAAACCTGTTGGACTTTAACCTGGTGTTGTAAGACTTCGTACTGTGCTCACCCCAGTCCAACGCCGGCATCTCCACATCATGGCTAATAATAAAACCCATTGGTGTGAGGTAAGTACCATATTTTATTATTATTATTTTTAAAACAAAATTTAATTTAGTTGTTAGCCAGATCTTGGTAGAAAGTTAGAGGGATGGCAGGAAAGGGAGTGCAATGTTTCTCCTGCAGGATGTTTGAGGTGAGGGATGCCGTTAGTGTCCCTGCTGATTTTACCTGCAGGAAGTGCTGCCGTCTCCAGCTCCTCCAAGACCGAGTTAGGGAACTGGAGCTGGAGTTGGAAGAACTTCGGATCATTCGGGAGGCAGAGGGGGGGTCATAGATAGCAGCTTCAGGGAATTAGTTACACCAAAGATTGGAGATAGATGGGTAACTGTAAGAGGGACTGGGAAGAAGCAGTCAGTGCAGGGATCCCCTGCGGTCGTTCCCCTGAGAAACAAGCATACCGCTTTAATACTTGTGGGGGGGGGGGGACTTACCAGGGGTAAGCCATGGGGTACGGGCCACTGGCACGGAGTCTGTCCCTGTTTCTCAGAAGGGAAGGGGGGGAGGAGCAGAGCATTAGTAATTGGGGACTCGATAGTCAGGGGCACAGATAGGAGATTTTGTGGGAGCGTGAGAGACTCACGTTTGGTATGTTGCCTCCCAGGTGCAAGGGTACGTGATGTCTAGGATCGTGTTTTCCGGGTCCTTAGGGGGAGGGGGAGCAGCCCCAAGTCGTGGTCCACATTGGCACTAACGACATAGGTAGGAAAGGGGACAAGAATGTCAGGCAGGCTTTCAGGGAGCTAGGATGGAAGCTCAGAACTAGAACAAACAGAGTTGTTATCTCTGGGTTGTTGCCCGTGCCACGAGATAGTGAGATGAGGAATAGGGAGAGAGAGCAATTAAACACGTGGCTACAGGGATGGTGCAGGCGGGAGGGATTCAGATTTCTGGATAACTGGGGCTCTTTCTGGTGAAGGTGGGACCTCTACAGACAGGATGGTCTACATCTGAACCTGAGGGGCACAAATATCCTGGGGGGGAGATTTGTTAGTGCTCTTTGGGGGGGTTTAACCTAATGCAGCAGGGGCATGGGAACCTGGATTGTAGTTTTAGGGTAAGGGAGAATGAGAGTATAGAGGTCATGAGCACAGATTTGACGTCGCAGGAGGGGGCCAGTGTTCAGGTAGGTGGTTTGAAGTGTGTCCTCGAACAGTATGTAATGGAACCTACGAGGGAACAAGCGGTCCTAGATCTGGTCCTGTGTAATGAGACAGGATTGATTCAGGATCTCATAGGTAGGGATCCTCTCGGAAGGAGCGATCACAATATGGTGGAATTTAAAATACAGATGGAGGGTGAGAAGGTAAAATCAAGCACTAGTGTTTTGTGCTTAAACAAAGGAGATTACAATGGGATGAGAGAAGAACTAGCTAAGGTAGACTGGGAGCAAAGACTTTATGGTGAAACAGTTGAGGAACAGTGGAGAACCTTCCAAGTGATTTTTCACAGTGCCCAGCAAAGGTTTATACCAACAAAAAGGAAGGACGGTAAAAAGAGGGAAAATCGACCGTGGATATCTAAGGAAATAAGGGAGAGTATCAAATTGAAGGAAAAAACATACAAAGTAGCAAAGATCAGTGGGAGACTAGAGGACTGGGAAATCTTTAGGGGGCAACAGAAAGCTACTAAAAAAGCTATAAAGAAGAGTAAGATAGATTATGAGAGTAAACTTGCTCAGAATATAAAAACAGATAGTAAAAGTTTCTACAAATACATAAAACAAAAAAGAGTGGCTAAGGTAAATATTGGTCCTTTAGAGGATGAGAAGAGAGATTTAATAATGGGAGATGAGGAAATGGCTGAGGAACTGAACAGGTTTTTTGGGTCGGTCTTCACAGTGGAAGACACAAATAACATGCCAGTGACTGATGGAAATGAGGCTATGACAGGTGAGGACCTTGAGAGGATTGTTATCACCAAGGAGGTAGTGATGGGCAAGCTAATGGGGCTAAAGGTAGACAAGTCTCCTGGACCTGATGGAATGCATCCCAGAGTTCTAAAAGAGATGGCTAGGGAAATTGCAAATGCACTAGTGATAATTTACCAAAATTCACGAGACTCTGGGGTGGTCCCGGCGGATTGGAAATTAGCAAACGTGACACCACTGTTTAAAAAAGGAGGTAGGCAGAAAGTGGGTAATTATAGGCCAGTGAGCTTAACTTCGGTAGCAGGGAAGATGCTGGAATCTATCATCAAGGAAGAAATAGCGAGGCATCTGGATGGAAATTGTCCCATTGGACAGACGCAGCATGGGTTCATAAAGGGCAGGTCGTGCCTAACTAATTTAGTGGAATTTTTTGAGGACATTAACAGTGCGGTAGATAATGGGTAGCCAATGGATGTGGTATATCTGGATTTCCAGAAAGCCTTTGACAAGGTGCCACACAAAAGGTTGTTGCATAAGATAAAGATGCATGGCATTAAGGGGAAAGTAGGAGCATGGATAGAGGATTGGTTAATTAATAGAAAGCAAAGAGTGGGGATTAATGGGTGTTTCTCTGGTTGGCAATCAGTAGCTAGTGGTGTCCCTCAGGGATCAGTGTTGGGCCCACAACTGTTCACAATTTACATAGATGATTTGGAGTTGGGGACCAAGGGCAATGTGTCCAAGTTTGCAGACGACACTAAGATAAGTGGTAAAGCAAAAGGTGCTGAGGATATTGGAAGTCTGCAGAGGGATTTGGACAGGCTAAGTGAATGGGCTAGTGTCTGGCAGATGGAATACAATGTTGACAAATGTGAGGTTATCCATTTTGGTAAGAATAACGGCAAAAGGGATTATTATTTAAATGATAAAAAATTAAAACATGCTGCTGTGCAGAGCGATCTGGGTGTGCTAGTGCATGAGTCGCAGAAAGTTGGTTTTCAGGTGCAACAGGTGATTAAGAAGGCAAATGGAATTTTGTCCTTCATTGCTAGAGGGATGGAGTTTAAGACTAGGGAGGTTATGCTGCAATTGTATAAGGTGTTAGTGAGGCCACACCTGGAGTATTGTGTTCAGTTTTGGTCTCCTTACTTGAGAAAGGACGTACTGGCACTGGAGGGTGTGCAGAGGAGATTCACTAGGTTAATCCCAGAGCTGAAAGGGTTGGATTACGAGGAGAGGTTGAGTAGACTGAGACTGTACTCGTTGGAATTTAGAAGGATGAGGGGGGATCTTATAGAAACATATAAGATTATGAAGGGAATAGATAGGATAGATGCGGGCAGGTTGTTTCCACTGGCGGGTGAAAGCAGAACTAGGGGGCATAGCCTCAAATTAAGGGGAAGTAGATTTAGGACTGAGTTTAGGAGGAACTTCTTCACCCAAAGGGTTGTGAATCTATGGAATTTCTTGCCCAGTGAAGCAGTCGAGGCTCCTTCATTAAATGTTTTTAAGATAAAGATAGATAGTTTTTTGAAGAATAAAGGGATTAAGGGTTATGGTGTTCGGGCCGGAAAGTGGAGCTGAGTCCACAAAAGATCAGCCATGATCTCATTGAATGGCGGAGCAGGCTCGAGGGGCCAGATGGCCTACTCCTGCTCCTAGTTCTTATGTTCTTATGTACTTCAATGCCAGGAGTATACGAAATAAGGTAGGGCAACTGGCAGCATGGGTTGGTACCTGGGACTTCGATGTTGTGGCCATTTCGGAGACATGGATAGAGCAGGGACAGGAATGGATGTTGCAGGTTCCGGGGTTTAGGTGTTTTAGTAAGCTCAGAGAAGGAGGCAAAAGAGGGGGAGGTGTGGCGCTGCTAGTCAAGAGCAGTATTACGGTGGCGGAGAGGATGCTAGATGGGGACTCATCTTCCGAGGTAGTATGGGCTGAGGTGAGAAACATGAAAGGAGAGGTCACCCTGTTGGCAGTCTTCTATAGGCCTCCAAATAGTTCTAGGGATGTAGAGGAAAGGATGGCGAGGATGATCCTGGATAAGAGCGAAAGTAACAGGGTAGTTATGATGGGAGACTTTAACTTTCCAAATATTGACTGGAAAAGATATAGTTCGAGTACATTAGATGGGTCGTTTTTTTGTACAGTGTGTGCAGGAGGGTTTCCTGACACAATATGTTGACAGGCCAACAAGAGACGAGGCCACGTTGGATTTGGTTTTGGGTAATGAACCAGGCCAGGTGTTAGATTTGGAGGTAGGAGAGCACTTTGGGGACAGTGACCACAATTCGGTGATGTTTACGTTAATGATGGAAAGGGATAAGTATACACCGCAGGGCAAGAGTTATAGCTGGGGGAAGGGCAATTATGATGCCATTAGACGTGACTTGGGGGGGATAAGGTGGAGAAGTAGGCTGCAAGTGTTAGGCACACTGGATAAGTGGAGCTTGTTCAAGGATCAGCTACTGCGTGTTCTTGATAAGTATGTACCGGTCAGGCAGGGAGGAAGAAGGAGGCCTATGTGAAGATGAGGTGTGAAGTTTCAGTTGGGGCGATGGATAGTTACAAGGTAGCGAGGAAGGATCTAAAGAGAGAGCTAAGTCGAGCAAGGAGGGGACATGAGAAGTATTTGGCAGGTAGGATCAAAGAAAACCCAAAAGCTTTCTATAGGTATGTCAGGAATAAGTGAATGACTAGGGAAAGAGTAGGACCAGTCAAGGACAGGGATGGGAAGTTGTGTGTGGAGTCTGAAGAGATAGGCAAGATACTAAATGAATATTTTTCGTCAGTATTCATTCAGGAAAAAGATAATGTTGTGGAGGAGAATGCTGAGACCCAGGATAATAGAATAGATGGCATTGAGGTATGTAGGGAAGAGGTGTTGGCAATTCTGGACAGGCTGAAAATAGATAAGTCCCCGGGTCCTGATGGGATTTATCCTAGGATTCTCTGGGAGGCCAGGGAAGAGATTGCTGGACCTTTGGCTTTGATTTTTATGTCATCATTGGCTACAGGAATAGTGCCAGAGGACTGGAGGATAGCAAATGTGGTCCCTTTGTTCAAAAAGGGGAGCAGAGGCAACCCCGGCAACTATAGACCGGTGAGCCTCACGTCTGTAGTGGGTAAAGTCTTGGAGGGGATTATAAGAGACAAGATTTATAATCATCTAGATAGGAATAATATGATCAGGGATAGTCAGCATGGCTTTGTGAAGGGTAGGTCATGCCTCACAAACCTTATCGAGTTCTTTGAGAAGGTGACTGAACAGGTAGACGAGAGTAGAGCAGTTGATGTGGTGTATGTGGATTTCAGCAAAGCGTTTATAAGGTTCCCCACGGTAGGCTATTGCAGAAAATACGGAGGCTGGGGATTGAGGTTGATTTAGAGATGTGGATCAGAAATTGGCTAGCTGAAAGAAGACAGAGGGTGGTGGTTGATGGGAAATGTTCAGAATGGAGTTCAGTTACAAGTGGAGTACCACAAGGATCTGTTCTGGGGCCGTTGCTGTTTGTCATTTTTATCAATGACCTAGAGGAAGGCGCAGAAGGGTGGGTGAGTAAATTTGCAGACGATACTAAAGTCGGTGGTGTTGTCGATAGTGTGGAAGGATGTAGCAGGTTACAGAGGGATATGGATAAGCTTCAGAGCTGGGCTGAGAGGTGGCAAATGGAGCTTAATGTAGAGAAGTGTGAGGTGATTCACTTTGGAAGGAATAACAGGAATGCGGAATATTTGGCTAATGGTAAAGTTCTTGGAAGTGTGGATGAGCAGAGGGATCTAGGTGTCCATGTACATAGATCCCTGAAAGTTGCCACCCAGGTTGATAGGGTTGTGAAGAAGGCCTATGGAGTGTTGGCCTTTATTGGTAGAGGGATTGAGTTCCGGAGTCAGGAGGTCATGTTGCAGCTGTACAGAACTCTTGTACGGCCGCATTTGGAGTATTGCGTACAGTTCTGGTCACCGCATTATAGGAAGGACGTGGAGGCTTTGGAGCGGGTGCAGAGGAGATTTACCAGGATGTTGCCTGGTATGGAGGGAAAATCTTATGAGGAAAGGCTGATGGACTTGAGGTTGTTTTCGTTGGAGAGAAGAAGGTTAAGAGGAGACTTAATAGAGGCATACAAAATGATCAGGGAGTTAGATAGGGTGGACAGTGAGAGCCTTCTCCCGCGGATGGAAATGGCTGGCAGGAGGGGACATAGCTTTAAACTGAGGGGTAATAGATATAGGACAGAGGTCAGAGGTAGGTTCTTTACGCAAAGAGTAGTGAGGCCATGGAATGCCCTACTGCTACAGTAGTGAACTCGCCAACATTGAGGGCATTTAAAAGTTTATTGGATAAACATATGGATGATAATGGCATAGTGTAGGTTAGATGGCTTTTGTTTCGGTGCAACATCGTGGGCCGAAGGGCCTGTACTGCGCTGTATCGTTCTATGTTCTATGTTCTAAGGCATTCTACAAACGGATATTACAGCTCATAGACGGGTATGTTCCCAACAACCGGAACGGGGAGGTCTCACCCTCCACATTCTGGGAGGCGCTGAATGCAGTGATAAAGCGGGGGGGGGGGGAATTATTGCGTACAGAGGGTACAAAGATAAGAAAGCGGGCAAAGATAAGAGAGGGTGGCTCGGCAACAACTGGTCGACTGCATGCTGGAAGTGAACCGGCAGTACTCCAGGGTCCCAACCATAGAGTTACTGGCAGAGAGGTAGGAGCTACAAATGGACTTTGACCTGCTCTCCACAGGGAAAGTGCACCAGCTGCGCCAGACATGGGGGACCTTTTACAAACACGGAGACAAGGCCAGCCATCTGCTGGCTCACCAGCTGAGAAAGTAGACAGCCACGAGGGAAATAGCAGATTAGGGACAACAATGGCAGGCTAGTCACCACACGGGAAAGGATCAATGAGGCCTTTGAAATCTTCTACCGGGGGCTGTACACCTCCGAGCCCCCCAAGGGGTCTCAGGTATTCAGCAGTTCCTTGATGGACTGGACATGCAAGTTGTGGGGGAAGAGAAGAGATGGGTCCTGGAAGCACCATTAGAATTGGGAGAGGTAATGGAGAGGATCAACTCCATGCAGGCAGGGAAGGCGCTGGGGCCAGATGGATTCCAGGAGGAATTCTACAAAAAAGTAATGACAGCACTAGCTGCGCACTTGCAGGAGATGTTCGCAGACTCGCAAGGGGCTCCGTGCTGCCAACACTAGCGCAAGCCTCAATATCGTTGATACGCAAAAAGGACAAAGACCCCACTGAGTGCGAGTCTCACAGACCCGTCTCACAACTCAATGTAGACGGCAAAATCCTGTCAAAAACCTGGCTAAACGCCTGGAGAGTTGCGTGACGGAGGTCCAGACGGGCTTTGTCAAGAGCATGCAGCCAACATCGAACATTAGGCGCCTGCTGAACATGATAACGAACCCACTGGGGAGAGAACACCAGCCGTAATCATCTCCCTGGACGCAGAAAAGGCCTTCGACAGAGTCGAGTGTAAGTACCTCATAGAGGTGCTGAATCGGTTTGGGTTCGGGCCATGGTTCACCTCCTGGATGAAACTACTGTACAGCACTCCTGTGGTGAACATACGGATAAACACCACCAGCTCTAAATACTTCCAGCGGCACAGAGGCATGAGGCAAGGATGCCCAATGGCCCTGCTGATGTTTGCTCTCGCAATCGAGCCACTGGCAATCGCTCTCAGGACGCTGAAGGGGTGGAGAGGTATGTAGAAGGGAAACAGAGTGCACAGAGTCTCACTCTATGTGGATGACCTGCTCCTCCACATCGCAAACCCCTGGGGCAGCAGGGAAGGGGTAATGAAGCTCCTAAATGAGTTTGGAGCCTTCTCGAGCTACAAACTCAACCTGAGCAAAAGTGAAATCTTCCCGGTGAACCCGCAAGGGGGGGGACGGGGGGGGGGGGGGGGGGGGGGGGACAGAGCTGGCGAGACTACAAACAAGCGCAGATCAGATTCCGCTACGCGGGGATCCAAATAGCCCATGACTAGACAGGGATCCACAAATGGAACCTGACGAGTCTGGTGGAGGAAGTCTCCCGATCTACATTCCCAAGGCCTTTTTTAATACAGTAGACAAATGAATCATGGTGCGTGTAGTGTGTGTAATCATGGTGTGTGTGTGTGGTGTGCGTGTCGTGTGTGTAATCATGGTGTGTGTGTGTGGTGTGCGTGTAGTGTGTGTAATCATGGTTTTTGTGTGTGTGTGTGTGTGGTGTGTGTGTGTGGTGTGTGTAATCATGGTGTGTGTGGTGTGTGTGTGGTATGTATAATCATGGTGTGTATGTGTGTGGTGCGTGTAATCATGGTGTGTGTGTGTGGTGTGTGTAATCATGGTGTGTGGTGTGTGTAATCATGGTGTGTGTGCGTGTGGTGTGTGTAATCATAGTGTGTGTGTGCGTGGTGTGTAATCATGGTGTGTGGAATCATGGTGTGTGTGGTGTGTGTAATCATGGTGTGTGTGGTGTGTGTAATCATGGTGTGTGTGCGTGTAATCATGGTGTGTGTGGTGTGTGTAATCATGGTGTGTGTGGTGTGTGTAATCATGGTGTGTGTGGTGTGTCTAATCATGGTGTGTGTGCGTGTGGTGTCTGTAATTATAGTGTGTGCGTGGTGTGTAATCATGGTGTGTGTAATCATGGTGTGTGTGGGGTGTGTAATCATGGTGTATGTGTGGTGTGTGTAATCATGGTGTGTGTATGTGGAGTGTGTGTGGAAGCATTTGTGTGGGGTGTGTAATCATGGTGTGTGCGTGTGGTGTATAATCACAGTGTGTGCATGGTGTGTAATCATGGTGTGTGCATGTGGTGTGTGTGGAAACATGATGTGTGTGGTGTGTAATCATGGTGTGCTTGTGTGGTGTATAATCAAGATGTGTGCGTGGGGTGCGTGTGTGTGTAATCACTGTGTGTGTGTGGTGTGTAATCATGGTGTGTGTGGTGTGTGTAATCATGGTGTGTGTGTGCGTGTAATCATGGTTTTTGTGTGTGTGTGGTGTGTGTGTGTGGTGTGTGTAATCATGGTGTGTGTGGTGTGTGTGTGGTATGTATAATCATGGTGTGTATGTGTGTGGTGCGTGTAATCATGGTGTGTGTGTGTGTGGTGTGTGTAATCATGGTGTGTGGTGTGTGTAATCATGGTGGGTGTGCGTGTGGTGTGTGTTATCATAGTGTGTGTGCGTGTGGTGTGTGGAATCATGGTGTGCGTGTGGTGTGTGTAATCATGGTGTGTGTGCGTGTGGTGCGTGTAATTATAGTGTGTGTGTGTGTGTGCGTGGTGTGTAATCATGGTGTGTGTAATCATGGTGTGTGTGGGGTGTGTAATCATGGTGTGTGTATGTGGAGTGTGTGTGGAAGCATTTGTGTGGGGTGTGTAATCATGGTGTGTGCGTGTGGTGTATAATCACAGTGTGTGCATGGTGTGTAATCATGGTGTGTGCATGTGGTGTATAATCACAGTGTGTGCATGGTGTGTAATCATGGTGTGTGCATGTGGTGTGTGTGGAAACATAATGTGTGTGGTGTGTAATCATGGTGTGCTTGTGTGGTGTATAATCAAGATGTGTGCGTGGGGTGCGTGTGTGTGTAATCACAGTGTGTGTGTGTGGTGTGTAATCATGGTGTGTGCGTGTGATGTATAATCATGGTGTGCGTGTGGGAGCATGCTGTGTGTGGTGTGCAATCATGGTGTGTGTGTGGTGTGTAATCATAGTGTGTGCGTGTATGGTGTATAATCATGGTGTGTGCGTGTATGGTGTATAATCATGGTGTGGGTGTGTGGTGTATAATCGTGGTGTGTGTGTGGTGTGTATACTCATGGTGTGTGTAATCATGGTGTATGGTGGGTGTATGTGTGATGTGTGTGTCTGGGTGGTGTGTGGTGAGTGTGTGGTGGGGGTGTGTGGGGTCTGTGTGAGTGTTGCATCTGTCGGGGAGGGGGGGAGGGGGGTGAAAGAACCAAAAAAATGGTCCTACAAAGGAGGAGAAGCATGGGATGCCTGGCCTTCCCAAACCTACAATTTTACCACTGGGCAGCCATAGCAGAAAGAGTGAGGGGATGGTGAAGAAACCAGGAGTGGAGTGGGTGAAGGTGGAGGATAGTTCCTATAGGGACATCCCATCGAGTACTAGTGACAACTGCACTCCGATCCCCCCTAGCCAAGTACTCAGAAGCCCAGTGGTAGTAGCCACACTCTGAATGTGGTACCAGATGAGAAAGCACCTCGGCCTAACCGAAATGTCCACCATGGTCCCCAACTGCAACATACACAGGTTTACTCCCTCAATAATGGATGCCACCTTCAAAAGGTCGGACAGGATGAGGGACACTGATGGGTTCGGGACATGTACACAGGTGACAGAGTAGCGACTCTGGAGTAACTCACTAAGAGGTTCCAACTACCAAAAGGAAACATGCAGCTCAAAAATATTCTCCTTAAGGGAACTACAACGTACCCCCAGATACCACGACATTCGCTAGTTGAGGAGCTGTTGAACGCGGGCGACCTGACCCAGAGAGGGAGAATTGCTGGACATGTACGGGCGACTGCTGGAATCGCCAGGCAGGAATGTTCCCTTCCAGTCGGGGAACATTTCAGTTGTAAAGGGCATTCAGCCTCTGATCTTCAGGTAAGCGTTCTCCAAGGTAGCCTTCAGGACGCGCGACAACACAGAATCGCCGAGCAGAAACTTATAGCCAAGTTCCGCACACATGAGTGCGGCCTCAACTGGGACCTTGGATTCATGTCGCATTACATTCATCCCCCACCATCTGGCCTGGGCTTGCAGAATCCTACCAACTATCCTGGGTTGAGACAATTCACACCTCTTTAACCTGGGTTTACCCCTCTCTCTGGCTCTGTAAAGACTTAATTACCTGCAAATACTTGCATTCAAAGTATCGTCTTGTATCTTTGACTTTGTCTATATAAATGTTTCTGGAACCTACTGTATTATTCCTTGTGTCTGAATAAAGTTTGTGGTCTTACAGTTGAAGTAGATGCTTTATTGTGTAAGTTCGTTCTCTCGTCAGCGCTTATACTATATGTTACATCTGAGCTGTCTGTCTGTGTACTGCTCACAAGCTGCCGTTTCTGTGAAGAGTGCCCCTTGACTTCCTGTTTGTCTATTTATATACATCTCTGGTGCTCCCTCTAGTGGTTACTTAGTTGTAGTGTATTTACATTAACCCCTTGTGTTTGTAGAGTGATGCATATCACTACATCCCCCCTTTTTCTTTTTACATATTTTCTGTACTTTGTTAAAGAAAATTGTACAAAACAAGTAGATAAATGATGATATGTACAAGTTGTGATGATATTGATGATTATACAAAGCCAATTAAAATTTATGAGTCCAACTTTATGAATTTATTCGGTTGAGGTTTTTTTTCTTCTTCTGTTGTTGACGTGGTGATGTTGATATTGTAATTTCTTTGTGAATGTCGTCAGTGTTCTTGAGTTTAAGTAACCAACAAGTCATCACGAGGTGTTTGAATGGTTGAACCACTGATGTTGACTTTTTTCTGTATCGATTTAGTGTGTCATCTGCCTTGAAAGCTGGTGTGCTTGTTTGTTCTGGAGCAAATGTGAGTTTGTGAGATTTGTTGTCATGCCATGTTATGTTTGTACTCTTGTCATTGTTTTGGAGTGTGCTGTTGCATTGTCCTTCATGTGCATAGTTGTACCATGTTATACAGGTCGTTGTTTCATTGTTGTTGTTTCTGTCGTTTCTGTCTTTGTTGTTCTTGTTGTTGTTTTTGTCGTGCTTATTGTTGCTGTTTTTGATGTTTTGTTCTTGTCGTTGTTCTTGTTGTTTGCATTGTGCTCAATGACCGTTCCTTGTGGGTAACTTGAGTCATTCTCAAAGTTATTGGTATCCGTGTCCTTTGTGGTATCTGATGTTTCATTGAGCGTTTCTTCTTGAGGATTGTGAGAATGATCTGATGTTGCATTGATCTTGGCCATTCAACAGGTTGCTGTCATCCAATGTATCAACGATCTGCCATTGCATCATGGTGTTGGATTCATCTACCATGAGTAGAGTCGTATTGAGCTTTTCAACCGGGTCGCCGATGTTTTTATGATCATATCCGAACAACTCAGCCATTTCTGAGTAGTAGTCTTCAATATACCAAACATCTTTTTTTGTTTCGGATTTGTTATTGTGCTCTTCATGTTCAATGAACAAATCATCTTCTTTGGTTTCGGATTTGTCATTGCGCTCTTCACTTTGGGTGATGCAAACTGCTTGTTCCAGGGTGCTGCAAACGTTATTTACAACTGCTGGTAGATGTTCAGGCAACGTTGTGCCTTTTGAGGTTGAATTTTTTGGTTTTGTGCCTTAAAGAGTCTTGTTTGTGATTTTCGGGCATTTCCCCTTTAAGTGGGCGTGCGCAAATTGATTTGCCTTTACTGTGCGCTTTTTCGTAAACTGCGCATGTGCGGCTGCGGTTTCTTGTGCATGCGCAGAAGCAGATTTGTGTCTTTTGTTCCCTGGGCAGTTTAGAATGTGCTCAGATGCCATTTTAACTGCTTTAGACCCGTGGAGAAGAACTTTTTCGGTGTTCTTTCTTGGTAAAGACTTAATGTTATTTTTTTCTTGCGATCTGCACTTTTCAATCGCGATTTCCAGCGTTAAACATAAGAACATAAGAACTAGGAACAGGAGTAGGTCATCTGGCCCCTCGAGCCTGCTCCGCCATTCAATGAGATCATGGCTGACCTTTGTGGACTCAGATCCACTCTCCGGCCTGTACACCATATCCCCGAATCCCTTTAATATATAGTATTAATATATATATAATATATAATAAACCTTTCAGTTCTGATAATGATTGTTTGAGTTTCGCATCACTCATTCCCTGTGCAATTTGGTCTTCGAGCATCGAATGTCTTAAAGCAGCATTGTTACTGGTGTTACAGTGATCTTCAAATTTTTTGAGTATTACTTGTACTTTGGTGTTGTCTTCATCTTTCAAGTTATTAAAGCGGTTATAGATTTCTACAGCTTCATGTCCTGCTAGTAGCAGTGCTATTTTCGTTTCTTCTGAGGCCGTGCTCAAATCATTAGCTACGATATATAGTTCGAACATTTGTTTAAAAATTTTCCATCTATGACTTAAATTACCGGTTGTTTTCAGTTGTGGTGGAGTTCCAACGGGTTTCATCGACTCAGCGAAGTCTCCCCAGGTCGAATGTCCGGTACGAGCTTTCTTCTGTTTTCGATCTTTCTTTGTCTGCATCTTGTGTAATCTTCTAGTAAGCGTTCTGAAGTCGCCTGGTACCACGTATTATTCCTTGTGTCTGAATAAAGCTTGTAGTCTTACAGTTGAAGGAGAAGCTTTATTGTGTAAGTTTGTTCTCTCTTCAGCGCTTACACTCTATGTTACACCTGAGCTGTCTGTCTGTGTCCTGCTCACCAGCTGCCGTTCCTGTGAAGAGTGCCTCTTGACTTCCTGTTTGTTTATTATATACATCTCTGGTGCTCCCTCTAGTGGTTACTTAGTTGTAGTGTATTTACATTAACCCCTTGTGTATATACAGTGATGCATATCACTACACCTACCTCTTCATTCACCTGAGGAAGGAGCAGTGCTCCGAAAGCTAGTGATTTGAAACAAACCTGTTGGACTTTAACCTGGTGTTGTAAGATTTCTTACTGTGCCCACAGGACATGGACGCCATTCATAGCCACGGAGAAGAAGGGGAGGGAGGTGGGAAAACAAAAGCATGTGAAGTAGTCGAGCGGGACATGGGACGAAACTGCAGGGGACAGGCTCTGAGGGAAAGCTGAAAACCAGGGTAAATATAGACGCACCTGTAAATAAGCTCTCGGGCCACACTGGCAGACTGGTGAAAGGTGTCCATGGCCGCAGCAGGAGGGGAGACAAGTGTTTGTAAATATATGTGAGGATTTCTGATTGTTTTCCCTTTTATCTTTGTTTTCTTTTGTTTTCTATTTTCTTGTTTTATAGCTTCACCTGTTTCTCTTTCCATTTTGCTTTGCGTGGGTGTGCGACATGTAATTTAACTTATGAGCTGAAGTGTGAAACATAAAATGTGAAAGTCAATGAAAACATTTTAAAAAAGAATAAAAAGGTGTTTGATGTCTGGCACAGGCACAATGGGCAAAGGGCCTCTTTCTGTGCTGTAAAACATGACTCTACGTGACTCACACCTCACCGAAGGCCCTTTTACCTTGTGGTGGAATGGTGGAAAGGGGACATGTGCCATACTTAAACGGGGTATCCTTTATCATCAAGTCTTGTAGTCCTAAGGATAGTCAGAACTGCTGACTGCTGCAGGATAAAAGCATCATGGATGCTGCAAGGATAGCAGGCATTCACAAAGATGTATTTCTTGCTGTGGGTCGCATATCAACTGTGTAGCCCTTGTTGCTTTCTGGGGAACTGCCACATGTGTGCAGTCAATTGCTTCTTGCACAATCTGGGAACCCACTATACTGGTGAAATAATGTGCCCTTTAATTCCGGAATTCCCTCTCTGTGGAGGAGTGGGCAGGGGTTAGAGTGCCTGCCACCCTCCCGGTTACTTCTGTGAATTGTGGCATGTTGTTATTGTCACAAACTGCTGCTGGAAGGAAGCAATTGCTAACTATGAAAGGATGGCTGTATTTTCATAGACCTTAGAAGGAGGCCATTCGGCTCATCAAGTCTGCACCTTTTGAAAGAACATTCTATCTAGTCCCACTCCCCTGCCCAATCCCTGTAACCCAGCATTGATCATGGTGAATCCACCTAACCAGCACATCTTTGGACATTAAGGGGCAATTCACATGGCCAATCCACCTAACCTGCATATCTTTGGATTGTGGGAGGAAACCTGAGCACCCGGAGCAAATCCACGCAAACACTGGGAGAATGTGCAAACTCCACCCAGACAATCACCCAAGGCATAAATCAAGCTCGATCCCTGGGCTGAGAGGGAACAGTGCTACCCAGTTATTTTCAAAGAACTGGGAAGGCTGCCTGTAAAAATTCCAGGGAAGTGGTGACTGGAAGAAAACTCAAATATTTATTTTACCTACTACATTACAATTCCTACTCCCTGAAGTGTCTCCAAACGCCCGACCCACACTCCGGTCGGGATATTTATGTCCCATGAGACCCTTGGTTTAAGGGTCTAGCTCCACCCCCTATCTGGGGAGATTATATTCAGGTGAGCCTCCGGTTGGGTGATAATACTGCCCCCATTCTGATTGAAGATCCAAGTTTTGTAAAGGAGGTGGCTGAACTCCGTCACGATGTCCTTGGTGAAGCAAAGCCACCTGATGCACATCCTCCTGACCATCACAACTTAAGCTTGGCACTCCCAGATGACCTTCTTGAGTAGGGCCTTTTAAAGAGAGTCCTAATTTTTCTCCGTCTTCACATATGTTCCTGTCTCTACATCTTGCCTGTTGTGCAAATGCAAGTGGCACTGCAACTACTGCCTCCATACTTATGCAAGGCAATGTATTCATGCATTATATCAATCCATTGATATCTGTTATGTCACAATCTTACTCATATGACCTCTGCGGATAGTCGCAGGGGATGTATCTGTCTGCTCCACTCCAGTCATAACCTCGCCAAAGGGAATTGACCAGTGGCACTTTTAACTCTGCAGGTATGTCTACATACTGCCATTATAGCACATTGTGAGAATTAATTTAATAGCTATTAGATCTTATTTTGTTTTATAAGACATGTAATTTGGAGTAACATATTATTTATCCCATTAATAATGTGTTCAGAAATGCTGGCCTATGCCCACATCCCGTGAAAGAATTTTCTTAAATCCCAAACCTGCTCCTATGCAGCATGTCAATGGATGAATTCTTACCTGCACCCAGATTACTTGGTAGAAATGAAGCCAGTCCCACAATCTTGAATTTTGTCCCCCAGATGTTAGATGTGACTTGAGCAAGATAGTTGTGCTGAAAAAAACCAAGTACACTTTCTTTCAAAATGCTGTAATGGGGGTCAAAGAAATGGCTGAGCAACTAAATATATACTTTGGTTCTGACTTCAAATGAGGACACAACAGAAATGCTTGGGAACACAGGGTAGAGAAATGCTGTTGGGGGAATTGATGGGATTGAAGGCTGATAAATCTCCAGGGCCTGATAAATCTATGTCCTAAAGTACTTAAAGAAGCATCTCTAGAAATAGTGGATGCATTGGTGGTCATCTTCCAGGATTCTATAAACTCTGGAACAGTTCCTACAGATAATAAAATAAATAAATAAATCATCTTGATTGTCACAAGTAGGCTTACATTAACACTGCAATGAAAGCCCCTAGTCGCCACATTCCGGCGCCTGTTCGGGGAGGCTGGTATGGGAATTGAACCCGCGCTGCTGGCCTTGTTCTGCATCACAAACCAGCTGTCTAGCCCACTGAGCTAAACCAGATTGGAGGGTAGCTAATTTAAAAAGGGAGGTAGAGAGAAAACAGGGAATTATAGACAATGTCAGCCAGATCCCCCAAATATATATTTTTTGTATTTAGAGTACCCAATTATTTTTTTCCATTTAAGGGGCAATTTAGCATGGCCAATCCACCTACCCTGCATATCTTTGGGTTGCGGTGGTGAGACCCATGCAGACACAGGGCCGGGATTGAACCTGGGTCCTCGGCGCCGTGAGACAGCAGTGCTAGCCACTGTGCCACAGTGCCACCAACCAGATACGCAAAATGTAAGATAAACAACTCCCATCTCTGGTGAAACCCCTCATCTGTCCCTCTCAGAGTAAATTTCACCTCCTCCAAATACTGGAGAGCTCTGAGGCACAGGGGGGAGAAGGTGAATCCACCAAACAAACCCGCCTGCGAGCAATCAATGAGGCGAAGACTAAAACATCTGCCCCTGCAGATCTGTAGATCTGACACTGCAAGTATGGCCTCCAGGGAACCTGGCTCCAAATCCACATGCAGAACCTCAGGTATGGTGCTGAAAAACGATCCCCAAAATTTCTCCAACTTCGGGCAGGACCAGAACATATGGACATGATTGGCTGGGCCCCTCCCACACCATTCGCAGCTATCCTCCACCCCATCAAAGAGCCAGCTCATCCTTGCCTTCATTAAATGCGCCCATTCAACAGAAATCTTTGGATCCTCACTGTCTTCAGGGGATGTCCCGGAGGACTGGAGAATAGCCAATGTTGTTCCTCTGTTTAAGAAGGGTAGCAAGGATAATCCAGGGAGCTACAGGCCGGTGAGCCTTACTTCAGTGGTAGGGAAATTACTGGAGAGAATTCTTCGAGACAGGATCTACTCCCATTTGGAAGCAAATGGACGTATTAGTGAGAGGCAGCATGGTTTTGTGAAGGGGAGGTCGTGTCTCACTAACTTGATAGAGTTTTTCGAGGAGGTCACTAAGATGATTGATGCAGGTAGGGCAGTGGATGTTGTCTATATGGACTTCAGTAAGGCCTTTGACAAGGTCCCTCATGGTAGACTAGTACAAAAGGTGAAGTCACACGGGATCAGGGGTGAGCTGGCAAGGTGGATACAGAACTGGCTAGGTCATAGAAGGCAGAGAGTAGCAATGGAAGGATGCTTTTCTAATTGGAGGGCTGTGACCAGTGGCGTTCCACAGGGATCAGTGCTGGGACCTTTGCTCTTTGTAGTATATATAAATGATTTGGAGGAAAATGTAACTGGTCTGATTAGTAAGTTTGCAGACGACACAAAGGTTGGTGGAATTGCGGATAGCGATGAGGACTGTCAGAGGATACAGCAGGATTTAGATTGTTTGGAGACTTGGGCGGAGAGATGGCAGATGGAGTTTAATCCGGACAAATGTGAGGTAATGCATTTTGGAAGGTCTAATGCAGGTAGGGAATATACAGTGATTGGTAGAACCCTCAAGAGTATTGAAAGTCAAAGAGATCTAGGAGTACAGGTCCACAGGTCATTGAAAGGGGCAACACAGGTGGAGAAGGTAGTCAAGAAGGCATACGGCATGCTTGCCTTCATTGGCCGGGGCATTGAGTATAAGAATTGGCAAGTCATGTTGCAGCTGTATAGAACCTTAGTTAGGCCACACTTGGAGTATAGTGTTCAATTCTGGTCGCCACACTACCAGAAGGATGTGGAGGCTTTAGAGAGGGTGCAGAAGAGATTTACCAGAATGTTGCCTGGTATGGAGGGCATTAGCTATGAGGAGCGGTTGAATAAACTCGGTTTGTTCTCACTGGAACGAAGGAGGTTGAGGGGAGACCTGATAGAGGACTACAAAATTATGAGGGGCATAGACAGAGTGGATAGTCAGAGGCTTTTCCCCGGGGTAGAGGGGTCAATTACTAGGGGGCATAGGTTTAAGGTGAGAGGAGCAAGGTTTAGAGTAGATGCACGAGGCAAGTTTTTTACGCAGAGGGTAGTGGGTGCCTGGAACTCGCTACCGGAGGAGGTGGTGGAAGCAGGGACGATAGTGACGTTTAAGGGGCATCTTGACAAATACATGAATAGGATGGGAATAGAGGGATACAGACCCAGGAAGTGTAGAAGATTGTAGTTTAGTCGGGCAGCATGGTCGGCACGGGCTTGGAGGGCCGAAGGGCCTGTTCCTGTGCTGTACATTTCTTTGTTCTTTGTTATTACACCACTTATAATTGAATCAACCCCAGCCTCGCCCACGAGGTCGAGGCATTAACCCTTCACAGCACTTTGCACCATAATCCTTCCTCCAACACCATTCCCAACTCTTCCTCCCCACTTGGACTTAATCCCTCCCATGGGCCCCATGTTGTCCTCCATAATCCTGCTGTAGAACGCCAATGCGACCCCACTCTCCAGTACCCCCCACTGACAGCACCTCCTACAACAATGAGGACAATGAGTGTCACCGGAAGGTTTCAGGAAGACCTTTCTTGTGAAATTCCACACCTACATATACCTGAAGCCCTCTTCACGCTGGAGCCCATACGTCACTCCCAACTCCTCCAAGCTTGTGAACTGCCCCTCCATAAAGATAGCCTTCATCTCTTTTACTCTTTTCTCCTCCGATCCCCAGAATCATCCATCCTCTCTGGCTCAATCTCATGATTCCCTCTTATCGGCATCACCCTCGAACCTGGCCTCAACTTGAAGAGCTGCCAGAATTGCCCCCAAAACCTTAGCCACCACAGGACTATCTGAGTACTTCCCCGGGGTGAACGGTAGTAGCACCGTTGCCAGCACCCGCAACCCTTTACAAGAACCCGCCTTCATTCGCACCCATAAAGCCTCTGTCTCTCTACTCCGGCCTGATACCCTCTCCACATTCGTCGTTCAGTAATATTGTAACAAGTTCAGAAGAGCAAGCCCCCCAACTGCCACCCCCTTTGGAGCACCGCCTTCCTTATCCGGACTATATTCCCTGCCCACACAAAAGAGATCAGCCTGTCCTCTCCTAGAATAAATGACTTTGGCAGACACTGGAACAGAAACAGGAACCGTGGCAAAATTTTTACTGCCTGCACCTGACCTGCCAGTGACAAGGGGAGACTATCCCATCATACCAAGTTCTCCTTCACCCTCCACACCAGGTTCTTGAAAATAAGCTTACAAGTCATGCCCAGTACAATGCCACCTTCCCCCCCAAATATCTAAATTATGTTGTCGCGACCTGGAATGGCAGTCCTCCCACTCCCGCCCTGCACCTGGAGAAGAGACCACATGGTAGCATTGTGGATAGCACAATTGCTTCACAGCTCCAGGGTCCCAGGTTCAATTCTGGCTTGGGTCACTGTCTGTGCGGAGTCTGCACATCCTCCCCGTGTGTGCGTGGGTTTCCTCCGGGTGCTCCGGTTTCCTCCCACAGTCCAAAGATGTGCAGGTTAGGTAGATTGGCCATGATAAATTGCCCTTAGTGTTGGGTGGGGTTGCTGGGTTATGGGGATAGGGTGGCGGTGTGGACCTTGGGTAGGTTGCTCTTTCCCAGAGCCGGTGCAGACTCGATGGGCCGAATGGCCTCCTTCTGCTCTGTAAATTCTATGAAAACATCTGCTCTTCCCTAAATTTAACTAATACCTCGAAAACGCCCAAATTCCTTAGCAACCCCATGACGTCTCCCACCAATGAGCCTAGGTCCGAGATGTACAGCAGTAGTTTGTCTGCGTACAGAGACACCCTATGCTCCACCCCACCCCGTCACTATACCCTCCATAAGTATCCAGCAGAGGGCAGCAGAGCGGAGAGTGACAGTTAAACCTGAGACACTACACTTGTAGTGTCCCCCACCCTTCCACCTCCTCTAACCTAAGTGGTAGAGTGAATAACAGGTAAGCTCTTTCTTTTTCTTATTTTATCTAGAGGGGATGGCAGGGAAGGCAGTGCAATGTTCCTCCTGCAGAATGTTTGAGGTGAGGGACGCCATCAGTGTCCCTGCTGATTTCATCTGTGGGAAGTGCACCCATCTCCAGCTCCTCAGAAACCGCGTTAGGGAACTGGGGCTGGAGCTGGATGAACTTCGGATCATTCGGGAGGCAGAGGTGGTCATAGATAGTAGCTTCAGGGATGTAGTTACTCCGAAGAATCAAGATAGATGGGTGACGGTGAGAGGGGCTGGGTGGAAGCCGTCAGTGCAGGGATCCTCTGTGGTCGTTCCCTTCAGTAACAAGTATACCGCTTTGGATACTGTTGAGGGGGACGACCTACCATGGGTAAGCCACGGTGACTGGATCTCCAGCACTGAGTCCATCCCTGTGGCTCAGAAGGGAAGGAGAGCAATAGTTATTGGGGACTTGATAGATAGAGGGACAGATAGATGGTTCTGTGGCAACGAAAGAGACTCATGGATGGTATGTTGCCTCCCGGGTGCCAGGGTCCGTGACGTCTTGGACCGTGTTTTCAGAATCCGTAAGGGGAAGGGGGAACAGTCACAAGTGGTGGTACACATCGGTACCAACGACATAGGTAAGAGAAGGGACGGGGATTCAAAACAGGAATTTAGGGAGCTAGGGTGGCAGATGAGAGCCAGGACAAACCATGTTGTCATCTCTGGTTTGTTGCCAGTGCTACGTGCTAGCGAGATGAGGAACAGGGAGAGAGTGCAGATAAACACGTGGTTGCAGGGATGATGTAGGAGGGAGGGTTTCAGTTATGTGGATAATTGGAGCACATTCTGGGGAAGGTGGGACCTGTACAGACAGGACGGTTTGCACCTGAACCAGAGGGGCACCAATATCCTGGGAGGGAAATTTGCTCCGGCTCTTCGGGGGGGTTTAAACTAACTTGTCAGGGGGATGGTAAAACGAGCAGTAGTCCAGAAGCCAGTGTTGAGAATAGTGAGGTACTGAGGAGGTCGCAGGAGTGTACCGGCAGACAGAAAGGTGTGTTGAAGTGTGTCTACTTCAATGCAAGGAGCATCTGGAATAAGGTAGGTGAACTTGGAGCGTGGATTGGTACTTGGGACTATGATGTTGTGGCCATTCCGGAGACATGGTTAGAACAGGGACAGGAATGGTTGTTGGACGTTCCGGGATATAGATGTTTCAGTAAGAGTAGGGAAGGTGGTAAAAGAGGTGGAGGAGTAGCATTGTTAATCAAGGGTAGTATAATGGCTGCAGAAAGGCAGTTCGAAGGGGATCTGCCTACTGAGGTAATATGGGCCAAAGTTAGAAATAGGAAAGGCGCGATCACGTTGTTAGGAGTTTTCTATAGGCCCCCAAATAGTAATAGAGATGTGGAGGAAGAAATTGCAAAACAGGTTATGGATAGGTGTGGAGGTCTCAGGGTAGTTGTCATGGGTGACTTTAACTTTCCAAATATTGATTGGAACCTCTACAGGTCGAACAGTTCGGACGGAGCAGTTTTTGTACAGTGTGTGCAGGAGGGTTTCCTGACACAATATGTGGATGGCCGACAAGAGGGGGGGGCAACATTGGATTTGGTACTGGTTAATGAACCGGGCCAAGTGTTAGATTTGTTTGTGGGAGAGCACTTTGGAGATAGTGACCACAATTCGGTGTCTTTAACGATTGCAATGGAGAGGGATAGGGCCATACGGCAGGGCAAGGTTTATAATTGGGGGGGGGGGGTAATTATGATGCGCTTAGGCAAGAATTAAGGAGCATTTGGCAGGTAGGATCAAGGATAACCCTAAAGCTTTCTATAGATATGTTAGGAATAAAAGAATGACTCGGGTAAGAGTAGGGCCAGTCAAGAACATTAGTGGGAAGTTGTGCTTGGAGTCTGAGGAGATAGGAGAGGTGCTAAATGAATATTTTTCGTCAGTATTCACACAGGAAAAAGACAATGTTGTAGAGAAGAATACTGAGATTCAGTCTACTAGACTAGAAGGGCTTGAGGTTCATAAGGAGGAGGTGTTAACAATTCTGGAAAGGGTGAAAATAGGGCCGGAAGGGATTTATCCTAGGATTCTCTGGGAAGCGAGCGAGGAGATTGCTGAGCCTTTGCCTTTGATCTTTAAGTCATCTTTGTCTACAGAAATAGTGCCAGAAGACTGGAGGATAGCAAATGTTGTCCCCTTGTTCAAGAGGGGGAGTAGAGACAACCCCGGTAACTATAGACCAGTGAGCCTTACTTCTGTTGTGGGCAAAACCTTGGAAAGGTTTATAAGAGATAGGGTGTACAATCATCTGGAAAGGAATAATTTGATTAGACATAGTCAACACGGTTTTGTGAAGGGTAGGTCGTGCCTCACAAACCTTATTGAGTTCTTTGAGAAGGTGACCAAACAGGTGGATGAGGGTAAAGCAGTTGATGTGGTGTATATAGATTTCAGTAAAGCGTTTGATAAGGTTCCCCACGGTAGGCTACTGCAGAAAATACGGAAGCATGGGATTCAGGGAGATTTAGCAGTTTGGATCAGAAATTGGCAAGCTGGTAGAAGACAAAGGGTGGTGGTTGATGGGAAGTGTTCAGACTGGAGTCCAGTTACTAGTGGTGTACCACAAGGATCTGTTTTGGGGCCACTGCTGTTTGTCATTTTTATAAATGACCTGGAGGAGGGCGTAGAAGGATGGGTGAGTAAATTTGCAGATGACACTAAAGTCGGTGGAGTTGTGGACAGTGTGGAAGGATGTTACAAGTTACAGAGGGACATAGATAAGCTGCAGAGCTGGGCTGAGAGGTGGCAAATGGAGTTTAATGCAGAAAAGTATGAGGGGATTCATTTTGGAAGGAATAACAGGAAGACAGAGTACTGCGCTAATGGTAAGATTCTTGGCAGTGTGGATGAGCAGAGAGATCTCGGTGTCCATGTACATAGATCCCTGAAAGGTGCCACTCAGGTTGAGAGGGTTAAGAAGGCGGACGGTGTGTTAGCTTTTATTGGTAGAGGGATTGAGTTTCGGAGCCATGAGGTCATGTTGCAGCTGTACAAGACTCTGGTGCGGCCGCATTTGGAGTATTGCGTGCAATTCTGGTCGCCGCATTATAGGAAGGATGTGGAAGCATTGGAAAGGGTGCAGAGGAGATTTGCCAGGAGGTTGCCTGGTATGGAGGGAAGATCTTATGAGAAAAGGCTGAGGGACTTGCGGCTGTTTTCGTTAGAGAGAAGAAGGTTAAGAGGTCACTTAATTGAGGTATACAAGATGATCAGAGGATTGGATAAGGTGGACAGTGAGAGCCTTTTCCCTCGGATGGTGATGTCTAGCACGAGGGGACATAGCTTTAAATTAAGGGGAGATGGATATAAGACAGATGTCCGAGTAGGTTCTTTACTCAGAGAGTTTAAGGGCGTGGAATGCCCTGCCTGCAACAGTAGTGGACTCGCCAACACTAAGGGCATTCAAATGGTCATTGGATAGACATATGGACGATAAGGGAATAGTGTAGATGGGCTTTAGAGTGGTTTCACAGGTTGGTGCAACATCGAGGGCCGAAGGGCCTGTACTGCGCTGTAATGTTCTATGTTCTATGTTCTAAGATGGGAACAGAAACTGTCAGGGAAAGGCACAAAGGAAAAGTGGAGCTTGTTCAAGGAACAAATGCTGTGTGTCCTTGATAGGTATGTCCCTGTCAGGCAGGGAGGAAATGGCTGTGTGAGGGAACCATGGTTCACAAAAGAGGTTGAATGTCTTGTCAAGAGGAAAAAGGAAGCGTATGTAAGGATGAGAAAACAAGGTTCACTTGGGTCGCTTGAGGGTTACAAGGTAGCAAGGAATGAGCTTAAAAAAGGGCTTAGGAGAGCTAGGAGGGGGCATGAGAAGTCCTTGGCGGGTCGGATCAAGGAAAACCCCTAGGCTTTTTACTCTTATGTGAGAAATAAAAGAATGACCAGGGTGAGGTTAGGGCCGGTCAAGGACAGTAGTGGGAACTTGTGCATGAGTCAGAAGAAATAGGAAAGGCGTTGAATGAATACTTTTCTTCAGTGTTCACCAAGGAGAGTGTTTTTGAGGATGAGAGTGTGATACAGGCGGGTAGGCTGCAGGAGGTAGATGTTCTGAGGAAGGATGCATTAGCAATTTTGAAAAGCCTTAGGGTCGACAATTCCCCTGGGCCAGATGGGATATATCCAAGGATTCTTTGGGAGGCAAGGGATGAGATTGCAGAGCCTTTGGCTTTGATCTTTGGGTCCTCACTGTCCACGGGCATAGTGCCAGAGGACTGGAAAGTGGCAAATGTTGTTCCTCTGTTCAAGAAAAGGAATAGGAATGACCCTGGCCGGTTAGTCTTACTTCGGTGGCCGGTAAGTTAATGGAAAAGGTCCTGAAGGATAGGATTTATGACCATTTGGAAAGATGCAGCTTAATCCGGGATAGTCAACATGGATTCGTGAAGGGTAAGTCTTGCCTCACAAATTTGATTGAATTCTTTGAGGAGGAACTAAGTGTGTAGATGATGGTAGAGCAGTTGATGTCGTATACATGGATTTTAGTAAGACGTTTGATAAGGTTCCCCATGGTCGGCTTATGAAGAAAGTAAGGAGGTGTGGGATAGAGGGAAATTTGGCCAATTGGATAAGTAACTGGCTATCACATAGAAGACAGAGGGTGGTGGTGGATGGAAAATTTTCAGACTGGAGATCAGTTACCAGCGGTGTACCACAGGGATCAGTGCTGGGTCCTCTGCTATTTGTGATTTTTATCAATGACTTGGAGGAGGGGGCTGAAGGGTGGGTCAGTAAATTTGCTGATTACACCAAGATTGGTGGAGTAGTGGATGAGGTGGAGGGCTGTTGTAGGCTGCAAAGAGACATTGATAGGATGCAGAGCTGGGCCGAAAAATGGCAGATGGAGTTTAACCCTGTTAAGTGCGAGGTGATTCATTTTGGTAGAAAAAATTTGAATGCAGATTACAGGGTCAACGGCAGGGTTCTGAGGAATGTGGAGGAACAGAGAGATCTTGGGATTCATGTCCACAGATCTCTGAAGGTTGCCACTCAAGTGGATAGAGCCGTGAAGAAGGTTAGCGTTTATTAACAGGGGCTTGAGCGGGGTTAAGCTGCAACTATACATGACCCTGGTGAGACCACATTTGGAGTATTGTGTGCAGTTCTGGTCACCTCACTATAGGAAGGATGTGGAAGCATTGGAAAGGGTGCAAAGGAGATTTACCAGGATGCTGCTGGTTTGCAGGATAGGTCTTATGAGGAAAGGTTGAGGGAGCTAGGGCTTTTCTCTTTGGAGCAGAGGAGGACGAGAGGCGACTTAATAGAGGTTTATAAGATGATAAGGGGGCTAGATAGAGTGGACGTTCAGAGACTATTTCCTCGGGTGGATGTAGCTGTTACGAGGGGGCATAACTATAAGGTTCAGGGTGGGAGATAAAGGAGGGATGTCCGAGGTAGGTTCTTCACTCAGAGAGTGGTTAGGGTGTGGAATGGACTGCCTGCAATGATAGTGGAGTCGGACACTTTAGGAACCTTCAAGCGGTTATTGGATAGGCACATGGAGCACACCAGAATGACAGGGAGTGGGATAGCCTGATTTTGGTTTTGGACAATGCTCGGCACAACATCGAGGGCCGAATTGCCTGTTCTGTGCTGTACTGTTCGATGTTCTATGTTCTATAAGTCCGAACCCCTCAGCGCAATGACCAAGGGTCAATCACCAATGCAAACAGAAGGGGCTTCCCTACCTCGTTTCCTGAAATAGTAGAAAATACCCCAAATTCGTACTATTGTCCGCACACAAGCTGTTGGGTCCTTATATAACAATTTCACCCATGCCACAAACTTAGGCCCAATCCTAACCTTCTCCAGCACCACGAACAAATAACTCCACTCCACTCTTTCAAACGTCTTTTTAAAAAATGCATTTTATTCCAAACTTATTCAAACAGTTACAAAACATAAATAATCCAGGAAACACACTCCCCAACTCAGTTTACAGCTTGTACAACTTTTCCACCTTTTTTCACCCCGCACCCCCCAGCCCCGCAACAAGCAGCTCCTCAAATGTGGCAACGAACAGTCACCAACGTGTCTCAAAGCCCTCCGCTGAACCCCTCAGTTCAAACTTAAATTTTCTCCAGCTGGAGGAAGTCGTATAGATCCCCCAGCCAGGCTGCCACCCCCGGCAGTGTTGCCAACCGCCGTTCCAGTAAAATTCTTTGTTGGGCAATCAGAGAGGCGAAGGCCACGATGTCGGCCTTCCTCCTCTCCATCAGCTCCGGCTTTTCCGATATCCCTAAAATCGCCATCATAGGGTCCGACCCGACTTCCACTCCCACAATCTTTGCTAGTGTCCCTAACACTCCCAAACAGTATCTCTCCAACTTCTCACAGCCCCAGAACAGATGTGCATGGTTCACTAGTCCTCGCCCACACTCCTCGCTCTTGTCTGCCACTCCCTGGAAGAAACCACTCATCCTCGCCCGAGTCATGTGCATCACCTTAAACTGTATCAACCTCATCCTCGCACATGAGGAGATCAGTGCCTCACTCCACAACCCATCTCCACACCCCCATCTCTTCCCATTTCTCCTTGATCCTTGCTACCTGAAAACCCCCCTGCTCTCCGAGCCACCCATATATATTCCCAATCCTACCCTCCCTTTCCATGTCCGGAAGCAGTAACCATTCCAAAAGAGCATATCTCGGTAGCCTGGGGAACCCTTTTAACACCTTCCGTGCAAAGTCCCTTACTTGCAAATACCTAAGTTCACTTCCCCTCGGAAGCCCTACCGTTCTATTAGCTCCTCTATGCTTGCAAGCCTCTCTTCCATATACAAATCCTTCGCCCTCACCAGTCCCATCTCTCTCCACTTTCTATGTACACCATCTATCTCTCCAGCTTAAACCCGTGATTCTCACAAAACGGCGTTAACACCGACATCTCCTCTATCCTAAAATTTCTCCTCAGCTGTTTCCACATCCTAATTGTGGACTGTGCAACCGGGATCTCTGTATATCCCCTTGCTGTCAGCGGGAGCGCTGCCGTCACCATGGCCCTCAGGCTGGACGCGCAACAGGACTCTTCCTCCATCTTATACCCTCTCCTTCCGACCACCATCTCACTTTCTCCACATTTGCTATTCAATAGTAATGCAACAAGTTTGGTAGTGCCAACTCCCTTTCAGCCTCTGCAGCAGGGCCCTCGCCACCCTTGGCACCTTCCCCACCCACACAAATTCTCAACTGACTATATCCAACTTACGAAAAAAGGCCTTTGGAATAAAAATCGGGAGTGTCTGAAATATAAAGAAGAATCTTGGTAGGACATTCATTGTCACCACTTGAACCCTCCCTGCCAGCGTCAGATGCAGTGCATCCCACCTCCTAAAGTCGTCCATTATCTCCTCCACCAACTTTGTTAAATTCCACTTATGTAGCGTCACCCACTTTACCGTCACCTGGATCCCCAAATACCTAAACCTATCCCTGGCTACCCTAAATGATAGCCCCCCTAAATTGGCTCTCCGACCTGACTCGTTCACTTGGAACACCTCACTTTTCCCCACTTTCATTTTATAACCTGAGAAAGCCCCAAACCTCTATTGGCTCAGAATCCTACCCATACTCTGCAGCGGTCTGACACATATAATAGTAGATTGTCCGCGTACAGCAACCCCCGGTGCTCGCTGCTCCCCCTCCGAATCCCCTGCCACTCTGCTGACCCCCTAAGGGCCATCGCCAAGGGCTCTATCGCCAGCGCAAACAGTAGTGGTGACAGCGGGCACCCCAAAACTCCATGTGCTCATCTCATTGGTCCGTATGCTCGCCACTGAGGCCACATAAAACATACGCACCCATTGATGCACGATCAATTACACTCAAGACAAAGTGATTTCATAACCACCCATCTGCTTCGAAAGCAGTGTACTTGCGGTCACTATTACGGAGGGGTAGCTGGTGGTAGGCGGACTTGAGATCCACCGTGGAGAAGACCTTGTATTGCGCGATCCTGTTTACCAGGTCGGCTATACGGGGCTATACGCGTACCGCGTCCAGCTGCGTAAACCTGTTGATGGTCTGACTGTAGTCAATGACCATCCTATGTTTTCCCCGGTCTTTACCATCACTACTTGAGCTCTCCAGGGACTGTTGCTCGCTTCGATGACCCCTTCCCTCAGCAGCCTTTGGACCTCTGACCTGATGAAGGTCCGGTCCTGGGCACTGTACCGCCTGCACCTGGTGGCGACGGGTTTGCAATCCGGGGTGAGGTTCGCAAACAGAGAAGGCGGGTCGACCTTAAGGGTCGCGAGGCTGCAGACAGTAAGGGGGGGTATAGGGCCGCCAAATTTAAAGGTCAGGCTTTGCAAGTTACATTGGAAGTCCAACCCCAGGAGGATAGCCGCACAGAGGTGCGGCAGGACATAAAGGAGGAAATTGTTGAATCTCCTGCCTTGGACAGTGAGGTTCGCTAGGCAGAACCCCTTTATCTCCACCGAGTGTGACCCGGAAGCCAGGGAGATCCTTTGGTTTGCAGGGTGGGTAACAAGTGAACAGCGCCTTACCGTGTCGGAGTGAACAAAGCTTTCCGTGCTCCCAGAGTTAATCAGGCAAGACGTCTCGTGGCCGTTGATGAAGACCGTCGTTGCTGCTGTTGCGAGTGTCCGAGGTCGACTTTGGTCCAGTGTCACCGAGGCCAGATGAAGCAGTTGCGAGTTCTGATCGGGCAGCGTGTAGTCGGCCGTGCTGGGGGCCTGGGGCCCCATCCAAGATGGCGTCTCCCATGGGTCGCACATGGTAGCTGGGGATGGACAAGATGGCGGCGGGGATGGACAAAATGGCAGCGCCCACCCGTCCAGCGTGGTGTCTGGGGGGCAAGATGGCCATGCCCATGGGTCGCACGTGGCCCTAGGATAGGGTGTGGAATGGACTGGCCGGTCGGGGCCTGAAGGGGGGGTTGCCGCGGCGGTCCGGAGTCGCTGGAGACCGCGGCCACGGCGTGGGCCTGGCAGACCCCCACAAAGTGGCCCTTCTTGCCGCACCCTTTGCAGGTGGCGGTGCGGGCCGGGCAGCGCGGGCGGGGATGATTCGCCTGCCCGCAGAAGAAACAGTTGGGCCCGGCGGCGTTAGCGGGCCGTCTCGCCGCGCAGGCCTGCGGGGTCAGGGGGAAGGTCTGTGGGGCTGCCGCTGCGGGGTGCCACGCAGCCCAGGGGGCCGCCGCGTGGTCGAGCGCATAGGACTGTGCATTTTGAGAGGCTTCATCCATGGACCCTGCCAGGGCCTGTGCCTCTCTAAGTCCCAGGGTGTCCTTTTCTAGGAGTCTTTGGCGGATCACTGAGGAGGTCATATCTGCTACGAAAGCATCCCTGATTAAAAGTTCCGTGTGCTCGCTCCCCGAAACTTGCGGGCAGCCACAGTTTCAGCCCAGCACCAGTAGCGCCCGGTAGAAATCCTCCAACGATTCCCCGGGGCTTTGCCGTCTAGTTGCAAGTAGGTGACGTGCGTAGACCTGATTTACAGGGCGGATATAATGTCCTTTTAACAGTTCGATCGCGGCATCAAAGTCCTCCGTCTCCTCGATAAGGGTGTAGATCCGGGGGCTGACCCTTGAGCGCAGGAGATGCATTTTCTGTCCTTCTGAGGTTGCTGCCTCCAGCTGTCTCGAGGTAGCCTTTAAAGCACGCCAGCCAGTGTTTAAATATTGCAGCCGAGTTCTCCGCGTGGGGGCTGAGTTGTAGGCACTCCGGTTTGATTCGGAGATCCATCCTTCCAGCTTTAGTCTAGTCGATGAAATTGATGCACGATGAATTATATTCAAGATGAAGTGATTTCATAACTGAAGCCTTTAATCGACTAGAACTTGTTCCCTAGCAGCTTCGGTACAGAAAGTGAAGGCTGCTGGGATGGCACCGGTTCTTATACTCCGCCTGTCAGGGCGGAGCTACGTAGCAACAGCCAATGGTAAACTCCTAGGTTTAACCAAGGGTCATCAGCCTCTTAGGTACCGCAATACCTGATAATACCACACCCATGACACAAACTTTGGCCTAAATCTAAACCACCCTAGTACCTCGGTCATGTACCGCCACTCTACCCAATCAAATGCCTTCTCCGCATCCATAGGCACCATAACCTCTGGTACCCGCCCTCTCGACGGGGTCATGATCACATTCAGTAATCGCCTTATATTGCTCGAGAGTTGCCTGCCCTACGAAGCCCATTTGATCCTCTGCACCCACCCCCGGGATGCATCCTACTATCCTCTCTGCCACTAACTTAACCAGCACTTTTACGTCCGTGTTTAACAGCGATATGGGCCTGTACGACCCACATTCCAACAGATCCTTCCCTTCTTTGATATAAGCAGAATCATTGTCTGCGTGATCGTCTCCAACAGCTCCCCCTTCTCCAGTGCCTTACTAAATGCCCCCAGTAGGTGTGGTGCCAATTCCGCCGCAAACTCCTTTTCAAATTCCGCTGGGTAACCATCCGGCCCTGGGGCCTTCCCCGACGTCATCCCTCTAATACTCTCCATTACCTCCCTCAGCTCGAAAGGCTCCTCTAGCGCCTGCCTCCTCTCCTCATCCAGCCACGGAAATTCCAGCCCGTCTAAGAACCGCCTTTTCAGTCCCAGGTTCGCCCTATGCAATTCCTTGTAATATCCCTTGAACGGCTCATTTATCTTCCCCGGCTCCGACATCAGCTCCTCCGTCCCTTTCCTGACCCTTAAGATTTCCGAGGATGTGGCCTCCTCTTTAACTGTTAAGCTAACATACAGCTTGGCTTCTCTCCATATTTATACTCATAGAATCATAGAATTTATAGTGCAGAAGGAGGCCATTCAGCCCATCAAGTCTGCACCGGCCCTTAGAAAGAGCACCCTACCTAAGCCTCTACCTCTACCCTATCCCCGTAACCTCACCCAATCGTATTGGACACTAAGGGCAATTTAGCATGGCCAATCCGCCTTGCCTGCACATCTTTGTGGGAGGAAACCGGAGCACCCAGGGGAAACCCACACAGACATGGGGAGAACGTGCAGACTGCGCACAGACAGTGGCCCAAGCTGGGAATCGAACCTGGGACCCTGGAGCTGTGAAGCAACTGTGCTAACCACTGTTCTACCATGCAGCCCCCCCCCCCCGCCCTCCGTAGCTGCCCAACCACCCTACCCGTCGTCAATCTATCGAACTGTCCCTGTAGCTTTTTCCTATTCACCAATATCTCCGCGGTGGGGGCCCGCGAATATCCATCCACCTTGACTATCTCGCCCAATAATCGTTCATATTCCTCTCTCCTTTTCCTCTCCATGCGCTTTGAACACCTAGAAAGAAAAGAAAACTCCCCCCCCCCCCCCCCCCCAAACCCCAACCCCTCACTACCCGTATCCACCGAACTCCATTGTGCCAACTCCTCCATCTCCCGTCAAAGTTCAGTTCTCCCCCAGTTTATGCGCTTTGATATAGTCATTGGCTGCCTCTGGGGTTCCAAAATAATACTCCCTGCCTTCGAAGGTCACCCACAGTTATGTCGGGTAGAGCACCCCAAACCTAATCTGCCATCGATAAAGCACCGCCTTGGCCCTGTTGAACCTTTTTGCCAGTTCTGCTCCAATGTCCTGTTATATTCGGACCTTGTTCTCCTCCCATTCAGTTCCGTTTCTCCCTGGCTCACTGCAGGATATTTCCCTTCTCCACAAACTTGTGGAGTCTTACAATCACCACCCGCGGCGGCTCCCCAGCTCTTGACTTCTGCCTTGGAGACCTGTGTGCTCTAACCACCTCTGGGGCCTTGTCCAGCACCCACTCCTCCACCACCAACCTCGAGACATAATTCGTGGCACTCGTGCCTTCCATTCCGTCAGGCAGGCTGACGATATGCAGGTTCTGTCTTCTAGACCTGTTCTCCTCTCTTCCACCTTTGCTCTTAACGACTTGCAAAGGTCCCCCAGGAGCCCCACCCGATCACTGTGGCCCATCATCACCCTCTCCATCTCCTAGATCTGAGACCCCTGTGCCTCCAAACACTTCTCGACCCTTTCCATTGAGCCTTCCAGGGATGCAACTTCGATAGCTTTCGATCTGTACGAAACTCCTCTCTCATAAATGCCATCAACTGCTCCATGTGGGATATTCCAATCTGTGCCGACCCTCCCCCTGCCATCTTTCCAATAACTGCTGCGCCACAGGTCTCTTCCAGCTCCTTGGCCGGCTCTTTTACCTTCTTCTGCCAGACCTAGTAACTAGCAGACATGCCACTCCCAGGGGGGAACTTCTCCACACCTTCAACTGCATTTTCCCGCCAACGCTTCTCCCGTTTTCGGGTGAAAAGAGCTCTGTGTACGACCACTCACTCTATGGCCGCAACCGGAAGTCTGCCTTCTCCGCATCTAATGCCACCACCATCTTCAGCTCCCTTCCCTCTGCCAGAGAAAACACCACAATCAACAGCCACCGCACATTTGACGACCACTGCCTATCCAGGACGAACCCTGTCTGATCCTCTAACCTCACATCCAACACCTTTGTCAGCACCTTAGCATCCGTGCTTAATAGAGAAACGGGCTTGAACTCCACTGGATCCTTTTCCTTTTCAAAAAAAATAAACTTAGAGTACCCAATTATTTTATTTCTTTTTCCAATTAAGGGGCAATTTAGCTTGGCCAATTCACCTAACCTGCACATCTTTGGGGTGTGGGGGTAAAACCCATGCAGACACGGGGCGAATGTGCAAACTCCACACGGACAGTGACCCTCGGCCGGGATTCGAACCCAGGTCTTCAGCGCCGCAGTCTGAGTGCTAACCACTGCGCCACGTGCCGCCCTCCTTTTCCTTTTTGAGTAATAATGAGATGGCTGCCTGCCTCATGGACTCCAGAAATCCTCCCCTTACCTTTGCATCCTCAAAAATTTCTACCATCAGCTGTGCCAACGTATCCTTGAATCTTTTAATAAAATTTCACTGGGAATCCATCTGGCCCCAGTGCCTTGCCCGACTGCATCTTCCCTATCGCTGTCTGTACTTCCTCCACCCCCATTGGTTCCTCCAATCCGGCCCTCTCCTCCTCTCCCATCTCTGGACACTCCAGAAATTCCCTTATCTCCTACTCATCCTCTGGCAATTCCGGCCGTGGATAGGAAACAAACTTCGCCTGCAACTTCTTCCTCCTCACCAAACATCCCAGCTCCAGGTCAACCGCATATCTTCATTCACCTCCTAAATCTACTCTATCAACTGCTGCCGCTCCTCCCGATCCACCTTCGCCTTGAATTAAATGACCTCACCCCTCACCATCACCGCCTCCCAAACCATCAATGGTGAAACCTCCCACATGCTCCTCAACCACCTTCCCATCTTTTAAAAAAAAAAGATATGTTTATTAAGAATTTTTAAACAAAATTTTCAACCATACAAACAAACCTCCTCCCCCGTAACAAAAAGAAAGAAAGAAAGCAAGAAAGCTTGCATACCAAGACATGAGCATGGCAAGTCAACATGATACAGAACTTTGTACATTGGATTCCTCCCGTACATGTCAGTTTTCCAGATCATTCATGTGTTTTCTTGCTCAAATGCCTTCCTTCCCCTTCCCTTCCCCCCTTCCCCCTTCCCCCTCCCCCTTCCCCCTTCTCCCCCTTCTCCCCCCCTTCCCCCCTCCCTTTCCCCCCCTACCCTTCCCCCCTCCCCCTCTCCCCTCTTCCCCCCCTTTCCCCCTTCCCCTTCCTTCCCCCCTTCCCCCTTCCCACTTCCCCCCTCCCCCACCCCCCCTCCCCCTTTCCCCCCCCTCCCCCTCTCAATCCTACCCAGGCTCAGAATCCTACCCATACTCTGCAGCAGTCTGACACATATAATAGTAGATCGTCCGCGTACAGCAACCCCCCCCCCCCCTCTCTTCCCCCCCGGTGCTCGCTGCTCCCCCTCCGAATCCCCTACCACTCTGCTGACCCCCTAAGGGCCATCGCCAAGGGCTCTATCGCCAGCGCAAACAGTAGTGGTGACAGCGGGCACCCCAAAACTCCATGTGCTCATCTCATTGGTCCGTGCAAGTCAATATGATACAGAACTTTGTACATTGGATTCCTCCCGTACATGTCAGTTTTCCGGATCATTCATGTGTTTTCTTGCTCAAATGCCCCCCCTTCCCCTTCCCCCTCTTTCCCCCTCCCCTTCCCTCCCTCCCCTTTTCTCCCCTTCTCCCCTTTTCTCCCCTTCGCCCCCTTCCTCTTTCCCCCCTCCCCCTTCTCCCCCTTCCCTTCCCCCCCTTCCCCCTTCCCCCTCCTCCCCCTTCGGGGTCTTGCTCGCCCACACAAATCCCATAATGCTCCTGCTTACCCTCTTAACAAAGGCCTTGGTGATCACAATTGGGAGGCATTGGACTACAAAAAGAAACCTCGGGAGGACCACCATTTTAATCGACTGTACCCTGCCCGCCAGCGAGAGTGGCAACATGTCCCACCTTTAAAAATCCTCCTCCATCTGTTCCACCAGCCGCGTCAAATTAAGTTTGTGCAGTGCCCCTTAGCTCCTAGCTACCTGAATCCCCAAGTATCGAAAGCTCCTTTTTGCCCTCCTCAACGGTAGGTAGTCTATCCCTCTTCCCTGATCCCCCGGATGCACCACAAAGAACTCACTCTTTCCCACGTTGAGCTTATAGCCCGAAAAGTCTCCAAACTCCCTTAGGATCTGCATGACCTCAACCATCTCCTCCACTGGATCCGCCACATACAGCAACAGGTCGTCTGCGTAAAGCGACACTCGATGTTCCTCTCCCCCTCGGACCACCCCCTTCCATTTCCCCGACTCCCTTAACGCCATGGCCAAAGGTTCAATTGCTAATGCAAACAGCAGAGGGGACAGGGGGCACCCCTGCCTCGTCCCTTGACACAGCCGGAAATACTCCGACCTCCGCCGGTTCGTGACCACACTCGCCACCGGGGCTCTATACAGGAGCTTAACCCAACTAATAAACCCTCCCCCGAACCCAAACCTCCTCAACACTTCCCAGAGATACTCCCACTCTACTCGGTCAAAGGCCTTCTCCGCGTCCATGGCTGCCACTATCTCCACCTCTCCCTCCACCGATGGCATCATTATCATTATCATTATTTAGGAGCCTTCGCACATTGGTATTTAGCTGCCTACCCTTTACGAATCCCATCTGGCCCTCGTGAATCACCCCCGGGACACAGTCCTCAATCCTCGTAGCCAACATTTTTGCCAGCAACTTAGCATCTACGTTGAGGAGCGAGATTGGTCTATACGACCCACATTGCAGTGGGTCCTTATCCCGCTTCAAGATCAAAGAGATCGTCGCCTCCGACATTGTCGGGGGCAGGGTCCCCCCCCTCTCCCTTGCTTCATTGAAGGTCCTTACCAGCAACTCCACCGGGAACCCATCCGGCCCCGGGGCCTTCCCTGCCTGCATGCTCCCCAGTCCTTTAACCAGCTCCTCCACCCCAATTGGCGCCCCCAAACCAGCCACCTCCTGCTCCTCCACCCTCGGGAACCTCAGTTGGTCCAAGAATCGTCACATCCCCTCTTTTCCCCCTGGGGGCTGGGACCTATACAGCTCCTCGTAAAAGGCCTTGAATGCCTCATTCACTTTCACCGCACTCCGCACCGTAGTTTCCCTGCCATCCTTGACTCCACCTATATCCCTCGCTGCCATCCTCTTACGGAGCTGATGTGCCAGCATCCGACTCGCCTTCTCCCCATATTCATATATCGCCCCCTGTGCCTTCCCTGTGGTCAACAGGTCGAACTCCGTCTGGAGACTTTGTCTCTCCCTGAGTAGTCCCTCATCTGGAGCCTCTGCATAGCTCCTGTCCACCCTTAAAATCTCCCCCACTAACCTCTCCCTTTCCCTGCCCTCTCTCTTCACCCTATGAGCCCTGATTGAGATTAACTGTCCCCTGATCACCGCCTTCAGCTCCTCCCATACTACTCCCATCTGCACCTCCCCGTTGTCGTTGGCCTCCAGATACCTTTCGATGCACCCCCGCACCCTCCCACACACTTCCTCGTCTGCCAGCAGTCCCACATCCAACCGCCACAACGGGCATTGGTCCCTCTCCTCCCCCAGCTCTAGCTCCACCCAATGCGGGGCATGGTCTGAAATGGCTATGGCCGAATACTCCGTTCCCTCCACTTTCGGGATCAATGCCCTGCCCAGAACAAAAAAATCTATCCGGGAGTAGGCCTTATGTACGTGGGAGAAAAAAGAAAATTCTCTGGCCAAAGGCCTGGCAAATCTCCACGGATCTACTCCCCCCATCTGAACCATAAACCCCCTAAGCACCTTTGCCGCAGCCGGCCTCTTCCCCGTCCTAGATCTGGAACGATCTAATGCTGGGTCCAGCACCGTGTTAAAATCCCCACCCATTATCAAGCTCCCTACCTCCAAGTCTGGAATACGCCCCAACATCTGTTTCATGAATCCAGCATCGTCCCAGTTCGGGGCATATACATTCACCAGTACCACCTCCGTCCCCTGCAACCTACCACTCACCATCACGTATCGGCCTCCATTATCCGCTGCTATGTTCTTGGCCTCAAACGACACCCGCTTCCCCACCAGTATTGCCACCCCTCTATTCTTCGCATCCAGCCCCGAATGGAACACCTGTCCCACCCATCCCTTCCTTAACCTGACCTGATCTGCCACCTTCAGATGTGTCTCCTGAAGCATGACCACGTCTGCCTTCAGTCCCTTTAGGTGCGCGAACACTCGGGCCCTCTTAACCGGCCCATTTAGGCCTCTCACATTCCACGTGATCAGCCGGATTGGAGGGTTACCCACCCCGCCGACTAGCCATCTCCTATCTTAGGCCAGTCCCGTGCCCGCGCCTCCCACAGCCTCCAGTCCCCCAGACGGGGAACCCCCGCCCCGACCATCTCTTCCATTTTCAGTTCCCCCTCGGACAGTGCAGCAGCAATCCTAATGTACCCCCCTCCTTCCCTCCCGCCCATCCCGCTAGAACCGCATCTAGCACTTTTGCTCCCCCCATATTACTTCCATGAGTCAGCTGACTTCTGCTGACCCCGGCTTCCCCCGCCTTCCCGTTGATCTCCCCGTGTGGGAGTCTCTCATCCCCTTACCTTCCTCCATCCGCCCCCGCCCCTAGCGCGGGAAAAAACCCGCGCTTTCCTGAGCCAGCCCCGCCCCCTGTGGCGCAGCTCCTGTTGCGGCCATTATCCCAGTTCCCTCATCCCCGAGTCTCACCTCCCACCAGCACCGATGCCCGCATTCCCCACCATCTCGTCTACAGAAAAAAAAAGAATTTTAACCAGAACTCTACCCAGATCCCCATCCATCATCCCACCCATGAAGTATTCATTACCCATATTTACAACCCCGTATACAACCAACATCCCCCCTACAACTGCAGCCCCTCAGTTCGAGTCCAATTTTTCCGTTTGGATAAAGGTCCAAGCCTCTTCTGGCGTTTCAAAATAATGGTGTCGGTCCTGATAAGTGACCCACAGTCGCGCAGGCTGCAGCATGCCGAACCTGACTCTTTTTTTGTGCAGCACCGCCTTGGCCCGGTTGAAGCCAGCTCTCCTCCTTCCCACCTCCGCGCTCCAATCCTGGTAGACTCGGATCACCGCATACTCCCATCTACTGCTCCGCACCTTCTTGGCCCATCTCAGAACACTTTCTTTGTCCGCGAAGCGATGGAACCTTGCCACTATCGCCCTTGGCGGCTCATCAGCCTTGGGCCTCCTCGCCAGGACCCGGTGAGCCCCTTCCAGCTCCAGGGGGCTCGGAGAGGCCTCCGCACCCATCAGCGAATGGAGCATCGTCCTCACATACGCCCCGGCATCAGCTCCCTCCACTCCTTCGGGGAGACCCAGAATCCGGAGATTCTTCCTCCTCGACCTGTTCTCCAGGACCTCGAGTCTCTTGGCCCACCTCCTGTGCACCGCCTCGTGCGCCTCCATTTTTACCGCCAGGCCCAGGATCTCGTCCTCGTTCACCTTCCCATCTTAATGCAAAAATTCGGATCTGCCAACAAACCCACATCTAGCCTCCACGCCAGGTTCTGCGCTGGACCATTCTCCAAGACCAGATCCAGCCATGGTCCGATATCACGATCGCCGAATACTCCGCCTTCTTTAGCCCAGCGAGCAGCGTTTTCCCCACCACAAAAACACCTTATGCATCAGCAACAAGAACAAATATTCCCTATCCCGTGGATGTAAAAACCTCCACGGATCCACCCCTCCTATCTCTTTCACGCCCCCCCTTCCCCCCCAACCCCTGGGAACGCAGCCAGGACCTGTCCAATCCCCCCGTGTGGTAAACCACTGTAGTGTATAATATGTGTATTGTGGTAAATTGCCACTGTATTATATGTAATGTGGTAAACCACTGCCCGATGGTTCCGCCTCCCCTCGGGCCCAGTATAAAGGTGGCTGGTCTCCGCCTCTGATCCAGTTCGGTATCAGAGGCCAGGAGGCTTTCTGTTTAGTTCATTAAAGCCTCAGTTACGTTCACCACTCGTCGTGTGTTCATTGATGGCATAACAATTTAATAAACTAAACATCTAAGATGAATTCATCACTCAAGCCTGATCGCCTGGAGCTGGACCCACAGGCAGCCGACGCCACTGCAACATTCGAGCACTGGCTAAGCTGCTTCGAAGCGTACCTCGGATCCTTCACCAAACACTTCACCGACCTCTAAAAGAAGCAGATCCTCCATGCACGGATGAGCCCGCAAGTCTTTCTTCTCATCAGGGACGCCCCCCCGTATATGGAGGCGATAATGCTGCTGAAGGGACAATATGTTAAGTCGGTGAACGAGGTGTATGCTAGGTAACTTCTTGTCACGAGCCGACAACACCCTGGGGAATCACTAGCAGAATTCCTGCGTGCTTTGCGGGTATTCTGCCGGAACTATGACTGCCAGGCGGTATCAGCTAACCAACCCGCCGAGCTGTTGATCAGGGACGCTTATGTCGCAGGCATGAAATCAAACTACATCCACCAGTGATTGCTAGAAGGGGGTACACTCGGCCTCCCAGAGACAGTGCAGCTCTCAAACTCGCTGGAGGTGGCCTTCCAGAACATGGAGGCCTACACCCCCGACTGCGCGGAACCCTTATGGACCTCGTAGGCGTCGCCATCATCTGACCCGGGTGCCGCGCAGCAACCCGTCAACGCCGGAAGCCCGAAGTGCTAATTTTGCGGCCAGGGTAATCATCCCAGACAACGCTGCCCTGCACGGAACGCGACTTGCAACGGGTGTGGGAGGAAGGGCCACTTTGCAAAAGCCTGCCAGGCCCGATCTCTCCCTAAAACTTCTAAGCCCAGCAGCACAGACAGCTTCATACACCCAGATATGGTAAGGAGCTGCTCCCTCCCAATTTTACCCGTGACCCAGAAATTCTCCCTGGTTTCCGGATCCCATGCAGTAGAAATCTGGGGGTACTGTGTCGCGACCTTTACTGTACAAGGTGTAGAGTACGCTAACTTCAAACTCTACGTCCTTCCCCATCTCTGCGCTGCCCTATTACTGTGGCTCAATTTCCAGTGCCACCTCCAAAGCCTTACTTTAAAGTTCGGTGGACCCCTGCCTCCCCTCACCGTCTGTAGCCTTGCGACCCTTAAGGTCGCCCCACCCTTGCTCTTCGCTAACCTCACCCCGGACTGTAAGCCCGTCGCTAGTAGGAGCAGACGATACAGTGCCCGGGACAGGGCCTTTATCAGGTCGGAGGTCCAGCGACTCCTACGAGAGGGGATCATTGAGGCTAGTACCAGCCCCTGGAGAGCCCAAGTGGTGGTCGTCAAGACTGGGGAGAAGCACCGGATGGTCATCGACTACAGTCAGACCATCGACTGGTACACGCAGCTCGATGTGTACCCCTCCCCCGCATATCTGACATGGTCAACCAGATTGCGCAGTATCAAGTCTTCTCCACAGTTGACTTGAAGTCCACGTACCACCAGCTCCCTATCCGCCCGGAGGACCGCCAATACACTACCTTCGAGGCAGATGGCCGCCTCTACCACTTCCTCAGGGTCCCCTTCGGCGCCACCAATGGGGTCTCGGTCTTCCAATGAGAAATGGACCGAATGGTTGACTAGTACGGGCTGCGGGCCACGCTCCCGTACTTAGATAATGTCACCATCTGCGGCCATGACCAGCAGGACCATGGCGAAAACTTCCGGCACTTCCTCTACACCGCTAAACTCCTGAACCTCATCTACAATAAGGAAAACTGCATTTTCCGCACAACCCGCCTAGCCATCCTTGGCTACGTTGTGCAAAACGAGTCCGAGGGCCCGACCCCGACCGCATGCGCCCTCTCCTGGAACTCCCCCTCCCCCACGGCCCTGAAGAAATGCCTGGGGTTCTTCTCTTACTATGCCCAGTGGGTCCCCAATTATGCGGACAAGGCCCGTCCACTTATTAAATCCACCATTTTTCCCCTGACAGCTCAGGCCCACCTGGCTTTCAACCGCATCAAGGCAGATATTGTCAAAGCTGCAATGCACGCTGTGGACGAGTCCATTCCGTTCCAGGTGGACAGCGATGTGTCGGACTTTGCTCTGGCCACTACCCTCCACCAGGCGGGCAGGCCCGTGGCTTTCTTCTCCCGTACCCTCCATGCCTCCGAAATTCGACACTCCTCCGTCGAAAAGGAAGCCCAAGCCATTGTGGAAGCTGTGCGACACTGGAGGCAGGAGATTCACTCTCCTAACTGATCAACGGTCGGTTGCCTTCATGTTTAACAATACACAGCGGGGCAAGATCAAGAACGACAAGATTCAGAGGTGGAGGATCGAGTTCTCCACTTACAACTACGATATCTTGTATCGACCCGGGAAGCTCAATGAGCCCCCAGATGCCCTATCCCGTGGTACATGTGCCAGCGCACAAGTAGACCGACTTTGGGTCCTCCACAATGACCTCTGTCACCCGTTTTTTTCACTTTATCAAGGCTTGCAACCTGCCTTACTCCATCGAGGAGGTCAGGACCGTGACCAGGGACTGCCAGGTCTGCGCGGAGTGCAAACCGCACTTCTATCGGCCAGACAGGGCGCACCTGGTAAAGGCCTCCCGCCCCTTTGAGCGCCTCAGCATCGACTTCAAAGGGCCCCTCCCCTCCACTGACCGTAACGTGTACTTCCTCAACGTTGTTGACGAATACTCAAGATTCCCCTTTGCCATCTCATGCCCTGACATGACCTCTGCCACACTACCAGAAGGATGTGGAGGCTTTAGAGAGGGTGCCGAAGAGATTTACCAAGATGTTGCCTGGTATGGATTAGCTGTGAGGAGCGGTTGAATAAACTCTGATTGTTCTCACTGGAACGACGGAGGTTGAGGGGCGACCTGATAGAAGTCTTAGGGGCTAGTTTAGCACAGGGCTAAAGAGCTGGCTTTTAAAGCAGACCAAGCAGCACGGTTCAATTCCCGTACCAGCCTCCCCGAACAGGCGCCGGAATGTGGCGACTAGGGGCTTTTCACAGTGACTTCATTTGAAGCCTACTTGTGACAATAAGCGATTTTCATTTCATTTCATTTTCATTTCTTCAAAATTACGAGTGGCATAGACAGAGTGGATAGTCAGAGACTTTTTCCCAGGGTGGAGGGGTCAATTACTAGGGGGCATAGGTTTAAGGTGCGAGGGGCAAGGTTTAGAGGAGATGTACAAGGCAAGTTTTTACACTGAGGGTAGTGGGTGCCTGGAACTCGCTTACGGAGGAAGTGGTGGAAGCAGGGACTATTAAGGGTCATCTTGACAAATACATGAAAAGGATGGGAATAGAGGGATACGGACCCCGGAAGTGTAGAAGATTTTAGTTTAGATGGGCAGCACGGTCGGCACGGGCTTGGAGGGCCGAAGGGTCTGTTCCTGTGCTGTACTTTTCTTTGTTCTTTGTTCTTTGTCATCAAGGCCCTGCACAGTCTTTTCACCTTGTTCGGGTTCCCCACCTATATCCATAGCGAACGGGATTCCTCCTTTATGAGCAACGAGTTGCGTCAGTTCCTGCTCAGCAAGGGCATCACCTCCCGCAGGACGACCAGCTACAACCCCCGGGGCAACGGACAGGTGGAGAGGGAGAGCGCAACGGTCTGGAAGACCGTCCTTCTGGCCCTACGATCTACAAGTCTCCCAGTCTCCCGCTGGCAGGAGGTCCTCTCCGGTGCACTCCACTCCATCCGGTCGCTCATGTGCACTGCCACCAACGAACTCCTCACGAACGTATGTTTGCCTTCCCCAGGAAGTCCACCTCTGGGGTCTCGCACCCGTCCTGGCTGACAGACCCAGGGCCCGTCCTCCTCCGGAAGCATGCGAGGAGTCATAAATCAGATCCCCTCATAGAGAAGGTCCTGCTCCTCCATGCCAATCCACAATATGCCTAAGTGGCACATCAGGACGGGCGACAGGACACAGTCTCCCTTTGGGATTTGGCACCTGCAGGTTCCCCAGCGACCATCACCACCACCCCTGACCCTACACCGTCTCCCTCCACCTCTACCCACCTACCTCAAGAACTGGCACCCGCAGGCCCACCAGCGACCATCACCATCACCCCCACCCATACATCCCCCCTCCACCACCGACTCAACAACTAGGTGAAGAAGAGGCCAACACGTTCCTGGACGCGCAGGTCTCAATACCGGTGCCCACACCACAGCTGGGACTGAGGCGATCACGGCGGAAGGTCAAGGCCCCTGACAGATTTGATCTTTAAGTCCACTTCACCCCCGCTGGACTCTTTTTTTTTAAACAGGGGGTGAATGTGGTAATCCACTGTAGTGCATAATATGCGTATTGTGGTAAATTGCCACTGTATTATATGTAATGTGGTAAACCACTGCCCGATGGCTCCGCCTCCCCTCGGGCCCAGTATAAAGGTGGCTGGTCTCCGCCTTTGATCCAATTCGGGATCAGAGGCCAGGAGGCTTTCTGTTTAGTTTATTAAAGCCTCAGTCACGTTCACCACTTGTCGTGTGTTCATTGATGGCATATCACCCCGCAATATCAACTGGTGAGTATCCGGTATGGCCGTTGGCATTTTCCTCACAAACCCAGCGTCGTCCCAATTTGGGGCATATACTCTAACCAGCACCACTAGCCTTCCTTCCAATGCCCTCATCACTATCAGGTACCTGTCCCCCGGTCCGTCGCCACCTTTTCCATTTGGAACCCCAGCCGTTTATCCAGCAGTATCACCAAAACCACCCCCCCTTCCCTCCGTCAAAGCCGGAATGGAACACCTGACTCAAAATGCCCACCTGGTCCTTTATTTTGTCTTCGGCAACAGCACCATGTCCATTTTCAGGCCCTTTAAGTGCGAGAAAACCCAAGCTCTCTTCACCGGTCCCCACAACCATTGCACATTCCACGTCACCACTCTGACCAGGGGTCGCTCATCTCCCCTGCCCTTCCTACCCACTATGAGCATCCTCCCAGGCCCCACCTAGCAGCCGAGACCCAGCCCCGGCCCTAGTCCTTGTCACCCAACCCACCCCTTCCCAGGCACCCCTCCACCACTTCTTCTTGAAAACACCTCACCCAGTATTGTCCCAATCCCCCTCCCATTCACACCTCCCAGGCCCATCGAAGCCTGCCCATACAGCTTCAAACAACCGTGGCCCCTCCCCCTACCTTGCTCCTGCTCACTGGCCAATATCAAGTTTGCTAGCGCGGTGGCCCCTGCCAGAGCACCCTCCCCTACATCGAAAAAACCCACCAGCTCCAAAGCCCCACACACCCACCTCTTCCAAACTTCCCTACGTCCAAACAAACCCCAAACCACCGTAAATCCCAACCGTCTAACCCAAACCACCCCAGCCCAAACATGTATTACACAAAACAGATAGCCATAATGAGAAAGATCCATAACATGAGAGAACAACATAAGGAAAAAACCCAGTTAAAAACCGTCAATGTCCAAATTCAGTCCAGTCCCAGGCCTTCTGCCTTCACAAACACCTCCACCTTGAAGCAGTAGTCCCTACCTTTGCCGGGTAGACCACACCAAACCGCATGTTGCATTTATACAACTGCGCCTTAGCTTGACCAAAGGCCACCCGTCTCCTTGCCAGCTCCATTGTCAAGTCCTGGTATATATGTCGACCATTTTTGTTTCACTCTACCTCCCACTTCTGCTTCGCCCACCTTAGCATCTTTTCCTACACTTGAAAATTGTGAACACTGACGTTCACAGCTCTTGGTGGTTCATTCATTCTTGGTTTCATACTGGGAGGGATTCTCCCCTTCCCCCATTAACTTCACCAGCATGTCGGCGAAGTACACTGCAGGCATCTGGCCCTCCAGCCCCTCAGGTACACCCACGATCCTCAGATTTTGCCTTTGTGACCTGTTCTCCAGGTCTTCTAATTTCTGTTGATCTCCGCCCCCTTCCACAGCTCCTCACCCATCGAGGTGACCTGATCGCTGTGCCATGAAAATGCCCCCTCCACCCTCCACATTTCCTCTCCTTGCTCCCACACAGCTGTCAAAGTCTTCCCCAACTCCTTTCTTCATCTGGGCAAGGGTCTCACCCACTCATTCCTTAAGTGAGGTCATAATTTCTGTCCAATGCCTTTCAAAATGTTTTGAAAACAATCACTCAAATTCTGCAGCCATCACTTCAGCCATCTTTTCCACCGGGATGGACGCAGCGCCACCCGATGGGCTCTCTCCCGTCATCTTTAGTCCCACTGCACTCCTCACCATGCTCGGTGGTGGACTTGCTCACTCCCTTTTTCCCTGGATTCTTTTTTCCTGTTTCTGACATTCTATAAATGTCCCAGACCTTCCCACAGCTTCTCACAGAAGAATTAATCCCAAACACTGGGTGTAAAGGCCGGAACTACTTTGGCAGGAGCCACCAGACAGGTGGGGCGGGATTCTGCCAGCCCTGCGCCGGGCCGGAGAATCCCTGTGAACGGGCCACGCCGCCTCGACGCCGGCACGCGATTCTCCGCAGTGCCATTGGCGCCGGGGTGGTTGGCGTGGCGCCGGTCGCGGGCCGCTCTACGCGGCCGACCTGCCGATTCTCCGGCCCGGATGGGCCGAGCAGCCGTAGGAAAAGAGCTGAGTCCCGCCGGCGCCGTTCTAACCTGCTCTGGGCCTGTGGGACCTCGGAGTGTAAGGGTCGGGTGGCAGCCCGTTGAAAGAGGCCACTGCGCAGGCGCATGTTGGCGCATGCGCGGATCCTGTGGCGCACAGTTCGCACCGGGATCTGCAGTTGGAGCGGCGCAAACCACTCCAGCTTCGCAGGGGGCCAGAATTAGATGTGGGAGCGGCCCAATCACGCCGTCGTAAAACACAACAGCGTTGACACTCTGCTGCGAGATTGGACAATCCCGCCCGCGACCTCCACCTACACGCCGCAATTGAATGTCTCGTAACTAGTAGAGTTGATGAGGGGGGGCCAGTGGATTTGCTTTATTTGAACTTTCAGAAGGTTTTTGACAAAATCCCTCATAATAGATTAGCTTGTAAAATTAAAGCGGATGGGATTAGGGGTAGTGTATTGAGATGGATAAAAAAAACTGGGTGGTAGAGGAATTAACAGGGCTTTTTCAAATTGGCAGGTACCACAGGGATCGGTGCTGGGACCCCAGCTATTCACAATATATATTAATGATTTAGATGAGGGAACAAAATGTAATATCTCAAAATTTGCAGATTACACAAAGTTGGGCGGTTGTGTGAGATTTGGGCGCGATTCTCCGACCCCCCACCAGGTCGGAGAATCGCCGGGGGCCGGAGTGAATCCCGCCCCCGCCGTGTCGCGAATTCTCCGCCACCGGTGATTCGGCGGGAATCGCGCCGCGCCAGTCGGCGGGAATCCCCGGCGATTCTCCGGTCCGCGATGGGCCGAGGTCCCGCCGCTGTCAACCCACACCAGACGGCGTGGATTGAACCACCTTTGGGACGCTGGGACACGGCGGCGCGGGCGGGCTCCGGGGTCCTGGGGGGGGCGCAGGGCGATTTGGCCCCGGGGGGTGCCCCCACGGTGGCCTGGCCCGCGATCGGGGCCCACCGATCCGCGGGCGGGCCTGTGCCGTGGGGGCACTCTTTTCCTTCCGCCTTCGCCATGGTCTCCACTATGGCGGAGATGGAAGTGACCCCCTTCACTGCGCATGCACGGGGATGCCGTGAGCGGCCGCTCCCGCTCCCGCGCATGTGCCGCCCGGCAAAGTCATTTCCGCGCTGGTTGGCAGGGCGGAAATCAGTCCGGCGCGGGCCTAGCCCCTCAAGGTAAGGGCTCGGCCCCATAAGATGTGGAGAATTCCGCACCTTTGGGGCGGCGCGATGCCGGACTGATTACCGTCGTTTTTGCCGCCGGGTCGGCGGATATCGCGCCGATTACGGAGAATCCTGCCCGTTGAGTCAGTGAGCAAATGAATGGCAGATCCAGTATAATTTGGATAAATGTGAGGTCATCCACTTTGGTAGCAAAAATGGGAAGGCAGTTCATTTGAATGGCCATAAATTAGGAGGGAAGAATGTGCAACGAGACCTGGGTGTCCTGAAGGTAAGCATGCAGGTACAGCAGGCAATAAAGAAGGCAAATAGTATGGCGGCACGGTGGTGCAGTGGTTAGCACTGCTGCCTCATGGCGCCGAGGACCCGAGTTTGATCACGGCCCCAAGTCACTGTCCGTGTGGAGTTTGCACATTCTCCCCGTGTCTGCGTGGGTCTCGCCCCCACAACACAAAGAAGTGCTGGTTAGGTGGATTGGCAATGCTAAATTGCCCCTTAATTGGGGAAAAAAATAATTGGGTACTCTAAATTTATTTTAAAAAAGAAAGCGTTTAGTATATTGGCCTTCATCGCGAGAGGATTTAAGTACAGGAGCAGGGATGTGTTACTGCAATTATACAAGGCCTTGGTGAGGCCACACCTACAATATTGTATGCAGTTTTGGTCTCCTTATTAGAACATAGAACATAGAACATTACAGCGCAGTACAGGCCCTTCGGCCCTCGATGTTGCGCCGACCTGTGAAGCCCACTCTAAAGCCCATCTACACTATTCCCTTATTGTCCATATGTCTATCCAATGACCATTTGAATGTCCTTAGTGTTGGCAAGTCCACTACTGTTGCAGGCAGGGCATTCCACGCCCTTACTACTCTCTGAGTAAAGAACCTACCTCTGACATCTGTCCTATATCTATCTCCCCTCAATTTAAAGGTATGTCCCCTCGTGCTAGACATCACCATCCGAGGAAAAAGGCTCTCACTGTCCACCCTATCCAATCCTCTGATCATCTTGTATGCCTCAATTAAGTCACCTCTTAACCTTCTTCTCTCTAACGAAAACAGCCTCAAGTCCCTCAGCCTTTCCTCATAAGATCTTCCCTCCATACCAGGCAACATTCTGGTAAATCTCTTCTGCACCCTTTCCAATGCTTCCACATCCTTCCTGTAATGCGGCGACCAGAATTGCACGCAATACTCCAAATGCGTCCGCACCAGAGTGTTGTATAGCTGCAACATGACCTCATGGCTCCTAAACTCAATCCCTCTACCAATAAAAGCTAACACACCGTACGCCTTCTTAACAACCCTCTCAACCTGGGTGGCAACTTTCAGGGATCTATGTACATGGACACCGAGATCTCTCTGCTCATCCACACTGCCAAGAATCTTACCATTAGCCCAGTAGTCAGTCTTCCTGTTATTCCTTCCAAAATGAATCACCTCACACTTTTCTGCATTAAACTCCATTTGCCACCTCTCAGCCCAGCGCTGCAGCTTATCTATGTCCCTCTGTAACTTGTAACATCCTTCCGCACTGTCCACAACTCCACCGACTTTAGTGTCATCTGCAAATGTACTCACCCATCCTTCTACCCCCTCCTCCAGGTCATTTATAAAAATGACAAACAGCAGTGGCCCCAAAACAGATCCTTGTGGTACACCACTAGTAACTGGACTCCAGTCTGAACATTTCCCATCAACCACCACCCTTTGTCTTCTTCCAGCTAGCCAATTTCTGATCTAAACTGCTAAATCACCCTGAATCCCATGCCTCCGTATTTTCTGCAGTAGCCTACCATGGGGAACCTTATCAAACGCTTTACTGAAATCCTATACACCACATCAACTGCTTTACCCTCATCCACCTGTTTGGTCACCTTCTCAAAGAACTCTATAAGGTTTGTGAGGCACGACCTACCCTTCACAAAACCGTGTTGACTATCTCTAATCAAATTATTCCTTTCCAGATGATTATACATCCTATCTCTTATAAACCTTTCCAAGATTTTTCCCACAACAGAAGTAAGGCTCACTGGTCTATACCGGGGTTATCTCTACACCCCTTCTTGAACAAGGGGACAACATTTGCTATCCTCCAGTCTTCTGGCACTATTCCTGTAGACAAAGATGACTTAAAGATCAAAGGCAAAGGCTCAGCAATCTCCTCCCTAGCTTCCCAGAGAATCCTAGGATAAATACCATCCGGCCCAGGTGACTTATCTATTTTCACACTTTCCAGAATTGCTAACACCTCCTCCTTATGAACCTCAAGCCCTTCTAGTCTAGTAGCCTGAATCTCAGTATTCTCCTCGACAACATTGTCTTTTTCCTGTGTGAATACTGACAAAAAATATTCATTTAGCACCTCTCCTATCTCCTCGGACTCCAAGCACAACTTCCCACTACTGTCCTTGACTGGCCCTACTCTTACCCTCGTCATTCTTTTATTCCTGACATATCTATAGAAAGCTTTAGGGTTATCCTTGATCTTACCTGCTAAAGACTTCTCATGTCCTCTCCTGGCTCTTTTTAGCTCTCTCTTTAGGTCCTTCCTAGCTAACTTGTAACTCTCGAGCGCCCTAACTGAACCTTCATGTCTCATCTTTACGTAAGTCTCCTTCTTCCTCTTGACAAGTGTTTCGACTGCTTTAGTAAACCACGGTTCCCTCACTCGACCACTTCCTCCCTGCCTGACAGGTACATACTTATCAAGGACACGCAGTAGCTGTTCCTTGAACAAGCTCCACATTTCCATTGTGCCCATCCCCTGCAGTTTTCCTCTCCATCCGATGTATCCTAAGTCTTGCCTCATCACATCATAATTGTCTTTCCCCCAGATATAACTCTTGCCCTGCGGTATATACCTATCCCTTTCCATTACTAAAGTAAACGTAATCGAATTGTGGTCACTATCACCAAAGTGCTCACCTACCTCCAAATCTAACACCTGTCCTGGTTCATTACCCAGTACCAAATCCAATATGGCCTTGCCTCTCATTGGCCTATCTACATACTGTGTCAGGAAACCCTCCTGCACACATTGGACAAAAGCGGACCCATCTAATGTGTGGTAATACCAGGTGTTGCGGTACCAGAGAGAGGAATAACCATTGGCTAGACCACGGGGTCTACCATTGGGCAATGTACATAGCCCCGCCCCGAGAGGCGGGGTATAAGAACCAATGCCGTCCCAGCAGCCCTCACTTCTGTAACTTCGCTGCTGGGTACAGTTCTATCTGATTAAAGCTGAATCGATATGACTCCACGTAGACTCAAGCGTATTGATTGTGTATCAATTTAATCAGATAAGTACTTCTGAAGGATGGATCTCCGCATCAAGCCGGCGTGCCTTCAGCTCAGCCCGCACGCAGAAAATTCTACCGAGATTTTTAAGCATTGGCTGGCATGCTTCCAGAGCTACCTCGAGACGGCTGCCGACACCCCCACGGAAAGGCAGAAAATGCACCTCCTACGCTCGCAGGTCAGCCCGGCGATCTACCCCCTGATCGAAGGGGCGGCGAACTATGATAAAGCCATGGAACTGCTGGAAGGACACTACATTCGTCCACTTAATCAGGTCTACGCCCGTCACCTGCTGGCAACGAGGCGGCAGAGCCCAGATGAGACGCTAGAAGATTTCTACAGAGCACTGATCGTGCTCGGCCAAAACTGCGGCTACCCAGCGGTGACAGCGAACGAGCACTCCAAACTTTTAATTTGCGACGCTTTTGTGGCAGGTATGATCTCCCCCGACATTCGCCGAAGGCTGCTCGAAATGGAGACGCTGGGCCTCACTGAGGCCCAGGCCCTGGCAGGGTCCATGGACGTGGCGTACAAAAACGCCCTTGCGTACGCCCCCGCATGCACCGCACCCCCCTGGGCTGCTTGGCACCCCGCCGCGGCATCCCCCCAGACTTACCCGCTTAACCCCCAGACTTACCCGCTAACCCCGCAGGCCTGCGCGGCAAGGTGCCCCACTACCGCCGCCGGCCAACGCTGCTTCTTCTGCGGCTAGGCGAATCACCCGCGCGCTGCCCGGCCCGCACCGTCACCTGCAAAGGGTGCGGAAAGAAAGGCCACTATGCCGGTCTGCCTCGCCCGCGCGAGGAACGCGGTATCCAACGACTACCCTCAGCCATTCCTCCAGCCGCCCGCTGCGCAACCACAGCCGTTCTTCCACGTCCCGACCGTCACAGGCCCACCGCCACACTCCCTTTTTCCAGCCCCGGCGGCCCAATGCGCACCGCAGCCTTAGCCCCGCCAGGCAGCGTCGCAGCCGCAGCTATTCTTTCCCCCTCCGGCAACCATGCTGGAGGAGTACGCACAGCCATTCTGTCCCTCGCCGGTCCAATCGTCGGGGTCTCCGTCGCCGAACTCCATGGGCGATCCCTGGCCGGTGCCAACTTGGATGGGGCCTCAAGCCCCCAGCGCGGCTGGCTACGCGCCGCCCGGCCAAAACCCTTTGTTGCAGCTGGCCTCCGCCATGCTGGTCCAGCGCGCGCCGCCCGTTTGCTCCTCCCCGCCGCCATCGTCCGAGTCCCCGGATTCCACGTGCGATCCATGGCCAGCGCCATCTTGGATGGGGCCCCAAGCCCCCAGCGCAGCTGGCTATGCGACGCCCAACCAAAACCCTTTGTGGCAGCTGGCCTCCGCCACGCTGGAGCAGCGTGCGCCGCCAGGTTGCTCCTCTCCGCCGCCATCTTCCGAGTCCCCGGACTCCACGCGCAATCCATGGCCGGCGCCATCTTGGATGGGGCCCGAAGCCCCCAGCGCGGCTGGCTACGCGCCGCCCGACCAAAACCCTGTGTTGCAGCTGGCCTCCGCCACGCTGGAGCAGCGTGCGCCGCCAGTTTGCTCCTCCCCACCGCCATCTTCCGAGTCCCCAGACTCAACGTGCGATCCATGGCCGGCGCCATCTTGGATGGGGCCCGAAGCTCCCAGCGCGGCTGGCTACGCGCCGCCTGACCAAAACCCTGTGTTGCAGCTGGCCTCCGCCACGCTGGAGCAGCGTGCGCCGCCGGTTTGCTCCTCCCCACTGCCATCTTCCGAGTCCCCGGACTCCACGTGCGATCCATGGCCGGCGCCATCTTGGATGGGGCCTCAAGCCCTCAGCGCGGCTGGCTATGTGCTGCCCGACCAAAACCCTTTGTTGCAGCTGGCCTCCGCCTCGTGGGAGCAGACTGCACCGCCATTTTGTCCCTCCCCGCCACCATTTTGTTTCTCCCCGCCGCCATCCTCCGAGTCCCCGGACTCCATGTGCGATCCATGGACGGCATCATCTTGGATGGGGCCTCAAGCCCCCAACACGGCTGACGATGCGCTGCCCGATCTTCACTCCTTGCTGCAGCTGGCCTACGTCACCCTGGACCAGAGTCGGCCCCGAACGCTAGCAAAGGCCACCACGACGATCGGCATCAACGGCCACGTGACGTCATGCCTCATCGACTCCGGGAGCACGGAGAGTTTTGTCCACCCCGACACGGTAAGGCGCTGTTCTCTGGTCACCTACCCCACCCAACAAAGGATCTCCCTGGCCTCCGGGTCACACGCGGTGCAGATAAAAGAGTTCTGCCTCGCGAACCTCACCGTCCAAGGCAGGGAATTCCGCAATTTCCGCCTGTACGTGCTGCCGCACCTCTGCGCAGCCACCCTTCTGGGACTGGATTTCCAGTGCCACCTACAAAGCCTTACTTTTAAATTTGGTGGCCCTATACCCACCTTACGGTTTGCGGCCTCGCGACCCTTAAGGTCGACCCGCCTTTCTTGTTTGCGAACCTCACCCTGGATTGCAAACCCGTCGCCACCAGGAGCAGACGGTACAGCGCCCAGGACCGGACCTTCATCAGGTCCGAGGTCCAAAGGCTGCTGAAGGAAGGGGTCATCGAAGCGAGCAACAGCCCCTGGAGGGCTCAAGTAGTGGTGGTTAAGACCGGGGAGAAGCACAGGATGGTCATCGACTATAGCCAGACCATCAACCGGTTTACGCAACTGGACGCGTACCCCCTCCCCCGTATTGCCGACCTGGTAAACAGGATCGCGCAATACAAAGTTTTCTCCACGGTGGACCTCAAGTCTGCCTACCACCAGCTACCCCTCCGTAATAGCGACCGCCAGTACACTGCCTTCGAAGCAGATGGGCGGCTCTATCACATTTTAAGGGTCCCCTTCAGTGTCACGAACAGGGTCTCGGTCTTCCAGCGTGAGATGGACCGAATGGTTGACCGGTACGGCTTACACGCAACGTTCCCGTATCTTGACAACGTCACCATCTGCGGCCATGACCAGCAGGACCACGACACCGACCTCCGTAAATTTCTCCAGACCGCGCACCTCCTGAATCTGACCTACAATAAGGAGAAGTGCGTGTTTAGCACCGACCGTCTAGCCATCCTAGGCTACGTAGTGCGAAATGGAGTCATAGGCCCCGACCCCGAACGCTTGCGGCCCCTTATGGAGTTCCCCCTCCCTCACTGCCCCAAGGCCCTAAAGTGCTGCCTCGGCTTCTTTAGCTACTATGCACAATGGGTCCCTAATTATGCCGACAAGGTTCGACCCCTAATCCAATCCACGACCTTCCCCCTGTCGACGGAGGCCCGCCATGCCTTCTGCCGCATCAAAGCGGACATCGCAAAAGCCACGATGCACGCCATCGACGAGTCCCTCCCCTTCCAGGTCGAGAGCAACGCATCTGACGTAGCTCTGGCCGCCACCCTCAACCAAGCAGGCAGGCCCGTGGCTTTCTTCTCCCGCACTCTCCATGCCTCCGAAATTCGCCACTCCTCGGTCGAAAAGGAGGCCCAGGCCATAGTGGAAGCTGTGCGGCACTGGAGGCATTACCTGGCCGGCAGGAGATTCACTCTCCTCACGGACCAACGGTCGGTGGCTTTCATGTTCGATAATGCACAGCGGGGCAAGATTAAGAACGACAAGATCTTGCGGTGGAGAATCGAACTCTCCACCTTCAATTACGAGATCTTGTATCGTCCCGGGAAGCTGAACGAGCCTCCTGATGCCCTATCCCACGGCACTTGTGCCACCACACAAGTAGACCGCCTCCGAGCCCTCCACGAGGACCTCTGCCACCTGGGAGTTACCCGGTTCTTCCATTTTGTTAAGTCCCGGGACCTGCCTTACTCCATCGAGGAGGTCAGGACTGTCACCAGGGACTGCCAAATCTGCGCGGAGTGCAAACCGCACTTCTACCGACCAGAGAGGGCGCACCTGATAAAGGCTTCCCGTCCCTTTGAACGCCTCAGCATGGACTTCAAAGGCCCCCTCCCCTCCACAGACCGCAACACGTATTTCCTGAACGTGATTGAGGAGTACTCCCGGTTCCCATTCGCCATCCCCTGCCCGGACATGACCACAATCACAGTCATCAAGGCACTCCAAACTATTTTTACACTGTTCGGTTTCCCCGCATAAATCCACAGTGATAGGGGGTCCTCCTTTATGAGCGACGAGCTGCGCCAGTTCCTGCTTAGCAAAGGCATCGCCTCGAGCAGGACGACCAGCTACAACCCCCGGAGAAACGGGCAGGTAGAAAGGGAGAACGGAACGGTCTGGAAGACCGTCCTGCTGATCCTTCGGTCCAGGAATCTCCCAGTCTCCCGCTGGCAAGAAGTCCTCCCAGTGGCCCTGCACTCCATTCGGTCACTGCTATGTACTGCCACGAACCAGACACCTCATGAACGTCTCCTTGTTTTCCCCAGGAAGTCCTCCTCTGGGACCTCGCTCCCAACCTGGTTAGCAACACCCGGGCCCGTCCTGCTGCGGAAACATGCGAGGGCGCACAAGTCGGACCCGCTGGTCGAAAGGGTCCACCTGCTGCATGCCAACCCCCAGTACGCCTACGTAGCGTTCCCCGACGGACGCCAAGATACAGTCTCTCTCCGGGACCTGGCGCCCGCCGGAGCACCACGCGCGCCCGAGCCACTGCCCCCCCCTCCGTACCTGACCGGAGGGTCAGTACTGCCGCCAGAACCCCGACCCAGAGCGGAGCAGGCACCCCTTCCTTCTGCCCATCTTTCGACCTTACAGCACCGCCTAGGGGTGACAAAACTGCCTGGGAGGAAGACACCACGTTCCCGGAGTCACTACAGCCGGGGCCCTCACCAGGATCACCGCCGACACTTAGACGCTGCAGTAGGACGACCAGGCCGCTCGATCGTCTGATTGCAGCACCATGAGGAAAATTAACAACACAAGAACTTTCTCTGCACCCCTCGATAGCATGGTACCTGCAATACCTGGTCCTACCATGAAAAAGGCGACAGTAATACTGGCCATCACCCCGCTGACTCTTTTTTTTAACAGGGGGTGAATGTGGTAATACCAGGTATTGCGGTACCAGAGAGAGGAATAACCATTGGCTAGACCGGGGGGTCTACCATTGGGCAATGTACATAGCCCCGCCCCGAGAGGCGGGGTATAAGAACCAATGCCGTCCCAGCAGCCCTCACTTCTGTAACTTCGCTGCTGGGTACAGTTCTATCTGATTAAAGCTGAATCGATATGACTCCACGTGGACTCAAGCGTATTGATTGCGTATCATAATGTACTCGAACTATAGCGTTTCCAGTCTATATTTGGAAAGTTAAAGTCCCCCATAACAACTACCCTGTTGCCGTCGCTCCTATCCAGAATCATCTTTGCAATCCTCTCCTCTACATCTCTGGAACTTTTCGGAGGCCGATAGAAAACCCCTAACAGGGAGACCTCTCCTTTCCTGTTTCTAACCTCAGCCCATACTACCTCAGCAGACGAGTCCTCATCAAACGTCCTTTCTGCCACCGTAATACTGTCCTTGACTAACAATGCCACCCCTCCCCCTCTTTTACCACCTTCCCTGAGCTTACTGAAATATCTAAATCCTGGCACCTGCAACAACCATTCCTGTCCCTGCTCTATCCATGTCTCCGAAATGGCCACAACATCGAAGTCCCAGGTACCAACCCATGCCGCATGTTCACCCACCTTATTCCGGATGCTCCTGGCATTGAAGAAGCCACACTTCCTGGGGAGCGTCCACAACAGCTACATCCTGGGGCAGTTGGTCATTCCAGGCCTCTTCGAGGACCACCCCAGGATGTGTGCACAGGAGTACAGCGCCTGGAGGGTCACTCGCTTTGTGGTGGTCTGCTGTGTCCTCCTCAACCTCACACAGCAGCAGGGCGACGAGCTGGAGGTTGGCGACGAGGAACATGTGGTGACCTCCGAGGAGGAGGAGGATGATGAGGCGGCGCCGGACCAGCAGGGGCTGGAGGGCGAGTCCAGGGAGGAACAGGAGGACCAGCCAGAAGCTGCAACACAGGCAGCAGCGGCAAGACACCGGCAAGCCCGTAGGGCCAGGGAGGACTTCATACTCGCCTGATTCACTTAGGACGTGGCCTGGTCCATCATCGCTACCTTACCCGCCCCCCCTGCCCGCATCTCCCAGGGAATATGTTACATCACTCCAGACTGCTGGGACTGTGTCGGCACTGTCAGCAGGTCACTGTCGAGGGCAGGGGGGGTGATGATAACCCGCAGAGAGCTGAGTGTCAGTGCTCCTCAAATCTATACCATAGTCTGACCCCTGCCTGTCTGCAGGGGGGTGGGGGGGGTATACCTGGAGAGATGGCCCAAGGGTTCAGAGGTCGACCCACATTGTGGAAGAAAATGACAGAGTCATCATACTGATTGTGCACAAGGGTGTTTATTGTGTTTTACAAACCCCACTCTCCCAATGGTGCCGCCCCTCCCCGCCCTCACCCCCTACCTGCCCCCCCCCCACCCCTCCCCCCAAACGCTCTGTCCCCTCCCCTGGTGCCCTCAGTGATCCTCGATGTGCTTTGCCTTCCCAGCTCTATCGCTACGTCTAGATGTGTCCCCAGGATGCACATCAGAGGTGGAGGCAGCCAGCTGCTTACGCTGTCCCGTGGCCTTCAAGGCCCCTGGCGGGCGTCCACTGGGGCCAGAGGGCCCAAGCGGACTTGTCGGCGGCACATGCACAGCTGTGCCACCCTGTTCCGGGTGCCAACTGTGAGATGCGGCCTCATCAGAGGGGTGGAACTCGGGGGGAACTGGTGGCGATCGTCGCCACTCCATGGCACGGGTCCAGGTCGCCACCAACCCCCCCCCATCCTCCTGGTAGATGTCCATCGGGCTCTGGGGTTTACCTTGGGACAGAGGAGCAGCTGGTTCGAGCTCTGGCTGCCCCTGCGTTATTTGGTTCTGCTAGCCCCGGCGGCTCATAGAATGGTAGAATTTACAGTGCAGAAGGAGGTCATTCGGTCCATCGAGTCTACACCTGCCCTGGAAAGAGCCCATAACTTCACCCTATCCCCGCAACCCAATAACCCCACCTAACCTTTGGACACCAAGGGCAATTTAGCATGGCCAATCCACCTAACTTGCACATCTTTGGATTGTGGGAGGAAACTGGCGCACCTGGAGGAAACCCACGCAGACACGGGAATAAAGTGCAAACACCACACAGACAGTCACCCGAGGCCGGAATTGAACCTGAGTCCCTAGAGCTGAGAGGCAGCTCCCCATGGTCTGCCGTGGGCCCACCATTATCTGCACCATCGTGTCAACGGCCTCGGCAGTGCCTATCTGTGACTCGGTCAAGCTCCCCAGCACCTCGGCCTTTCCCACCTGAGAGTGAGACATGTCCCGCAGAACTCCATTAAGGCCAGCCTCATACTAGGGGGACATTCTGCCTAGACCATCGGCATCATGGACTGCCGACTGCCCGACGCCTTGGATACCTTCACTAATGGTGCCGACATCGTGCACCAGGCTCTCCACTGCGGTTACCACCCTAGCAATGTTGGCCTTGATGACATGCATTGCCGGCAACATCTCCTGCTCTCGTAGCTTCCAGGACTCCTCCAATTGGCAATGGATTTGCTGGAATGTAACTGACATCTCCCTCTGAATGTCCTGACCGCTCCCTATTGTCGACAGGAATACGTCTTCCATAGGCTCAGCATCAGGTTGGGACCCAGCTGGGTCCTGGGATCCAGCTGACCCCCGACTGCTGTCTCGCCTGGGGGTTCCTGCCTCCACTTGATGTGCATCAACAACTGTGTGGTGCTCACCACTGTGCCCCAGAAGCCTGGCCATTTACATTTCCCACCGAGGATTGTGTATCTGTGCTGGTGGAGGTTGGGGATGACAGCGGTGACGCCTTGATCATGCCTTCCTCGGAGCTGCCCTCCGAGGTGGTCTCGTGGGAGGCTGGAGAGGGGGCCACTTGGGATGGGCCGGCACCGTCGGCTGGAGGATCTGCAGGAGAATGGACATGTGGTCATTGGGAGGGATGGGTCAGTCAGTAAGGTAATAACATCTCACGTTTGACAGGTCCTCCAAATGGAGCCCAGTGGTTCCTCACCTCTGCAGCATCCGCCGATTTCTGCTTGGGTGACTGCTCTGTCCTCAGGCACACTAGTCACCTCCAGAGTCCATTCCCCAAAGGAGGTGAGGAATCTTAAGTCCGGCACTCCACCGGCCAGTCTGGGCCGTCTCCTGAATATTGTGGGAGAGCTTTTCCTGAGGAAACACAAAGGGCATCGTTATCCACACGTGTTGTTCACAGTGGTGGGAGGGGAGGGGGGTGTGAAGGGAGGGGGAGGTGAAGGGATGGTTGGGGGGGTTGAAGGGAGGGGGAGGCGTAGGGAGGGTTGGGGGGGTTGAAGGGAGAGGACGGGGGGTGGAAGGAGGGATGGGGGCCGCACAGAGAGTTGGAAGGGGTGGGCGGATGCTTGCATGGAGCAGTAAAGGTCTGGCGGAAAGGGGACAGTAACTTCATTGCAGTGTTAATGTAAACCTACTTGTGACAATAAAGATTATTATTATTATTATTAATTTGAACTTGATATTAAGGTACACTGTCAGGAAAAGGTAGAAGCATTATCTAACTCATGCTTGTAACTAATGTCGAATAATCAACACTCACACTTGATTTAAAGAGAATAATGTTCCACTCTTGAACATAAACAAACAGCCATCATCTTAACACACATCCCAAAACATAAACTTAGACAAATTTCCAATATGTAGTTTTTTTTATTCGCTCATGGGATGTGAGTGTTGCAGGCTGTGCCAGCATTTATTGCCCATCCCTAATTGCCATCGAGGGAGCAGTTACGGGTCAACCACATTGCTGTGCGTCTGGAGTCACAAACCAGGTAAGGACAGCAGATTTCCTTCCCTAAAGGACATTAGTGAATCAGATAGTTGTTTTTTTAATGACAATTGACAACGGCTTCATGGTCATCATTAAGAGTTTTTTTAAATTCCAGATTTTTATTGAATTCAAATTTCACCATCTGGGAACCTGGGTCCCCAAAGCATTACCCTGGGTCTTGGGATTACTCGTCCAATGACATACCACTACAGCACCGCAATTTGTTTTGTAAACCCATCATTTTTTCTGTTCTGGACATGACACGACATGACTACTTACTAAAAACATAACTTTAAATGTTATTTTGCACTAATTATTTAACTTTAGAAAAGTAACAAGAATACAGTAAAGAATCAAACAAACCCATGCAGCGCCAAACCTGTGTGATATCTTCTAAAGGAAATTCTTTGCGAGTTAAGCTTGGGGAACCAATGGAAGGTTTCCTAATTGGTAATCGTGGAGACTTTGATATTTCCTGGCTGGTCCTTGAGAGTTTAGGTGATTTTCTAGCATCGAGATTAATTCTGTTGAGAAATGTACATGAATTAGCATGACATTTGGGCAATTGTGACAAATCACTCAAAGTTACAATATCCCTCAGTAGTTCGGGCAAATTTTAGCAGACTTGTGCTGTCCTGGTTGAAATGAAATCATTTCGAATCACACGTGGGACATGGTTTAGTCATCAAAAACTGAACAGGACAAAGGTTTTTAAAGTTGTCAGGGAGCTATATAAAATATTTCCCGAAGCATAAGGTGCATTTTTAATTTAGTTTTGTGTTGTAATCAATCTACTGAAAAGTGTTACAATCCGCAGCAGTAAAACAAAGATGTATATGCAGCTGGGGCCAAGAGAGCATTGTATTTCAAACTCTTAATCACAGAATAATAAAGTGCAGAAGAAGCCCTTCTGTTCATAGAGACTGCACCAACACATGAAAGACACAATACCTGTCTACGTAATCCCATTTACCAGCACTTGGTCCATAGCCTTGAATGCTATGATGTGCCAAGTGCTCATATTGAATGTTATGATGTGCCAAGTGCTCATCCAGGTACTTTTTAAAAGGATGTGAGGCAACCTTCTTCTACCACCCTCCCAGACAGTGCATTCCAGACCGTCACCACCTTCTGGGTAAAAAAAGTTTTTCCTCAAATCCCCCCTAGCGGCTTTTCACAGTAATTTCATTGAAGCCTACTTGTGACAATAAGCGATTATTATTATTAAACCTCCTGCCTCTCACCTTGAACTTGTGTCCCTTCATAACCTACCCTTCAACTCAGGGAACAGCTGCTCCCTATCTACCCTGTCCATGCTCCCTCATAATCTGTACACCTCGACCAGGTCGCCCCTCAGTCTTCTCTGCTCCAGAGAAAACAACCCAAGCCTATCCTACCTCTCTTCATACCTTAAATGCTCCATCCCAGGCAACATCCTGGTGAATCGTCTCTGCACCCCCTCCAGTGCAATCAGATCCTTCCTATAATGTGACCAGAATTGCACACAGTACTCCAGCTGTGGCCTCACCAAAGTTCTATACAACTCCAACATGACCTCCCTGCTTTTGTAATCTATGCCCGATTGAAAAAGGCAAATGTCCCATATGCCTTTTTCACCACCTTATTAACCTGACCTTCGGCCTTCAGAGATCCATGGGCACAGTGGTCAGCACTGTTGCTTCACAGCGCCAGGGTCCCAGGTTCAATTACCGGCTTGGGTCACTGTCTGTGCGGAGTCTGCACGTTTTCCCTGTGTCTGCGTGGGTTTCCTCCGGGTGCTCTGGTTTCCTCCCACAAGTCCTGAAAGACGTGCTGTTAGTTAATTTGGACACTTTGAATTCTCCCTCCGTGTACCTGAACAGGCACCGGAATGTGGCAACTAGGGGCTTTTCACAATAACTTCATTGCAGTGTTAATGTCAGCCGACTTGTGACCATAAAGATTGTCATTATTATTATTATGGACAAACATGCCAAGTTCCCTTTGTTCCTCAGAACTTCCCAGTGTCAGGCCATTTATTGAACACTTCCTTGTCCCATTACTCCTCATATTTTTCAGGGTGAAATTCCACCTGCCATTTTCCTGCCCATTTGACCATCTCGTTAATATCCTCCTGTAACACAAGACACTCTACTTCGCTGTTAACCACCCAGCCAAACTTTGTGTCATCCAGAAACTTACTGATCCCACCCCCACATAGTCATCTATGTTGTTTGTATAAATGCGGCATGGTAGCACAGGGTTAGCACTGTTGCTTCACAGTGCCAGGGTCCCAGGTTCAATTCCCGGCTTGGGTCACTGTCTGTGCGGAGTCTGCACATTCTCCTTGTGTCTGCGCGGGTTTCCTCTGGGTGCTCCAGTTTCTTCCCACATTCTGAATTCTCCCTCAATGTACCTGAACAGGTGCCGGAGTGTGGCGACCAGGGGATTTTCACAGTGGCTTTCTGACAATAAAAAAGATTATCAATAAAGATTATTATGACAAACAATAGGGGATCCAATACAGATCCCTAGCACACTAGCTCATAGTTACTAAAGCAGCCGTGTGTCATCACCCTTGTCTCCTACAGAATCCGCTATAACTATCGTTCTCCTGCACTTTGCCCTCCCCTGCTGAGCAACAGAGCCAGTTGTGGTGCAAGCCACAGGGGATTCCTGCACTGCCTGCCTGCCCTTTCTCGTGGTCACCCACATGTCTGCCAGCTCCTTGGGTGTGACCACGTCTCTATAACTCCTATCTATGATGCTTTCCGCCACCTGCATGCTCCTAAGTGCATCCAACTGCTGCTCCAACCGAACCACGCGGTCTGTGAGGAGCTGCCATTGGGTACACTTTCTGCAGACGTAATTGACTAGAACGCTGGAAGCGTCACGAATCTCCCACATCTCACAGTTAGAGCACTGCACCCCGCTGAGAGACAGTTAAGCACTGGTTAATTAATTTAAACTAAATACTTATTAAATTATTTGAATAAGTTGCAATTAACTATATGGTCCCTGGCGCTAGATTTCAAGTGTAAAATTAAATGCTAAATACTAATATACACCCTCAGGTTTAGTTACTCAGTGAATGAATTAGTTTTAATTAGTTTCTTCAATGTTTTTTTCAAATTCAACACATGTTCCCTATCAGCCAATAAGGTCACAGCCGTATTGTGATGTCACTTCTCAAGGGGAAAACAAGAGAGAGATTCAGACACAGAGTACTCGGTCGGCACGGTGGTTAGCACTGCTGCCTCACAGCTCCAGGGATTCGGATTAAATTCCGGCCTTGGGCGACTGTCTGTGTGGAGTGTGCATTTTCTCTCCATGTCTGCATGCGTTTCCTCTGGGTGTTCCGGTTTCTTCCCACAGTCCCAAGATATGCAGGTTAGGAGGATTGGCCAGGCTAAATTGCCCCTTGTGTCCGAAAGGTTAGGTGGGGCTACTGGATTATGGGAATGGGGTGGAGACCTGGGCTTATGTGGGGTGCTATTTCATAAAGGGCCTGTGCAGACCCAATGGGATAATGGCCTCCTTCTAGAACATAGAACATAGAACGATACAGCGCAGTGCAGGCCCTTCGGCCCACGATGTTGCACCGAAACAAAAGCCATCTAACCTACACTATGCCATTATCATCCATATGTTTATCCAATAAACTTTTAAATGCCCTCAATGTTGGCGAGTTCACTACTGTAGCAGGTAGGGCATTCCACGGCCTCACTACTCTTTGCGTAAAGAACCTACCTCTGACCTCTGTCCTATATCTATTACCCCTCAGTTTAAAGCTATGTCCCCTCGTGCCAGCCATTTCCATCCGCGGGAGAAGGCTCTCACTGTCCACCCTATCCAACCCCCTGATCATTTTGTATGCCTCTGCACTGTAAATTCTATGATTTCACTTACCTTCCCAGACTGCACTCTGGATTTCTCCCGTTCAGCTCCACTCCCGATGTGAAGGACTTACCTACCTTACCTGTGACTCACCAATCAGCTCTCTCCCTTGTAGTCACCTGCAGCAGGGCAGGCCACTCACTGGAAATTTGAGAGTGACAAATCAAGGGATTAAAAAGCACCTCCTCCCACCCAGCTCCCAAACTCACTCTTCGATGTGCCTCTCTCTGGATGTGTCTTCTCTGTCTCACTGGGACTGTGCAATCCTAAACAATTCAATCTCTCCTCATACGTTAGTCCTGCCATACCGGGAATCAATCTGGTAAATCTTCGCTGCACTCCCTCTAAAGCTAGAACATCATTCCTCAGATAAAGAAACCAAAACTGCACACAATATTCCAGGTGTGGTCTCACCAAGGCCCTGTATAATTGCAGTAAGACATCCCTGCTCCTGTACTCGAATCCTCTCGCTATGAAGGCCAACATACCATTTGCCTTCTTTACCGCCTGCTGTACCTGCATGTTTACCTTCAGTGACTGGTGTACGAGAACACCCAGATCTCGTTGCACATACGCCTCTCCTAATTTATGGCCATTCAGATAACAGTCTGCCTTCTTGTTTTTGCCACCTCGCATTTATCCAAATTATAACTGCATCTGCCATTCATTTGCCCACTCACTCAACTTGTCCAAATCACACTGAACGATCTCTGCATCCTCCTCACAGCTCACCCTCCCACCCAACTTGGTGTCATCTGCAAATCTGGAGATATGACACTTTGTTCTAGGTGGGAATTCGAAGCTGGGTGGGGAGGAGGTGCTTTTTATCCCTGGTAAGTGACTGGTAAGTAGTTTTTCTGTTTTCTTTTTCTTTTCATTGGTATATTTATTTATTTTTTCTTCATTGTTTTTTTTTGAGAAATTGTAGTTGTTGAAGTTAACCGAAGGTTTAAGACATGGCAGGAGATCTCAGACCCGTGTCATGCTCCTCGTGTGCAATGTGGGAGCTCAGGGACACGTTCACTGTCCCTGGCTCCTTCACGTGCAAGATGTGTGTCCAGTTGCAGCTCCTGTTAGACCGCTTGACGGCTCTGGAGCTGCGGATGGACTCACTTTGGAGCGTCCGCGATGCTGAGGACGTCGTGGATAGCACGTTTAGCGAGTTGATCACACCGCAGGTGAAAGGTACTGAGGGGGATAGAAAATGGGTGACCAAAAGGCAGAGCAAGAGTAGGAAGGCAGTGCAGGTGTCCCCTGCGGTCATCTCCCTGCAAAACAAATATACCGCTTTGGATACTGTTGAGGGAGATGGCACACCAGGGGAAGGCAGCAGCAGCCAGGTTCATGGCACCGTGGCTGGCTCTGCTGCGCAGCTGGGCAGGAAGAAGAATGGCAGGGCTATAGTGATAGGGGACTCAATCGTAAGGGGAATGGACAGGCGGTTCTGCGGACGCAATCGAGACCCCAGTATGGTATGTTGCCTCCCTGGTGCAAGGGTCAAGGATGTCTCGGAGCGGCTGCAGGACATTCTGGGGGGGGGGTGAACAGCCAGCTGTCGTGGTGTACATAGGCACCAACGACATAGGTAAAAAATGTGACGAGGTCCTACAAGCTGGATTCAGGGAGTTAGGAGTTAAACTAAAAAGTAGGACCTCAAAGGTAGTAATCTCAGGATTGCTACCAGTGCCACGAGCTAGTCAGAGTAGGAATGTCAGGATAGATAGGATGAATGCGTGGCTCGCGAGATGGTGCAAGAGGGAGGGATTCAAATTCCTGGGGCATTGGAACCGGTTCTGTGGGAGGTGGGACCAGTACAAACCGGATGGTCTGCACCTGGGCAGGACTGGAACCGATGTCCTTGTGGGGGTGTTTGCTAGAGCTGTTGGGGAGTGTTTAAACTAATGTGGCAGGGGGATGGGAACTGATGCAGGAAGTTGATTTCTCTTCCTGCTGATTTTACCTGCAGGAAGTGCAGCCATCTCCAGCTCCTCCAAGACCGAGTTAGGGAACTGGAGCTGGAGTTGGATGAACTTCGGATCATTCGGGAGGCAGAGGGGGTCATAGATAGCAGCTTCAGGGAATTAGTTACACCAAAGACTGGAGATAGATGGGTAACTGTAAGAGGGACTGGGAAGAAGCAGTCAGTGCAGGGATCCCCTGCGGTCGTTCCACTGAGTAACAAGTATACCTCTTTGGATACTTGTGGGGGGGGGGACTTACCAGGGGTAAGCCATGGGGTACGGGCCTCTGGCACGGAGTCTGTCCCTGTTGCTCAGAAGGGAAGGGGGGAGAGGAGCAGAGCATTTGTAATTGGGCACTCAATAGTCAGGGGCACAGATAGGAGATTTTGTGGGAGCGAGAGAGACTCACGTTTGGTATGTTGCCTCCCAGGTGCAAGGGTACGTGATGTCTCGGATCGTGTTTTCCGGGTCCTTAAGGGGGAGGGGGAGCAGCCCCAAGTCGTGGTCCACATTGGCACTAACGACATAGGTAGGAAAGGGGACAAGGATGTCAGGCAAGCTTTCAGGGAGCTAGGATGGAAGCTCAGAACGAGAACAAACAGAGTTGTTATCTCTGGGTTGTTGCCCGTGCCACGTGATAATGAGATGAGGAATAGGGAGAGAGAGCAATTAAACAGGGATGGTGCAGGCGGGAGGGATTCAGATTTCTGGATAACTGGGGCTCTTTCTGGGGAAGGTGGGACCTCTTCAGACAGGATGGTCTACATCTGAACCTGAGGGGCACAAATATCCTGGGGGGGAGATTTGTTAGTGCTCTTTGGGGGGGTTTAAACTAATGCAGCAGGGGCATAGGAACCTGGATTGTACTTTTAGGGTACGGGAGAATGAGAGTATAGAGGCCAGGAGCACAGATTTGACTTCGCAGGAGGGGGCCAGTGTTCAGGTAGGTGGTTTGAAGTGTGTCTACTTCAATGCCAGGAGTATACGAAATAAGGTAGGGGAACTGGCAGCATGGGTTGGTACCTGGGACTTCGATGTTGTGGCCATTTCGGAGACATGGATAGAGCAGGGACAGGAATGGATGTTGCAGGTTCCGGGGTTTAGGTGTTTTAGTAAGCTCAGAGAAGGAGGCAAAAGAGGGGGAGGTGTGGCGCTGCTAGTCAAGAGCAGTATTACGGTGGCGGAGAGGATGCTAGATGGGGACTCTTCTTCCGAGGTAGTATGGGCTGAGGTTAGAAACAGGAAAGGAGAGGTCACCCTGTTGGGAGTTTTCTATAGGCCTCCAAATAGTTCTAGGGATGTAGAGGAAAGGATGGCGAAGATGATTCTGGATAAGAGCGAAAGTAACAGGATAGTTATTATGGGACACTTTAACTTTCCAAATATTACTGGAAAAGATATAGTTCGAGTACATTAGATGGGTCGTTTTTTGTACAATATGTGCAGGAGGGTTTCCTGACACAATGGGCGCCATTCTCCGACCCCCCAGCAGGTCGGAGAATGGCCGTTGGCAGCCGTGAATCCCGCCCCCGCCGGTTGCCGAAGTCTCCGAAGGGAGAAAAGTCGACGGGGCGTTAATGGCGCCGCTGACGTTGGAGAATGGCACGGGTCTGCGCAAGGCAGCCGATTTTGGGCCTGCCGATATTCTCCCTTCCGGATGGGCCGAAGTCCCGTCAACGTGATGACCGTTCACGTTGACGTAAATCAAACCTCCTTTTCACTCACCAGCGTGGAGGTGAGTGACGGCCTAGGGGGTTGGCCGCTGGGCAGGCGATGGCGTGGCCGCAGTCTGAATGTGTGGGGAGAGGTGTGTCTCGGGTTGTGTGTGTGTGTGTGCGGCGGGGGGGGGGGGGGTTAAGAGTGGGCTGGGCTCCGGGAGAGTGCCGGGAGTGGGGTCCGTGCCGGGGAGGGGGATGGGGGGGGGTCCGTGCCGGGGAGGAAGTTGGGGTCCGTGCCGGGGAAGGGGATGGGGGGGGAGTCCGTGCCGGGGAGGGGGATGGGGGGGTCCGTGCCGGGGAGGAGGATGGGGGGGGGGGGGGGGGTCAGTGCCGGGGAGGAGGTTGGGGTCCGTGCCGGGGAGGGGGATGGGGGGTCCGTGCCGGGGAGGGGGATGGGGGGGTCCGTGCCGGGGAGGAGGATGGGGCGGGGTGGGTCCGTGCCGGGGAGGAGGTTGGGGTCCATGCCAGGGAGGAGGATGGGGGGGGGTCCGTGCCGGGGAGGAGGTTGGGGTCCGTGCCGGGGAGGGGGATGGGGGGGGTCCGTGCCGGGGAGGGGGATGGGGGGCTCCGTGCCGGGGAGGAGGATGGGGGGGGTGGGTCCATGCCGGGGAGGAGGTTGGGGTCCGTGCCGGGGAGGGGGATGGGGGGGGAGGTCCGTGCCGGGGAGGAGGTTGGGGTCCGTGCCGGGGAGGGGGATGGGGTGTCCGTGCCGGGGAGGGGGATGGGGGGGTCCGTGCCGGGGAGGGGGATGGGGGAGGGCGGTCCGTGCCGGGGAGGAGGTTGGGGTCCGTGCCGGGGAGGGGGATGGGGGGTCCGTGCCAGGGAGGAGGTTGGGGTCCGTGCCGGGGAGGGGGATGGGGCATCCGTGCCGGGGAGGGAGATGGGGGGGTCCGTGCTGGGGAGGAGGATGGGGCGGTGGGGTCCGTGCCGGGGAGGAGGTTGGGGTCCATGCTGGGCAGGGGGATGGGGGGTGGGGGTCCGTGCCGGGGAGGAGGTTGGGGTCCGTGCCGGGGAGGGGGATGGGGGGTCCGTGCCAGGGAGGAGGTTGGGGTCCGTGCCGGGGAGGGGGATGGGGCATCCGTGCCGGGGAGGGAGATGGGGGGGTCCGTGCTGGGGAGGAGGATGGGGCGGTGGGGTCCGTGCCGGGGAGGAGGTTGGGGTCCATGCTGGGCAGGGGGATGGGGGGTGGGGGTCCGTGCCGGGGAGGAGGTTGGGGTCCGTGCCGGGGAGGGGGATGGGGGGTCCGTGCCGGGGAGGGGGATGGGGGTGGTCCGTGCCGGGGAGGAGGAGGGGGCGGGGGGGGGTCTGTGCCGGGGAGGAGATTGGGGTCCGTGCCGGGGAGGAGGATGAGGGGGGGGGGATGGGGGGGCGGGAGGAGGATGGGGGGGGGGGGAGGAGGATGGGGCGGTGGGGTCCGTGCCGGGGAGGAGGTTGGGGTCCATGCTGGGCAAGGGGGATGTGGGGGGGGTCCGTGCCGGGGAGGAGGTTGGGGTCTGTGCCGGGGAGGGGGATGGGGGGCGGTCCGTGCCGGGGAGGGGGATGGGGGGCCGTGCCGGCGAGGAGGTTGGGGTCTGTGCCGGGGAGGGGGACGGGGGGTCCGTGCCGGGGAGGGGTATGGGGGGCTCCGTGCCAGGGAGGAGGATGGGGGGGGGGCTCCATGCCGGGGAGGAGGTTGGGGTCCGTGCCGGGGAGGGGGATGGGGGGGGGGGGGGGGGAGGTCCGTGCCGGGGAGGAGGTTGGGGTCCGTGCCGGGGAGGGGGACGGGGGGTCCGTGCCGGGGAGGGGGATGGGGGGAGTCCGTGCCGGGGAGGAGGTTGGGGTCCGTGCCGGGGGGCGGGACGGGTTGTCCGTGCCGGGGAGGGGGATGGGGGGGTCCGTGCCGGGGAGGAGGATGGGGGAGGGGGGTCCGTGCTGGGGAGGAGGTTGGAGTCCGTGCCGGGGAGGGGGATGGGGGTGGTGGTGGTCCGTGCCGGGGAGGAGGTTGGGGTCCGTGCCGGGGAGGGGGATGGGGTGTCCGTGCCGGGGAGGGGGATGGGGGGGTCCGTGCCGGGGAGGGGGGGTGCGAGGGCAAGTGAGTTGGTCCACCTGGCCAGGTGCCAGCCTCCAACAGTTGGACCCATGCGGTCCATGCCACCTGGCTGGGGCGGAAGGAGGGGATATGGGCAATGATGACATGTCGTCGTTCCCCCCCGCCCCCCCCCCCCCCCCAACCAGGCCGTCATGTTTTCCGATCATCCAGCGATGTTGGCCGCCGTGGCGGCAGCCGCTAATGTTCATGTTGCCCTGGATGAGGAGGAGGAGGAGGAGCATGCCAGAGAGGCGGCGCAGGCTGCCGCAGAGGGGCAGGCGGCAGCCGCCCAGGCTGGAGGGACACCTGACCGACAGGACGAGGAGGGGGAGGAGGACGTCGCGGCCCCACGGCAACGGAGGCACCCGAGGGCGCCCTGTGTGTACCGGCCCCGGCTGTCTTACCAGGACTTCATGGACCGGGAATGCAGGAGGAGACTCCGGATGAGGCGGGAAACCGTGGCACACATCTGCCACCTGCTGGCACACCTGTCACCGCGTGGCACTGGCGGGGGCCACCCTCTCCCCGTGTCCGTCAAGGTTACGGTGGCCCTGAACTTTTATGCAACGGGGTCATTCCAGGCACCGAGTGGGGACCTGTCCGGCATAACGCAGACATCGGTGCATCCGGGCAGTGACAGATGCCCTATATGCCATGGCGCACCGCTACATCCGCTTCCCTGTGGACCGGGCCAGCCAAGATGCCCGGGCCGTGGGCTTCTCTGCCGTGGCCGGGTTCCCCATGGTCCAGGGCGCGATCGATGGGATGCACGTCGCCGTGCGGCCACCTGCAGATAACAGGGCCGTGTTCACCAATAGGAAGGGGACCTATTCGATGAACGTACAGGTGGTCTGCGACCACCGCATGATGATCCTGCAAGTCTGCGCCCGTTACCCAGGCAGTGTAAACAACTCATACGTGTTGTCATGGTCATCCATCCCCAGCATGTACGAGGGACGCCATCCCCGGCTGAGGGGCTGGTTGCTGGGCGACAGGGGCTACCCATTGCGATCGTGGGCGCTGGGCGAGGTACTAAATGAATACTTTGCATCAGTATTCACCAAAGAGAAGGAATTGGTAGATGTTGAGTCTGGAGAAGGGGGTGTAGATAGCATGGGTCACATTGTGATCCAAAAAGACGAGGTGTTGGGTGTCTTAAAAAATATTAAGGTAGATAAGTCCCCAGGGCCGGATGGGATCTACCCCAGAATACTGAAGGAGGCTGGAGAGGAAATTGCTGAGGCCTTGACAGAAATCTTTGGATCCTCGCTGTCTTCAGGGGATGTCCCGGAGGACTGGAGAATAGCCAATGTTGTTCCTCTGTTTAAGAAGGGTGGCAGGGATAATCCCGGGAACTACAGGCCGGTGAGCCTTACTTCAGTGGTAGGGAAATTACTGGAGAGAATTCTTCGAGACAGGATCTACTCCCATTTGGAAGCAAATGGACGTATTAGTGAGAGGCAGCACGGTTTTGTGAAGGGGAGGTCGTGTCTCACTAACTTGATCGAGTTTTTCGAGGAGGTCACTAAGATGATTGATGCAGGTAGGGCAGTAGATGTTGTCTATATGGACTTCAGTAAGGCCTTTGACAAGGTCCCTCATGGTAGACTAGTACAAAAGGTGAAGTCACACGGGATCAGGGGTGAACTGGCAAGGTGGATACAGAACTGGCTAGGCCATAGAAGGCAGAGGGTAGCAATGGAGGGATGCTTTTCTAATTGGAGGGCTGTGACCAGTGGTGTTCCACAGGGATCAGTGCTGGGACCTTTGCTCTTTGTAGTATATATAAATGATTTGGAGGAAAATGTAACTGGTCTGATTAGTAAGTTTGCAGACGACACAAAGGTTGGTGGAATTGCGGATAGCGATGAGGACTGTCTGAGGATACAGCAGGATTTAGATTGTCTGGAGACTTGGGCGGAGAGATGGCAGATGGAGTTTAACCTGGACAAATGTGAGGTAATGCATTTTGGAAGGGCTAATGCAGGTAGGGAATATACAGTGAATGGTAGAACCCTCAGGAGTATTGAAAGTCAAAGAGATCTAGGAGTACAGGTCCACAGATCACTGAAAGGGGCTACACAGGTGGAGAAGGTAGTCAAGAAGGCATACGGCATGCTTGCCTTCATTGGCCGGGGCATTGAGTATAAGAATTGGCAAGTCATGTTGCAGCTGTATAGAACCTTAGTTAGGCCACACTTGGAGTATAGTGTTCAATTCTGGTCGCCACACTACCAGAAGGATGTGGAGGCTTTAGAGAGGGTGCAGAAGAGATTTACCAGAATGTTGCCTGGTATGGAGGGCATAAGCTATGAGGAGCGATTGAATAAACTCGGTTTGTTCTCACTGGAACGAAGGAGGTTGAGGGGCGACCTGATAGAGGTATACAAAATTATGAGGGGCATAGACAGAGTGGATAGTCAGAGGCTTTTCCCCAGGGTAGAGGGGTCAATTACTAGGGGGCATAGGTTTAAGGTGAGAGGGGCAAAGTTTAGAGTAGATGTACGAGGCAAGTTTTTTACGCAGAGGGTAGTGGGTGCCTGGAACTCACTACCGGAGGAGGTAGTGGAGGCAGGGACGATAGGGACATTTAAGGGGCATCTTGACAAATATATGAATAGGATGGGAATAGAAGGATACGGACCCAGGAAGTGTAGAAGATTGTAGTTTAGTCGGGCAGTATGGTCGGCACGGGCTTGGAGGGCCGAAGGGCCTGTTCCTGTGCTGTACATTTCTTTGTTCTTTGTTCTTTGTGGCTGATGACGCCTATACGGAGGCCACACAATGAGGCGGAGAACCGCTACAATGATGCCCATGTAGCGACAAGGGGAGTGATAGAGAGGTGCTTTGGCGTGCTGAAGATGCGTTTCAGGTGCCTGGACCTCTCTGGGGGCGCCCTCCAGTATTGGTCAGATAGGGTCCGCCGCATCATTGTGGTGTGCTGCGTCCTGCACAGTATAGCCCAGCAGAGGGGCGATGTGCCGCAGGCAGAGGAGGGCGGAGTGGAGGAGCAGCAGGAAGAGGCGCAGTCCTCCCCAGATAAGGGGGGTGGGGGCAATGGTCAGGGCAGACGGGGTAGACACAGGCAGGTGGCTGTCCACCGTTACCGGCTGGCCCAGCGGGCACGGGACAGACTGATAGCCGCCCGCTTCACTGACTAGATGGGCGTGGGCATCGGGTAGTATGGCCACAGACCGCACACCATGGTGTAACATTGACTTTAATAACCAAAGGAGTTCATGCACGTGCCCTAGCCCCTAAAACTCATCTGTGCCCTGCACCCGTGCCAACTTACTCAGTGTCTAATTGTTTGGCCTTACGGGCCCTTTGACTACGTCTACGTGGTTCCCCAGACGGTATAGCAGAACTGGAGGTGGACTCCTGTGATTCCTGCCCTCTGACACGGGATCCCTTTGGCGGCCGTTTCCTGGGGCGTCCTGGCCTAGATGGGCCAGGCTGCGGCCCGGGCGACTGGGATGGCGAGCTGCCAGCCTGTCCTGCCCGTTGCCCACCCGATGCACCTGGGACGGAGGGGGGGGGGGGGGGGGGGGGGGGAGTCCGAGGTGTCGCGGTGTTCCGGGACCTCCCCTACAGGGGGAGCCGGGACGGACCACACCACCTCCTCCTCCCTCGGGGTGCCCGATGGCCCCCAGGCCTCTACATGGGTGGGAGATGCGAACAGACTGGCCATCCGACGCCCCCCCGACATCTGGCGCTGCCAGTCCTGGAGGCCCGTGCTGGTATCGACAGGGGTCTGCAGGTTTGCAGCCATGGAGCCCAGGGGATTGGCAAACCCTGTCTGTGACAGTGCGACGCCGGCTCGCACATGGCCACTGGCGCCGATGCCCTCAGCGATGGCCTGCTGAGACTGGGCCATGGCCTGCAGAGACTGGGCCATGGCCTACAGAGACTGGGCTATGGCCTGCTGAGACTGGGCTATGGTGTTGAGCGCCTCTGCCATCTGGCGCTGGCACTGGCTCATGGCCTCCTGTGAGAGGGCAGTCGTGTCCTGGGCCACAGACGCTGCCCGCACGGAAAGCCCCAGGCCTCGCAAACCGTTCGCCATGTCTGACACCGTCGCACCCATTGCCTCCACCGCGGACGGCACCCGTGCGGTGTCAGCCTGGGTGGCACGCATGACCGGCACCACTTCCAGCTCCTGGACGCAGGTGGACACCTCCACCTGCGACTGCAGCCACCGCAAGCCGGCCGTCACCCTCTTCGCTCGTCTCCGGGTCGGTGGTTGCATCGGATCTATGTGTGGGTGTGGAAACTCCAGGAACCCGGGATCCATCTGGGCGGCAGATGTTCGCTTGGGCTGGGCTGCCCTCCGACCGCCCGGCCCCTCTGCTGCTCCTACCTCCACCTGCTGTACCGGGATGGCTGTGTTGTGCGCACCAGTGAGTGTACCAGACGCCTCATCACTAAAGTGCCCAACCGAGGTGAGTGTTTCTGCGATGGTGGAGGGTGTTGGTGACAGCAGTGGCGTTGTGTCGTGCTCTTCGTCCCACTCTGAGTCCATGTCACTTTGGGGTGGGGGTTCGTCTCCACCCATCCACTCTGAGTCACTGTCCGGTATTTCGTCTTCCTGGGTAGTGCTGTCCCGGGTAGGGGTGTCCTGGGTAGTGCTGTCCCGGGTAGGGGTGTCCTGGGTAGTGGTGTCCTGGGTAGTGGTGACCTGGTAGTGGTGTCCTGGGTAGTGGTGTCCTGGGTAGTGGTGTCCTGGGTAGTGGTGTCCTGGGTCGTGGTGTCCTGGGTCGTGGTGTCCTGGCTCGGATGTGACGGGGGCCTGTGGCTGCCCCCTTGTCGCTGGGTGGTCGCTCCCGCACATGACGGGGGTGTCGTCTCCCTGTTGCTCCAGGTCTCTCCGTCTCCCGTGGTGTGCGAGGGGCATCCTGCGGGCGTCGCATGCTGGAGGGTCCGGGTCTCTCTGTCTCCCGTGGCCTCCGAGGGGCATCCTGCGGGCGTCGTATGCTGGAGGGTCCGGGTCTCTCTGTCTCCCGTGGCCTCCGAGGGGCATCCTGCGAGCGTCGCATGCTGGAGGGTCCGGGTCTCTCTGTCTCCCGTGGCCTCCGAGGGGCATCCTGCAGGCGGTCTGCATCTGCGGGGATGGGTGCCTGGACGTTTGGTCCTGCGATACACAATGAAGCATGCATGGTTAGACACGCAGGCAGTGATCAGGTGATATGGGGGAGGGGGGATATGGGGGAGGGGGGATATGGGGACGGGCTGTCGGTGGCTCACTTGCTAGTACGCCCCCGACCTCTGCATCAGCAACCTCCCGGTCCTCAGGTCCGCCAGCCAGTTCCAGGGCCCATTCCTCGTGTTCGGTCAGTGGCCTCTCATCAGCGGGGCCTCCTCCAGTCCTCACATGCTCCCTATTGTTGTGTGCGCGCTTCTCCTGTTGGGGGGGGGGGGTGGGGGTGGTGGCAGGGGTAAAAGGCAACATTGTTAGGCAGGTATATGAATGCGCGCCATCGGTTGCGCGTGCATTGCAGAGGTTAAGGTTAGTGCTGGATTCACTTGGGGATATGGGGGAGGGGGGATATGGGGGAGGGGGGATATGGGAGAGGGAGGATATGGGGGAGGGGGGCTATGGGGGAGGGGGGTATGGGGAGGGGGATATGGGGGAGGGGGGATATGGGGGATATGGGGGAGGGGGAATATTGGGGAGGGGGAATATGGGGGAGGGGGGATATGGGGGAGGGGGGATATGGGGGAGGGGGGATATGGGGAGGGGGGATATGGGGAGGGGGGATATGGGGAGGGGTGATAGGAGGGAGGGGGGATATGGGGGAGGGGGGATATGGGGAGGGGGATATGCGGGATATGGGGGGGTGGATATGGGGGATGGGGATATGGGGGGATATGGGGGAGGGGGGATATGTGGATATGGGGAGGGGGATATGGGGAGGGGGATATGGGGGAGGGGGCTATGGGGGAGGGGGGCTATGGGGGAGGGGGGATATGGGGGAGGGGGGATATGGGGGAGGGGGGATATGGGGAGGGGGGATATGGGGAGGGGGGATATGGGGAGGGGGGATATGGGGAGGGGGGATATGGGGAGGGGGGATATGGGGGGAATATGGGGGAGGGGGAATATGGGGGAGGGGGGATATGGGGGAGAGGGGGATATGGGGAGGGGGGATATGGGGAGGGGGAATATGGGGGATATGAGGGAGGGGGATATGGGGGAGGGGGGGTATGGGGAGGGGGGTATGGGGAGGGGGATATGGGGAGGGGGATATGGGGAGGGGGGATATGGGGGAGGGTGGATATGGGGCAGGGGGGATATGGGGGAGGGGGGATATGGGGGAGGGGGGATATGGGGGAGGGGGATATGGGGGAGGGGGGATATGGGGGAGGGGGGATATGGGGAGGGGGATATGGGGAGGGGGATATGGGGGATATGGGGGAGGGGGGATATGGCGGATATGTGGATATGGGGAGGGGGATATGGGGGAGGGGGGCTATGGGGGAGGGGGGATATGGGGGAGGGGGGATATGGGGAGGGGGGATATGGGGGAGGGGGGATATGGGGGAGGGGGGATATGGGGGAGGGGGATATGGGGAGGGGGATATGGGGAGGGGGGATATGGGGAGGGGGGATATGGGAGGAATATGGGGGAGGGGGAATATGGGGGAGGGGGATATGGGGAGAGGGGGATATGGAGATATGAGGGAGGGGGATATGGGGGAGGGGGGATATGGGGGAGGGGGATATGGGGGAGGGGGGATATGGGGGAGGGGGATATGGGGGATATGGGGGAGGGTGGATATGGGGCAGGGGGGATATGGGGGAGGGGGGATATGGGGGAGGGGGGATATGGGGGAGGGGGGATATGGGGGAGGGGGATATGGGGGAGGGGGGATATGGGGGAGGGTGGATATGGGGGAGGGGGATATGGGGGAGGGGCGGATAGGGGGGATATGGGGGAGGGGGGGATATGGGGGAGAGGGGATATGGGGGAGGGGGGATATGGGGGAGCCTCACCCTGCCTGCTCTGACGAGGTCGTTCACCTTCTTGTGGCACTGGGTGCCTGTCCGTGGTGTCAGGGCCACAGCGGTGACGGCCTCTGCCACCTCCCTCCACAGACGCCGGCTGTGGCATGGGGCAACTCTGCGGCCGTGCCCAGGATACAGGGCGTCCCTTCTCTGCTCCACTGCGTCCAGGAGCGCCTCCACATCCCGTGACTCGAACCTCGGGGCTGAGCGGCGGCCAGCCATCCAGTCGGGTGTTCCGGTCGGGTGTTCCGGTCGGGTGTTCCGGTCGGGTGGGGGGGAGCAGCGCGGCCTTATGAGCCGTCATGCAGTGCGGCGCGTATGACGCTGCACGGCGTGAACCACGTGCGCAAGCGCGGATCCCGTTACGTCGCTGCTAGCCCATTTCGGGCCTGAGACTTTTGACCCATTTTTCCGGCGTGACGCAAGTCGGATTTGCGACGTTTTTGGCGCCGATCGGCGGACTTTGCGCCGACAACGGAGAATTTCGCCCAATATGTTGACAGGCCAACAAGAGGCGAGGCCTCTTTGGATTTGGTTTTGGGTAATGAACCAGGCCAGGTGTTGGATTTGGAGGTAGGAGAGCACTTTGGGGACAGTGACCACAATTCGGTGACGTTTACGTTAGTGATGGAAAGGGATAAGTCGAGCGAGGGAACCGTGGTTTACCAAAGAAGTGGAATCTCTTGTTAAGAGGAAGAAGGAGGCCTATTTGAAGATGAGGTGTGAAGTTTCAGTTGGAGTGATTGATAGTTACAAGGTAGCGAGGAAGGATCTAAAGAGAGAGCTAAGACGAGCAAGGAGGGGACATGAGAAGTATTTGGCAGGTAGGATCAAGGAAAACCCAAAAGCTTTCTATAGGTATGTCAGGAATAAAAGAATGACTCGGGTAAGAGTAGGGCCAGTCAAGGACAGGGATGGGAAGTTGTGTGTGGAGTCTGAAGAGATAGGCGAGATACTAAATGAATATTTTTCGTCAGTATTCACTCAGGAAAGATAATGTTGTGGAGGAGAATGCTGAGACCCAGGCTATTAGAATAGATGGCATTGAGGTACGTAGGGAAGAGGTGTTGGCAATTCTGGACAGACTGAAAATAGATAAGTCCCCGGGGCCTGATGGGATTTATCTTAGGATTCTCTGGGAAGCCAGGGAAGAGATTGCTGGGCTTTGATTTTTATGTCATCATTGGCTACAGGAATAGTGCCAGAGGACTGGAGGATAGCAAATGTGGTCCCTTTGTTCAAAAAGGGGAGTAGAGACAACCCCGGCAACTATAGACCGGTGAGCTTCACGTCTGTTGTGGGTAAAGTCTTGGAGGGGATTATAAGAGACAAGATTTACAATCATCTAGATAGGAATAATATGATCAGGGATAGTCAGCATGGCTTTGTGAAGGGTAGGTCATGCCTTACAAACCTTATCGAGTTCTTTGAGAAGGTGACTGAACAGGTAGACGAGGGTAGAGCAGTTGATGTGGTGTATATGGATTTCAGTAAAGCGTTTGATAAGGTTCCCCACGGTAGGCTATTGCAGAAAATATGGAGGCTGGGGATTGAGGGTGATTTAGAGATGTGGATCAGAAATTGGTTAGCTGAAAGAAGACAGAGGGTGGTGGTTGATGGGAAATGTTCAGAATGGAGTTCAGTTACAAGTGGCGTACCACAAGGATCTGTTCTGGGGCCGTTGCTGTTTGTCATTTTTATCAACGACATAGAGGAGGGCGCAGAAGGGTGGGTGAGTAAATTTGCAGACGACACTAAAGTCGGTGGCGTTGTCGACAGTGCGGAAGGATGTAGCAGATGACAGAGGGACATAGATAAGCTGCAGAGCTGGGCTGAGAGGTGGCAAATGGAGTTTAATGCAGAAAAGTGTGAGGTGATTCACTCTGGAAGGAATAACGGGAATGCGGAATATTTGGCTAATGGTAAAGTTCTTGGAAGTGTGGATGAGCAGAGGGTGTCCTCTGTACATAGATCCCTGAAAGTTGCCACCCAGGTTGATAGGGTTGTGAAGAAGGCCTATGGAGTGTTGGCCTTTATTGGTAGAGGGATTGAGTTCCAGAGTCATGAGGTCATGTTGCAGCTGTACAAAACTCTGGTATGGCCGCATTTGGAGTATTGTGTACAGTTCTGGTCACCGCATTATAGGAAGGACGTGGAAGCTTTGGAGCGGGTGCAGAGGAGATTTACCAGGATGTTGCCTGGTATGGAGGGAAAATCTTATGAGGAAAGGCTGATGGACTTGAGCTTGTTTTCGTTAGAGAGAACAAGGTTAAGAGGAGACTTAATAGAGGCATACAAAATGATCAGGGGGTTAGATAGGGTGGACAGGGAGAGCCTTCTCCCGCGGATGGAAATGGCTAGCACGAGGGGACATAGCTTTAAACTGAGGGGTAATAGATATAGGACAGAGGTCAGAGGTAGGTTCTTTACGCAAAGAGTGGTGAGGCCGTGGAATGCCCTACCTGCAACAGTAGTGAACTCGCCAACATTGAGGGCATTTAAAAGTTTATTGGATAAGCATATGGATGATAATGGCATAGTGTAGGTTAGATGGCTTTTGTTTCGGTGCAACATCGTGGGCCGAAGGGCCTGTACTGCGCTGTATCGTTCTATGTTCTATGTTCTAAGTTGGAAAGTAGTAAAACAGGGACAGAAACAAAAGGCAGTAAGGGGGAAAGTGTAAGGAGGTAGTGATGGGCAAGCTAATAGGGCTAAAGGTAGACAAGTCTCCTGGAAGTTGGAAGGTAGTAAAACAGGGACAGAAATAAAAGGCAGTAAGGGGGAAAGTGTAAGGCAGAGAAGCCATAGTCAAAAATCAAAAACTGTACAAGGTACAGTGACTGAGGGGAGCTCAGTGAATAGGACCAGGAATACTAAAAGGAATAAAACGGGAAGTAAAAACATTAATGGTCAGCGACGCGGCAGGTTGTTACATGAAGATATGGGTTCGACGACAAGGAAAATTAGGAGAAAGGTTAAGAGGAAATATAACTTAGGAGAGGTTACTGATCGAGGTGTTAAGATTCAGAACATAGGTTAAAAAAAAACAACATAAGTGTACTTTACCTGAATGCTCGTAGTATTCGGAATAAGATAAATGAGTTGATGGCGCAAATCATCGTGAATGACTATGATTTAGTGGCCATTACTGAAACATGGTTAAAGGATGGTCACGACTGGGAGTTAAATATCCAAGGGTATCAAACTATTCGGAAGGACAGAGTGGATGGTAAGGGACGTGGTGTAGCTCTGTTATTTAAGGATGACATTCGGGCAATAGTAAGGGATGACATCGGTGCTATGAAGGATAAGGTTTAATCCATTTGGGTGGAAATTAGGAATAGTAAGGCGTAAAAGTCACTGATAGGAGTAGTCCATAGGCCACCAAATAGTAACATTATGGCGGGGCAGGCAATAAACAAAGAAATAACGGATGCATGTAGAAATGGTACAGCAGTTATCATGGGGGATTTTAATCTACATGTCGATTGGTTTAACCAGGTCGGTCAAGGCAGCCTTGAGGAGGGGCCTATAGAATGTATCCGCGATAGTTTCCTAGAACAGTATGTAATGGAACCTACGATGGAATAAGCAGTCCTAGATCTGGTCCTGTGTAATGAGACAGGATTGATTCAGGATCTCATAGTTAGGGATCCTCTCAGAAGGAGCGATCACAATACGGTGGAATTTAAAATACAGATGGAGGGTGAGAAGGTAAAATCAAGCACTAGAGTTTTGTGCTTAAACAATGGAGATTACAATGGGATGAGAGAAGAACTAGCTAAGGTAGACTGGGAGCAAAGACTTTATGGTGAAACAGTTGAGGAACAGTGGAGAACCTTCCAAGCGATTTTTCACAGTACTCAGCAAAGGTTTATACCAACAAAAAGGAAGGATGGTAGAAGGAGGGAAAATCGACCATGGATATCTAAGGAAATAAGGGAGAGTATCAAATTGAAGGAAAAAGCATACAAAGTAGCAAAGATTAGTGGGAGACTAGTGGACTGGGAAATCTTTAGGGGGCAACAGAAAGCTACTAAAAAAGCTATAAAGAACAGTAAGATAGATTATGAGAGTAAACTTGCTCAGAATATAAAAACAGACAGTAAAACTTTCTACAAATATTTAAAACAAAAAAGACTGGCTAAGGTAAATATTGGTCCTTTAGAGGATGAGACGAGAGATTTAATAATGGGAGATGAGGAAATGGCTGAGGAACTGAACAGGTTTTTTGGGTCGGTCTTCTCAGTGGAAGATACAAATAACATGCCAGTGACTCATGGAAATGAGGCTATGACAAGTGAGGACTTTGAGAGGATTGTTATCACTCAGGAGGTAGTGATGGGCAAGCTAATGGGGCTAAGGGTAGACAAGTCTCTTGGCCCTGATGGAATGCATCCCAGAGTGCGAAAAGAGATGGCTAGGGAAATTGCAAATGCACTAGTGATAATTTACCAAAATTCACTAGACTCTGGGGTGGTCCCGGCGGATTGGAAATTAGCAAACGTGACACCACTTTTTAAAAACGGAGAGAAGCAGAAAGCGGGTAATTATAGGCCAGTGAGCCTAACTTCGGTAGTAGGGAAGATGCTGGAATCTATCATCAAGGAAGAAATAGCGAGGCATCTTGATGGAAATTGTCCCATTGGGCAGACGCAGCATGGGTTCATAAAGGGCAGGTCGTGCCTAACTAATTTAGTGGAATTTTTTGAGGACATTACCAGTGCGGTAGATAACAGGGAGCCAATGGATGTGGTATATCTGGATTTCCAGAAAGCCTTTGACAAGTTTCCACACAAAAGGTTGCTGCATAAGATAAAGATGCATGGCATTAAGGGGAAAGTAGTACCATGGATAGAGGATTGGTTAATTAATAGAAAGCAAAGAGTGGGGATTAATGGGTGTTTCTCTGGTTGGCAATCAGTAGCTAGTGGTGTCCCTCAGGGATCAGTGTTGGGTCCACAATTGTTCACAATTTACATAGATGATTTGGAGTTGGGGACCAAGGGCAATGTGTCCAAGTTTGCAGATGACACTAAGATGAGTGGTAAAGCAAAAAGTGCAGAGGATACTGGAAGTCTGCAGAGGGATTTGGATAGGCTAAGTGAATGGGCTAGGGTCTGGCAGATGGAATACAATGTTGACAAATGTGAGGTTATCCATTTTGGTAGGAATAACAGCAAAAGGGATTATTATTTAAATGATAAAATATTAAAACATGCTGCTGTGCAGAAAGACCTGGGTGTGCTAGTGCATGAGTCTCAAAAAGTTGGTTTACAGGTGCAACAGGTGATTAAGAAAGCAAATGGAATTTTGTCCTTCATTGCTAGAGGGATGGAGTTTAAGACTCGGGAGGATATGCTGCAATTGTATAAGGTGTTAGTGAGGCCACACCTGGAGTATTGTGTTCAGTTTTGGTCTCCTTACTTGAGAAAGGACGTATTGGCACTGGAGGGTGTGCAGAGGAGATTCACTAGGTTAATCCCAGAGCTGAAGGGGTTAGATTACGAGGAGAGGTTGAGTAGACTGGGACTGTACTCGTTGGAATTTAGAAGGATGAGGGGGGATCTTATAGAAACATATAAAATTATGAAGGGAATAGATAGGATAGATGCGGGTAGGTTGTTTCCACTGGCGGGTGAAAGCAGAACTAGGGGGCATAGCCTCAAAATAAGGGGAAGTAGATTTAGGACTGAGTTTAGGAGGAACTTCTTCACCCAAAGGGTTGTGAATTTATGGAATTCCTTGCCCAGTAAAGCAGCAGAGGCTCCTTCATTAAATGTTTTTAAGATAAAGCTAGATAGCTTTTTGAAGAATAAAGGGATTAAGGGTTATGGTGTTCGGGCCGGAAAGTGGAGCTGAGTCCACAAAAGATCAGCCGTAATCTCATTGAATGGTGGAGCAGGCATGAGGGGCCAGATGGCCTACTCCTGCTCCTAGTTCTTATGTTTTTATGTTCCCTCATCTAAATCATTAATGTATATTGTGAATAGCTGGGGTCCCAGCACCGATTCCTGCGGTACCCCTCTAGTCAGTGCCTGTCAATTTGAAAAAGACCCGTTAATTCCTACTCTTTGTTTTCTATCTGCCAACCAGTTTTCTATCCATCTCAGTACACTACCTCCAATCCCATGCATTTTAAGTTTACATGCTAATCTTTAATGCGGGACTTTGTCAAAAGCCTTTCAGTCCAAAATGTCCAAATATACCACATCCACTGGCTCACATTCATCAATTCTACCAGTTACATCCTTGAAGAATTTCAGTAGACTTGTCAAGCATGATTTCCCCTTTATAAATCCATGCTGTCTCTGTATAATCCTGCCACTTTTTCGAAGTGCTCAGCATTAAAATCTTTGATAATGGATTCTAGAATTTTCTCCCCTACTGACGTCAGGTTTAATCTCCTTGTTGATAATTCCCTGCTTTCTTTCGACCTCCCTTTTTAAATTAGCCACGTTTCAATCTGCCAGAACTGTTCTACAGTCTATAGAATCTTGGATGATGACCATCAATGCATCCACTGTTTCTGGAGCCACCTTCAGTACCCTGGGATGTAGATTCTCAGGCCCTGTGGATTTATCAGCCTTCAATCCCATCAATTTCCCAAATACCATTACTCTACTGATATTGATCACCTTCAGTTCCTCCCTCTCACTAAACCCTGCATTTCCCAACATTTCTGGTATCTGATTTGTGTCCTCATTTGTGAAGACAACCAAAATATGCATTTCGTTGCTAAGCCATTTATTTGTCCCCTATTAGACCTTCCCCTGTTTCTGACTATAAGGGACATTTGTCTTCACCAATCTTTTTCTCTTCATAGATCATAGAATTTTCAGTGCAGAAGGAGGCCATTCGGCCCATCGAGTCTGCACCGGCCCTTACAAAGAGCACCCCACTCAAGGCCACGTATCTAACCTATCCCCGTAACCCCCACATAACTTTTTTTGGACACCAAGGGCAATTTAGCATGGCCAATCCACCTAACCCACACATCTTTGGACTGTGGGAGGAAACTGGAGCATCCAGAGGAAACCCACGCAGACACGGGGAGAACGTGCAGACTCCGCACAGACAGTGACCCAGCCGGGAATCGAATCTGGGACCCTGGAGCTGTGAAGCAACTGTGCTAACCACTATGCTACCATGCTGCCCTATATTTGTGTACCTATAGAAACTTTTACAGTCAATTTTTATGTTCCCTGCAAGCTTACTTTCGTACTCTACATTTCCCCTTCTCAATTAATCCCTTGGTCCTTCTTTGCTGAATTCTAAACCGTTCCCAATCCTCAGGCCTGTTGTTTCCCTTGGCCAATTTGTATGATTCTTCCTTGGATCGAATACTATCCCTAGTTTCTCTTGTAAGGCACGGATTGGCCACCTTTCCCGTTTTACTTTTGTGCCAGACAGGAATAAACAAGTGTTGCAGTTCCTCCATGCTCTCTTTGAATGTTTGCGATTGCCTATCCACTGTCATTCCTTTTAGTAACATTCCCCAACTGATCATAGTTATTTCATAGGATGGGAATGTCACTGGCTGCCCAGCATTTATTGCCCATCCCGAATTGCCCTTGAGGTGGCTTTTAAGAGCTGACCATATTGCTGTGAATCTGGAGTCACATGTAGGCCCGACCAGGTAAGGATGTCAGATTTGCTTCCCTAATGAGCATGCGTGAACCTGATGTTTTTTGTAACAACAATTGCCGGTGGTCATAATTAGACTTATTGGACTTCCGATGGCGTTCGCGAACGGAGCGGTCGCAGCAAAGAGGCTCCCGCAGATCCACAAAATCACGGCTTTTTGGGGGGTTTTCCCGGCGGGTTCTTAAAAAGAATTAAAGCCCCGCAGAATCGGCCCTGCCTCCCTTGCCCTGCCCAGGCGCCAAAGCTCCGTTCCACGGAGCTGAAGAGAAAAATAAGAGGTCCTGGTCAGCGGAGCTGCTGCACATGGAGGAGGAGTGGGGATCGCAACAAGAAATTGCCTGAAAGTCGGAGCACGGAGAGGATAAGACAGAAACAAAATAATAATTTTTAAAATTCAATTTTTTTTTCCTCCTCTCCTAAAAATTTAAAAAACTTAAAAAAAAACACTTAAAAAAAAAAGAAATTCCTTTTTATAAAAAAAAATCGTTTTTAAAAGGAGAAAAAACCCTTGGGGGTTTTAAGAATCTCTTTTTCGCACCAAAACCCAGGGAAAAAAAGAGAAAGGCACATAACAGGAATATGCCTGCAAATAATAATAAGACGGGGGATGGCGAAATGCAAGAAGGAGCAGCAGTGAAGGCGAAGGAAAAAAAGCAGGAGCTGCAGCCGCGCAGGCAGACGACCCCACGGGGCGAGGTGGAGGTTCAGGCGAATCAGGAAGCGGAAAACTAGCGAGCTGAGCCGGAGCAGGAACAGGACACGGCGACCATTTCCCCCCCCCACACACACACACAGGGGGAGGAATGGAGGAGCGTGCTGAAAATGGAGATAAATGCCATAAAAGAGGAGATAAAAAAGGAGATAAACGCCATGAGGGAGGCACTCAGGACGGAGCTCCACACAATGATGAAGGAGATGCTGGCGGAGACTGGACAAGATGCAGCGAACCATCGATGGCCTGGAAAGGAAGGTGGAGGCGCAGGAGAAAACGATTCAGGAGTTGGAGAGGGCCGCCTCAGACCAGAGCGACAGGATGGTAACTCAGGAAACCGAGGTGAAAAGGCTGGTAGCGACCCAGGGGAGCCTAAGAGGGAAAGTGGAGGCCCAGGAAAATAGGTCCAGACGGCAGAATGTTAAAATAGTGGGTCTGCCAGAGGGGATGGAGGGAAGAGACCCAATAGGCTACGTCACCCAAATGCTGGGCAAGCTAGTCGGAAGGGAGAAATTTCCAAACCCCCCAGAAAGCGACAGGGCGCTCCGGCCCAGGCCCAAAGCCGGGGAGCAGCCTAGAGCGATTATCGTGAAGATGCACAGGTTCCAAGACAGGAAAAAAATCCTAAAGTGGGCCCGGCAGGCGGAATCGAGCATGTGGGAAGGGAAGATCATAAGGGTATACCAGGAAATTGGGGGGGACCTGGCCAAAAGAAGGACTGAATTCAACAGGGCCAAATCAGCACTATACAAAAGTAATGTAAAATTTGGGAGTTCGTTAGAGCGAACAAACTCGGGGAGGGACAGCCGCAACGGCCATCATGAAAGCGAGGGGGATGGAAAAGAAAGGAAGAATCGGAACAAAGAGTAACGGGCAGACCGCAAACAGAGACAATAAGATCACGAACTGTACACACGTGTTTGGTGCACTGTGCGGGACTATGCTGACTCGTTCCCAGGCTCGTTCCATCTCTCAATGCAATGTGGGTGAGCGGAGCAAGGTGAACGCGGGTGAGAAAGGTGGGCAGGAGGACGAGAAAAGGGCTAGCAAAAGGAAGGTAAAACAGGACCAGAGCAGGGCAAGTATTGGGAGGGGGGCCACCGTGCTAGTGAGGACGGCCAACACGGGAGGGCAGGAAGAAAGGAGGGCCGTGGCGCGCCTCTCAGGGGAGAGGGAGCGCCTGGCACAAAGAGGGGGGGTCAGGGCAGAAGGGGGGGGAAGAACACGGGGGGGGACGGGGGGGGGGGGGAGGGGACAGAGGGACAGGGACTATGGGGGGGGGGAGAGGAGTTGGGGAGAGAGCGCAGAACAGAAGAGAAGCAAAGAGAAGGGTGAGGTATATAAGCAGCACGAACACAGGCCTCGGCGGGCAGGGAGCAGGGCGAAGAACCAAGATGGCCACAAATAGCCATACAGGAGGGCTGCGGGAGGGAGACCCTGGAGTGCAGGGGCGCAGCCACGTGGCGCACACACAGCTGGCGGCCATGTTGGGTGCCCCCTGGACAAAAGGAAACCCCGGAGCCCGACCTCATGGCGAGAGCGGCGACCGTGGCCATTTGGGCCGGCCCCCTAATGAAGGGAAATCCCGGAGTGCAGAGGCGCGTCCACCAGGTAAGTATGGGTGATCCCGCAGGACCGGGGGGTTGAAAACCCCCCACCAGGATTGTTACCTGGAACGTAAGGGGACTCAACGGCCCGGTGAAAAGATCCAGAGTCTTCACCTACCTAAGAAGCCTAAAAGCAGACATAATCTACCTACAAGAGACGCACCTGAGGGAGAAGGACCGACTGCTGGTAAGAAAGGGCTGGGTGGGACAGACATACCACTCATGCTACGGGACGAGGGCTAGGGGAGGTGGCAATATTAATTAGCAAGAGGACGAGGTTTACGGAAACCAAGACAGTTATGGATCCAGGGAAATGGTACGTCATGGTCAGCGGTGTCTTGGAAGGGGCACCGGCCGTACTGGTAAATGTGTACGTTCCCAACTGGGATGACACAGAATTCATAAAGAAGACCATGGCAGAAATTCCCGACCTTGACACACACTGACTGATCATTGGGGGCAACTTCAACTGTGTACAGGACCCACTGACTGACCAATCAAACCCCAGAGCAGGGAAAAAGACTGGCATGGCGAGGGAACTAGGAGCATTTATGGAGCAGATGGGGTGGTGGACCCATGGAGGTTCCTGCACCCGGGAGAGAAGGAATTTTCATACTTCTCAGAAGTACACAAGGTATACACCCGTATCGACTTCTTTGCAGTGGGGAAATCGGTGCTTCCAGGGATCACAGAACGGAATACTCCGCGATCGTTATCTCTGACCACGCTCCATAATATATGGATGTGAGGTTGGAGACAGGCCGGGCCCAGCGCCCCATGTGGAGGCTGGACATGGACCTCCTGGCCGACAAGGCCTTCTGTCAAAAAACATTGCGGGCCACAGGCGACTACGTTAGTAACAACCAAAACGGAGAGGTCTCACCCTCCACGTTCTGGGAGGCACTGAAGGCCGTGATTAGAGGAGAGATCATAGCCTACAAGGCAAGCAGAGATAGGGAAGAGAGGATTGCCAGGCAATAACTGGTGGACTCCATCCTGGAAGTCGACAGAAAATACTCCGAGGCCCTGACTGTAGAGCTGCTGGCGGAGAGAAAAAAGCTGCAAATGGACTTTAACCTGCTATCCACTAGGAAAGCAATGTACCACCTCCGCCAGACACGGGGGACCTTCTACGAACACGGAGACAAGGCTGGCCGCCTATTGGCTCACCAGCTGAGAAAGCAGGCAGCCACAAGGGAAATAGCGCAGGCAAAGGACAGCAAACGCAGACTGGTAACAGAACCAAAGGAGGTCAATCGGGCATTTGAGACCTTCTACCGGGGACTGTACACCTCCGAGCCCCCCAACGGGGGTGCGGGGATGAAACAGTTCCTAGACGGACTGGAACTACCAGTTGTGGGGGAAGACAGATGGGGGTTGCTAGAAGCACCAATAGATCTGGGAGAATTCATGGAGAGCATCAGCTCCATGCAGGCGGGGAAGGCACCAGGACCCGACGTGTTCCCGGCGGACTTCTACAAACAATTCGCACCAGTCCTGGCCCCACACTTAAGGGACATGTTCGCGGACTCACTGGCAAGGGGCACCCTGCCCCTCACGCTAGCGCAGGCCACAATTTCACTGATACCCAAATAAGATAAAGACCTGACGGAATGTGGATCATACAGACCCATTTCACTGCTGAACGTGGATGCGAAAATACTCGCAAAGCTCCTGGCCAAAAGGCTGGAGGGCCGAGTACCAGACGTGGTCGCAGAGGACCAAACCGGCTTTGTCAAGGGTAGGCAGCTCACAGCGAACATCAGGCAGCTGCTGAACATAATAATGACCCCCACCCCCACCATCCGGGGAGAGAACACTGGAGGTGATCGTCTCCCTGGAGGCAGAAAAGTCCTTCGACAGAGTCGAATGGAAATACCTCCTCGAGGTACTGGAACAGTTTGGGCTAGGAGCAGGGTTCACCGCCTGGTGAGGCTCCTGTACAACGCTCCCAAAGCGAGTGTCCGAACTAACACCACCAGCTCTGAATGCTTCCAGCTGCAGAGAGGAACAAGACAGGGCTGCCCCTTGTCCCCACTCTTGTTCGCGCTAGTGATCAAACCCCTGGCGATAGCCCTGCGGGACGCGAAAAGCTGGAAGGGAATCTGAAGAGGAGACAGAGAGCACAGAGTCTCACTCTATGCAGATGACCTGCTCCTCTATGTCTCAAAGCCACGGCAGGGACTGAAGGCAATACCACAAATACTGAAATAGTTTGGAACCTTCTCAGGCTACAAACTTAACCTCGGCAAAAGCGAGGCATTTCCAGTGAACCCAAACGGGGGAGGGAGAGAGCTGGAGGGGCTCCCGTTCAAAACAGCCCAGAACAGAGTCCGCTATCTGGTGATCCAGGTAGCCAGAGACTGGACACAGATCCACAAGTGGAACCTGACCAGCCTGGTGGAGGAAGTAAGAAGAGACCTTCAAATGTGAGGCTCACTCCCACTCTCCCTGGCGGGGAGAGTGCAGACGATCAAGATGAACGTACTGCCAAGGTTCCTCTTCCTGTTTAGATCCATCCCGATCTTCATCCCCAAGGCCTTGTCCCAAAACATAGACAGTCTAATCATGGCGTTTGTGTGGGGGGGTAAGAACCCGAGAATTTTGCAGACACTGCAAAGCAGGAAAATCAAAGGGGGGTTGGCCTTACCACACCTACAATACTACCACTGGGCAGCAACGGCAGAAAGAGTGAGGGGATGGGTACAAGAACCCGACACAGATTGGGTACAAATGGAGGAGGCATCCTGTAAAGGAACGACCCTCCGGGCCCTCGCCACAGCAGCACTCCCATCCTCCTCAACAAGATACACAACGAGCCCAGTGGTAGCTGCCACGCTGAGAACGTGGACCCAGCTGAGACAACACTTCGGGATAGCCAAAATGTCCCCCATGGCTCCCATATGCGGCAATCACAGATTCCCCCCAGCCATGCTGGATACCACCTTCAAAAGATGGAGGCGGGACAGCGGCACATTGACGGTCGGGGATTTATACGTAGGGCACAGACTGGTGACACTAGACGAACCGACGAGAAAGTGGAGGCTAGCAAAAGGAAAGGAAATGAGACACCTCCAAATAAAACACTTCCTCCGCAAAGAGACGGTAGGGTACCCCGTGGCCCCAGAAACCACACTACTAGAGGACCTGATAGGCACAAGCAACGAGAAGGGGGGGGGCTATGTGGGAAAATATACAGACGGCTACTGGACAGAGCCCGGGCTCCACTGGACAAGATCAGACAAAAATGGGAGGATGAACTGGGGACAGAGGTAGGACGGGGACTCTGGAGCGAAGCACTGAGCAGGGTGAACTCCACCTCCTCCTGTGTAAGGAGGCCTAATGGTGGTGCACAGAGTGCACCTGACCAGAACCTGAATGAGCAGGTTCTTCCTGGAGGTGGAGGACAAATGTGAGCGGTGCCAGAGGGGCCCGGCCAACCACACCCACATGTTTTGGGCTTGCCCCAAGCTTGCTGTGTTCTGGGCAGCCTTCTCCGAGGCAATGTCCAGGGTTATGGGGGTGAGGGTGAAGCCATGCCCAATAGTGGCAATCTTCGGGGTATCGGAGCAGCCAGAGTTACACATGAGGAAGGGGGGGCAAACGGCCTTGCTTTCGCTTCCCGAATCGCACTCCGAAGAATCCTGCTCGGCTGGCGATCAGCAGTACCACCCAAAGCTACAGACTGGCTTGCTGACCTCTCGGAATTTCTCCACCTGGAGAAGATTAAGTATGCCATCCGAGGGTCGGAGGAAGGCTTCCTGGATTCTTGGGGGCAGTTTGTCGGGCTATTCCAAAACCTGTTCGAGGCCAGCAACGAGGAGTAATCTAATAAGAATTTTTTAAAAAAGCACCAAGGTAGATGAGATACCAAAAGACTGCGCAACCATGAGAGATGAGGGGGAGGGAGGGGAGGGCGAGAAAAATGTGATGTACAACTGCTTATAAATATGGGAAATACCAATAAAAAGATATATATATAAAAAAATAATTAGACTTATTAATTCCAGACTTAAATTAAATTCAAATGTCACCATCTGCTGTGGTGGAATTAAAATCTGGGTCCCTGGAGCATTCTCCTAGGTCTCTGGAATACTAGTCCAATGACAATACCGCGAGCCAGTGCTTCCCCTTTCAATCACAATTTTTTGAATGGCAGTGCAGGTTCAAAGGGCCAAGTAGTCTACTCTTGTGCCAATTTCTTACATTCTTAAAATTCTTTGACCATGCTACCAGCAAAAATGATACCAATAAAACATAACCAAGTGGAAGGACTAGTCAGAACTCAAATCATCAAATTTGTTAATCCCGAGTAGTTTATGTACCTGGGTAGTTTGGGGGATTTGCTAGCTCGAGAGATCTTTGGAGATTTCTTGCCAATCCAGTCATCACTTAGCTCTATATCACTGGAGTCAGAACAGTTACAACTATCAATCACTGTTGACATCAAGTTGTTTCCATAGATTTCATCTAGTAAAAACATACAAGAAATGAAAATTAACACCTGGCCCAAAAGCACATCCTAAATAGTTATAAATGGCACGATTTGTAAGAAGTATTCGTAATAGAATGTTTTATCTTGCATGAATAACAGAGTTCAAGTTAACAAATGCAATTTGAGAAAATTGCTCAATTAAAAAAAAAGACATAAATTTGTTTAGAGATTCATATAAATGCTTGGTTGCACTATTTGTCAAAAGTCCAATTAAAAACAGCATTTTCCTCCCAATTTAAGAGTACAGGAATTGTTTGCATGAAGGACAATAAAACATTGTCATAGTTCTGGATGTGGCAAGCAACCATGTACATGCATGTCAAAAGACACATCCTTTATCTGGCTACTACTGATGTCTTTTAAAAAAAAAGTTAAAGCACACAATCTTCTGCTGAGGCTGCAACAAAAATTGATCATAGAATTAGAGATGTTAATCATAGAATCCCTACAGTGCAGGAGGCCATTCAGCCTACCGAGTCTGCACCGGCCCTTTGAAGGAACACTCTACCCATGTGCACCCCACTCTATCCCTGTAACCCCATGACTTAACCTGCAACTCTCTGGACACTAAAAGACAATTTATCATAGTCAATCCACCTAACCCTCACATCTTTGGACTGTGGGAGAAAGCCAGAGCACCCGGAGGAAATCCATGCAGACACGGGGAGAAAGTGCAAACTCCCACAGTCACCTAGGTCTGGAATTGAACACGGTCCCTGCTGCTGTGAGGCAGCAGTGCAAACCACTGTTCTGCCCCTACGTTTGATGTTTGTTACTTCTGTTGCATTTGTGTCATCTTACGATGATTTGATTTGAAACAGGAGAAATAGAAACCACAATCAAAACCAGTTTGAATGCAAAGAACAGGCCTAGAAATTACTGTCACTTCTGGTGGCGGCCATGGGGTGAGTGGTCGCACACAGGGTAGCTCCAGCTCATAGGCATTGTTTTAGGCACTTTATACCCTTAAGTGGGGTAACTCCAGCAGGAAAGTGCTGCAGGAGGTGTCGTTGGAGAGGTTCTCCCCAAGATTGGTATGTCTACTGGATACTGTCATGCAGTTTAAAAATGCCTGGCTGTTTTGCAGTTTTAAAAACAGCTTGTGTGTGTCTGTGTTTTGCAGTGAGCTGTGATGTCTGCCATAAAAGACCATCTCTGGATCATTTGGGTGATTTAAACTTATAATAGTGAAGCCTTTAACCTGATGTGATTTTGTTTAAACGTGTTAAGTCTCTTGGAAGTTTGAAGGAACATTTTAAGGAATTATTTACTGTTGCAATATTTTCTGAGTTATCTTTGCAGTAAGGGGTGTTAAGAGATCCAATGTTTATTTAAGATGTTAAGTTGAGTTCATGGAATAAACAGTGTTTTGTGTTTAAAAACCCACGTGTCCATAATTGTAATCCCACACCTAGGGAAAAAGCCGTGTGCTAGGAAAAGCAACAAATCCATTAAAGGGAGAGGTTGGTTGAACTCCATGATACATTTTGGGGTTCTGAAAACGCCTCGCCCACAACACTACCAACCCAGCAAAAAAGTCAAAGACATGGCTTAGCAATTGGAGGGGACCTGTGGTGCAGCAACAATTGTGAAAATGGAGGAGGAGTGAAGGGTCGATGCCAGTGGGAAAGGCCCAGATGGAACAGTGGATGGCCTTCATCAAAGATGAATTTCGACAGCAGAGGAAGGAGATGCATGAAGATTGTTCAAAGGCCATCGAGGGAGCAATAGCACCTCTGCGAAGGTCGATGGACTGAGTGGAAAAGTGCCTTGAGGCAAAAGGGGTGAAGATACGAGGGGTGGAGATGGTGGTGTCTGATCAGAGCGAACGGATTGTGTACCTGGAGGCGGAGGTCATAGAATCAAGAATTTACAGTGCAGAAGGAGGCCATTCGGCCCATTGAGTCTGCACTGGCCCTTGGAAAGAGCATCCTACTCAAGCCCACGATTCCACCCTATCCCTGTAACCCAGTAACCCCACTTAACCTTGTTGGACACTAAGGGCACTTTAGCATGGCCAATCCACCTAACCTGCACGTCTTTGGACTGTTGGAGGAATCCAGAGCACTCGGAGGAAACCCACAGACACCGGGAGAACGTGCAGACTCCACACAGACAGTGACTCAAGCCGGAAATCGAACCTGGGACCCTGGAGTTGTGAAGCAATTGTGCTAACCACTTGCAACCGTCCTAGGGGACTTATACAAGTTGCTGAGGGTGAAGGTGGAGGAACAAGAAAACAGGTCCAGGCAGCAGAACCTATGGATTGTGAGGCTGCCAGGTGTGGAAGGAACGAGTGCCATAAAATATGTGTTGAGGATGTTGGCTGGGCTGGTGGAACAGGGAGTGCTGGGCAACGCCCCAGAGGTGGACAGGGCCCATAGGTCTTTAAGACAGAGGCTGAGAGCGGGGAAGCCGCTGCGGGTGGTGATTGTGCGGATGCACAAATTCGTGGAGAAGGAAAAGATCTTGCGATGGGCCAGGGAGAAGCGAGACTGTGATTGGGAGGGGAACCGTGTCCGAATATATCGGGATATTGGTGCAGAGCTGGCGAAGAGGAGTGCAGAATTTAACTGGGCCAAGGCGATGTTGTACCGAAGGCAGGTTCAATTTGGGGTGCTGTACCCGGTGAAACTGTGGGTCACATTAGAAGGCCGGGGGTACTATTTCAAAATGCATGAGGCTAATGATTTTATAAGGGACCATAAACTGGGGGAGAACTGAGAGTTGGTCTGAGATGGAGGAGCTGCATCTGTAAAGGTTTGAGATTATGGTTGTTGTATGTTGCCGGATGTTCAATGGGACGGGAAGCCTTTATCAGGTGCGCCCTCTCTGGCCGGTAGAAGTGCGGTTTGCACTCCGCGCAGATGTGGCAGTCCCTGGTGACTGTCCTGACCTCCTCGATGGAGTAGGGCAGGTTGCGGGTCTTGATGAAGTTTTTCTTTTGATATTATTGTATGTTGTATTTTGGGGAGTTATAGGTTTGTGCAGGGTTAGCTGCAACCCGTCCCCCTGTGTTTTTTTGTTATTGGAGGGGATCAATTACACTCAAGGCGAAGTGATTTCATAACTGAAGGCTTTAATCGACTAGAACTTGTTCCCCAGCAGCTTCGGTACAGAAAGTGAAGGCTGCTGGGACAGCACCGGTTCTTATACTCCGCCTGTCAGGGCGGAGCTACGTATCAACAGCCAATGGTAAACTCCTAGGTTTAACCAATGGCCATCGGCCTCTTAGGTACCGCAATACCTGATAATACCACATTCACCCCCTGTTAAAAAAGAGTCCGGCGGGGGTGGTGGCCAGTGGTAACAGTCGCCTTTGACATGGTATGATCGGATCTGGAGGTACCGTGATACCTCCTTACAGGGCTGTCGAGAATATTTACAAAGTGTTCGTTCACGGTTAAAGTCACAGCGAAGCAATCAGTCGATCGGGTGGCCTGGTCGTCCTTCTGGATCGTCTGGGCTTCGGTGGTGACTCTGGTGGGGGTCCAGGTGGTTGCGACTCCGGGAGCGTGGTTTTGGCCGCCCTGGCAGCTTAGTCACCCCTAGGCGGCGCTGTTGGGGCAAACGGTTGACACGGGGGGGTCGCCTGTAGGGGGCGTTGGTGGGTGGGCGGGCCTAGGCAGGAGCGGCGGGAGTACTGACCCTCCAGTGTGGTGCTGTGGGGGGGGGGGGGGGCTGGGGGTAATGGTTCGGGTGCACGTGGCGTTCCGGCGGGCGGCAGGTCCCGTAGATATCTTGCCAGCCATCAGGGAACGCCACGTAGGCGTACTGGGGGTTAGCATGCAGCAGGTGGACCCACTCGACCAACGGGTCCGACTTGTGTGCCCGCACGTGCTTCCGAAGCAGGATGGGTCCGGGTGTCGCTTGCCAGGTTGGGAGGGAGGTCCCGGAGGAGGACTTCCTGGGGAAAACAAGGAGATGTTCATGAGGTGTCTGATTGGTAGTTGTACAGAGCAGTGACGGGATGGCGTGGAGGGCCACCGGGAGGACTTCTTGCCAGTGGGAGACTGGGAGATTCCTGGACCTTAGGGCCAGTAGAACAATCTTCCAGACCGTTCCGTTCTCCCTCTCCACCTGTCCGTTTCCCCGGGGGTTGTAACTGGTCGTCCTGCTCGAGGCAATGGCTGCTGAGCAGGAATTGATGCAGTTCGTCGCTCAAAAAGGAGGACCCCCTATCACTGTACGCGGGGAAACCGAACAGGGTAAAGATACCCTGGAGGGCCTTGATGACTGTGGTTGCGGTCATGTCTGGGCAGGGGATGGCAAATGGGAACCGGGAGTACTCGTCAATTACGTTCAGGAAATACGTGTTGCGGTCGGTGGAGGGGAGGGGGCCTTTGAAATCCATGCTGAGGCGTTCAATGGGACGGGAAGCCTTTATCAGGTGCGCCCTCTCTGGCCGGTAGAAGTGCGGTTTGCACTCCGCGCACATGTGGCAGTCCCTGGTGACTGTCCTGACCTCCTCGATGGAGTAGGGCAGGTTGAGGGTCTTGATGAAGTGGAAGAAACGAGTGGCAGAGGTCCTCGTGGAGGGCTCGGAGGCGGTCCACTTCTGCAGTGGCACAAGTGCCGCGGGACAGGGCATTAGGAGGCTCATTTAGCTTCCCCGGACGGTACAAGATCTCGTAGTTGAAGGTGGAGAGTTCTATCCTCCACCGCAAGATCTTGTTGTTTTTAATCTTGCCCCGCTGTGCATTATTGAACATAAAAGCAACCGACCGTTGGTCCATGAGGAGACTGAATCTCCTGCCGGCCAGGTAATGCCTTCAATGTCTCACAGCTTCAACTATGGCTTGTGCCTCTTTTTCGACCGAGGAATGGCGAATTTCGGAAGCATGGATGGTACGGGAGAAGAACAAAGAACAAAGAAATGTACAGCACAGGAACAGGCCCTTCGGCCCTCCAAGCCCATGCCGACCATGCTGCCCGACTAAACTACAATCTTCTACACTTCCTGGGTCCGTATCCCTCTATTTCCATCCTATTCATGTATTTGTCAAGATGCCCCTTAAATGTCACTATCGTCCCTGCTTCCACCACCTCCTCCGGTAGCGAGCTCCAGGCACCCACTACCCTCTGCGTAAAAAAACTTGCCTCGTACATCTACTCTAAACCTTGCCCTCTCACCTTAAACCTATGCCCCCTAGTAATTGTCCCCTCTACCCTGGGGAAAAGCCTCTGACTATCCACTCTGTCTATGCCCCTCATAATTTTGTAGACCTCTATCAGGTCTCCCCTCAACCTCCTTCGTTCCAGTGAGAACAAACCGAGTTTATTCAACCGCTCCTCATAGCTAATGCCCTCCATACCAGGCAACATTCTGGTAAATCTCTTCTGCACCCTCTCTAAAGCCTCCACATCCTTCTGATAGTGTGGCGACCAGAATTGAACATTATACTCCAAGTGTGGCCTAACTAAGGTTCTATACAGCTGCAACATGACTTGCCAATTCTTCTACTCAATGCCCCGGCCAATGAAGGCAAGCATGCCGTATGCCTTCTTGACTACCTTCTCCACCTGTGTTGCCCCTTTCAATGACCTGTGGACCTGTACTCCTAGATCTCTTTGACTTTCAATTAACTTGAGGGTTCTACCATTCACTGTATATTCCCTACCTGCATTAGACCTTCCAAAATGCATTACCTCACATTTGTTCGGATTGAACTCCATCTGCCATCTCTCCGCCCAAGTCTCCAAACAATCTAAATCCTGCTGTATCCTCTGACAGTCCTCCTCGCTATCCGCAATTCCACCAACCTTTGTGTCGTCTGCAAACTTACTAATCAGACCAGTTACATTTTCCTCCAAATCATTTATATATACTACAAAGAGCAAAGGTCCCAGCACTGATCCCTGTGGAACGCCACTGGTCACAGCCCTCCAATTAGAAAAGCATCCTTCCATTGCTACTCTCTGCCTTCTATGACCTAGCCAGTTCTGTATCCACCTTGCCAGCTCACCCCTGATCCCGTGTGACTTCACCTTTTGTACTAGTCTACCATGAGGGACCTTGTCAAAGGCCTTACTGAAGTTCATATAGACAACATCTACTGCCCTACCTGCATCAATCATCTTAGTGACCTCCTCGAAAAACTCTATCAAGTTAGTGAGACACGACCTCCCCTTCACAAAACCATGCTGCCTCTCACTAATACGTCCATTTGCTTCCAAATGGGAGTAGATCCTGTCTCGAAGAATTCTCTCCAGTAATTTCCCTACCACTGAAGTAAGGCTCACCGGCCTGTAGTTCCCGGGATTATCCTTGCTACCCTTCTTAAACAGAGGAACAACATTGGCTATTCTCCAGTCCTCCGGGACATCCCCTGAAGACAGTGAGGATCCAAAGATTTCTGTCAAGGCCTCAGCAATTTCCTCTCCAGCCTCCTTCAGTATTCTGGGGTAGATCCCATCAGGCCCTGGGGACTTATCTACCTTAATATTTTTTAAGACACCCAACACCTCGTCTTTTTGGATCTCAATGTGACCCAGGCTATCTACACACCCTTCTCCAGACTCAACATCTACCAATTTCTTCTCTTTGGTGAATACTGATGCAAAGTATTCATTTAGTACCTCGCCCATTTCCTCTGGCTCCACACATAGATTCCCTTGCCTATCCTTCAGTGGCTCAACCCTTTCCCTGGCTACCCTCTTGCGTTTTATGTACGTGTAAAAAGCCTTGGGATTTTCCTTAACCCTATTTGCCAATTACTTTTCGTGACCCCTTCTAGCCCTCCTGACTCCTTGCTTAAGTTCCTTCCTACTTTCCTTATATTCCACGCAGGCTTCGTCTGTTCCCAGCCTTTTAGCCCTGACAAATGCCTCCTTTTTCTTTTTGACGAGGCCTACAATGTCTCTCGTTATCCAAGGTTCCCGAAAATTGCCGTATTTATCCTTCTTCCTCACAGGAACATGCCGGTCCTGAATTCCTTTCAACTGACACTTGAAAGCCTCCCACATGTCAGATGTTGATTTGCCCTCAAACATCCGCCCCCAATCTATGTTCTTCAGTTCCCGCCTAATATTGTTATAATTAGCCTTCCCCCAATTTAGCACATTTATCCTAGGACCACTCTTATCCTTGTCCACCAGTACTTAAAAATTTACTGAATTGTGGTCACTGTTACCGAAATGCTCCCCTACTAAAACATATACCACCTGGCCGGGCTCATTCACCAATACCAGGTCCAGTACCGCCCCTTCCCTAGTTGGACTGCCCACATATTGTTTTAAGAAGCCCTCCTGGATACTCCTTACAAACTCCGCCCCGTCTAAGCCCCTGGCACTAAGTGAGTCCCAGTCAATATTGGGGAAGTTGAAGTCTCCCATCACCACAACCCTGTTGTTTTTACTCTTTTCCAAAATCTGTCTACCTATCTGCTCCTCTATCTCCCGCTGGCTGTTGGGAGGCCTGTAGTAAACCCCCAACATTGTGACTGCACCCTTCTTATTCCTGATCTCTACCCATATAACCTCACTGCCCGCTTGGTTGAGGGTGTCCGCCAGAGCTGCGTCGGACGCATCGCTCTCGACCTGGAAGGGGAGGAACTCGTCGATGGCATGCATCGTGGCCTTTGAAATGTCTGCTTTGGTGCGGCTGAAGGCCTGGCGGGCCTCCGTCGACAGGGGGAAGGTTGTGGACTGGATTAGGGGTTGGGCTTTGTCTGCGTAGTTAGGGACCCACTGGGCGTAGTAACTGAAAAACCCTAGGCAGCGCTTCAGGGCCTTGGGGCAGTGAGGGAGGGGGAACTCCATAAGGGGGCGCATGCGCTCAGGTTCGGGGCCTATGGCTCCACTTCTCACTACGTAGCCTAGAATGGCTAGACGGTTGGTGCTAAATACGCATTTATCCTTATTGTACGTTAAGTTAAGGATTTTCGCGGTCTGGAGAAATTTGCGGAGGTTGGTGTTGTGGTCCTGCTGGTCATGGCCGCAGATGGTGACGTTATCCAGATACGGGAACATTGCGCGTAAGCCGTACCGGTCAACCATTCAGTCCATCTCTTGCTGGAAGACCGAGACCCCATTAGTGACACCAAAGGGAACTCTTAAAAATTGATAGAGCCGCCCATCTGCTTTGAAGGCAGTGTACTTGCGGTCACTATTACGGAGGGGTAGCTGATGGTAGGCGGACTTGAGATCCACCGTGGAGAAGACCTTGTATTGCGCGATCCTGTTTACTAGGTCTGCTATACGGGGGAGAGGGTACGCGTCCAGCTGCGTAAACCTGTTGATGGTCTGACTGTAGTCAATGACCATCCTATGTTTCTCCCCAGTCTTTACCACCACTACTTCAGCTCTCCCGGGACTGTTTCTCGCTTCGATGACACCTTCCATCAGCAGCCTTTGGACCTCTGACCTGATGAAGGCCCGGTCCTGGGCACTGTACCGCCTGCTCCTGTTGGTGACGGGTTTGGAATCCGGGGTGAGGTTCGCAAACAGGGAAGGCGGGTCAACCTTAAGGGTCGCGAGGCTGCAGACAGTAAGGCCGCCGAATTTAAAGGTCAGGCTTTGCAAGTTACATTGGAAGTCCAACCCCAGGAGGGTAGCCGCGCAGAGGTACGGTAGGACATAAAGGCGGAAATTGTTGAATCTCCTGCCTTGGACAGTGAGGTTTGCTAGGCAGACCCCTTTATCTCCACCGAGTGTGACCCGGAGGCCAGGGAGATCCTTTGGTTTACAGGGTGGGTAACAAATGAACAGCGCCTTACCGTGTCGGGGTGAACAAAGCTTTCCGTGCTCCCAGAGTCAATCAGGCAAGACTTCTCGTGGCCGTTGATGAAGACCGTCGTTGTTGCTGTTGTGATGTCGACTTTGGTCCAGTGTCACCAAGGCCAGATGAAGCAGTTGAGAATTCTGATCGGGCAGCGTGTAGTCGGCCGTGCTGGGGGCCTGGGCCCCCATCCAAGATGGCGTCTCCAATGGGTCGCACATGGTGGCCGGGGATGGACAAGATGGCGGCGGGGATGGACAAAATGGCGGCGCCCACTCGTCCAGCGTGGCGTCCGGGGGGCAAGATGGCCGTGCCAGTGGGTCGCACTTGGCCCTAGGATAGGGGGGTGGTGGTGAGCGCTGGCCGGTCGGGGCCTGAAGGGGGGGTTGCCGCGGCGGTCCGGAGTCGCTGGAGACCGCGGCCACGGCGCGGGCCTGGCAGACCCCCCCAAAGTGACCCTTCTTGCCGCACCCTTTGCAGGTGGCGGTGCGGGCCGGGCAGCGTGGGCGGGGATGATTCGCCTGCCCGCAGAAGAAACACCGGGGCCCGGCGGCGTTAGCGGGCCGTCTCGCAGCGCAGGCCTGCGGGGTCAGGGGGAAGGTCTGTGGGGCTGCCGCTGCGGGGTGCCACGCAGCCCAGGGGGCCGCTGCGTGGTCGGGCGCATAGGACTGCGTGTTTTGGGAGGCTACGTCCATGGACCCTGCCAGGGCCCGTGCCTCTCTAAGTCCCAGGGTCTCCTTTTCTAGGAGTCTTTGGCAGATCACTGAGGAGGTCATACCTGCTACGAAGGCATCCCTGATTAAAAGTTCCGTGTGCTCGCTCCCCGAAACTTGCGGACAGCCACAGTTTCGGCCCAGCACCAGTAGCGCCCAGTAGAAATCCTCCAACGATTCCCCGGGGCTTTGCCGTCTAGTTGCAAGCAGGTGACGTGCGTAAACCTGATTTACAGGGCGGATATAATGTCCTTTTAACAGTTCGATCGCAGCATCATAGTCCTCCGCCTCCTCGATAAGGGTGTAGATCCGGGGGCTGACCCTTGAGCGCAGGAGATGCATTTTCTGTCCTTCTGAGGGGGTGCCTCCGGCCTTCTCAAGGTAGCCTTTAAAGCACGCCAGCCAGTGTTTAAATATTGCAGCTGAGTTCTCCGCGTGGGGGCTGAGTTGTAGGCACTCCGGTTTGATTCGGAGATCCATCCTTCCAGCTTAAGTCGTCGATTAAATTGATGCACGATCAATTACACTCAAGACGAAGTGATTTCATAACTGAAGGCTTTAATCGACTAGAACATGTTCCCCAGCAGCTTCGGTACAGAAAGTACCGTTGCTGGGATGGCACCGGTTCTTATACTCCGCCTGTCAGGGCGGAGCTACGTATCGACAGCCAATGGTAAACTCCTAGGTTTAACCAATGGTCATCAGCCTCTTAGGTACCGCAATACCTGATAATACCACAGATGGATTATGACTTTGTTTTTTTTAAATCTTCGGGTGGGGGGGCGGGGGTGTTGTGTGTACAGGGGGCGCCTTCGAGCAAGAGCTTCCACACTGGCAGGTAATGCTGGTGAACGGAGGTGAGGAGGCTGAGAGAGAGGTGGCCAAGTTTGTGGTGGGGGAGATTGCGACGTGGCAGATTTGGAAACTGAACGTGGTCATGGACGAAGAGGGAGCCATCTTGGAAGGGCACGTTATTGGGTGGTATTAGAGGAGGCAGAGCCAGAGAGGCGGAGGGGGATGATGGCGGACAATAGAGGTGAATGGAGGCGCACCTGAGGAGTTTGAAGGCGGAGGTAATCTTCTTACAGGGGACATACTTCCAAGTGAAGGACGTGCGGAGTCTGCATGTTCTCCCCGTGTCTGCGTGGGTTTCCTCTGGGTGCTCCGGTTTCCTCCCAAGGTCCAAAGATGTGCACGTTAGGTGGATTGGCCATGATCAATTGCCCTTAATGTCCAAAAAGGTTGAGGAGGGGTTATTTGGTTAGGGGGATAGAGTGGAAGTGAGAGCTTAAGTGGATCGTTGGAGTCTCGATGGGCCAAATGGTCTCATTCTGTACTGTATGTTCAATAGGGTTAAGTTGAAGAATGGATGGGTGAGATTCCTCTCGGGGTTTGACTCAAAGTGGTGGCCATTTTATTGAACAAAAGAACTTGGTTTATGGGGGCCAAGGAAGTATGAGACCTGGGGGTGAAGATATGTGATAGTAAATGCTGTGCTTGAAGGCACGCCGGTGGTGTTAGTTAATGTGTATGTGCCGAATTGGGATGATGTGGGGTTTGTGAGGGGTTTGCTGGAAGCGATCCTGGATCTGGCTACGCAGCAATTGATTGTGGGTGGAGATTTCAATTGCGTGATGGAACCGAGGGTGGACAGGCCTCAGTTCCCCCAAGTCAATGAGAAGGGTGAGGATGCGAAGGAGTTGGGAGGGTTTATGGAGCGGATGGGATTGGCTGACAAGTGGAGGTTTAAGGACCTGGGATAGTACGGTGGGGGAAAGGAGTACGCCTCCTTCTCACATGTGTACAAGATGTACTCGAGAATTGATTTCTTTGTGGTGAGCCAGGCGGTATTGTTGGGGGTGGTGGGGGTGGAGTATGCAGGAATTGTAATATCCGATCATGCGCCACATTCGCTGGAGCTGAGCTTCAGCGAGGGGCCGTTGCAGAGTCTGGGATGGAGGCTGCATTCAGGTTTGCTGGCGGACAAGGGATTCTGTGAAAAGGTGAGGTCAGCGATAGGGCAGTATGTGGAAATCAATCAGAAAGGGAAGTTGTCAGTGGCCACATTCTGGGAGGCATTGAAGGCGGTGGTCAGAGGAGATATTATCTTGTTCAAGGCACACAGGGACAGGAGGAGGAGGGAGCAGCATGGATGGCTGTTGGATGAGATAGTTGAGGTAGTCAGGAGTTACGCGGGGCCCCTCACTAAAGAGTTGCTGGCGGAGAGGAAGAGATAGCAGGAGCAGTTCGATAGGGAAGGCAGTAATGCAGTTAAGGAGCGTGAGGGGGGTTCAATATGACTATGTGGAGAAGGCGAGCTGCATGCAGGCCAATCAGCTGAGGAGGCAGGCTGCATCCAGGGAAATTTATAAGGTGCAAACAGAAAGGGGAGGTAATTTCAGAGCCGGGGGAGATAAATGAGGGGCGGGATTCTCCCCTACCCGGCGGGGCAGGCCGTCCTACGCAAAGGAGTGGCGTGAACCACTCCGGCGTCGGGCTGCCCGGAAGGTGCGGAATCCTCTGCACCTTCAGGGGTTAGGCCGTCGCCTGCGGGATTTGGGCCCGCCAGCCGGCACGGAATGGCTTGGCGCCACGCCAATCGGTGTTGAAGGAACTCCGCCGGCCGGCGCAAGTTGGCGCATGCGTGGGAGCGCCAGCGTGTGCTGGCGTCATCCCAGTGCACGCGCAGGGGGGTTCTTCTTCGTGCTGGCCATGGCGGAGGTTGGCAGCAGCCTGCGCGGAGGGAAAGAGTGCCCCCACGGCACAGGCCCGCACACGGATCGGTGGGCCCCGATCGCGGGCCAGGCCACCATGGGGACACCCCCCGGGGCCAGATCCCGCCGCGCCCCCCCGAGGACTCTGCAGGCCGCCCACAGAGCCCCATCCCGCCGGCACCTACCTGGTTTGATTTACGCCGGTGGTACCGGCCGAAAACGGGCGGCCGCTCGGCCCATCACGGGCAGGAGAATCGCCGGGGGGGGGGGGGGGGGGGGGGGCGCCGCTGCCAGCGGCCACCGACCAGCGCGCCGCGTTTCCCACCCCCGCCAAAACCCCGGCGCCGGAGAATTCGGCAGCCAGTGGGGGGGTGGGATTCACGCCGCCCCCCGGCGATTCTCCAGCCCGGCGGGGGGTCGGAGAATCCAGCCCGAGGTGTTCCGGGGTACTTTGAGAAGTTATATAGGGTGGAGCCGGGTGGAGATGATGGGGATATGGCCAGTTCCTGGACGGTTTGGTGGGCACGGTAGCACAGTGGTCAGCACTGTTGCTTCACAGCTCCAGGGTCCCAGGTTCAATTGCCACTTGGGTGACTGTCTGTGCGGAGTCTGCATGTTCTCCCCGTGTCTGCGTGGGTTTCCTCTGGGTGCTCCGGTTTCCTCCCACAGTCCAAACATGTGCAGATTAGGTGGATTTGCCATGCTAAATTGCCCTGAGTGTCCAAAAAGAGGTGGATTTACTGGGTTACAGGGATAGGGTAGGGTGCTCTTTCCAAAGGCCGGTGCAGACTCGATGGGCCAAATGGCCTCCTTCTGCACTGTAAATTCGATGATTCTATGATTCCAAGGTTGGAGGAAGAAAGGAGGCAGGCATTGGAGGAGCCGCTGGGACTGACAGAGGTGATTGATAACATGAGGGGGATGAAGTAGGGGAAGGCTTTGAGGACAGATGACTTTCCGGCGGAGTTCTATAAGGCGTTTGCAATGGAGTTGGCACTGCACTTTGGGAATGTTTAGTGAGGCTTTGGAGAAGGGGGAGATGCCACAGATACTGATGCAGACGTTGATTACGTTAATCCCGAAGAAGGTGAAGGATCCGTTCGAGTGTGGGTCATATAGGCCCATTTCGTTGTTGAAAACTGACGTGAAGGTGCTGGCTAATTTTGTGGTGGAAAGGATGGAGGGATGTGTGCCGGGGGTGCTGGCGGAGGACCAAATGGGTTTTGTAAAGGGCATACAGCTCTCCAGTAACATCAGGAGTCTGTTAAATGCAGTTATTACGCCATTGGTGGGGCAGGTGCCGGAGGTTATTGCCTCTATGTGTGCAGAGAAGGCTTTTGATTGGGTGGAGTGGAGGTATTTCTTTGAGATCTTGGGTAAGTTTGGGTTTGGCCTGAAGTTCGTGGCGTGTGTGCACTTGTTATATGTAGCTCCGGTGGCATGTGTAGTTATGAATGAGATGAGTTCATGGAGTTTTGAGCTGCACAGAGGTACAAGACAGTGGTGTCCGCTGTCGCTGTTATTGTTCGTGCTAGCGATTAAGCACTTGGCGATGGCCCTTAGCGGGTCTGTGAAGTGGCAGGGGATTATGAGGTGGAGCAGGGAGCACCGGGTATCGCTGTACGCGGACGATTTGTTGTTGTTTGTGTCGGACCGGCTGGAGAGTATACGTAGGATCATGGGAATATTGGAGAGGTTTGGGTTAGGTTTTAGCTGGGGGAGATCGAAAGGGGTGTATGAGAAGGCGGGACTGGAGAGGGTGAAGGACTTGTATCTGGAAGGGCAGTTTGCAGGTTTGCGGGAGAGGTTTCAGTTGCCGAGGGGGAGTGAATTTAGGTAGATGTAGGTGCGGAACTTCGCAAGAAAGGAGTGGAGGGCGTATATCCTATTGGAGCAATTGCTGCTCCCGGATGATCAGGAGAAGGTAGGATTGGGGACATATATCGAATGGTTGGGGGAGCAGGTGGTGAGGATCAAGAGCAAGTGGGAGGAGGAGTTGGGTGGGGGGTGAAATAGACTTGGGTCTGTGGTGTGAGACGATGCGTAGGGTGAATTCAACCTCCTCTTGCACGAGGATGAGCTTGGTTCAGTTTAAGGTGGTGCATTGGGTGCATATGACTTGGGCAAGGATGAGTGGGTTCTTTCAAGGGGTGGCTGACGAGCAGGAGAAGTGCGGGTGAGGTCCGGCGAATCACACGCATATATTCTGGGGTTGTGAGAAGCTGGAGAGGTATTGGGAAGCGGTGTTTGGCACAAAAATTGTGGGGCTGCAGGTCAATGGTGGTGATCTTTGGGGTATCGGAAATGCTGGAGCTGATGAAGGGGAAGGAGGCCGATGTTGTGGCCTTCACCTCTCTAACTGCCTGGCAAAGGATCTTGCGGAATTGGAGGTCGGATAAACCGCTGGGGGTGCCGGCCTGGCTGGGGACTTATATGACTTTCTACGGGTTGGAAAAGATCAAATTTGAGTTGAGTGGGTGGGAAGAAGGCTTTGAGACACGGTGGGGGTTGTTCATGACGTTTGAGGAACTGTTCGTTGTGGTGGATGGGGAGGGGGGGAAAGGTAGGGGGTAAAAAGGAGGAAAATTGTACAAACTGGATTGTGAGGTTGTTGATTGGGTTGTTGTCTATGTTACTTTATTTTTTTTTTACACACGTTTATAATTAAATACATTTAAAAAAAGAAATTACTGTCAAATGAGCTTAAAGTATTTCTGAAAGATAATTCAATGATTATAAAACAAATAAATACATTTTGTTTCACACGTTTGTTGGTTTTTTTCAATGTGCTAAGCCGCTAATATCACCAAAAGTAACTTCGAGACTATAGTTGCAGCCATATAATGTATGTGCAAAGAAAGATTTATTTTGTCTGCGTTGTTTGGGTAAAAAGCCATGCCTAGGCAAGGCACCATATAAAAAATCAGACAGGGAAGATGGGAAATCTGTAAAAGAAAAACCACGACTTTCTCAATTGTAATGTCTGCAAGGTTCCCCCTTGCTCTCTGCTCTATTGGCAATTCATGCTCAGAAAGTATAACTATAAAGCAACACAAATTTACAATGGCATATGGATATTGTTAATTTTAGAATAATGAAGTACTTACGATAGTGAGTTTTTAAGAATATTTTGTTTGGCACTACCTTAAATTAATACGCCAGATCCTCTGGGCTCCAGATGGTCGTAGACCGGATGTGCCTCGGAGGATGTTATAGGACCCGTTGGAAGTTCCAACACAAGGACTCTGCAGGAATTGACTGAAATGTTTCAATGTCCCCTGCTTCCAGAACCCTGAAGGAAGTCTCCAATTTAGTTACCCAGGAAATGTTAGACTGATAGAAACAGATCTACCTCCTGGATAACAATACAACTGAACCACACATCGCCCCGCCTCCCGATATCTCAACTATCCTAAACACCCACTTCTGACCCACTGAACCACTGACCTCCCCACAAGCTCCTCAACCATCTTCTCTGACTACGTTTCCCTTTACCTCCGCCAATTTTGACTGACTGTCATGTTTCATGGCCATTTTCTGAAGTTCAAACTCTCTCTCTCTTTTTCTTTTTCCTCTCTCTTTTTCCCTTTCCTCTCTCTCTTTTTCTTGTTGTTCTGCTAGGGTGATTCTTTCTTCTTCCCTCATTTCATATTCAAGCTGCTTTAATTCTTTTTCATGTTCCTGTTGATTAATCCGTAACTGAATTTTTGCCATTTCTAATGAGTCAGACTGTACCTCAGGCAATTTTAAATGCTCAGCTACCACCGTAAGTACCTCTTCTTTTTGTGTGCCATCAGGTAACGTTAACTGCAATGTTTTTTCCAAATCTAAAAGCCTTTTTAAAGTCTGTTTGTGACCTTCTTCACCCCCAAAAACTTCCGAGCCTCTGAAAGAGCCATTGTCCACAGCACACTCCCTACTTAAACTGGAATTCCACACCAGAGAATCAAACCCAAATATGCTCACCCCTCACTGTCTTTAAGTTCACTAAGGCAACCCAATCACGAAAGATAGACTTTTATCCCGGACGAGACCCAATTTATTATGGGCCAGGGTTTAGAGAACCACAAAGTATATCATGGAGTTCACCTGACCCACAACTTTTAATAGATTTTGGTTATGGGGAGCACAAGGGCCCACTTTACAGGTGTGATGCAACAGAGAACTAAAAGTATTTTTAAACAAAAACAAAGTTTATTCTATGAATCCAGTTAACATTTTATAAACACACAGTAAACAGTTTATCAACTACCAACCTGACCACCCCACAAAAGATACAGTACTCTATAGATAAGCCATAGTAACTTCCCTAACAACATCCATAAGATAAACTCTTTCTAAATAAAGACAGCAGGTTGAGATTCTCTACAGAAACAGGTGTTACTTTGAAATCATCAAGTGATTTGGAGACAGTCTTTAGATCGCAGAGAGATATGCAGCTTCTTGTTTGAATGCAGCTCTCCAACTCTGAAAATGAAACTAAACACACTGCAACTGCCAGCTCAAAATGAATGTAAAAGCCAGACAGACAGCCCAGCTCCACCCACACACTGACATCCATTTCTTAAAGGTACATCCACCTGACAATATGAAAAAGCATCCTTTGTATGACCAAAACTGATGTGCATACAATAATGCAACAGTCTGGTCAGGACGCAGGAGTAGCAATGGTGGAAAAAGTAAATAATTTCGTAGTCATTATCCTATTTCTTTAATACCAGAATTTTATTGCAGATTAGCATCTACTGCACAGATGTTTGTGGGTCTATATAAACCAATTGAGCACAACCATCTGCTGCTCAAAACCTGTATTTTCAAAACTTACATTTGTAGGGCAATAAATTCATAGAATCTTAGAATAGTTTCAGCACAGGAGAAGGCCATTTGGCCCACTGCATCCATGCCAAATCTCTGTAAGAGTAATTCATCTTATGTCACTCCCCTGCCTACCTCAGAAAATGTAAGCCATAATGTGTCTACCCCAAATCTCCCACCAACCTTTTCTTCGCTAAGAAAAACAGCCCCAAATACTCCAATTTATCTATGTAACTGAAGTTCTTCATCCTTGGAACTATTCTCGTGAACCTTTTCTGCAGCCTCTCTTTTTGCAGGTTTTGCACTGAGTGCTGAATTTGGTGCATTTGAGGGCTATAGTGAGAGTTTGGTGACCGAGGGAGTATAAGGCTTCATTTTTATCTAAAGTTTAGTCTTTCTTTTATTTAGTTAATTAACTTAAAAGTTGCTGTTTGGTTTAGAAGAAGGTGAATTTTCAATCAGCTTTAAACAAAGCTTCTACTTGTAGGCACTTGCAGCTGGAGCTTGTTAATTAGTTAATTAGATTAGGCCAGTTTTCAGAGGCTAGATTCACAGTATAAAAGTGATCCCCTACTGCACTGAGTGCTGAATTTGGTGCATTTGAGTGCTATAGTAAGAGTTTGGTGACCGAGGGAGTGCTGAATTTGGTGCATTTGAGTGCTATAGTAAGAGTTTGGTGACCGAGGGAGTGCTGAATTTGGTGTATTTGAGTGCTATAGTAAGAGTTTGGTGACCGAGGGAGTGCTGAATTTGATGCATTTGAGTGCTATAGTAAGAGTTTGGTGACCGAGGGAGTTAGGTGAGGAGGGAGTAAGGTGCTCCTTTCATTTTGTTTCTGACATTTCCACAAAGAGTGAGAAGAGAGCCAGGATTTTACAGAAAGTGGAGCTGACTGGGAGCAGATTCGGAGGGCGGAGATCTAGTTAGTCCACAGGGTAGCTATATTCTGTCAGGTAAGAGGGGATGGAGGCTAGGCCAGTTGCATGCTCCTCCTGTAGGATGTGGGTGGTGAGGGATACCACAGGTGTCCCCGCTGACTATACCTGCGGGAAGTGCACCCAACTTCAGCTCCTCAAAGACCGTGTTAGGGAACTGGAGCTGAAGCTGGATGAACTTCGGATCATCCGGGAGGCAGAGGGGGTGATTGAGAAGAGTTACAGGGAGGTAACCACACCCAAGGTACAGGACAAGAATATCTGGGTTACAGTCAGGGGGAAAAAAGCAAACAGGCAGACAGACAGGCCACACAGGGATCCCTCGTGGCCGTTCCCCTTCAAAACAAGTATACCGTTTTGGATGCTGTTGGGGGGGATGACCTACCAGGGGAAGGCCCTAGCGGCCAGGTCTCTGGCACTGAGTCTGGCTCTGGGGCTCAGAAGGGAAGGGGGGAGAATAGAAAAGCAATAGTTGTAGGAGATTCAATGGTTAGGGGAATAGATAGGAGATTCTGTGGTCGCGAGCGAGACTCCCGGAAGGTATGTTGCCTCCCGGGTGCCAGGGCCAGGGATGTCTCGGATCGTGTCTTCAGGATCCTTAAGGGGGAGGGGGAGCAGCCAGAAGTCGTGGTGCACATAGGTACCAACGACATAGGTAGGAAAAGGGGTGTGGAGGTAATAAACAAGTTTAGGGAGTTAGGCTGGAAGTTAAAAGCCAGGACAGACAGAGTTGTCATCTCTGGTTTGTTGCCGGTGCCACGTGATAGCGAGGCGAGGAATATGGAGAGAGTGCAGCTGAACACGTGGCTGCAGGAATGGTGTAGGAGGGAGGGCTTCAGGTATTTGGATAATTGGAGCGCATTCTGGGGAAGGTGGGAACTGTACAAGCAGGACGGGTTGCATCTGAACCAGAGGGGCACCAATATCCTGGGAGGGAGGTTTTCTAGTACTCTTCGGGAGGGTTTAAACTAATTTGGCAGGGGAATGGGAACCGGATTTGTAGTCCAGCAACTAAGGTAGCCGATATTCAGGACGCCAAAGCGTGTAATGAGGCAGTGGGGAAGGGAACACTGAGAAAGGAGAGTACTTGCAGGCACGGAGATGGGTTGAAGTGTGTATACTTCAACGCAAGAAGCATCAGGAATAAGGTGGGTGAAGTTAAGGCATGGATCGGTACTTGGGACTACGATGTGGTGGCCATCACGGAAACTTGGATAGAAGAGGGGCAGAAATGGTTGTTGGAGGTCCCTGGTTATAGATGTTTCAATAAGATTAGGGAGGATGGTAAAAGAGGTGGGGGGGGGGGGGGGTGGCATTGTTAATTAGAGATAGTATAACAGCTGCAGAACGGCAGTTCGAGGAGTATCACCCTACTGAGGTAGTATGGGTTGAAGTCAGAAATAGGAAAGGAGCAGTCACCTTGTTAGGAGTTTTCTATAGGCTTCCTAATAGTAGCAGAGATGTGGAGGGACAGATTGGGAAACAGATTTTGGAAAGGTGCAGAAGTCACAGGGTAGTAGTCATGGGTGACTTTAACTTCCCAAATATTGAGTGGAAACTCTTTAGATCAAATAGCTTGGATGGGGTGATGTTTGTGCAGTGTGTCCAGGAAGCTTTTCTAACACAGTATGTAGATTGTCCGACCAGAGGAGGGGCAATATTGGATTTAGTACTTGGTAATGAACCAGGGCAAGTGATAGATTTGTTAGTGGGGGAGCATTTTGGAGATAGTGACCACAATTCTGTGACTTTTACTTTAGTAATGGAGAGGGATAGGTGCATGCAACAGGGCAAGGTTTACAATTGGGGGAAGGGTAAATACGATGTTGTCAGACAAGAATTGAAGTGCATAAGTTGGGAACATAGGCTGTCAGGGAAGGACACAAGTGAAATGTGGAACTTGTTCAAGGAACAGGTACTACATGTCCTTGATATGTATGTCCCTGTCAGGCAGGGAAGAGATGGTCGAGTGAGGGAACCATGGTTGACAAGAGAGGTTGAATGTCTTGTTAAAAGGAAAAAGAAGACTTATGTAAGGCTGAGGAAACAAGGTTCAGACAGGGCATTGGAGGGATACAAGATAGCCAGGAGGGAACTGAAGAAAGGGATTAGGAGAGCTAAGAGAGGGCATGAACAATCTTTGGCGGGTAGGATCAAGGAAAACCCCAAGGCCTTTTACACATATGTGAGAAATATGAGAATGACTAGAGCAAGGGTAGGTCTGATCAAGGACAGTAGCGGGAGATTGTGTATTGAGTCGGAAGAGATAGGAGAGGTCTTGAACGAGTACTTTTCTTCTGTATTTACAAATGAGAGGGGCGATATTGTTGGAGTGGACAGTGTGAAACAGATTGGTAAGCTCGAGGAAATACTTGTTAGGAAGGAAGATATGTTGGGCATTTTGAAAAACTTGAGGATAGACAAGTCCCCCGGGCCTGACGGGATATATCCAAGGATTCTATGGGAAGCAAGAGATGAAATTGCAGAGCCGTTGGCAATGATCTTTTCGTCCTCACTGTCAACAGGGGTGGTACCAGGGGATTGGAGAGTGGCGAATGTCGTGCCCCTGTTCAAAAAAGGGAATAGGGATAACCCTGGGAATTACAGGCCAGTTAGTCTTACTTCGGTGGTAGGCAAAGTCATGGAAAGGGTACTGAAGGATAGGATTTCTGAGCATCTGGAAAGACACTGCTTGATTAGGGATAGTCAGCACGAATTTGTGAGGGGTAGGTCTTGCCTTACAAGTCTTATTGAATTCTTTGAGGAGGTGACCAAGCATGTGGATGAAGGTAAATGAAGAGTGGATGTAGTGTACATGGATTTTAGTAAGGCATTTGATAAGGTTCCCCATGGTAGGCTTCTGCAGAAAGTCAGGAGGCGTGGGATAGTGGGAAATTTGGCCAGTTGGATAACGAACTGGCTAACCGACAGAAGTCAGAGAATGGTGGTGGATGGCAAATATTCAGCCTGGATCCCAGTTACCAGTGGCGTACCGCAGGGATCAGTTCTGGGTCCTCTGCTGTTTGTGATTTGCATTAATGACTTGGATGAGGGAGTTGAAGGGTGGGTCAGTAAATTTGCAGACGATACGAAGATTGGTGGAGTTGTAGATAGTAAGGAGGGCTGTTGTCGGCTGCAAAGAGACATAGATAGGATGCAGAGCTGGGCTGAGAAGTGGCAGATGGAGTTTAACCCTGAAAAGTGTGAGGTTGTCCATTTTGGAAGGACAAATATGAATGCGGAATACAGGGTTAACGGTAGAGTTCTTGGCAATGTGGAGGAGCAGAGAGATCTTGGGGTCTATGTTCATACATCTTTGAAAGTTGCCACTCAAGTGGATAGAGCTTTGAAGAAGGCCTATGGTGCGCTCGCGTTCATTAACAGAGGGATTGAATTTAAGAGCCGTGAGGTGGTGATGCAGCTGTACAAAACTTTGGTAAGGCCACATTTGGAGTACTGTGTACAGTTCTGGTCGCCTCATTTTAGGAAGGATGTGGAAGCTTTGGAAAAGGTGCAAAGGAGATTTACCAGGATGTTGCCTGGAATGGAGAGTAGGTCTTACGAGGAAAGGTTGAGGGTGCTAGGCCCTTTCTCATTAGAACGGAGAAGGATGAGGGGCGACTTGATAGAGGTTTATAAAATGATCAGGGGAATAGATAGAGTAGACAGTCAGAGACTTTTTCCCCGGGTGGAACAAACCATTACAAGGCGACATAAATTTAAGGTGAAAGGTGGAAGATATAGGAGGGATATCAGAGGTAGGTTCTTTACCCAGAGAGTAGTGGGGGCATGGATTGCACTGCCTGTGGCAGTAGTTAAGTCGGAAACATTAGGGAACTTCAAGCAGCTATTGGATAGGTGCATGGATGACGGTAAAATGGTATAGTGTAGATTTATTTGTTCTTAAGGGCAGCACGGTAGCATTGTGGATAGCACAATTGCTTCACAGCTCCAGGGTCCCAGGTTCGATTCCGGCTTGGATCACTGTCTGTGCGGAGTCTGCACATCTTCCCCGTGTCTGCGTGGGTTTCCTCCGGGTGCTCCGGTTTCCTCCCACAGTCCAAAGATGTGCAGGTTAGGTGGATTGGCCATGATAAATTGCCCTTAGTGTCCAAAATTGCCCTTGGTGTTGGGTGGAGGTGTTGAGTTTGGGTAGGGTGCTCTTTCCAAGAGCTGGTGCAGACTCAAAGGGCCGAATGGCCTCCTTCTGCACTGTAAATTCAATGATAATCTATGATTAATCTAGGACAAAGGTTTGGCACAACATCGTGGGCCAAAGGGCCTGTTCTGTGCTGTATGTTCTATGTTCTATGTTCTCTCTCTTTTTTTTTATTGTGGTATTTGAAATTTTTTTATACAAATAACATTAACAATGACATAAACATGGTATAATAAACATTTCCACCCCCATCCCAATCTTCACACACCTAAAGGAAACTTTAATTTATAGGATCTTAACCTGTCGAACTACGCCAAGTTTGGGGGAAACTTAGTTGATGAATCAAGTCCTGGCGCAATACGACAAGTTGTAAGATTTGTAATATTTGTAGACTGTGTTAAGATCCTATAAATTAAAGTTTCCTTTAATTGCCGTAGTCGGCAGGATTACAATTTGAAAGTCATTTAAAAGGCAATTCGTAGACAATTCGAAGCTTTCAGAGAATTACAGACATTATCTTTCTTTGCTTAGGCAGACAGCTCGAAAGTAACTTTTAAAAGGTCAAAGTCTGGCAATGAAACATGAAGAGAGAGAGAAAGCTAATCTTTAGCTAAACTCAAACTCAAAGTCAAAAGTGGACGAACATCACTGACACAGACTGTTAGGCTGACAGAACCCCCAAAAGACATCTCTAAAATGGAGACTATAAAGGACAAAACTGACTAAACTAAACACTAAAACCAAACCTAACCTAAAATGGCCGGGAGAAACTTTTCAGTTATACACTTTCATATCTGTCTTAAGTCGTCTAATTACACCCCAATATAATCCTAATTGGTTTGGGTTAGACTCAAACACATTTGATTTGATGGCAAGCCGTCCATCTTCAATGTGCAACATCAGCTTTTCTGACCTAGCTGTTATCTGCATTGTGAACAATGGTGCCTTCATGTTGCTGTGTATTCAATCCCTTGACCTTGACAATTAGCACAAGACAGTGTCAAATTATCTTGCAACTGTGCTTTTTTTTAATGTTACACTGTCTTTGAAAATATGCATTTGCCAGAACAACGGACTTCAGTATAAGTGAATTATGCTGTATAAATGGGTATTAAAACTGGGGCTCAACATTTATGCTTAAACAGCTATCTTTTACCTATACTAGTTGTATTCGAAATACCTGGCTTCTACAACACCCCAACCATAAAACAACAATCCGGCCCTCTCCCCCGCCCCCACGTGGAATACTGCATCTGCTGACATTTTAGTTTTCCCTGAGAAAGTCGACGAATGGCTGCCACCTCCGGGTGAACCCGACCATTGACCCTCTTAAGGCGAACCTTATTTTCTCAAGACTGAGAAACCCAGCCATGTCACTAACACAGGTCTCTGATTTCAGGGGCTTCGAGTCCCTCCACATTAACAAGATCCGTGTCTGGGCTACCAGGGAGGCAAAGGCCAAGACGTCAGCCTCTTTTGCCCTGAACTCCCGGCTCTTCCGACACTACAAAGATCGCTACCTCCGGACTCGGCACCACCCGTGTTTTAAGTACCGGGGACATTGCCTTAGCAAAACCCTGCCAAAACCCTCCAAGCTTCGGGCATGCCCAAAACATGTGGACATGATTTGCTGGGCTTCCCATGCACCTCGCACACCTGTCCGCTACCCCGAAAAACATGATGTGGAGATGCTGGCGTTGGACTGGGGTGTGCACAGCAAGAAGTCTTGCAACACCAGGTTAAAGACCAACAGGTTTATTTCAAACACTAGCTTTCGGAGCACTGCTCCTTCCTCAGGTGGAAAAACTTGCTCATCCTAGCCAGTGTCATGTGTGCCCGGTGGACTACCTTAAAATGTATCAGGCTACGCCTGGCACATGATGAGGAGGTATTAACCCTGCTTAGGGCATCTGCCCATAGACCCACCTCTATCTCTCCTCCTAGCTCGTCTTCCCACTTGCCCTTAAGCTCCTCCACCGGAGTTTTCTCTGCCTCCGAAAGCTCCTGGTAAATATCTGAAATCTTTCCCTCTCCCACCCAGAGACTGGAGACTACTCTGTCCTATATCCCCCGTGGCGGCAGCAGCGGAAAGGCCGGAACCTGCTTTCTCAGGAACTCTGTCACCTGCAAATACCTAAACCTGTTCCCTGCTGGCAATTCAAATGTATCCTCCAAGGCTTTCAAGCTGGGAAAGCTCCCATCTATAAATAGATCCTCCATCCTTCCAATTCCTACCGTTTGTCATCTCCGGAACCCACAATACAGCCTACTCGGTAACAAGCCGATGATTATTATAAATCGGGGTCCAAACTGATGCTCCCTCCACACTCTTGTATCTCCTCCATTACCTCAGATTCTCAGAGCTGCCACCACCACCGGACTTGTGGAGAATCGTGCCAGCGAGAACGGAAGAGGTGCCATTATCAGTGCTCCCAAACTGGTGTCTTTGCATGACGCTGCCTCCATCTGCTCCCACAACGACCCCTCCCCCACTACCCATTTCCTAATCATGGTTATATTAGCCGCCCAGAAGTAATTGCAGGAGTTCGGCAGCGCCAACCCACCCTTCCCCCCACTGTGCTCCAGCAACACTTTCTTCACTCGCCCACACAAAGCCCGAAACAAGCTTATTCACCTGCTTGAAAACGGCCTTAGGGATGAAGATGGGGAGGTACTGAAAGACAAACAGAAATCTGGGGAGGATCGTCATTTTCACGGTCTGTACCCGCCCCACCAGTGATAGCGGGAGCATGTCCCAGCTCTTATTTGTTCTACCAGCCGGGATAGGTTTAACTTGTGTAGTGCCTTCCATTCCCGGGCCACCTGGATTCCCAGATACCAAAAGCTCTTTCCTACCATTCTAAGCGGCAGCTCTCCAGTCTCTTCTCCTGTCCTCTTTCCAGGATCGCGAACATCTCGCTTTTCCCCATGTTCAATATATACCCCGCAAAATTGCCAATTTCCCCCAGGATTTGTATTCATTCCCCCATCCCGCCATTTGGGGCAGCACGGTAGTATTGTGGATAGCACAATTGCTTCACAGCTCCAGGGTCCCAGGTTCGATTCTGGCTTGGGTCACTGTCTGTGCGGAGTCTGCACATCCTCCCCGTGTGTGCGTGGGTTTCCTCCGGGTGCTCCGGTTTCCTCCCACAGTCCAAAGATGTGCAGGTTAGGTGGATTGGCCATGATAAATTGCCCTTAGTGTCCAAACTTGCCCTTAGTGTTGGGTGGGGTTACTGGGATAGGGTGGAGGTGTTGACCTTGGGTAGGTTGCTCTTTCCAAGTGCTGGTGCAGACTCGATGGGCCGAATGGCCTCCTTCTGCACTGTAAATTCTATGATAATCCCCTCCAATGGGTCTGAAATATACAAGAGCAGGTCATCTGCGTAAAGCGAGACAATGGCTCTATGGCCAGAGCAAACAGTAACGGAGAGAGGGGGCACCCTTGCCTCATCCCTCCGTGTAGTTTAAAATACCCCGACTTCAGCTGGTTCGTACGCACACTCGCTACTGGTGCCTGATAGAGCAACCGCACCCAGTCAATAAAGCCCTCACCAAACCCAAACCTTCCCAGCGCCTCCCACAGGTAATTCCACTCCACCCGATCAAAAGCCTACTCCGCATCCATCGCTATCACCACGTCCTCTCCTTCTGAGGTCATCATAATAACATTCAAAAGCCTTCGAACATTGGCCTTGAGTTGCCTGCCCTTTACAAATCCCGCCTGGTCTCCCCCTATCACCCCCGGGACACAGTCCTCTATCCTTGTGGCCAGTATCTTAGCCAGCAGTTTGGCGTCCACATTCAGTAGAGAAATTGACCTGTATGACCCGCATTGCTCCGGATCCTTCTCACGTTTCAGGATCAACAAAATCGAGGCCTGCGAAATTGTTGGGGGGAGGACTCCCTTCTCTCTCGCTTCATTAAATGTCCTCACCAGCAGTGGGTTCAATATCTCTGAAAACTTCTTATAGAATTCCACCGAGTAGCCGTCAGGCCCTGGGGCCTTGCCCGACTGCATGCCCTCCAGCCCCTTGATTATTTCCTCAATCTTAATTGGGGCTCCCAGCCCTTCCACCAGATCCTCATCTACCCTCGGAAACCTTAACTGATCCAAAAACTGCCTCATCCCCTCCACCCCAGCCGGGGGTTCCGACTCATATAATCTACTATAAAAGTCCTTAAACACCTCATTCACCCCCACTAGCTCCAGGACAGTATTCCTGCCTCTACCCTTTACTTTCCCTATCTCCCTGGCCGCGTCGCTTTTCCTGAGCTGGTGCGCTAACATTCTGCTTGCCATTTACCTCGTACTCATAAATCGCCCCCCTTGCCATCCTCAACTGTTCCGCCGCTTTCCCTGTGGTCAACAGCCCAAACTCCGCCTGTAACCTCCGCCGCTCCCTCAGTAGCCCCACGCCCGGAGCCTCCGAGTATCTCCTGTCCACCTGGAGTATTTCCTCCACTAACCAACCCCTCTCAGCCCGTTCCGCGTTTTTTCTGTGGGCCCGTATCGAGATTAATTCCCCTTTGACCACTGCCTTCAAAGCTTCCCAAACAGTCGCTGCAGAGACCTCCCCCATATCATTTGTTTCCAGGTAGTTCTGGATGGACTTGTTAACCCGCCCACAGATTGCTTCGTCTGCTCGCACCTCCACATCCACAGCGGGTGTTACCCTCTCTCCACACTAACCCGTAGATCCACCCAATGTGGGGCATAATCCGACACTGCGATTGCCGAGTACTCAGTATCCACCACCTCCGGTATTAGCGCCCTGCTCAGAACAAAAAGGTCGATGCGAGAGTATACCTTGTGGACATGTGAGAAAAAGGAAAACTCCTTTGCCCTTGGCCGTGCAAACCTCCATGGGTCTATTCCCCCCCATCTGTTCCATAAGCCCCTTCAATTCCTTTGCCAGCCTCCTCCCTGACCTGGGTTTTGACCTGTCCAATTCTGGATCAACGACTGTGTTAAAGTGTCCTCCCTAGGTCAGGTTTCATAGAATTTACAGGGCAGAAGGAGGCCATTCGGCCCATCGAGTCTGCACCGGCTCTTGGAAAGAGCACCCTACCCAAGGTCAACACCTCCACCCCATCCCCATAACCCAGTAACCCCACCCAACACTAAGGATAATTTAACATGGCCAATCCACCTAACCTGCACATCTTTGGACTGTGGGAGGAAACCGGAGCACCCGGAGGAAACCCACGCACACACGGGGAGGATGTGCAGACTCTGCACAGACAGTGACCCAAGCCGGAATCGAACCTGGGACCCTGGAGCTGTGAAGCAATTGTGTTATCCACAATGCTACCGTGCTGCCCTTGTTATGTGACTCTAAGTCTGGGATCTTACCTAACACCCGCCTCATAAATTCCACATCGTCCCAATTTGGAGCATATATGTTCACGAGTACCACCCACACCCCCTCCAGCTTCCCACTCACCATTATGTACCTACCCCCCTTGTCTGACACGATTCTCCCTGCCTCGAATGCCACTTGTTTGTGCATCAGGATCGCTACCCTCCTGGTCTTTGAGCCCAGCCCTGAGTGGAATACTTGACCAACCCACCCCTTTCTCAATCTCGTCTGGTCTGCAACCTTTAGGTGTGGCTCTTGTAGCATTGCCACGTCCGCCTTTAGTCCCCTCAAATGCGCAAACATGCGAGCCCTCTTGATCGGCCTATTCAACCCCCTGACGTTTCATGTAATCAGCGTGGTCGGGAGGCTTCCTCCCCCCCACTGACTAGACATCACCCTTTTTAGGCCAGCCTCTAGCTTGCACCCTCTTCCTCCTTGAGCCCCCCCTCGGGCATTCGCCGTTCCCGACCTCCCATTTGTCCCCTAGTAACAGTTCCTCCCCTGACAGCAAAGCGCCCCCCCCCCCCCCTCCCTCCAACCCCCTAGCAACAACACTGGAAACCCAACCCCCCAAGTCAAGCTCCAGCTTAACACATGGTCACCACCCACTGCGCTTCTGAGAGTCAGCTGACACATGCTGACGTTATAGCGTCCGCCCCTGGCACCAAGCAGTCTGTCTTCCCATTGTTCTCTCCCCCCACTTGGACAAACATATTAAAAGCATCACATTTCCCAGTGAGCAAACATCAGAAAAAAGTGAAGAAACAGCCACTTTAGAAAAAAAAAGACATCCAAAAACAGAACCAGCCCCAGAGACCACTCCTCCCCTCTAACCAGCTCCCTGCAAGACAAAGTTACCTTTAGCTATCCAAACAGCCCCTTATTATACATAACACTACTAATACTTATATAACCCAGCACAACAAATCGCCACCACAGTCCTCTCCAAGGCTTCAGTGTCTTTTGTTTGCCACCACCCCCTTTTCTTTAATAAAAGTCCATACTTTGTCTGCTGTTTCGAAGTAGAAGTCGCATTCCTCATGTGTGACCCACAGACGGGCTGGGTACAGCATCCCAAACTTCACCCCCTTCTTAAAGAGGGCAGTTTTTGCTCGATTAAACCCAGCTCGCTTCTTGGCCAAACCCACGCCCAGGTCCTGATAAATGTGCAGCTCACAATTGTCCCACTTGCTGCTCCGTTCCTTCTTGGCCCACCGCAGAACGCATTCCTTGTCCAGGAATCGGTGAAAGCGTACCACCATTGCCCTCGACGGCTCGATCGCGAGGGCTCTGTGCGCTCTATCCACTTCCAGGGGCCGAGGGAACGCCTCAACTGCCATCAACTTCTCCAACATGTCCGTCACATAAGCCCTCGCATCTGATCCCTCACTGCCTTCAGGGAGGCTGCAATTCTAAGATTCTGCCTCCTGGACCTGTCCTCCAGGTCCTCCAGCTTCTCCTGCATTATTTTCTGGCGGTCATTCATCATCTCCACCTTGGTCTCCAGCACGGTTATGTGTTCCTCGTGCTCGGACACCTTTTTCTCCACCTCCTGGATCGCTCTTCTGTGGGTCTCTTGATTCTGCACAACTTGATCAATCGAAGCCTTAATCGGGTCCAGCATGCCCTTCTGCAGCTTGGCGAAGCAATCTTCAAAAAACTCCACCAGCTACCCCGGCGACCACTGTGCCGTCTCCCCGTGGCCCTTGCTCTCCGCCATGCTTTCTCGCGTTGCCGGCTCTGCTCGCGTCTTCCTTATAGGAGTTTGTCTTCTCACACGGCCACTTCTGGTCCAATTCTCCATACACTGGAGGGGGAATTCTCCTCACTGTCTCACTCTTCACTGATTTATCCCATAAAATCCGGCAACAACCGGGGGGAAACAGGTCCAAAAGTCCGTCACAGGCGGGAGCTATCAAATGTGCGACCTACTCCTCCATGGCCGCCACCGGAAGTCTTCTGCAGCCTCTCTAATGCCTCCACATCCTTCCTAAAGTGTAGTGTTGAGAACTGGACACAATACTGCACCTGAAGTTGAACCAATGTTTCATACAGGTGTATCATAATTTCCTCTCTTGTGGTTTACTTCGAAAGCCTAGGATCCTGTATGCTTTATTAACAGCTCTGTCAACCTGCCCTGCCAACTTCAGTGGTCTGTGCACACAAACCCGCAATGTCTCTCTGCTCTTGCACTTTTAGAATGGTAGGCTTTATTTTTTATTGCCACACCTCCTCCTTCTACCAAAATGAATCATTTCACACTTCTCTGCATGAAATTTCATATACCACTTGTCTGTGTTAGACGTTTTAGTTGCTGTGAAATGAAGAGTCTAAAGTTCTTGTTCCTTTTCACCAAACACCATTTATTTAACTTCCATAGCCTCTGCACAAAACTCTTAACAACACACCACCTGACAGAGGCCACCTGAAGCCCCTTTACATATCAGTGTCAATTAATGGATACTCAACATAAATTAGACAACTAATTGCAATGTCTCTTAACCCATTACTTAACAGTCTCCCCTTCCTTGGAGAAAAAAAATAATTAGGTGAAAACAAAATTTCAATAAACTCAAAAACACACACATGATGTCCCCCCCTTTTTTTTTGTTTGGACGAGAAAGAAAAAAAAAAAAAAACAGTCACAGAAACAAGCGCCCTTCATTAACAATATCCAAAAGTTTCTGTGAACTCGCCCCTCTTTTCGTAAAACAGTCTGACAGTTGATAGCTCCTGTCGACCCATTTAATTTTTGGTATTTCCCCTCTGTCCAACATCTGCTTCAAACTTGCGATGTCTATCCGTAACCTCTTTTCATTGACACTTTTTGTAGAGTGCACATTTTCCCACAGGGATTTATTGTCAATGTGACAGTCAATAGGTATATTACCCAAATCCCCTAATCCCAACATTTCTGTCAATATCATACTTATATAAAAAGCCACATCCACCGCCTCTACAAGGCTTAACGTCTCAGCAGCCAAAGTGCTTTTTACCACTCTCCTTATTTTCTTTGTTTCCCACACAAGTGGGCAACATTTACCATTGTTCCCCAAAAGGAAAATTATAAAACCTCCTGCGCTTGAAACCCCATCACATAAATTTGCGTAGGACGCATCACTATAAACTATGAGTTTCAAGTGCTTAAGGTCACCTAAAACCGGGAACTTCAAAACACACTCCTGCATTTTTAGTTTGGCCAACGCTTTATTTGCTCTTATTATGTCTTCCACTTTGGGATCATTCATTTTTGTACTCAACTCTAAGACATCAAAACTCACGTCCAGTCTAGTCTGTCTACCTAAACAGTTCAGTTGCCCAATTAAACTTTGCAGTTGCTCTTTTTCTATCTTTGAAACCATTGCGTCTTTTTGTGAAACTCGGCCACGACTAATTGCTATTGGGGTGATGCTTTCCAAATAAGATTGCTGACGTAAAGTTGCCCCTAACTTAGTCTGTCCAATTTCCAGTCTAATATATTTAAATGCACCGGAAGCCTGACTTCCAACCCTGAATTCTTTCCTCAAACCAGAGATCACAATAGCTTCAAAATCACTAGTCCCGCCCCACAAAAAATCATCGACATGCATCATAAAAATGCCAGAAAGATTTCCTTTATAGTGCCAGTAAAACATTGCAGGATCTGCTTTCAACTGGCAACAGCCTAATTTTAACAAAACTGACCTTACCGCCGGAATGTGGCGACTAGGGGCTTTTCATAGTAACTTCATTGAAGCCTACTTGTGACAATAAGCGATTTTCATTTCATTTCATACACATTTGTTCAACTTCCAGAGTACCCCTTCTGTGTTAGCTGCTTCTTTAGGAGGACGGAGAAAAATGCCTCTCTGGAGCTGATGCCCCTGCAAAAAGGCAGCTTTTATATCTATAGATTTGCATTCCCATGCCTTTGTGGCTAATAGAGCCAAGAAGATCTTTAAAATAACCTTTCCTACTGTAGGTGAATCTACCCTTAAATCCTGATCTTCTAAGTTTTCTTCAAATCCCCTTGCCACGAGCCTGGCCTTTGCCTTATAAGTTCCATCCGGAAGAACCTTTTCCGTGCAAATCCATCTGTGGGATAGAGCTCTTTGTCTCCTATCCGGTACTTCCGCGTATATCCCAAATTCATTCCAACTATGCAATTCTTGCTGTTTAGCTTCTTTAATAACTTTTTCATCTAATTTATTTGAAGCCACCAAAATCTCACGTGCATGTGGGCTTCTACTCCTATTAGTATTCGTAGTCTTACTCATGTTCCGAGATCTTGACAAACTACGTCCCCTCTCCTGCCTGGTATCTCGTTCTGTACTGCTGCTGCTTGATCTTTCCCTTCTGCTGTGGGATGTCCTTTCAATCGTTCTCGACCTTTTCTTGCGGACCTGTTCACTATCTGATGTACTATCTGAACTGGCACTGCGTTTCTGTGCCCTCCATTTTTGAACTTCGCTTTCCCAATCCATTGTCTTGACTCCTTCCCCTGAATGCTGTACATTCAACCAATGTTTATACTTTCCAGTGGCCTTCCCTGCTCTACTAATAACAGCTGCATCCTTCCATTGACTAGACCCTTCTGGCAAGTATGTCACTTTTGTACCAACTTTTGGCAGTTGCCCTTTCGGAAAAATGGCCTGTTTTAATTCACCAGACGTGTTGTGTTCCTTCACAGAAACCCTGTCTATATCAGTTAATTGGTCCTCATAGTTCTGCAACACATGCGTACCAGATGACTCTGGTTCCTCGTCATGTCTGTCTGCTCTGTCTAAATTTGAAAATTTGTAATCTGTACCGATTATCCTTGATGAATGGACCCTAACAGTTTGATTACCATGTTGCAAAATAATTGTTTTGCCATCGATGCCTATGATCTTCCCTGGGCCTTTCCATTCATTAGAATTGTCTCTCTTATAGTATACCATGCCTCCTTGCTGAAAAACGGCATCTGATAGCCGTATGTTATGTCTTAAAGCTCTGCGAATTCTTTCAGAGACTTCTGCTTCCAAAAAAGCTTTTCTACTGCTATGTAATGCATTTAAATGTTCAGCAAAACCAGAGCTAATTGTAGTCCCCTCCCAAGCTGGAGGCTGGTCATCCAAAATGGACGGAATTTTAGGATTTCTACCAAACACTAATTGATAAGGACTATAGCCCCCAACCATCTGCAATGAATTTTTTGCATGTACATTTTACATTGTAACTGTAAGAGGGACTGGGAAAAAGCAGTCAGTGCAGGGATCCCCTGCGGTCGTTCCCCTGAGAAACAAGTATACCGCTTTGGATACTTGTGGGGGGGACGACTTACCAGGGGTAAGCCATGGGGTACGGGTCTCTGGCACGGAGTCTGTCCCTGTTGCTCAGAAGGGAAGGGGGGAGAGGAGCTGAGCATTAGTAATTGGGGACTCTATAGTCAGGGGCACAGATAGGAGATTTTGTGGGAGCGTGAGAGACTCACGTTTGGTATGTTGCCTCCCAGGTGCAAGGGTACGTGATGTCTCGGATCGTGTTTTCCGGGTCCTTAGGGGGAGGGGGAGCAGCCCCAAGTCGTGGTCCACATTGGCACCAACGACATAGGTAGGAAAGGGGACAAGGATGTCAGGCAGGCTTTCAGGGAGCTAGGATGGAAGCTCAGAACTAGAACAAACAGAGTTGTTATCTCTGGGTTGTTGTCCATGCCACGTGATAGTGAGATAAGGAATAGGGAGAGAGAGCATTTAAACACGTGGCTACAGGGATGGTGCAGGCGGGAGGGATTCAGATTTCTGGATAACTGGGGCTCTTTCTGGGGAAGGTGGGACCTCTACAGACAGGATGGTCTACATCTGAACCTGAGGGGCACAAATATCCTGGGGGGGAGATTTGTTAGTGCTCTTTGGGGGGGTTTAAACTAATGCAGCAGGGGCATGGGAACCTGGATTGTAGTTTTAGGGTAAGGGAGAATGAGAGTATAGAGGTCAGGAGCACAGATTTGACGTCGCAGGAGGGGGCCAGTGTTCAGGTAGGTGGTTTGAAGTGTGTCTACTTCAATGCCAGGAGTATACGAAACAAGGTAGGGGAACTGGCAGCATGGATTGGTACCTGGGACTTCGATGTTGTGGCCATTTCGGAGACATGGATAGAGCAGGGACAGGAATGGATGTTGCAGGTTCCGGGGTTTAGGTGTTTTAGTAAGCTCAGAGAAGGAGGCAAAAGAGGGGGAGGTGTGGCGCTGCTAGTCAAGAGCAGTATTACGGTGGCGGAGAGGATGCTAGATGGGGACTCTTCTTCCGAGGTAGTATGGGCTGAAGTTAGAAACAGGAAAGGAGAGGTCACCCTGTTGGGAGTTTTTTAAAGGCCTCCTAATAGTTCTAGGGATATAGAGGAAAGGATGGCGAAGATGATTCTGGATAAGAGCGAAAGTAACAGGGTAGTTATTATGGGAGACTTTAACTTTCCAAATATTGACTGGAAAAGATATAGTTCGAGTACAATAGATGGGTCGTTTTTTGTACAGTGTGTGCAGGAGGGTTTCCTGAAACAATATGTTGACATGCCAACAAGAGGCGAGGCCACGTTGGATTTGGTTTTGGGTAATGAACCAGGCCAGGTGTTGGATTTGGAGGTAGGAGAGCACTTTGGGGACAGTGACCACAATTCGGTGACGTTTACGTTAATGGTGGAAAGGGATAAGTATACACCGCAGGGCAAGAGTTATAGCTGGGGGAAGGGCAATTATGATGCCATTAGACGTGACTTGGGGGGGATAAGGTGGAGAAGTAGGCTGCAAGTGTTGGGCACACTGGATAAGTGGGGCTTGTTCAAGGATCAGCTACTGCGTGTTCTTGATAAGTATGTACCGGTCAGACAGGGAGGAAGGCGTCGAGCGAGGGAACCGTGGTTTACCAAGGAAGTGGAATCTCTTGTTAAGAGGAAGAAGGAGGCCTATGTGAAGATGAGGTGTGAAGTTTCGGTTGGGGCGATGGATAGTTACAAGGTAGCGAGGAAGGATCTAAAGAGAGAGCTAAGACGAGCAAGGAGGGGACATGAGAAGTATTTGGCAGGAAGGATCAAGGAAAACCCAAAATCTTTCTATAGGTATGTCAGGAATAAGCGAGTGACGAGGGAAAGAGTAGGACCAGTCAAGGACAGGGATGGGAAATTGTGTGTGGAGTCTGAAGAGATAGGCGAGATACTAAATGAATATTTTTCGTCAGTATTCACTCAGGAAAAAGATAATGTTGTGGATGAGAATGCTGAGCCCCAGGCTAATAGAATAGATGGCATTGAGGTACGTAGGGAAGAGGTGTTGGCAATTCTGGACAGGCTGAAAATAGAAAAGTCCCCGGGACCTGATGGGATTTATCCTAGGATTCTCTGGGAGGCCAGGGAAGAGATTGCTGGACCTTTGGCTTTGATTTTTATGTCATCATTGGCTACAGGAATAGTGTCAGAGGACTGGAGGACAGCAAATGTGGTCCCTTTGTTCAAAAAGGGGAGCAGAGACAACCCCGGCAACTATAGACCGGTGAGCCTCACGTCTGTAGTGGGTAAAGTCTTGGAGGGGATTATAAGAGACAAGATTTATAATCATCTAGATAGGAATAATATGATCAGGGATAGTCAGCATGGCTTTGTGAATGGTAGGTCATGCCTCACAAACCTTATTGAGTTATTTGAGAAGGTGACTGAACAGGTAGACGAGGGTAGAGCAGTTGATGTGGTGTATATGGATTTCAGCAAAGCGTTTGATAAGGTTCCCCACGGCAGGCTATTGCAAAAAATACGGAGGCTGGGGATTGAGGGTGATTTAGAGATGTGGATCAGAAATTGGCTAGCTGAAAGAAGACAGAGGGTGGTGGTTGATGGGAAATGTTCAGAATGGAGTACAGTCACAAGTGGAGTACCACAAGGATCTGTTTGTCATTTTTATCAATGACCTAGAGGAAGGCGCAGAAGGGTGGGTGAGTAAATTTGCAGACGATACTAAAGTTGGTGGTGTTGTCGATAGTGTGGAAGGATGTAGCAGGTTACAGAGGGATATAGATAAGCTGCAGAGCTGGGCTGAGAGGTGGCAAATGGAGTTTAATGTAGAGAAGTGTGAGGTGATTCACTTTGGAAGGAATAACAGGAATGCGGAATATTTGGCTAATGGTAAAGTTCTTGAAAGTGTGGATGAGCAGAGGGATCTAGGTGTCCATGTACATAGATCTCTGAAAGTTGCCACCCAGGTTGATAGGGTTGTGAAGAAGGCCTGTGGAGTGTTGGCCTTTATTGGTAGAGGAATTGAGTTCCGGAGTCGGGAGGTCATGTTGCAGCTGTCAGAACTCTGGTACGGCCGCATTTGGAGCATTGCGTACAGTTCTGGTCACCGCATTATAGGAAGGACGTGGAGGCTTTGGAGCGGGTGCAGAGGAGATTTACCAGGATGTTGCCTGGTATGGAGGGAAAATCTTATGAGGAAAGGCTGATGGACTTGAGGTTGTTTTCGTTGGAGAGAAGAAGGTTAAGAGGAGACTTAATAGAGGCATACAAAATGATCAGGGGGTTGGATAGGGTGGACAGTGAGAGCCTTCTCCCGCGGATGGATATGGCTGGCACGAGGGGACATAACTTTAAACTGAGGGGTAATAGATATAGGACAGAGGTCAGAGGTAGTTTCTTTACGCAAAGAGTAGTGAGGCCGTGGAATGCCCTACCTGCTACAGTAGTGAACTCGGCAACATTGAGGGCATTTAAAAGTTTATTGGATAAACATATGGATGATAATGGCATAGTGTAGGTTAGATGGCTTTTGTTTCGGTGCAACATCGTGGGCCGAAGGGCCTGTACTGCGCTGTATTGTTCTATGTTCTATGTTCTACTGCCCATGCTAAAGCTGAATTTAACCTGCAATTTGGTCGATCTGGCAAAATTTTCCGAAGCATGTAATCGATGACAGCATGATTTCTTTCACAGACACCATTACTAAATGGGCTTTCTGCAGCCGTATTCATAACTCTGATATTCATGTTTTCACACATATCCCTAAACTCATCATTAGCAAATTCTCCACCATTGTCTGTAAGGAATTTTGCTGGTGGACCCATTCCTGTCCTTAACCATTTTTCAACGATTTGATCCAGAATTACTCTCTTTACTTTACTTCGTACAATCGTTGATTGACTAAATCTGGTTGCTAAATCTACAAAATGCAAAATAAATATATAATTTGCTTTATCCCAGATCTTAAGGTTCATGGCCACAATGTCGTTAAAATCCCTGGCCAAAGGTAGGGTTACTATCGGTCGTGCTGGTGTCCTTCTGTACTTCCAACAAACTTCCCAGCGGTCACTAACCTGTTCTATCAGTTTAGTATAGTCATCATCCCTTACCCCTGCATCCTTTAATAAATTTTTCAGCCTCCGAGGAGACGGATGTGCAAATTGCCTATGCAGTTTTAATACCACAAGCTTTTTATCAGCTAAAGTCCCATTTTCAACTGCCATTAACACATCCTTAACTTTTGTAAAGCTTTTGTCATCTGTTCGAATAAGGTATCCTTATCAGTAAACTGATCTCCTGTCAAAACCAGGAGCCTATCCATGTTGCTCACTCTAGCACAGTCAAGTAATTTAAAGGCCAACACAGACTGTGGAAATTCCAGATTGTGTTTCTGCAGCCTTTTATATAGTCTGCCAAGTTCCATTATATAGTCTTCCATGGAGATATCCTCCATTTTCCGGAACTTATCAAAATCCGACCATGCTTCATACGCACTTAACAAGTCATCTTTCTTATAAATCTTATCCATATAATGAAATAAAGTCTCCAGACCTTCTTCTGAGTCCAACTCTTCCAATTCCAGCTCAGAAAGCACTTTGTTTCGGATTTTACTGCCATATGGTAGAGAAAGAGCCAATGCCATACCTTGTTTTCTCTTTCCCAAAGCAGTTACTTTAGTCCACATAACTACTGCACTTCTCCATTGGTCGTACGATTCCCTTTCAGAAAATAAGGGAGGATAGTCATATCCAGCCATCTTTATCCTGGGTTCAGCCATGTATCTTTTTTTTTTCCTTCTCACTCACTCCTTGGTTTGATCAGGAAAAGTTGTATCTTTCAAACCTTCACATTTGCACAGCAACCATCCTCTGCTACCAATTGTTAGACATTTTAGTTGCTGTTTAATGAAGAGTCTAAAGTTCTTGTTCCTTTTCACCAAACACCATTTATTTCACTTCCACAGCCTCTGCACAAAACTCTTAACAACACACCACCTGACAGAGGCCACCTGAAGCCCCTTTACATATCAGTGCCAATTAATGGTACTTAACATAAATGAGACAACTAATTGCAATGTCTCTTAACCCATTACTTAAAGTCTGAACACTGCATCAGCCTATGTCCCTTTGAAGTTTGAGACAGCCCCCTCACAGTTCAGAAAACGTCCAAATTTTGTGTCATCTGTAAATATTTTAATTGTGCCCTGTTCACCAAAGTCTAGGGGCGTGATTCTCTGGCCTCGCTATGCTCTCGCTCAAGCAAATCCAGGCCAGTGAATGGTGGGAGAGGCCAAAAATGAGAACCGCGCCAGCGCCAAACAGTTTACGATGCAACCGGCCTGCTCAAGTAGGCAAAATCGGAATCTCGTCGTAGTGTGGCAAGAAACCAATTATCACCACTTAAGCCCTATTTCCATACAATTAAGAAGAGCCACCGCATATCCAATGGCCTCCCGTCATTCAGCAGCCTCTCCAGCAAGTGGTCACGCTGACACTGATTAGTGCTCCTTTTGAAAAACGTGAACCTGGCGGAAGGGCTTCTGTGGGGAGCCGAGGAGGGGAGTAGCCATCTTCGTTCACAGACAAAGAGCCAGGGGGTGCTGGACTTGCCACCCCAGTGCTTGGTGGGGGGTGGGGAACCTCAGCTGGGGGTGAGGGACTCCCCACAGGAGAGGGCCATCATAGGAGGGTTTGGGGAGGGGCTGGGGTGGAGGGAAGGGAGCAACTGGGGAGCAACCACTCGTGGCACCACCATGCCAACCTCTGGATTGTGTTTACCCGTTCAGGGGCCAACCCTTGTCCCTGCTTATCTATCCCAATGACCTCCGCTAACCCCCACCGACTGCCGAGGCCTCTGGCCGTGCGGCTGAAGGCTATTGCTAATAGGGAATTGGCAATCGTGGTTGAGTGAGCATTTCACACATCCCAAGTGGATTCCCGTGAATGGGCGGGCCATGCATCATGTGGGAGTCATTGCCTAGCATCCCAATCAGACATTGATGCATGGAACAAAAGAGTAAATGCTGGAAAATCTCAACAGGTCTGACAGCATCTGTAGGGAGAAAAAAGAGCTAACGTTTCGCTAAGGGCAATCGCAGAAGGTGTAACACCTGCCCCTTTACCGCTTCCATGCTTAACATCCCAGGCCCAAAACACTCATTCCAGGTTAAGCAGCTTCTCACTTGCACCTCTTTCAATCTGGTCTACTGCATCCGCTGCTCCCAATGTGGTCTCCTCTGCATCAGAGAGACTAAACGCAGACTGGGTGATCGCTTTGCTCTCCACTGCCCACATATCTGCCTTGGTCTGCTGCAGTGTTCCAGTGAAGCTCAACGCAAACTGGAGGAACAGCGTCTCATCTTCCGGTTAGGCACGCTCCAGCCTTCCGGTCTCAACATCGAATTCAACAACTTCAGATGATTAGCTCTACCCCACCACGACCCATTTGTTTTCATCCCATTTCATTTTAACTGTCTTTTACCATTTCTTTCTTGTCTTTCTTTATATATATTTAACCCCCCCCCCCCCCCAACTTATCCACCTTTCCTTAGCCTTTCTCCCTTTTACTTCCCCCTTCCCCTCCCCCCACATATACATCTGTCACACCCTCTGATGTTAGTTTCTCTGCAGTTTGGCCCTTCGCATCTTTTGTTCTCTCTGGGGACTGCCATTAGCATCTTTTCCCCATGGTTTCTGTGGCTATTAGCACCCGTTTCCCTGGGTTTCTGTTGCTATGACTCATCTTTCATTCTCACTCCACAGTATAAATATTTCCCATTTTGTCTGCCTCATAGCTTTGACAAAGGGTCATCTGGACTCGAAGCGTTAGCTCTTTTCTCTCCCTACAGATGCTACCAGACCTGCTGAGATTTTCCAGCATTTTCTTTTGCTTTCAGATTCCAGCATCCGCAGTAATTTGCTTTTATTGATGCATGGACACTGTGCCTGAACACAGTGGGAGGCAACAAACACGCAGCAGGTAACATCTGAACACCCAGGGGGTTGGGACACAGCTTCGGGGACATGTCCACGGCCGGATGATGGGTAGGTGCTGATGCACTATCAATTACCACAAAGACGAGAGTAGTGGAATAATCGAGGCTTAATTGAGCCAAGATGTTGTGCCTCCTGTAGCTGGACCCAGAATGGCTGCAGCATCGGAGAGCACACACATTTATACGCCGCCTACTGGCGGAGCCAGCAGGCAGGTGTTTACCCATGTACCTCTAGTATATGTATCTTACCGTAATACATATAATACAGCTAGTGGTGACTACCACATTTACCCCCTGTTAAAAAAGAGTTCAGTCTGTCAGGGGCCTTGATCCTCCTCTGTGATCGCTTCAGTCCTGGTGGTGATGTGGGCGCCGACTTGGTCACCTGTGACTCCGGGAGCGTGTTGTCCTCGTCTTCGTCACCCCTTAGTGGGAGGACGGATCCTCCTGGGGCGGGGGCTGCGGTGAGGTTCGCTGGGGGGAGGGGGAGTGGCGCAGGGGTGAATGAGGCAACCAGAAGGGGGGATGGGGGGGTCAGGTCGGGGGCCGTGGGTGGTCATCCAGCGGGTGCCAGGTCCTGGAGGGAGACTGTGTCCTGGCGCCCGTCGGGGTGCGCCACGTACAGCGGGTTCGCGTGTAGGAGGTGGACCCTTTCGACCAAAGGGTCCGACTTATGGGTCCGCACATGCTTGCGAAGGAGGACGGGTCCAGGAGCTGTCAGCCATGTTGGGAGCGAGACCCTGGAGGTGAACTTCCTGGGGAAGGCAAAGAGACGTTCATGGGGGGTTTCGTTAGTCGCGGTGCAGAGGAGCGATCAGATGGAGTGGAGAACGTTGGGGAGGACCTCCTGCCTGCGGGCGACCGGGAGATTTTTAGACCGCAGGGCCAGCAAGACGGCCTTCCAGACCGTCCCGTTCTCCCTCTCCACCTGCCCGTTTCCCCGGGGTTGTAGCTGGTCGTCCTGCTCGAGGCAATGCCCTTGCTGAGCAGGAACTGACGCAGCTCATCACTCATAAAGGAGGATCCCCGATCGCTGTGGACGTAGGTGGGGAAACCGAACAGAGTGAAGATACTGTGGAGGGCTTTAATGACTGTGGCAGAAGTCATATCGGGGCATGGGATAGCGAAAGGGAACCGGGAGTACTCATCAACCACGTTCAGAAAGTACGTGTTGCGGTCGGTGGAGGGGAGGGGCCCTTTGAAGTCCATGCTGAGGCGCTCAAAGGTGCGGGAGGCCTTCACTAGGTGCGCTCGATCTGGCCGGTAGAAGTGCGGCTTGCACCCTGCAAGTGCCGAGGAGTGCTGAATTTCGGAGGCATGGAGGGTGCGGGAAAAGAAGGCCACGGGCCTGCCCGCCTGGTTGAGGGTGGCGGCCAGAGCTACGTCCGATGTATCGCTCTCGACCTGGAAGGGGAGGGGCTCGTCGACCTCATGCATCATGGCCTTGGCGATGTCTGCCTTGATACGGTTGAAGGCCTGGCGGGCCTCAGCTGTCAGGGGAAAAACTGTGGATTGAATGAGTGGGCAGGACTTGTCCGCATAATTAGAGACCCACTGGGCATAGTATGAGAAAAACCCCAGGCATCGTTTCAGGGCCTTGGGGCAGTGGGAGTTCCATGAGGGGGTGCATGCGGTCGGGGCCGGACCCTAGGACTCCATTTTCCACGACATAGCCAAGGATGGCTAAGCAGTTGGTGCGGAACACGCATTTCTCCTTATTGTACGTGAGATTAAGGAGCTTGGCGGTATGGAGGAATTCTAGGAGGTTAGCGTCGTGGTCCTGCTGATCGTGGCCGCAGATGGTGACGTTGTCTAGGTACGGGAAGGTGGCCCGCAGCCCGTACTGGTCAACCATTTGGTCCATCTCACGTTGGAAGACCGAGACCCCATTAGTGAAGCCGAAGGGGACCCGAAGGAAGTGATAGAGGTGGCCATCTGCTTCGAACGCAGTGTATTAGCGGTCCTCCGGGCGGATGGGGAGCTGGTGGTAGGCGGACTTCAGGTCCACTGTGGAAAAGACCTGATACTGTGCAATCTGATTGACCATGTCAGATATGCATGGGAGGGGGTACGTGTCAAGCTGCGTGTACCGATTGATAGTCTGACTGTAGTCAATGACCATCCTGTGCTTCTCCCCAGTCTTTACTATTACCACTTGGGCTCTCCAGGGGCTGTTGCTGGCCTCAATGATGCCTTCCCGCAGGAGCCGTTGGAACTCCGACCTGATGAAGGTCCTATCTTGGGCACTGTACCGTCTGCTCCTGGTGTCGACGGGTTTGCAATCCGGGGTGAGGTTTGCAAACAAGGAAGGTGGATCGACCATAAGGGTCGTGAGGCCGCATACGGTGAAGGGGGGGTAGGGATCCGCCGAATTTTAAGGTTAAGCTTTGGAGGTGGCACTGGAAGTCCAGGCCGAGTAACAGGGCAGCGCAGAGGTGGGGGAGGATGTAGAGCCGGAAGTTGCTAAACTCTACGCCTTGGACGGTGAGGGTCGCGAAGCAGTACCCCCGGATTTCTACGGAATGGGATCCAGAGGCCAGGGAGATTTTCTGGGTAATGGGGTGTACCGCGAGGGAGCAGCGTCTTACCGTCGTGGGGTGGATGAAGCTCTCTGTGCTCCCGGAGTCAAAAAGGCAGGACGTCTTGTGCCCATCGAGTTTCACCATTGCCGTTGCGGTCGCGAGGCCGGTACTGGTCCAGGGTGATCGAGGCGATCTGCGGCAGATGCTGGGAGGCCCCGGGCTGGTCAGCAGTGGTGGGGGTAGCGGCAGGCGATGAATGGCTAAACGAGCTTCCAGACGAGCAGGGGTCCTGAGGCGCCGTCCAAAATGGCGCCGAAGATGGCGGCGCCCACGGGGCGCACATGGCGGGCACCATTAAAGATGGCGGCGCTCACGGGACGCACGTAGCCTGCGGGGAAGAAGATAGCTGTGCCCACGGGCTGCACGTGGCTTGCGAGGAGTTGCTGTCTCGTGGACAGGAGGTGCCTGGCGTATAGTTGATTGACTGGCTGAACGTAATGTCCCTTCAGGAGCTCCATTGCTTCGGAGTAAGTGGGCGCATCCCGGATGAGACGAAAAATGTCAGGGCTCACTCGTGAATAAAGGACTTGGAGCTTCTGCGCGTCCGAGGGTTCCTCAGCGGATGTTCGGAGGTAGCTTTCGAAGCAGGCTAGCCAGTGGTCAAAAGCGGACGTAGCGTTGGCTGCTTGAGGGCTCAGCTGCAGGTGATCAGGCTTGATGCGAAGATCCATCTTTTAAAAATCTTTGCTCAATACATTGATGCACTATCAATTACCACATAGACGAGAGTAGTGGCATAATCGAGGCTTTATTGAGCAAAGATGTTGTGCCTCCTGTAGCTGCTACCAGAATGGCTGCAGCACCGGCAAGCACACACATTTATACGCCGCCTACTGGGCGGAGCCAGCAGGCAGGGATTTACCCATTATTTACCCATGTACCTCTAGTATATGTGTCTTACCGTAATACATATAATACAGCTAGTGGTGGCTACCACAGGTGCCACAGAGATGGGGGGGCTGCCTGGAGAGATGGGATCGGACGTCACCCGAATTGAGGAAGAATGTGACAGAGGCATCATAATGGTTGTGCACAAGGTTATTTAATGCATAATACAAGTCCTCACTCTCCCGATGGCGCTGCCCCACCACCTCCCCAACCCCCATCCCCACACACCACCCCCTGCTGCCCTCAGTGATCCTCAACATGCTTTGCCTTACTAGCTCCACCACTACGTCTAGGTGTCTCCCCAGGAGACATCTGAGGTGGAGGAGCCAGCTGCTTACAACGTCCCACGGCCTTCGATGCCCGGGCGGGCGTCCTCTGGAGGGTCTGAGGACAGAGGGCCCCAGCGCACTTGTTGGTGGCACAAGCACTGAGAAGCATCGCCGAGGACATCGACACCATGGTGCAGACATTGGGGAGCAGCCGGGGCTCGATCCAGCTGCCCCTCCATTCCGAGGTGAACCCCAGGGCCCTATGGGCACCGATCAGGAGGAGGGGACCAGGGTGACAACCTGGACTCATCCTATGGACTGGCGAAGGTAGCCACCAGCTCCCCGAGTTCCACACCTCTGACGAAGCCACATCTTGCAATCAGCACCCAGAACAGGGCCGCACGGCTGTGCTGCCTCCACCTCTGATGTGCAACCTGGTGATACACCTAGATACTGCTGAAGAGCAAGGAAGGCCAAGTCGAGGATCACTGAGAGGGCACTGGGCGGGTGTGGGTAAGTAGGGGGTCAGGAGGGGAGTGTGCCAGGTTGGGGGGGAGGGGATGGGGCATTGGAGGGGGCGGGATAATACCCTCACCACAACCAATATGTAGCCTCTGGCTCTGTGTTCTGCGATGCAGGCTGCCCACTACTCCCATGCCTCATTCCCCCACCCCCCCCAACCTGTCACACCTGTCCGCGCACACCCGGCCGAGGTGGCGGTGGGGTGAGGTGGAGAGGCTCTGCTCTCTGGACCGCACACCCTGCATCCCAGACACCCAAACAGATTGTTACCAAACCCTGGCTGCGGACATGTGCCCGGGGGCTTGGGCCCATCCCCTGAGTGCTCGGAGGTTGGCTGCTCCATCTGTGGTGTTGCCTCCACAGTGTTCAAGAACCGTCCATCCATCAAGGTGTGATTGGGATGCTAGGCAATGAGCCCCACATGCTACGTGGCACGCCCAGCCACTGTGATCCACTTAGGTTGTGTGAAGTGTTCACTTAACTATGATTGCCAATTCCCTAGTAGCACTAGCCTTCAGCCGCACAGCAGAGGGTCAGTGGGAGTTGTGGGTGGTCAGGGGGGGCAGCCAGGCAGGGACTAGAGTCGCACGCGGAACGAGAACACACGATCCAGGGGTTGACATAGAGGACCCGCGCACGAATGCAGCCCCCCCAGCAGAGCCCCCAACCCCCCAGCCCCAATATCCCTAGCCCCCCCATGGCGGCCCACCCCTAACCAGGGCTGCACATCCCTGGTTGCCCTCCCACACCCATCTGAGCACAGGGACAAGCATGCCCAGTGCCCCTGGGCTCATTGCCTGTGAGCGAAGATGGCCACTCATCTCCTAGCGTCCCCGCAGTAGCTCTACCGCCAGGTTCACGTTTTTCAAAAGGAGTACTAATCAGCGCCAGCTGGGGAAGTGGCCGGGTCATTGTATGGAAATAGGACTTAAGTGGTGACACTTCGGCGGGATCCTGATTTCACCTACAGGAGCAGGCCAGTTAAATGGGAAACGGTTTGGCCCCCGGCGTGGTTCTCGCTTTTGGTCTCTCTCGCTATTCACCGGCCTCATCATGATCTCCCCTTCCAGGTCGAGAGCAACGCCTCCGACGTAGCTCTAGCGGCCACCCTTAACCAAGCGGGCAGACCCGTGGCCTTTTTCTCCCGGACCCTCCACGCCTCAGAAATCCGCCACTCCTCAGTGGAAAAGGAAGCCCAAGCCATAGTGGAAGCTGTGCGACATTGGAGGCATTACCTGGCCGGCAGGAGATTCACTCTCCTCACTGACCAACGGTCGGTAGCCTTCATGTTCGATAATGCACTGCGGGGCAAAATCAAAAACGACAAGATCTTAAGGTGGAGGATCGAGCTCTCCATCTTCAACTACGAGATTTTGTATCGTCCCGGAAAGCTGAACTAGCCGTCCGATGCCCTATCCCACGGCACATGTGCCAACGCACAAATTAACCGCCTCCAAACCCTCCACGAGGACCTCTGCCACCCGGGGGTCACTCGGTTTTTCCACTTCATCAAGTCCCGCAATCTCCCATACTCTTTAGAGGAGGTCCGTACAGTCACAAGGGACTGCCACATCTGCGCGGAATGCAAACCGCATTTTTTCAGGCCGGATGGTGCGCACCTGATTAAGGCTTCCCGCCCCTTTGAACGTCTTAGTCTCGATTTCAAAGGGCCCCTCCCCTCCACCGACCGCAACGCATATTTTCTTAATGTGGTGGACGAATACTCCCGCTTCCCATTTGCCATTCCCTGCTCTGACATGACCGCGGCCACAGTCATTAAAGCCCTGAACAGCATCTTCACACTGTTCGGTTGCCCCGCATACGTCCACAGCGACAGGGGGTCCTCTTTCATGAGTGACGAGCTGCGCCAGTTCCTGCTCAGTAAGGGCATAGCCTCAAGCAGGACGACCAGCTACAACCCCCGGGGGAACGGGCAAGTAGAGAGGGAGAACGGCACGGTCTGGAAGGCCGTCCTACTGGCCCTACGGTCCAGGGACCTCCCAGTTTCACGGTGGCAGGAGGTCCTCCCGGACGCTCTCCACTCCATCCGGTCGTTATTATGTACGAGCACTAATCAAACGCCTCATGAGCGTCTCCTTGTCTTCCCTAGGAGGTCCTCCTCTGGAACGTCGCTGCCGACCTGGCTGGCAGCCCCAGGACCCATCTTGCTCCGAAAGCATGTGCGGGCACATAAGGCGGACCCGTTGGTCGAAAGGGTTCACCTCCTCCACGCGAACCCGCAGTACGCTTACGTGGAGTACCCCGACGGCCGACAGGACACGGTCTCCCTGCAGGATCTGGCGCCCGCCGGCAACACACACACCCCCCCGACACCATTCACCCAACCCCCCCCCCCCCTTCCTGCCACCCCCGCACCCCGCGACCGCCCCCTTCCCAGGAGGATCGGTTCCCCTCCCCTCAGGCCCGACCAAGAATAAAGCCCAAGCTGAAACCGTAAGGCTCCCGGAGACGACAACGCCGGTACAAGCACCACCACCACCACCGGGGCCGAGGCGATCGACACGGACGACCAGACCGCCTGACCGACTCGTGGCGTCGATCTAAATCAAAATATGGACTTTTCGCAAGAACATTTTGTTTTTCTCCCTATACCCTCTGTAAATAGTCGAAACAGGACAAAATTGTACAATACTGTATTGCCATGTGAATGTTTTTTTTTCCTCCCAGGACCAGCCCTGTAAACCATTACCACCATACGAAGCATCACCCCGCCGGGTTCATTTTTGACAAGGGGTGAATGTGGTAGTATGTATTGGTGGTCATGTGGGAGTGGAAGCCCTAATGTCATTGGCTGACAGATCCCGGGTCCTGGTTGGCCGTTGACCTCTAGCTCCGCCCTGAAGGCGGAGTATAAGAAGCCGGAGTCCTCCCCCGCAGGCCATTCTACTATCGAGCTGCGGGGGAACAGACACGCTTAATAAAGCCTCATCGACTTCACTCTATTCGTCTCACGGAGTCTTTGTGCGCTACATAAGGTGAATCTGGAAAAGAGTGAGTGCTTTTTGGTGTCATCGCCGGAGGTGACTTGTGTGTGTGTCGGGAGGCGGGGGTTGCCGTTTCGGGCACTACCCACTTTAGGTTCATGGAGAGGCAGCTGGTTCGAGACTTCATGAATTGCTTCATAAATTGAATTTCACAGGCTTGGTGGGTCGGGTCAAGGTGTTTCCTGAGATGGGACAGCCTTCCACTATCATTGGCGGGCCAGGTGCAGGCGGTAAAGATGACTATCTTGCCATGGTTTTTGTTTTTATTTCCATGCCTACCAGTCTTTTTGCCGAAAGCGTTCTTTATGGGGGTGGAACGGTTGATTTTGTCATTTATCTGGGCAGGTAAGGTAGCAAGGATTCAGAAGACAGTGCTTCAGAGAGGGCCGCAGTCAGGAGGTCTGGACCTTCCAAACCTGTTATATTATTATTGGGTGGCGAATGCTGAGAAGGTGAGGGGTCGAAGTAGGGTGTTGTGGGTGAGAATGGAGGCAGGCTCTTGCAGGGGGTCGGAGTTGTGGATGCTGGTAATGGCGCCACTCCCGTTTGCCCCAGGGAAATATTCAGGGAGTCCGGTGGTGGTGGCCAAGTTGAAGATATGGAGGCAATTTCTGCAGCCCTTTAGGTTAGGGGCTGATGCCGATCCGAAGTAAACATGGTTTGAGCTGGAGAGGCTCGATGTGGAGGGGAGGTTATGGAAATGAAGGACTTATTTCTAGAAGGGCAGTTTGCGCGTTTGAAGGAGTTGACGGAGAGATTTGGGATTCTGCGGGGGGAAGCCTTTATGTATATACAGGTGCGGGGTTTCGCGAAGAAGGTTTTCCCGAATTTTCCGGTGACACCCCCCTCTTCACTGTTGGAGGCGGTGTTGTTGATGATGAGGCTGGAGGGGGGTCATCCCATCGATCTATGGAAGGATTTTGGAGGAGGATATGGGGTTGTTGGAGAGGTTAAAGGCTAATTGGGAGGAGGAGATGGGGATGGCACTGGAGGAGGGATTGTGGTGTGAGGTGTTGCATCAGGGTTAATGCCTCAACCTCGTGTGCAAGGCTGGGGTTGATGCAGCTAAAGGTGCATCTGACGAAGGCGAGGATGAGCCGGTTGTTTGAGGGGGTGGAGGACACTTGTGAATGGTGTGGGAGGGGTCCGGCCAATCATGAGAACACACACTAACAGGTTCATAAACAGCTTCTACCCCGGTGTTACCAGACTCCTGAATGACCCGCTTATGGACCGTACTCTTCATACATCTTCTCTATTGAGTAATACTACACTCCATAAGCTCCTCCGATGCCTGTGCCTATTTATTTGCATTGCGTATTCATGTATGTTTTTTCATGTATGGAACGATCTGTCTGGAGTGTATGCAGAACAATGCTTTTCACTGTACCTTAGTACACGTGAAAATAAGGCAAATCCAATGTACATATGTTCTGGTCCTGCCCAAAGTTGGAGAAATTTTGGAGGTCATTTTTCAGCACCATGTTGGCAATCCTGCATGTGGATTCGGTGCTCAGTCCCCTGGGGGCCTTATTTGGAGCGTCGGACAGTCTATTGCTAACAGACAATGTGTGGCTAATGAACCTTGTACATGCCATGACTTTTTCGAATAACTTTAAAAAAAAATATTTTAAATGTACAACATAATAAAATAAAACAATGAAAAAAAAAACCTTCCACCTCCATCCTCCAACACCCCAGTAACTCAAAACAACCCCCCCCCCCCCCCACCCCCTTCGTAGCTGATGGTAACCTACTCTTTGAAGTGCTATGTTATCAGACCCCATCTCTTGTGGAACCCCTCACTCACCCCTCTTAAAATAAACTGAACGCAGGTGGGTCTTGTTGGTGTGGAGGTCAGCCTCTCCATCCTGTGCCCCAGTATGGCTGGGGGACTTGATGTCTCCTGTACTTGGAGAAGGTTCAGTTTATTTTAAGAAGGGTGAGTGAGGGGTTCCACAAAAGATGGGGTCTGATAATATAGCACTCTAAAGAGTGGGTTCTGGCAGCTGCTAAGGGGAGGGGGGGGGGGGGTTGGTGGAGGAGTTTTGAGTTACTGGGGTGTTGGAGGTGGAAGGGTTGGGGTTCTTCATTGTTTTATCTTATTGTGTTGTACATTTAAAATATGTTTTTAAAAAGTTGTAGTGTGTACAAGGTTCATTAGCCACACATTGTATGTTAGCACAGACAGATACACTTTGTAGGTTAGCTCAGTCAGCTGAACATTGCATGTTAGCACAGACAATCATATCTGTTGGTCTTGGGTGTGAAGTCCTCTTTCTAAAGGCACTCTTGGCATAGTGGACATGATTTGAGTAGGCACAAGGTGGCATTTTGCCAGCTCACTGACAGCATCCCAAAGATATGTGAAGGGTGAAGGTTGAGAAGGACTTTAAGTGTGCTTAAATGTTGATGCTTCATGTTTATGGCACTGGAGTGCTGCTTTGGGCTGCAACAGATTGCTGAAGTTGGAGCTGGTGACTGAGGGAATAGCTAACTTCTATCTAAAGTGGTCCAGTTGGTGCAGGAGGGAAGGCTTCAGATATGTGGATCATTGGGATACCTTCTGGGGAAGGTGGGACCTGTACATGAAGGACGGATTGCACCTAAACTGGAGGGGCACCAATATCCTGGGTGGAAGGTTTGCTAGAGCTCTTCAGGAGGGTTTAAACTAGTTTGGCAGAGGTATGGAATCCAGAGCTATGGACCAGAGGATGGGGTAGCTGTTAAACAGGCAGAAATAGTATGCAGCAAGTCTGTGAGGAAGGATAGACAGTTGATAGGGCAAAGTTGCACTCAGTGGAATGGGTTAAAGTGTGTCTGTTTCAATGTAAGGAGTGTCAAGAATAAGGGAGATGAACTTAGAGCATGGATCAGTACTTGGAACTACGATGTTGTGGCCATTATGGAGACATGGATTTCACAGGGGCAGGAACGGTTGTTAGATGTACCGGGATTTAGATGTTTTCGGAAGAATAGGGAGGGAGGTAAAAGAGTAGGGGGACTGTTAATTAGGGAATGCATCACAGCTGCAGAAAAGGAGGTAGTTGAGGACGGTTTGTCTACTGAGTCAGTATGGGTGGAAGTCAGAAACAAGAAAGGAGCAGAAACTTTATTGGGAGTTTTCTATTGACCCCCCAATAGCAGCAGAGAGATAGAGGAACAGATTGGGCGGCAGATCTTGGAAAGGTGCAGGAGTAACAAAGTTGTTGTCATGGGTGACTTCAACTTCCCTAATATTGACTGGAACCTCCTTTTAGTGCAAATGGTTTGGATGGAGCAGATTTTGTCAGGTGTGTACAGGAAGGATTCCTGACTCAATATGTAGAAAGCCCGACTAGGGGGAGGCCATATTGGACTTGGTGCTCGCCAACAAACCAGGCCAGGTGTCAGACGTCTCGGTGGGAGAGCATTTCGGTGACAGTGAACATAGTCATGGAGAGGGATAGGAACAGACAGTATGGGAAGGTATTTAATTGGGGGGAGGGGAAATTATACTGCTATTAGACAGGAGCTAAGGAGCATAAAGTGGGAACAATTGTTCTTGGGGAAATGCACTACAGTAATGTGGGGGTTGTTTAAGGAGCACTTGCTGCGAGTGCTGGATAGTTTTGTCCCACTGAGACGAGGAAGGAATGGTAAGGTGAAGGAGCCTTGAATGACACGAGAAGTGGAGCTTCTAGTCAAGAGGAAGAAGGAAGCTTACGTAAGGCTGAGGGAGCAAGGATCTGACTCAGCTCTAGAGGGTTACAAGGTAGCCAGGAAGGAACTCGAAAATGGACTGAGGAGAGCTAGAAGGGGGCATGAAAAAGCCCTGGCGGGAAGGATTAGGGAAAACCCCAAGGCGTTATACACTTATGTCAGAGTGAGAGTAGGGCTGATCAGGGATAGTGGAGGGAACTTGTGCCTACAGTCTGAGGAGATGGGGGAGGCCCTAAATGAATATTTTGCTTCAGTATTCACTAGAGAGAGGGACCTTGCTGCTCATGAGAACAGTGTGAACCAGGTTAATAGACTCGAACAGGTTAATATTAAGAAGGAGGATGTGCTGCCGATTTTGAAAAGCATCAGGATAGATAAGTCCCCTGGGCCTGACGGGATATACCCAAGATTAGTACGGGAAGCGAGGGAGGAGATTGCTGCACCGTTGGCGATGATCTTTGCGTCCTCACTCTCCACTGGAGTAGTACCGGATGATTGGAGGGAGGTGAATGTTGTTCCCCTGTTCAAGAAAAGGAGTAGGGAAATCCCTGGGAATTACAGGCCCATCAGTCTTACGTCTATGATGAGCAAAATATTGGAAAGGATTCTGAGAGATATAGGGCGCGATTCTCTGCTCCCGCGCCGGTTTGGAACATCGCCTGGGTCGCCAAATTTTCCCGCGACGCCGGTCCGACGCGATTCACGGAAGCGGCCAGATCGGCACAATCGCGTTTTGCGCGGCGCGGTCCAGTGAATCGCCCGAGACAGCCAAAATGGCGATTCACCGGTACCCTCGCGATTCTCAGTGCCGGATGGGCCGAGCGGCCTGCACAAAACGGCGGGTTCCCCCCGGCGCCGTCCACACCTGGTCGCTGCCGGCGGGAACAGCGCGGGAACGTTGGGGGGGGGGGCCTGCGGGGGGGCGAGGGGGGATCCTGCACCAGGGGGGGGCCTCAAATGGGGTCTGGCCCGTGATCGGTGCCCACCAATCGTCGGGCCGTCCTCTCTGAAGGAGGACCTCCTTTCTTCCGCAGCCCCGCAAGATCCGTCTGACATCTTCTTGCGGGGCGGACTCGGGGAGGACAACAACCACGCATGCGTGGGTGACGCCAGTTATGTGGCGCTGGCCGCGTCATGTATGCGGCGCCACCTTTACGCGGTGCCAAGGCCTGGCGCGCCTAAATGACGCAGCGCCATTTTCAGGCCCTGAATCGGTCGGGAGAGGGGCCGTTTCGCGCCGTTGTGAACCTCGATGGCGTTCACGACAGCGCGAACACTCTGTCTCCATTTCAGAGAATCGCGCCCAGGATTTATGAATATTTAGAAAAATATAGTTTGATTAAAGATAGTCAGTATGGCTTTGTGAGGGGCAGGTCATGGATTTCAGTATGGCATTTGATAAGGTTCTCCTTTGTAGGCTCATTCAGAAAGTTAGGGGGTATGGGATACAGGGAAATTTGGCTGTCTGGATACAGAATTGGCTAGCCAAAAGACAGCGAGTGGTAGTGGATGGAAAGTATTCCGCCTGGAGGCCAGTGGTGTCCCACAATGGTCTGTTCTGGGACCTCTGCTCTTTGTGGTTTTTATGAATGACTTGGATGAGGAAGTGGAAGTGTGGGTTAGTAAGTTTGCCGAAGACACGAAGGTTGGGGGAGTTGTAGATAGTGTTGAGGGTTGTTGCAGGTTACAACAGGATGCAGGACATTGACAGGATGCAGAGCTGGGCTGAGAAGTGGCAGATGGAGTTCAACCTTGATAAATGTGAAATAATTCATTTTGGAAGATCGAATTTGAATGCTGAATACAGGGTTAAAGGCAGGATTCTTGGACGTGTGAAGGAACAGAGGGATCTTGGGGTCCACGTACATAGATCCCTCAAAGCTGCCACCCAGGTTGATAGGGTTGTTAAGAAGCCTCATTATAGGAAGGATGTGGATGCTTTGGAGAGGGTACAGAGGAGATTTACCAGGATGCTGCCTGGGCATGTCTTTTCAAGAAAGGTTGAGGGAGCGAGGGCTTTTCTCACTGGAGCGAAGAAGGCAGAGAGGTGACTTGATAAAGGTGTACAAGGTGATGAGAGGCATGGATAGAGTGGATAGCCAGAGACTTTTCCCCAGGGTGGAAATGGCTGTCACGAGGGGACATAATTTTAAGGTGATTGGAGGAAGGTATAGGGGAGATGTCAGAGGTAGGTTCTTTACACCGAGAGTGGTGGGTGTGTGGAATGCACTGTCAGCAGAGGTGGTGGTGTCAGTCATTAGGGACATTTAAGCGACTCTTAGACAGGCACATGGACAGCAGTAAATTGAAGGGGTGTAGGTTAGGTTGATCTTAGATTAGGATAAATGGTTGGCACAACATAGTGGGCTGAAGGGCGTGTACTGTGCTGTTCTATGTTCTATGTTCTTAAAGTTATTAATTTATTAATGAACAAAAAGTTTATGTTTGGGTTAGTTTTAAAACAGGTTTATGCAGGCTCTGCTTGCAGATACAAGTAGTTAATGAAATAACTGGCTTAAATAGGTTTTCAGAGGCTGGATTCAGAGAGTATAAAAGTAGGCCTGTAGCACCGTCAATATGACGCGAGGCAGGTTGAGGTAATGTCAATTGAAGGCTTTATTAAGCAGAACTTTATCCCCAGCAGCGTGGTTACAGAATGCAGCTGCTGAGGGAAATGGAAGGAAAAACTGGGTTCTTATACCGGCATTTCTGGGTGGAGTCCAGTAGGTGGCAGATCCTATCAGGACCTGGCATCCCTCCACCAATAGCCTGTCGACACGTGGTGTACCGTATTTCCCCTAATATCTATTCACATTCACCCCTAGTTGAAAAAAAACCTGGCGGGATGGTGGTTCGCATGGTGGTAGGGGTTTACAGAGTCGGTACTGTGCCGTAACTGTGCCGTGTAGTAGTGAGGCCGTGGAATGCCCTACCTGCTACAGTAGTGAACTCGCCAACATTGAGGGCATTTAAAAGTTTATTGGATAAACATATGGATGATAATGGCATAGTGTAGGTTAGATGGCTTTTGTTTCGGTGCAACATCGTGGGCCGAAGGGCCTGTACTGCGCTGTATTGTTCTATGTTCTTCTATGTAACTTTGAACAAAACACAAAATTATCGCTTCAACTGGGCCAACGGGCCAAACAGGGTCGGCATGATGCCATAACTATAACAAGACACAATAACTGAAAACTGGGCCAACGGGCCAAACAGGGTCGGCATGATGCCATAACTATAACAAGACACAATAACTGAAAACGTTGAGAGTTAAAGTGATTCGATGAGCTGGATGGGCGCCCTGGTCGTTCTTTCCGATCGTCTCGGGCGCGGTGGTGATGGCGCTGGCTCGAGTCCCGTCGACTCTGGGAGCATAGCGCTGTCCCCTGTGTCCTTACTCCTGGGCGGGTCTGGGAGGAGAACCGAACCCCCCGGGAAGGGGGTGGCTGCGGGATGAACCGGCGGGAGTGAGGAGGTGGTGATTGGCGTTGGGGGGGGTGTAGGTAGCTCCGGCGGGCGCCAGATCTCGCAGGGAGACCGTGGCCTGTCGCCCATCGGGGTACTCCACATAGGCGTATTGCGGGTTGGCGTGAAGGAGATGCGCCCGTTCCACCAACGGATCTGACTTGTGCACCCGCACATGTTTCCGGAGCAGAATGGGTCCCGGAGCTGCTAGCCAGGTCGGAAGTGGCGTTCCAGAGGAGGACTTCCTAGGAAAGAGGAGGAGGCGCTCGTGAGGCGTTTGATTCGTGGTGGTGCACAGCAGGGACCGGATAGAGTGAAGGGCATCCGGGAGGACTTCCTGCCAGTGGGAAATTGGGAGGCTCCTAGACCGGAGGGCCAGCAGGACGGCCTTCCAGACCGTTCCATTCTCCCTTTCTTCCTGCCCATTCCCCCGGGAGTTGTAACTGGTCGTCCTGCTCGAGGCTATGCCCCTGCTGAGCAGGAATTGACGCAGTTCCAGTTCGTCACTCATAAAGGAGGACCCCCTGTCGCTATGGATATAGTCGGGGAAACCGAACAGTGTAAAAATGGTACCGAGGGCTTTAATGACCGTGGACGCGGTCATGTCGGGTCAGGGGATGGCGAAAGGGAAACGGGAGTATTCGTCAACGACGTTCAGGAAGTACGCGTTGCGATCGGTGGAGGGGAGGGGGCCTTTGGAATCCAAACTGAGGCATTCAAAGGGTCGAGAGGCCTTAACCAGGTGTGCTCTATCTGGACTGAAAAAGTGCGGTTTGCACTCAGCGCAGATCTGGCAGTTTCTGGTGACTGTTCGGACGTCCTCGACAGAGTAAGGGAGGTTGCGGGCCTTAAGGAAGTGGTAGAAACGAGTGACCCCCCGGGTGGCAGAGGTCCTCGTGGAGGGCTTGTAGACGGTCCACTTGAACATTGGCACATGTGCCGCGAGATAGGGCATCGGATGGCTCGTTCAGCTTTCCGGGACGATACAAGATCTCATAATTGAAGGTGGAGAGTTCGATCCTCCACCGCAAGATCTTGTCGTTCTTGATCTTGCCCCGCTGTGCATTATCGAACATGAAGGCAACCGACCGTTGGTCAGTGAGGAGAGTGAATCTCCTCCCGGCCAGGTAATGCCTCCAGTGTCGCACAGCTTCCACTATTGCTTGTGCCTCCTTTTCCACTGAGGAGTGGCGGATTTCTGAAGCGTGGAGGGTTCGGGAGAAGGCGGCCACGGGTCTGCCTGCTTGGTTGAGGGTGGCCGCCAGAGCTACATCCGATGCATCGCTCTCGACCTGGAAGGGGAGGGACTCGTCGATGGCGCGCATCGTGGCCTTTGCGATATCCGTTTTGATGCGGCTAAAGGCCTGGCATGCCTCTGTCATCAGGGGAAAAGTAGTGGACTGGATTAGTGCACGGGCCTTGTCTGCGTACTGGGGGACCCACTGGGCGTAATAAGAAAAGAAGCCCAGGCAACGTTTCAGGGCTTTGGCACAGTGGGGGAGAGGGAACTCCATGAGGGGGCGCATGCGTTCAGGGTCGGGGCCTATCACTCCATTACGCACTACGTAGCCCAGGATGGCTAGACGATCGGTGCGGAACACGCATTTTTCTTTGCTGTAAGTGAGGTTCAGGGCATGAACGGTCTGGAGGAATTTTTGGAGGTTGGCGTCGTGGTCCTGCTGGTCGTGGCCGCAGATGGTGACGTTGTCGAGATACGGGCACGTGGCCCGTAAACCGTGCAGGTCAACCATTCGGTCCATCTCTCGTTGGAAGACCGAGACTCCGTTCGTGACGCCGAATGGAACCCTTAAAAAGTGGTATAACCCGCCCGTCTGCTTCGAAGGCAGTATAGTTGCGGTCACCGGGACGGATGGGGAGCTGGTGGTAGGCGGACTTGAGGTCCACGGTGGAAAAGACCTTGTACTGTGCAATCCGATTGACCATGTCGGATATGCGGGGGAGAGGGTACGCATCTAGCTGAGTGTACCTGTTGATGGTCTGACTATAGTCGATGACCATCCTCTGTTTCTCCCCGGTCTTAACAACTACCACCTGGGCTCTCCAGGGACTGTTGCTAGCCTGGATGATGCCTTCCTTCAGCAGTCTCTGGACTTCGGACCGGATAAATGCTCGGTCCTGGGCGCTGTACCGTCTGCTCCTTGTGGCGACGGGTTTGCAATCCGGGGTGAGGTTCGCAAACAAGGAAGGCGGTTCAACCTTGAGGGCCGCGAGGCCGCAGACAGTCAGTGGGGGTATAGGGCCGCCAAATTTAAATGTCAAACTCTGGAGGTTGCATTGGAAGTCCAACCCTAGGTGTGTGGGTGCACAGAGATGGGGGAGGACATACAGCCGGTAATTTCGGAACTCCCTCCCCTGCACCGTTAGGTTAGCGATGCAGAACCCCGTGATCTGAACGGAGTGGGATCCCGCCGCCAGGAAAATTTTCTGGGTGCTTGGCCGAATTACGAGGGAACAGCGCCTTACCGTGTCCGGATGAATGAAGCTCTCCGTGCTCCCAGAGTCAATAAGACACGGCGTCTCATAGCCATTCACTAGGACTGTAGTGGTTGCAGTCTGGAGCGTCCGGGGTCGCGACTGGTCGTGGGTCGTCGAAGCCAGATGTGGTTGTTGAAGTTGAGCATCGTAATCAGGCAGTATGTGGCCGTCTGTGTCGGGGTCCTTCAGCCACGGATCGAGCGCGGTCGGGGGTGGACATAATGGCGGCACCCATCTCTCCCTCGTGGCGTCCGGGGTCCAAAATGGCGGCGTCCGTTGGTCACACGTGGATCGCCGGGGGGGCTGGGTCTGTGGTCCAGTTTCTTCCCCGGAGATAGCAGCGACTCCGCGGGACTTGCACACTGTCGCGGTGGCCTTTCTTCCCGCAGCTTTTGCAGGTAGCCGCGCGGGCCGGGCATTGCTGCCGAGGGTGTTTCGGCTGGCCGCAAAAATAGCAGCGGGGCCCCCCCGGTTGGTCTGGTGTTTTGGCCGCGCATGTTTGCGGGGGTGGGGGGGGTGTCGGAGAGTCGACCGCAGCGGGGGTCCACGGAGCCCAAGGGGCTGTAGTGCGGTCGGGGGCGTAGGCGCGGACGTTACGCGAGGCCACATCGAGGGATGCCGCCAGGGCCCGAGCTTCTGTAAGTCCCAGAGATTCTTTCTCCAGAAGCCTCTGGCGGATCTGGGAAGAGGCCAAACCTGCCATATACGCATCGCGGACCAGGAGCTCTGTGTGTTCACTCGCTGTTACCGCCGGGCAGTTGCAGTTTCGACCCAGGATCTGCAGGGCGTTATAAAACTCGTCCAGAAATTCCCCCGGAAATTGCCGTCGTGTGGCGAGCTGGTAGCGAGCAAAAACCTGGTTGGCGGGCCGGATGTAGATATCCTTCAGCGCGGCGATGGCACCGGTGAAACCGTCCTCGTTCTCAAAAAGGGAGTAGACGTCAGGACTCACCCTGGAATAGAGGACCTGCAACTTTTGTTCGTCAGTCGGTGTGCCGGGGGCCGTTCGGAGGTAGCCCTCAAAGCATGCCATCCAGTGTTTGAAGATAGAGGCCGAGTTAGCTGCTTGGGGTGCGATGCGCAGGCACTCCGGGGTGACTCGGAGCTCCATGTTCCCACGTCGTTTTCTTCAATTTAAATTCTGCTTAATAAATTGTAGTACCGTCAATATGACGCGAGGCAGGTTGAGGTAATGTCAATTGAAGGCTTTATTAAACAGAACTTTATCCCCAGCAGCGTGGTTACAGAATGCAGCTGCTGAGGGAAATGGAGGGAAAAACTGGGTTCTTATACCGGCATTTCTGGGTGGAGTCCAGTAGGTGGCAGATCCTATCAGGACCTGGCATCCTTCCACCAATAGCCTGTCGACACGTGGTGTACCGTATTACCCCTAATACATACCACCACAAGGCCATTGTACAGCGTTGACTTTGTCTGCACTGGAGTGCTGCAAAAGAGTGCTTAAGATGGAGTTTGGTGACTGAGGGAATTTGGTCAGAAGGGAGCGAGGTGATTCTTTGAGTACAGTCGGAGAACCTTTGAGTACCGTGAGAACAGTTGGTAAGTATTTACTACTTTTATCGAAGGAAGAAGGGCCCCAAAGTAATTGAAATAATTTGACACCAAGTATCTTCCAAAAGATTTAAAGGCAGGAAAGCTCAATGGCGTGATATACTCTCATGCTCTATGTGGAAAGTCAGGAACATTTCCAGTGCCTGGGGCCAGCATGTGTGCAGTAAGTGTTTCCAGCTGCAGCTCCTGGAAGCAGTGGTCTCAAAGCTGGAGTGGCTGCTGAGGACATGATGGAGAAACCGCAAAGTGCATAGTATCATGGATAGCACATATGGAGACGTGGTCACACCCCAGGCTAACAGTCCACATGCAGGAAGGGAATGGGTGACCAGGCAGAGGACTAGACAGGCGTGGCAGAACTCTTTTGTGGCTATTCCCCTAAAAACAGATGTGCCGCTTAGGATACTGATAAGGGGAATGGCCTCTCAGGGGAAAGCATCAACAGCCAAATTCATTGCACCACTGTCAGCTCTGCTGTACAGGGAGGAGTAAAAAGTGTGAGAATGCAATAGTTATAGGGAAATCAATTTAAGGGGAACAGATAGGCGCTTCTATGCCGCAAACAAGACTCCAGTATGGTATATTACTTCCCTGGTGCAAGGGTCAAGGATGTCTCAGAGCAACTACATGACATTCTGAAGGAAGAGCGTGAACGTGGTACACATTTGTACAAACGACATAGGTTAAAGAAAAGATGAGGTCCTAAAAGCAGAATACAGGGAGTTAGGAGGCAAGTTGAAAAGTAGGACATCAAATGTTGTGATCGTAGGTTTACTACCAGTGCTACTTGCTCGTAGAAATAGATTTATATTGAATGAATACTTGGTTGAAGAGATGGAGCAAGGGGGAGGATTTCAGATTCCTGGGACATTGGGACCAGTACAAACTGGGAAGGACCAGAACTGATGTCCTCGGGGAGGGTTTAAACTTAACAGAAAACATTTAAACTTAAATAGCAGGAGATGGGAACCTATGCAAGGAGTCAGAGGAGGTGGAATCAAGGACAAGAACTAAAGGCAGTGCGGTGAATTAGCAAAGTGATAGGCAGAGAAATCAAGGGCCAGGATCAAACAGGGCCACAGTGAAATATAGTGGGATCGGGACAAGTAAAGTTTAAAAGACAACCCATCAGGCTCGGAGCATTCGCAATAAAGTGGATGAATTAATCGTGCAAATAGATGCTAACAGGTATGGTATAGCTGGGATTACGGAGACATGGCTGCAGGGTAACCAGGGATGGGAACTGAACACCAGGGGTATTCATTTTTTAGAACTACTCTCCAGAATCGGTTGCATTCTTGGACACACTCATCTCCAATAAGGACGGTCACCTCAGCACTTCGCTTTACCGCAAGCCCACGGATAACCTCACGATGCTCCACTTCTCCAGCTTCCACCCTAAACACATTAAAGAAGCCATCCCCTATGGACAAGCCCTCTGTATACACAGGATCTGCTCAGACAAAGAGGAGCGTAACAGACATCTACAGACGCTGAAAGATGCCCTCGTACGAACGGGATATGGCGCTCGGCTCATCGATCGACAGTTCCAACGTGCCACAGCGAAAAACCGCACCGACCTCCTCAGAAGATAAACATGGGACACAACCGATAGAGTACCCTTCGTCGTCCAGTACTTCACCGGAGCGGAGAAACAACAACATCTTCTTTGCAGCCTTCAACACGTTATCGATGAAGACGATCATCTTACCAAGGTCATCCCCACAACTTGCGTTCAAACAATCGCGTAACCTCAAACAAGCCATTGTTTGCAGCAAACTACCCAGCCTTCAGAACAGTGACCACAACACCACACAACCCTGCCATGGCAATCTCTGCAAGACGTGCCAGATCATCGACATGGGTACCACCATTACCCGTGAGAACACCACCCACCTGGTACGTGGTACATACTCATGCGACTCGGCCAACGTTGTTTACCTCATACGCTGCAGGAATGGATGTCCCGAAGCGTGGTACACTGGCGAGACCATGCAGACGCTGCGACATCGGATGAACGGACATTGCGCAACAATCGCCAGGTAGGAATGTTCCCTTCCAGTCGAGGAACACTTCAGCAGTCAAGGGCATTCAGCATCTGATCTTCGGGTAAGCGTTCTCCAAGGCGGCCTTCAGGACGCGCGACAACGCAGAATCGCCGAGCAGAAACTGATAGCCAAGTTCCGCACACGAGTACGGCCTCAACCGGGACTCTGGATTCATGTGAAAATGAATGAAAATGAAAATTGCTTATTGTCACAAGTCGGCTTCAAATGAAGTTACTGTGAAAAGCCCCTAGTTGCACATTCCGGCGCCAGTTTGGGGAGGCTGGTACGGGAATTGAACCAGCGCTGCTGGCCTTGTTCTGCTTTACAAGCCAGCTGTTTAGCCCACTGTGCTAAACCAGCCCCACCAGCGAATGTCGCATTACATTCACCCCCCACCATCTGGCCTTGGCTTGCAAAATCCTACCATCTGTCCTGGCTTGAGACAATTCACACCTCTTTAACCTGCTCCATCTGGACCTGTAAAGACTTAATTACCTGTAAAGACTCGCATTCAAAGTGTCGTCTTGCATTTTTGACTTTGTCTATATATATATATATGTTTCTGGAACCTACCCCTTCATTCATCTGAGGAAGGAGCTGTGCTCTAAAAGCTAGTGATTTGAAACAAACATGTTGGATTTAACCTGGTGTTGTAAGACTTCTTATTGTGCTCACCCCAGTCCAACGCCAGCATCTCCACATCATTTTTTAGGAAGAACAGGCAAAAAGGATAAGGTTATGGAGCTGGAATGCTGTTTAAAGAGGAAATTAACCCAATAGTGAGGAAAAATATTAGCTTTGACGATGTGGAATCTGTATGAGTAGTACTGAGAAATACTAAGGGGCAAAATCGTGTTGATTGTGCCTAGACCCTCAAACTGTAGTGGTGATGTTGGGAATGGAATTAAACAGGAAATTAGGAGGGGGTCAGGGTTTGGGAAGACAAGCCATTTTCGGTGTTTTTCTGACTACATACAAATAGAATCAGGTGAGACAATGATGAAGAGGCATTAAAGAAGAATGACAGAGGATTGCAGGGAGGACAAGAAGAGATAGTACACCATGATCACATAAGATGTTGTTTGCAAAATTGACAAGAGTCCTTTTAGTACTTAAGCAGATGGAAACCTGATTGGAGGAGTCGGAGATAAGAGTTTCTGAAAAGATGGAGTGGATTTGGGAGGTTACAGCCTGTTCAAAGGCTTTGAAATAGGAGATTGAGGTGGGGTAGTTTGCAAGGTTTGTCTTTTGAGAAGAGGGGTGAATGAAAAAGGAGCGAGCGCCAGGGGAGAGAAACATCATTCAACTTTCATGACCATCAGATGTCCTCAAAAAGGACACTTTACAGCCAATGAAGTACTTTTAAAGCGTAGTCAGTATTGTAATGTAGGAAACAATTGTTGTAATGCAGGAAACACAGTAGCTAATTGTAATAATTACAAGCTAACCTGCTTTTCTGTAATATTGAGCAGGACATATTGGCCAGGACACAGGGATATCTCTCCTGCTCTTCTTCAAAATAGTATAATGGGAACTTTTAAAGATAACGCAGATGGATTTTGATTAATCATCTCATTCAAAACTCAGCGCAGAACTCCCAAGTACAGCACTTGAATCTCAGCCTAGATCAAGAGAGCAGGAGATGAGTCTCAATGACAAGATAAGCTAAACGCATTAATGACACGAGACAGGAGGAAAACTTGAGAAAGATTGGAATTTGCGGCTAAGGAAGGCAGATCATTAGAGGGGGTCCAACCCAATGGGCTGGGAAAGACAAAAGCACTGAGATAACTGAATGGTTGGTCTCAAGGTTAATGACAAACAAGTCCAACAGTTGCTGGCACTTATTGGAGGGTGAAGGAGGTAGGGGAGAAGGGTTTAAGAAAAGGATTTGCAGAACAGAAAGTAGCTAAGTTCAAAGAATGGAGTACAATTCAAGTTCCAGCCATTTGACAGGCCTGACAGGAGAACATTTGTTGTTAAGAATATTTCATAGTAAACTTATACTTAACACCTATTCAGTTGTATATAGTGTTGGAAGAAGCTTAGGACGAAACAAGGCCACTGAAAGCTATTGCCAAAAAAATGAGGAATTTGATAGGTTGGTTTGTTCTGTCATACTACCTTGTTTTTGGTTGGCAGCAGTAGCATTTTCCACTTGCCTGATAACAATCTTATAGTTGAGTTAGAACCCATAGAATCCCTACAGTGGAAAAGGATGCCATTTGGCCCATCGAGTCTGTACTACACTATGAAAGAGCATCCTACCTAGCCCCCCCCCCCCCCCCCCCCCCAATCCTTGTAACCCCACCTAACCTTTGGCACTAAGGGGCAACTTAGAACAGCCAATCTACCTAACCTGCACATCTTTGGACTGTGGGAGCACCTGGAGGAAACCCATGCAGATACGGGAAGAAAGTGCAAACTCCATACAGGCTGTCCCCATAAGACATAGGAGCAGAATTAAGCCACTTGGCCCAGAAGGCTGTGGAGGCCACATCACTGAGTGTCTTTATGACAGAGATACATAGATTATAGATTAATAAGGGGATCAGGGGTCATGGAGAGAAGGCAGGAGGATGGGGATGAGAAAAATATCAGCCATGATTGAATGGCGGAACAGACTCGATGGGCAAAGGCCAGCATTGAACCCGGGTCCCTGGAGCTGTGAGGCATCAGTATTACTAGTCACTGTGCCACCATTTAAAAAATAATAAATTTAGAGTACACAATTCTTTTTTTTCCAATTAAGAGGCAATTTAGCATGGCCAATTCACCCACCCTGCACATAGATTATCATAGAATTTACAGTGCAGAAGGAGGCCATTCGGCCCATCGAGTCTGCACCGGCTCTTGTAAAGAGCACCCTACCCAAGGTCAACACCTCCACCCTATCGCCATAACCCAGTAACCCCACCCAACACTAAGGGCAATTTTGGACACTAAGGGCAATTTATCATGGCCAATCCACCTAACCTGCACATCTTTGGACTGTGGGAGGAAACCGGAGCACCCGGAGGAAACCCACGCACACACGGGGAGGATGTGCAGACTCCGCACAGACAGTGACCCAAGCCGGAATCGAACCCGGGACCCTGGAGCTGTGAAGCAATTTATCCACAATGCTACCGTGCTGCCCACAATCTTTTGGATTGTGGGGGTGAGACCCACACGGACACGGGGAGAAATCCACACGGACACGGGGAGAAATCCACATGGACAGTGACCCGGGACCAGGATCGAACCTGGGTCCTCAGTGCTGTGAGGCAGCAGTGCTAATCACTGCCCCAGTGTGCCACTGTTAACAGTGGTTTCTTCAATTACATTTTATATGAGCTCTCAATATTTTACAAATTGATTGATAAGCGGTTTTGAAACTCATGAGCATAAAAACAGAAACCCACTTCTGCATCATTGCTGATTCTCATTATAAGCCTTTTTGGTCTGTAGGTCAGGTAATAAATTTCTGACTCCTAATTGTGCACATTTAACAAAAAAGAATAAACATTTATTACAGCATGTAACTTAGAATAAGTTGATCACTAAAATAACTTGTGCACCATGTTATAATTTGTCATAGAGTCATTCGACCTATAAAATCTATTTTGATTCTCTGTAGAGCAATTCAATCTAGTTTCACTCCTATGCTCTGTTCCCATTTACCCACACCTATATTTCCCTTAAGTGTCGATGCAATTTCCTTTTGAAATCATTGAGCGGCTTTCACTACTTGCATAGCTCCAGATCACTACCATTAAACAAGTTCTTTCTTACATCCCCCTACATACCTTGCCCATAACCGTGTATCGATGCCCCCTATTCCTTATATTAACAGCTAATGGGAACATCATTTTGTTTGTATCTTTTGACAATTAGCTTGTTAAGCCAATTGAATTGCTAAGGATGGGTAATGAGCATTGTATCAAGAGTATGAATAGAGACAGCTGCAACAGTTGGGTGTGGGGGACCATAAGGAAGTGGTAATGTCACTGAACTGTTTGAAGAGTAAACTTGCTGATAGTCAAAGCCAAGCTTCTGAATCATTCCTCCACCATATGCTATTAATGGAATTATCATAAACTGGTACACCGTCATCAAATCTTCCCCCAACCTCCTTTCCTCCAAAGAGAACAATTCAGGCTTTTCCAATCTAATCTTACCTAAAATCCTTCATCCCTGGAACCACACTGGTAAATCTCCTCTGTAGGAATCCCCATATCCTTCCTGTGGGAGTTGTGGTCTAACCACTGTTGTGTTATGTTACAAGCTGCTACTTGATGTAGGCTCTGCTGAATTATGCTCCAGACTCGGAGATAAGTTTAACGTATTTATTGAGCGGTTAACAATGCTCTTAAATGAGTTTGACACTCTGCTAATCTGCCTCTCTAGTAACTCAGTCTGTTCCGCTAACTATACATGCTTGCTCTTGACCACGTGCTAGGGTGTGATGTTGCTGTAATCAACCCTGTCCTACTCTCTAGGTCTCTGACGGTGGAAGAGGCAGAGCCTGTGTGCCTTGTCCTTTTTATATGGGTCGTGTAGTGCCCCCTTGTGGTAATACCACCTCTGAGTGTCCTGATTACCCATTGGTTGTGTCCTGTTCTAATGATCCATTGGTTGCGTGTCTGCATATCATGACATCTCTGGTGCTCCCTCTAGTGGTTACTTAGTTGTAGTGTATTTACATTAACCCTTTGTGTATGTATTCAAATTTTTACATATTTTCAACAAACCCCCTCCTTACAGAAAAAAGAAAAACAAAGAACACATAAATAAACATCTTACAACTACATCACAAATTCCCCCAATATACAAACCCCCCATTAAGCAATAATAAACACAGTAGAAAACACAAAGTACACCCCCCCATCCCCCCCGCCTCTGGGTTGCTGCTGCTGCTGCTGACCACCTCCTAACGCCTCACTAGAAAGTCTAGGAACGGTTGACACCGCCTGAAGAACCCTTGCACAGACCCTCTCAAGGCAAATTTTACCCTCTCCAATTTAATGAACCCTGCCATGTCGCTGATCCAGGCTTCCACGCTCCGGGGCCTCGCATCCTTCCACTGTAGCAGAATCCTCCGCTGGGCTACCAGGGACGCAAAGGCCAGAATACCGGCCTCTTTCACCTCCTGCACTCCCGGCTCATCCGATACCCCAAATAGTGCTAACCCCCAGCTCGGCTTAACCTGGGTGTTCACCACCTTAGACATCGTCCTCGCAATACCCCTCCAGAACCCATCCAGCGCCGGGCACTCCCAGAACATATGGGTATGATTTGTTGGGCTCCCCGAGCACCTCCCACACCTGTCTTTCACCCCAAAGAACCTGCTCAGCCTCGCCCCTGTAATATGCGCTCTGTGAAGAACCTTAAATTGCATCAGGCTGAGCCTGGCGCAAGAGGAGGAAGAATTAACCTACCCAGGGCGTCCGCCCACGTACTCTCGTCTATCTCCTCCCCAAGCTCCTCCTCCCATTTACCCTTTAGCTCCTCCACCGAGGTCTCCTCCTCCTCCTGCATCTCCTGGTAGATCGCCGAGACCCTGCCCTCTCCAACCCACCCCCCCCCAAGAGCACCCTATCCTGGATCCTGAGTGCTGGAAGCAGGGGGAACTCCCTCACCTGCCGTCTTACATACGCCCTTACCTGCATGTACCTGAAGGCATTTCCGGGGGGAAGCCCGAATTTTTCCTCCAGTGCCCCAAGGATCGCAAACGTCCCATCTAAAAACAGGTCCCCCATCCTTCTAATTCCTGCCCTGTGCCAGCTCAGGAACCCTCCATCCATTCTCCTCGGGACGAACTGCTGGTTCTCCCGGATTGGGGACCAAACCGAAGCCTCTACCTCACCCCTATGGCGCATCCACTACCCCCAAATTTTCAAAGTCGTCGCCACCACTGGACTCGTGGTGTACCTAGTCGGCGGGAGCGGCAGCAGTGCTGTCACCAGTGCTCCCAGACTCGTGCCCACACAGGACGCCATCACCAGCCTCTTCCACACCGCCCCCTCCCCCTCCATACCCACTTGCGTATCATCGCCACATTGGCAGCCCAGTAATACCCACACAGATTAGGTAACGCTAATCCTCCTCTGTCCCTACTCCGTTCCAGAAACACCCTTCTCACCCTTTTTCGCACACACGAATCCCATCATGCTCCCACTGACCCGCTTATAAAAGGCCTTAGGAATCAGGATGGGGAGGCACTGGAATATAAAAAGGAACCTCGGGAGCACTGTCATCTTCACCGACTGTACCCTACCCGCCAAGGACAGTGGCAGCATATCCCACCTTTTAAACTCCTCCTCCATCTGCTCCACCAGCCTCGTCAAGTTGAGCTTGTGTAAGGCCCCCCAGCTCCTGGCCACCTGGATCCCCAGATACCGAAAACTCCTTTCCGTCCTCTTCAGTGGAAGCTCGTCTATTCCCCCTTCCCTGGTCCCCTGGGTGTACCATGAAGAGCTCACTCTTCCCCACGTTGAGCTTATACCTGGAAAAGTCCCCAAACTCCCTGAGGATACGCATCACCTCTGGCATCCCCCTCACTGGGTCCGCCACATCCAGTAACAGGTCATCGGCATACAACGAAACCCGGTGTGTCCCGTCCCCCACCCCCCGGACCAGCCCCCTCCAGTTCCAGAGCGAAAGGCTCAATTGCCAATGCAAATAGCAAGGGGGATAGGGGGCACCCCTGCCTCGTCCCCGGTACAGCCAAAAGTATTCCGACCTCCTCCGATTCGTGGCCACACTCGCCACCGGGGCTTCGTAAAGTAGCCTAACCCAACTAATGAACCCCTCCCTGAACCCAAACCTCCTCAACACTTCCCAGAGGTACCCCCACTCCACCCTATCGAAGGCCTTCTCCGCGTCCATCGCCACCACTATCTCCGCCTCCCTCTCCTCTGTAGGCATCATGATTACCTTAAGGAGTCTCCGCACATTGGTATTCAGCTGCCTTCCCTGAACAAAACCCGTCTGGTCCTCGTGAATCACCCCGGGGACACAGTCCTCAATTCTGGTAGCCAACACCTTCGCTAACAGCTTCACGTCCACGTTGAGGAGAGAGATTGGCCTATACGACCCACACTGTAATGGGTCCTTGTCCTGCTTCAAGATCAGCGAGATCAGCCCCCTGGACATCGTCGGGGGTAGGGCCCCCCCTCATCGGGGGTAGGGCCCCCCCCTCCCTCGCCTCATTGAAAGTCCTCACTAATAGAGGGCCCAGCAGGTCCATGTACTTCCGGTAAAATTCCACCGGGAACCCATCTGGCCCCGGTGCCTTCCCCGCCTGCATACTCCCCAGCCCCTTAGTCAGCTCCTCCAGCCCTTTACACAAGCCCAGCCACCTGCTCCTCCTCCACCCTCGGGAACCTCAGTCGATCCAAAAATCGTCGGGGGCTCAGACCTATACAGCCCCTCATAAAAGTCTCTAAATACCCCATTTATTCCCACCGCACCGTGTTCCCCCCTTTATCCCTAACCCCCAATCTCCCGCGCTGCCTCCCGCTTCCGAACCTGGTGTGCCAACTTCCGGCTAGCCTTCTCCCCGTACTCATACACCGCTCCTTGCGCTTTCCTCCACTGCATCTCTGCCTTCTTGGTGGTCAACAGGTCGAACTCGGCCTGGAGGCTTCGTCGCTCCTTGAGTAGTCCCTCCTCGGGGACCTCTGCATACCTCCTATCCACCCTTAAAATTCCCCCACCAATCTCTCCCTCTCTCTCCTCTCCTTCTTCTCCTTGTGGGCCCTAGTGGAGATTAGCTCTCCCCTAATCACCGCCTTCGGCACCTCCCAAACCACCCCCACCTGCACCTCCCCATTATCGTTAGCCTCTAGATAGCTTTCAATACACCCCCGGATCCGTCCGCTCACCTCCTCATCCGCCAGCAAGCCCACATCCAGGCGCCACAGCGGGCGCTGGTCCCTCTCCTCACCTAGCTCCAGCTCCACCCAATGCAGGGCATGGTCTGAGATGGCTATGGCCGAATACTCCGTGCCCTCCACCCTAGGAATTAGTGCCCTGCTCATAACAAAGAAGTCTATCCGGGAGTAGGCTTTATGGACGTGGGAAAAAAAAGAAAATTCCCTGGCCTGACAAACCTCCATGGGTCCACTCCTCCCATCTGGTCCATAAACCCCCTCAGCACCTTGGCCGCCGCCGGCCTCTTACCCGTCCTGGACCTGGAGCAGTCCAATGCTGGATCCAGTACCGTGTTGAAGTCCCCCCCCCCCCCACCATTATCAAGCTCCCTGCCTCCAGGTCCGGAATCCGGCCCAACATGCGTTGCATAAATCCGGCATCGTCCCAATTCGGGGCATATACATTCACTAATACCACCCGCACCCCCTGCAGCTTACCGCTCACCATCACATACCTACCTCCATTGTCTGCCACGATGTTCAGCGCCTCAAACGACACCAGCTTCCCCACCAAAATCGCCACCCCTCGATTCTTTGCGTCCAACCCCGAGTGGAAAACCTGCCCTACCCACCCCTTTCTCAGCCTAACCTGATCTGCCACCCTCAAATGCGTCTCCTGGAGCATAACCACATCTGCCTTCAGTCCCTTTAGGTGCGCGAACACACGGGCCCTCTCGACCGGCCCGTTCAGGCCTCTCACATTCCAAGTTATCGGCCGGATCAGGGGGCTTCCCGTCTCCCACCCCAGCCGAATAGCCATCCCCTTTTCTAGGCCAGCCACGTGCCAGCGCCTCCCGCACTCTCCATTCCCCCCAGCGGCAGACCCCCGCCCCGACTCTCTCTCCGAGCTCCAGCTCACCTTTGGCCAATGCAGCAGCAACCCAGTTCCCCTCTCCCTCCCTCCCCCGCCCCCAGCTAGGTCCCCCCCTAGCTGCATTGCTCCCCCCATAGCACTCCCGTAAGTCAGCTGACTCCTGCTGACCCCGGCCACTCCCGTCACTCCATCGACCCCCCAGTGTGGTAGTCTCCCCCCGCCCCCTCATGTCCATCAGCGGGCGCTCCTCTCCAACACCGCCCTCCCACCCCGGCCCTGCCCCCTTCCTTCCCTAGAGCGGGATAAAGCCCGCACTTTCCATCAGACCGGCCCCGCCCTCTCTGGCGCATCTCCCTTTTGTGGCCTAATCCCAGCTCCCCCACCTCGGGCCTCCCATCTCCCCTCCACCCAACGGGGCCCCGTCCTTCCAACCACCGACGCCCACACTCTCACAATCCCCCCCTTCGAACCAATTCACCCTACCCCATACAGCACCCAAGGAAACAATACAGAACAGAACTGAACATCCCCCAAAGCACAGTAACCACAGTAGCCCCCCCCACGACATCCCCTCACAACCGACCCTCAGTCGGTGTCCAACTTTTCGGCCTGAATAAAGGTCCACGCCTCCTCCGGCGTCTCAAAGTAATGGTGCCGGTCCTTAAAAGTGACCCACATTCGCGCCGGCTGCAGCATCCTGAATTTCACCCCCTTCCGATGCAGAACCGCCTTAGCCCGATTGTACCCGGCCCTTTTCTTGGCCACCTCCGCGCTCCAGTCCTGGTATATACGGACCTCTGCATTCTCTCACCTGCTGCTCCGCTCCTTTTTTGCCCATCTTAGGACACACTCCCTATCCACCAAGCGGTGGAACCGCACCAATACCGCCCGCAGCGGCTCGTTAGACTTGGGCCTCCTCGCCAGGACTCGGTGGGCCCCATCCAGCTCCAGGGGCCTCGGGAAGGCACCCACGCCCATCAACGTGTTCAGCATCGTGACCACATATGCTCCAGCATCCGACAGCTCCACTCTCTCCGGGAGACCCAGAATCCGCAGATTCTTCCTCCTCAACCGATTCTCCATGTCCTCGAACGTCTCCTGCCATTTCTTATGCAGCGCCTCGTGCGCCTCCACCTTCAACGCCAGGCCCAATATCTCGTCCTCATTCTCCGAAGCCTTCTGCCGCACCTCCCGGATCGCCGCCCCTTGGGCCTTCTGGGTCTCGACCAGCTTGTCGATCGAAGCCTTCATCAGCTCGGCTTTCAATTCCGTGAAGCAGCGCTTGAGAAACTCCTGCTGCTCTTGCGCCCACTGCACCCACGCTGCCTGGTCTCCACCGACCGCCATCTTGGCTTTCCTCCCTCACACTTTTCGCTGCACCAGAATTACTTTTTTCACCGCTTCACTCCTGGTCCAATCCATACAGTGTCAGGGAAATCGTACTGTCACATTCCCACACTGGGAATCGTCGAGAAAATGCCGCTGGGGCCCCTCAAAAGAGCCCAAAAGTCCGTTTCTGGCAGGAGCTGCCGAACGTGCGACTTTTTTTTTTTTTTTTTTTTAACAATACAGCGCAGTACAGGCCCTTCGGCCCACGATGTTGCACCGAAACAAAAGCCATCTAACCTACACTATGCCATTATCATCCATATGTTTATCCAATAAACTTTTAAATGCCCTCAATGTTGGCGAGTTCACTACTGTAGCAGGTAGGGCATTCCACGGCCTCACTACTCTTTGCGTAAAGAACCTACCTCTGACCTCTGTCCTATATCTATTACCCCTCAGTTTAAAGTTATGTCCCCTCGTGCCAGCCATATCCATCCGCGGGAGAAGGCTCTCACTGTCCACCCTATCCAACCCCCTGATCATTTTGTATGCCTCTATTAAGTCTCCTCTTAACCTTCTTCTCTCCAACGAAAACAACCTCAAGTCCGTCAGCCTTTCCTCATAAGATTTTCCCTCCATACCAGGCAACATCCTGGTAAATCTCCTCTGCACCCGCTCCAAAGCCTCCACGTCCTTCCTATAATGCGGTGACCAGAACTGTACGCAATACTCCAAATGCGGCCGGACCAGAGTTCTGTACAGCTGCAACATGACCTCCCGACTCCGGAACTCAATCCCTCTACCAATAAAGGCCAACACTCCATAGGCCTTCTTCACAACCCTATCAACCTGGGTGGCAACTTTCAGGGATCTATGTACATGGACACCTAGATCCCTCTGCTCAGCCACACTTTCAAGAACTTTACCATTAGCCAAATATTCCGCATTCCTGTTATTCCTTCCAAAGTGAATCACCTCACACTTCTCTACATTAAACTCCATTTGCCACCTCTCAGCCCAGCTCTGCAGCTTATCTATATCCCTCTGTAACCTGCTACATCCTTCCACACTATCGACAACACCACCGACTTTAGTATCGTCTGCAAATTTACTCACCCACCCTTCTGCGCCTTCCTCTAGGTCATTGATAAAAATGACAAACAGCAACGGCCCCAGAACAGATCCTTGTGGTACTCCACTTGTGACTGTACTCCATTCTGAACATTTCCCATCAACCACCACCCTCTGTCTTCTTTCAGCTAGCCAATTTCTGATCCACATCTCTAAATCACCCTCAATCCCCAGCCTCCGTATTTTTTGCAATAGCCTACCGTGGGGAACCTTATCAAACGCTTTGCTGAAATCCATATACACCACATCAACTGCTCTACCCTCGTCTACCTGTTCAGTCACCTTCTCAAAGAACTCAATAAGGTTTGTGAGGCATGACCTACCCTTCACAAAGCCATGCTGACTATCCCTGATCATATTATTCCTATCTAGATGATTATAAATCTTGTCCCTTATAATCCCCTCCAAGACTTTACCCACTACAGACGTGAGGCTCACCGGTCTATAGTTGCCGGGGTTGTCTCTGCTCCCCTTTTTGAACAAAGGGACCACATTTGCTGTCCTCCAGTCCTCTGGCACTATTCCTGTAGCCAATGATGACATAAAAATCAAAGCCAAAGGTCCAGCAATCTCTTCCCTGGCCTCCCATAGAATCCTAGGATAAATCCCATCAGGTCCCGGGGACTTATCTATTTTCAGCCTGTCCAGAATTGCCAACACCTCTTCCCTACGTACCTCAATGCCATCTATTCTATTAGCCTGGGGCTCAGCATTCTCCTCCACAACATTATCTTTTTCCTGAGTGAATACTGACGAAAAATATTCATTTAGTATCTCGCCTATCTCTTCAGACTCCACACACAATTTCCCATCCCTGCCCTTGACTGGTCCTACTCTTTCCCTAGTCATTCGCTTATTCCTGACATACCTATAGAAAGCTTTTGGGTTTTCCTTGATCCTTCCTGCCAAATATTCTCATGTCCCCTCCTTGCTCGTCTTAGCTCTCTCTTTAGATCCTTCCTCGCTACCTTGTAACTATCCATCGCCCCAACCGAAACTTCACACTTCATCTTCACATAGGCCTTCTTCTTCCTCTTAACAAGAGATTCCACTTCCCTGGTAAACCACGGTTCCCTCGCTCGACGCCTTCCTCCCTGTCTGACCGGTACATACTTTTCAAGAACACGCAGTAGCTGATCCTTGAACAAGCCCCACTTATCCAGTGTGCCCAACACTTGCAGCCTACTTCTCCACCTTATCCCCCCCAAGTCACGTCTAATGGCATCATAATTGCCCTTCCCCCAGCTATAACTCTTGCCCTGCGGTGTATACTTATCCCTTTCCATCATTAACGTAAACGTCACCGAATTGTGGTCACTGTCCCCAAAGTGCTCTCCTACCTCCAAATCCAACACCTGGCCTGGTTCATTACCCAAAACCAAATCCAACGTGGCCTCGTCTCTTGTTGGCCTGTCAACATATTGTTTCAGGAAACCCTCCTGCACACACTGTACAAAAAACGACCCATCTATTGTACTCGAACTATATCTTTTCCAGTCAATATTTGGAAAGTTAAAGTCTCCCATAATAACTACCCTGTTACTTTCGCTCATATCCAGAATCATCTTCGCCATCCTTTCCTCTACATCCCTAGAACTATTAGGAGGCCTATAAAAAACTCCCAACAGGGTGACCTCTCCTTTCCTGTTTCTAACTTCAGCCAATACTACCTCGGCAGAAGAGTCCCCATCTAGCATCCTCTCCGCCACCGTAATACTGCTCTTGACTAGCAGCGCCACACCTCCCCCTCTTTTGCCTCCTTCTCTGAGCTTACTAAAACACCTAAACCCCGGAACCTGCAACATCCATTCCTGTCCCTGCTCTATCCATGTCTCCGAAATGGCCACAACATCGAAGTCCCAGGTACCAACCCACGCTGCCAGTTCCCCTACCTTGTTTCGTATACTCCTGGCATTGAAGTAGACACACTTCAAACCACCTACCTGAACGCTGGCCCCCTCCTGCGACGTCAAATCTGTGCTCCTGACCTCTATACTCTCATTCTCCCTTACCCTAAAACTACAATCCAGGTTCCCATGCCCCTGCTGCATTAGTTTAAACCCCCCCAAAGAGCACTAACAAATCTCCCCCCCAGGATATTTGTGCCCCTCAGGTTCAGATGTAGACCATCCTGTCTGTAGAGGTCCCACCTTCCCCAGAAAGAGCCCCAGTTATCCAAAAATCTGAAACCCTCCCGCCTGCACCATCCCTGTAGCCACGTGTTTAAATGCTCTCTCTCCCTATTCCTCATCTCACTATCACGTGGCACGGGCAACAACCCAGAGATAACAACTCTGTTTGTTCTAGTTCTGAGCTTCCATCCTAGCTCCCTGAAAGCCTGCCTGACATCCTTGTCCCCTTTCCTACCTATGTCGTTGGTGCCAATGTGGACCACGACTTGGGGCTGCTCCCCCTCCCCCCTAAGGACCCGGAAAACACGATCCGAGACATCACGTACCCTTGCACCTGGGAGGCAACATACCAAACGTGAGTCTCTCACGCTCCCACAAAATCTCCTATCTGTGCCCCTGACTATAGAGTCCCCAATTACTAATGCTCTGCTCCTCTCCCCCCTTCCCTTCTGAGCAACAGGGACAGACTCCGTGCCAGAGGCCCGTACCCCATGGCTTACCCCTGGTAAGTCGTCCCCCCCACAAGTATCCAAAGCAGTATACTTGTTTCTCAGGGGAACGACCGCAGGGGATCCCTGCACTGACTGTTTTTTCCCAGTCCCTCTTACAGTTACCCACCTATCTCCAATCTTTGGTGTAACTAATTCCCTGAAGCTGCTATCTATGACCCCTTCTGCCTCCCGAATGATCCGAAGTTCTTCCAACTCCAGCTCCAGTTCCCTAACTCGGTCTTGGAGGAGCTGGAGATGGCAGCACTTCCTGCAGGTAAAATCAGCAGGGACACTAACTGCATCCCTCACCTCAAACATCCTGCAGGAGGAACATTGCACTCCCTTCCCTGCCATTCCTCTAACTTTCTACCAAGATCTGGCTAACAACTAAATTAAATTTTTATAAAAAATAATAATAATATAATAAAATAAAAGCTCAGCATAGCCGGAACCGGAAGTCCCACCCCTTGTGTATGTACAGTGATGCATATCACCACATCCCCCTTTTTTCTTGTTACATATTTTCTGTACTTTGTACAAAACAGGTAGATAATTGATGACATGTACAAGTTGTGATGATATTGATGATTATACAATACCAATTAATATTTATGAGTCCAAACTTTTATGAATTTGTACGGTCGAGTGGCTTTCTTCTTTTGTTGTTGAAGTGGTGATGTTGATGTTGGCATTTCTTTGTGAACGTCGTCAGTGTTCTTGTGTTTAAGTAACCAAGAAGTCATCATGAGGTATTCGAATGGTCGAATCACTTTGTTGTCTGATTGAGACTTTTTTTTCTATGCTTGTGGTAGCGATTTTGTATGTCATCTTTGTTGTCTTTGTTATTGTACTTGTTGCTGTTTTTGTCGTGCTTGTTGTTTTTGCCGCGCTCAATGACTGTTCCGTGTGGATAATTCGAGTCATTCTCAAAGTTATTTGTGTCAGTGTCCTTTGTGGTATCTGATGTTTCATTGAGCGTTTCTTCTTGAGGATTGTGTGAATGATCTGATGTTGCATTGATCTTTGTGACATCACTCCTTTGTGGTTGATGTGATTCCTCCTTGATTCCTTGGTGCTCCTCTTCTGAAGTCATTTCTGGTTCACTTGAATCATCATTGATTTCTTGGTGCTCCTCTTCTGGAGTCAAAATCTTCAAGGTTTCACTTTGATTGTTGAGTGCTTCTGTACATACGAGCTGAGATCTGTCAGTCTCGCTGTGATCTTGCACATATTGGGCGTCATTCTCCGACCCCCCCAGCGGGTCGGAGAATGGCCGTTGGCCGCCGTGAATCCCGCCCCCGCCGGTTGCCGAAGTCTCCTGTACCGGAGATTGGGCGGGGGCGGGAATCAGGCCGCGCCAGTTGGCGGGCCCCCCCGCTCAATTCTCCGGCCCAGGTGGGCCGAAGTCCCGCCGAGAAATTGCCTGTCCCGCCGGCGTAAATTAAAGTAGGTATTTACCGGCGGGACAAGGCGGCGCGGGCGGGCTCCGGGGTCCTGGGGGGGGCGCAGGGCGATCTGGCCCTGGGGGGTGCCCCCTCGGTGGCCTGGCCCGCGATCGGGGCCCACCGATCCGCGGGCGGGCCTGTGCCGTGGGGGCACTCTTTCCCTTCCGCCTCCGCAACGGACTCCACCATGGCGGAGGCGGAAGAGACTCTCCCCACTGCGCATGTGCGGGAAACTGTCAGCGGACGCTGACACTCCCGCGCATGCGCCGCCCGGGGATGTCATTTCCGCGCCAGCTGGCGGGGCAACAAAGGCCGTTTCCGCCAGCTGACGGGGCGGAAATCCCTCCGGCGCCGGCCTAGCCCCTCAATGTCGGGGCTCGGCCCCCAAAGATGCGGAGCATTCCGCACCTTTGGGGCGGCGCGATGCCCATCTGATTGGCGCCGTTTTGGGCGCCAGTCGGCGGACATCGCGCCGTTGGGGGAGAATTTTGCCCCTTGTGTGGGAATTGTGATTTCCTCATCACTTGTCTCACATACAGTGGGTAGACAATCAGTGTCTTCTTGTTGGTTAAATGAGCTGGGTAGATTTTCAGTCTTTTTCTGGTGCCTCAAATAAGCTGGGTAGGCTGTCATAGTCTTTTTCTGGTGCCTCAAATAAGCTGGGTAGACTGTCATAGTCTTTTTCTGGTGCCTCAAATAAGCTGGGTAGACTGTCATAGTCTTTTTGTTGTTCATGTGAGCGTGGTAGACTTTCATAGTCTGCTGCTGGTAGCTCAGATAAGGTTGATAGACCTTCATGGTCTTGTTCATGCATGGACTTCGCTATGGAGTCTGGAGTTGCTCTCTGTGTGGAGTCGTGCAGTGGTCTTGTTGTGGAGTCTTTCATCGCTCTCTGTGTGGAGCCAGGGCTTCTTCGTGGTGCGTGGACCACTGGTTTGGCGTCAGGCCGCCGTAGAATCCTGTACTCGTACGGAAGTGTGCCCATCCCACTGAAGACATTTGGGTACTGGGTCAGGATGTCGTCGATGCTGGGCTGAGGATCCGAATGAGACGGCGTTGTGGTGTAGACCCATCGTATGAGGTTCAGTTGATTGCAGGCATGCGCACCTAGCAGGGACGTCCTATCTGGTTTAACAATCTCGAAGCATAGGCTTGTCTGTATGTGTCGGTTGGACACTGTCAGGTGGCAGGACCCCAGTGCCTTAATTGCATAGCCAGTGTAGTCCTGGAGTTTGCAGGCAGCTGGAAGGAGCTAGGGAGCCTTCTTGATTCTCGTGAAGTCCGACTGCGAGATCAGCTTGGCGGAGGCATCTGTGTGCAGTTTGAACTGGATGGGGCATTGGTTGACATTCATCACTGCATTCCATTCGTCCTCGAAATCCACGGCAAGGATTGACAGGACTTGCGATGTGCCCGGTGTGGCGTATTCGCACTTCGTGATGATGCCTACTCGGTATGCGTTATCCAGATAGTCATCATCTGGATCTGTAGCACTACCTTGTTCCAGGGTACTGCAGAGGTTATTTTCAACTGCTGGTAGAAGTTCAGGCATTGATGTCGTCACCACTGTCTTTTGAGGTGAACGAATTGTGTTTTGTGGCTTTAAAACTCTTCTTTTTGATTTTCGGACATTTCCCCTTTAAGTGGGCGTGGTCCGGGGCCTCTGACGTCATGACGTCATGCGTAGGACTCAATTGCGCATGCCGAGATTCCTTTACTGTGTGCTCTTTTCGCACCGTTTTGCCGGTTTGCGTCTTTTAGGGAAGTGCGCATGTGCGGACTGGTCAGACTGCGCAAGGTGGCTGCCATTCAAAACTGCCATCTTCTTCTTCTTCAACCCAGCCTCTGCCTCGTGGTGCGTATTCGCGCCATTCTTACCTATTTCATTCGTGTCCACCTCGCAGTGGCTGTCGAATTTGTCCAGGATGGTCTGGTATTTCATTTTGTCATGCCCTTCTTAGTATTGAAACGAGTTGAAGATCTCTATCGCATGTGGGTAGAAGAGCTTTCTTCCGAGAATAGGCCGTACCATTTAGGTCGGATGCTTCCATGTATTGTTTGAACAAACGCCAGCTAGCACTAAGATTGCCGGTGGTCCTGAGTTGATGAGGAGTCTGAATCTTGTTCATCATGCCTGCATTCGGTTGCTGGTTGTCTCTAACCTTGCTGAGTTGAACTAGGGAGATTGAGCAGTCACTCCTGTACCATGTTGTGTTATGTTATTGCTAGTAACATAAGCTGCTACTTGATGTAGGCTCTGCTGAATTATGCTCCAGACTCAGAGATAGGTTTAATGTATTTATTGAGCTATTAACAATGCTCCGTAAATGTGTTCGACACTCTGCTAATCTGCCTCTCTAGTAACTCAGTCTGTTCCGTTAACTATACATGCTTGCTCTTGACCACGTGCTCGGGTGTGATGTTGCTGTAATCAACCCTGTCCTACTCTCTAGGTCTCTGACGGTAGAAGACTGTGTGCCTTGTCCTTTTTACATGGGTCGTGTAGTGCCCCCTTGTGGTAATGCCACCTCTGGGTGTCCTGATTACCCATTGGTTGTGTCCTGTTCTAATGACCCATTGGTTGCGTGTCTACATATCATGGCATCTCTGGTGCTCCCTCTAGTGGTTACTTAGTTGTAGTGTATTTACATTAACCCCTTGTGTATGTACAGTGATGCATATCACTACAACCACAGCATTAAAAAGGTCTAACCAGAGCATTATAAAGTTTCAGCATAATGACCCTGCTTTTGCACTTTATTTCTCGATTTATGATAGTCCGAGATCCAAAATGGTTTCCACATGAAGCCTATTGCAGATAAAATTATTTCATGCAAAATTTTCATGCTTCAGTTTGAAATCTACTCATACCTGCTTTACCATCAGTTTTGGGGTCCATTATGACAAATTCTGGTCGAAGCTTGCTTATTCGCCTTCCTTTTAAAATTGGCACTAGTCCACCCAAGTATTCCAGGTACAGGGTGTAACAGGGTCCCCCTACCTCTGGATCATCTTCTGTACGCTTCATGGTGCAATGTAGTCTTTCATTTCCTGCTGTCGGGTAACTGACAAAATCCCGCATATTATTTGGGTCTGGAATGGGAGGCTAAACAAAAATACAAGCATTGATTACTTAAATAATCAACTTAATTAATAAATATCATATTTCTATGACAGAAATAAACTTTCTATACAAACAGAATTTACAAATTTCACTTGGCAGCCCAATGCCTATATCCATTACATCCTACACTGTATCTGTAAAGCATATCTCCCTATAATCCATGGAAGCTGATGCTATCCAGGCAATTGTGACAGACGAGAAAACTGTTGTTACTAGAAGGGTTCAAAATTGATAAGGAGGAGATATTGGATAAAATGTCTGTACTGAAAGTTGACAAGGCACCGGGATTGGATAAGATTGGATTGGATTCAATTTTGTTTATTGTCACGTGTACCGAGGTACAGTGAAAAGTATTTTTCTGCGAGCAGCTCAGCAGATCATTAAGTACATGAAAATAAAAGAAAATGCATAATAGGGCAACACAAGGTACACAATGTAACTACGTAACACCGGCATCTGGTGAAGCATACAGGGGTGTAGTGTTAATCAGGTCAGTCCATAAGACGGTCGTTTAGGAGTCTGGGAACAGTGGGGATGAAACTGTTTTTGAGTCTGTCCGTGCGTGTTCTCAGACTTTTGTATCTCCTGCCCGATGGGAGAAGTTGGAAGAGTGAGTAAGCCGGGTGGGAGGCTTACACACACACACACACACACACACACACACACACACACACACACACACACACACACACACACACACACACACACACACACACACACACATTATCGCAGGCCTCAATATCTATAATTGTGAAAAGGGATAAGGATCCCGTTTGAAAAGAGATAAGGAGCAGTGCGAGAGTCCTACCACCCGATATCATTGCTGAATATAGACGGCAAGTTGTTGGCAAGATCTTGGCCTCGTGGATTGAGGACTGTGTGTCGGGGTGACAGGAGAAGACCAGATGGGGTTTGTAAAGGGGAGGCATCTGTCGGCCAATGTTAGGCATCTGTTGAATGTTATAATGATTACCTTGGAGGCACGAAATGTGGAGGTGGCGGTCGCTATGGATGCGGAGAAGGCCCTTGATCGGGTAGAATGGGAATATTTGTGAGAGGTGCTGGGGCGGTTTGGGTTCGGGCAGAGGTTTGTGGATTGGGTCCGGTAGTTGTATCGGGCGCCGGCAGTGAGTGTAAGGACGAACCGGGTGAGTTCGGTATATTTCAGGCTGCATCGTGGATCGAGGCATGGATGCCCACTCTCCCCATTCCTCTGTGTCTTGGCAATTGAGCCACTGGCAATGGCGCAGTGTCAAGGGGTTGGTAGGGGAACGGGTGTTGGGGGGGTGGGGTGGGGGGGGGTGGAGCATAGGGTCTGGCTATATGCAGACGATCTGTTGATCTACACATCGGACCCATTGGAAAATATTGAGGGTATTATGTACATTTTGATGGAATTCGGCAGGTTCTCTGGGTATAAGTTAAACGTGGGGAAGAATGAGGTCTTTCTGTTCCAGGCGAGGGGGAAGGAGAGGAGGTTGGGCGAGCTGTGGTTCAAGGTAGTGGGAGCGAGTTTCAGGTCTCTGGGCATCCAGGTGGCGCGGGGGTGGGAGCAATTACATAAATTGAATTTGGCCTGGTTGATGGAGCAAATGAGAGGGGATTTTAAGAGGTGGGAAATGCTCCCGTTGTCATTGGCAGGGCGGGTGCAGTCCGTGAAGATGACGGTACTCCCGAGGATTTTATACCTTCCGATTTTTCTTTCAAAGGCCTTCTTTACATTGATCAATACATTGATCTCGGGGCTTGTGTGGGAGGGGAAAGCCCCTCGGGTGAAGAAGGTGCTATTGGAGTGGGGGTGTGGGGGGGGGGGGGGGGAGAGGGGGGGCCTTGCCAAACTTAATGGGCTATTACTGGGCAGCAAACATAGCCATGGTAAGGAACTGGGTAGGGGGTGGGATCGGTATGGGAGTAGATGGAGGCAGCCTCATGTAAGGGAGCTTGGGAGCACTGTTGATGGCCAGGTACTCCACAGGTCCGATCGTGGTCGTGGCCCTGAGGGTGAAAGTGGTTCCGAGTCCAGAAGTGACAATTTTTGGAGTGTCGGAAGACCCGGGAGTCCAGAAGGTGAGAGAGACTGACGTTTTAGTCTTTGTCTCTTAGGTATCCAGAGACGGATCATGTTGGGATGGAGGGACTCTGCGTCACCGAACCCGGAGGTGTGGATGAATGACCTCGCAGAATTCATTAGGTTAGAAAAAATCAAGTTCGCCTTGAGAGGGTCTATGGAGGGGTTTCCCCACAGATGGAAACAGTTTATCGATTTCTTCCAGGATAGCTAAGTCTATAGGAGGAATGGGGGGATTATTTTGGGGTTAAAACAGGAGGCAGAATGGGTGTAGGGTAACAGCAGGGAGGGTGGGGCGCGCGGGTGTTGGTTATTTATTTGTTATGAGATTTCCTGATTTGTTCTTGTGGTAGTATGTATTAGGGGTCATGTGGGACTGGAAGCCCTAATGTCATTGGCTGACAGATCCCGGGTCCTGGTTGGCCGTTGACCTCTAGCTCCGCCCTGAAGGCGGAGTATAAGAAGCTGGAGTCCTCCCCTGCAGGCCATTCTACTATCGAGCTGCGGGGGAACAGACACGCTTAATAAAGCCTCATCGACTTCACTCTATTCGTCTCACGGAGTCTTTGTGCGCTACAGTTCTCTTTTTGGTTTTGGTTGTGTTTGAAATATATATATATATATATATAATGTCTTAATAAAAACATTTTTTTAAAAATACAATCTGAACTGCAACAGAAATCTGCTCTCTAAATAAAGTTGGCCAGACAAGTTTGGCTGAAATGTGCCAAAAGGACAAGTGTAAGATATAAGCCAACTGAAGAGAATTCTGCACCAAAACAAATAACAGTTACAAGACTGAAAATTTGCTGAATGTGTTCTTTAAGCATCAGCTGAAATGACAGCATAAGATTCTCTCCTCACAGTTGAGGTGTTTTGCTGCATATGCTAATTTGGAAGAGTAACATTATATTTGTTCTTGTGAAACTCCAACAATTTCCAGGAAAATTGGGTCCTGAAAAGAACAGACTGAATTCACTCTTGAAATTAAGTAGTGATACTAGATGGATTAACAATTGGAAACACTGGAAGGAAGGTTGTGGCGAAAGCAGTTGAAGATGCTTGGGCCTAGGAAACTACGCTGAGGGACTCCTGCAATGAAATGAAATGAAAATCGCTTATTGTCGTAAGTAGGCTTCAAATGAAGTTACTGTGAAAAGCCCCTAGCCGCCACATTCCGGCGCCTGTTTGGGGAGGCTGGAACGGGAATTGAGCCCGTGCTGCTGGCCTTGTTCTGCATTACAAGCCAGCTGTTTAGCCCACTGTGCTAAATCAGCCCCAATGATGACCTGGGACTGAGATGATTAACATCCAACAACCAGCTTCTTTTGTGCTGGGTATGACTCCAACCCGTAGAGAGAGTTTCCCCCGATTCCCATTTACTCCAGTTTTGCTCGGGCTCCTTGATGTCAAGGGCAGTCATTCTCACCTCAGCTTTTTGTCCAGGTTTTGACTAAGGTTGTAATGAAGTCAGGAGTTGAGTGGCTCTGGGACAGCCCAAACTGAGTAGGTTTTTTCTGAGTAAGTGAAGGAAGAGGTGCTGTTCTGATATTTTACAAAACAAGGGTAGATCTGAGCAGGGAGCAGAAGACAACAAAACCTGAGATCTGTAATCTAGAGGCATTAACTAGGTACGCAGGGGCGGCACTTGCTGAGGAGCCAGGTCACTGTCTGTGTGGAGTTTGCACATTCTCCCTGTGTCTGGTTTCACACCCACAACCTATAGATGTGCAGGTTAGATGGATTGGCCACACTAAATTGGCCCTTAATTGGAGAAAAATAATTGGGTACACTAAATTTTTTTTTTTTTTTAATTTAAAACTAGGTACGCAAATAACCGACTGGGGAGTTGAGTCTTTTTTCTAAACCAGGATAATAGGCCTAGAAAGTATAAGTACTGTACCAAAGGTATAGCATAAAAACTTAATATCAATTTAAAAATCAGTAATTGTTGAAGGACTTCAATTAAATAAATAAAGACTAATCTAAGATATGGCAGAGCAGGTTATTTGTTTGGACTGCATTACGTGGGAGTTTGAGAGTGGTGATATTGTACTGATCAAACATGTTTGCATCTTGAACTTCTCTAGCTCAGAGTTATAGAGCTGGAGCGAAAGTTGGAGAGACTCTGACAGAAGGAGAGGTGTTCCTGGACAGTCTTAACCAATATACAGTCAATTCTCAGAGGAAAGACAAATTCAGGTAAGGGAAGGTGCTAGGGAGTTGGATTTTTAGGAGAGGTAAAGAAGGAGGTCCCACCGGCACTGATCCGGTCCAGCTGCACGACGTATGCTTTACCTGTGGAGGGCAAGAAGGAAAACTGCAGATAGGAGACCACAATGTAGACCAAGCCACCATGGCTCAGAAGGCTCAAGGCAGGGAAAGACAAAAAAATCAAATGTGGCAGTAATGGGGCAACTTGATATTTAGGTAGTTCGCTGACATCCTCTGAAGAATAAGAATCTGAAAGGATTCTCTGCCTAAACAGCAGGACCTTAAAAGGTAATAGTGCCTGAGCCACATACAAATTGGCATTACATCAGCCAGGTCAGGATAACTAACATTAAAAGGCTGATGTGGGAAAGAGGGGTTCCTTTTCAGTGGGCAATGGCACCAGTTCTCAAAGAGTTGTACTGATCGCATGAGACACACCTGAACAGAACTGTGACTGATGTCCTGAAGGAAAGAGGTGGCAAAGACAACGGGATGAATCCACAAACAGTCTAAACACAAGTGAAGCAGGGAAGGAGAGCATAGGCAAGAATACAGTCCAGGAGCCAATCAGTGGCAAGGGAACAACTAGTTATTGCACAGAGTCTAAAAAAATGGTTAAACAAAGTGAGAAAGTCCTGTTGAAAATAACTTAAACTTTCTGAACAGTAATGTATACAGTGTTGTAATATAGGAGAATTGGAGGCAATCATGTGTTGGGACAAATTAGGAGGATTATATGGCTAAAGGTAGATCAGGACTGCCAATTAAACATTGTAGGGCATAACATATTTAGAAAAAATAGGGAAATGGACGAGCTGGAGTAATTGCACTTATTTGGGATAACGCAATTGTAACAGACAAAAAGGATGCAAGATAAAAATAGAATCCATATGGATAGAGATAAAATATAATAAGGATCAATCACACTGATAGGAACAAATGCGAGTCATGGTGATCCCAGCAGGTGACTGTAGATGCAATTGTTCTGTTTTGTACAATTCAAGGCATTTAAAGAACAGCACGATCTATCGACCGCACCCTTCACCTTTTGAGTTCAGCTCTTCTGTCCAGGTTTGGACGAAGGCTGTAATGAAGTCAGGAGTTGAGTGGCTCTGGGAGAACCAAAACTGAACAGGTTTCTTCTGGTTAGATCTGGCGAGGCAAAACAGCTGGTGGGAAGCCATGGGGAGGCCGCATAGATGCCAGGAGAGGCCACCTATTGTGGGCGGGACCCAGTCTCGCATGGCTAAATGGGTTTAAGAACCCACAACCCATGCCGATGCTGGATCTAACCGGCTCGCAGCATCTAATTGGCCTCTCAGGCAGACCCCAGCCGGGTACCAATTAGTATTGTTCCACGCAAACGTGGACCAGGCGGTAAAGCGCCTGGGGGTCTCCCAGGCCATTGGAGGCCCCTGGGTGGTGATGGACATGGCAGGGTGGCACTGCCAAGGCTCAGGGTCTGAGGGGGCCATGCCCATGAAAGAAGGGTGGAAGTCTGGAAAAGGGGGTGTCCCAAAATGGGGTGTGGGATGGCTTGAAAAGGGGGGACCCTCAGCGATTCCATAGCGAGGTGTCCTCACAGGGCTGCTGGGGTGGGGGAGGGTGGCATGTAATGCCCATGTGTGGGGTGTGACATTGCCCGTGGGTGGAGGGTGTGTGGGATCCTCAATTAGATATCGAGGCACCCTTTCAAAATGGCGCCCTGATCTCAAAGGAGCCGATCTGGCCAGCGAGTTCAGCTCCCCAGTGATGAAAAAAAGTTCTAAGTGTTGGCTAGCCCAGAAAGAAACTCCCCAGGACATGAAGAAAAGTGTGGTTAGATAGCGATGGGGAACTTGCCGACAGTGCCGGGGAGAAATTCCCAGCCAAACGCACCTGAAATGACACTTCAGAAACTTTTCTGTTGGTTTGCGCGCTTTATCTTGTCTTTTTCAATATGTAGGATACACAGCAAGAGGATTGGCAAAATATACAAGGCTGGGGGCTGACTAATGGGCAGCTATATGGCGTAGCAGCAGTGAGTAGATTGACAAATCTTGGTAGTATGCCATCTGGGGGCAAGTGGAGAGAAGTGCTGGAGTTATCAAACTCCGAACTTTTCAAATTAAATATAGCCAAAACAGGTTTGTAGGCTACGTTTCTCAAGGTTGTGGTGTTTTAAGTGTAGGTTTTCAGCTTTTGCAGCATTTGATAATTTTCTATAAGCAGGCAGGATTTGGGACTACGACTATTAAGGAGGGGTTTCTGGTGTCTGTCAGAGTATATGGAGTTCAGCAGTACTAGAGGTGGAAAAGTGACTCATGGAGCCTGAGTGAGTGAGAAATGAAATGAAAGGCTGTTCTGAAAGAACCTGGGGCCGGATTCTCCGCTCCCCAACGGCAAAATCATGTTCGGTGACGGGGTGGAAAATCCATTTTGGCGCCAAAATCGGGAGCGGCGCCGGTTTTTCAATTATCCGCCCCTTGAAAATTGGCCAAGTATCCACCGCCTCAGGGCATTGCTTGAGCCCCGCCCCGTGATGCTCCATTGCCGACCGGCCGAATTCCCGACGACGTGGCTTATGTGTGTTCACACCGTCAGGGATCCTCGCGTGGCGGCTGCGGACTCAGTTTGGGGCCGCCAAAGTCAGGGGAGGGCCGATCGGTGGGAAGGGGGGGCTTCATTCCGGGCTGGGGGCAATGTGGGCAGGTGGTCCGGGGCGCACGAGTGGCTGATGCAGGGCAATACTTTGGTGGTCCAGGTTCGCGGGCTCAGTCCTCCATGGAGCACGGCACGGCCGCTGCAGGCCGCCACCGTGCACATGCGCGGCCTCTGACCCGGAAGTTCTGGGGGCCGTATTGGCAGCTAGAGCTGCGAGTTCTACGCCGGCTCCCTGCTAGCCCCCAGCAAAACGGGGAATCGGTGGCCTTTTGACCCCAGTTTTCCTGCCATAAAAGACCACCGTTTTCATGCCGGCATGGGACTTAGTCTTCAAAACGGCGAATCCAGCCCCAGATCTTTCCCTGGTTTATGAATTACGAGGGGAAAGGAAATGGAAGAAATATGCAGACAATTTAGGTGACATTAGGTCTATTGGGTGTGGATGGAAGCATGGGATAACACGGGGTGGCATGAATAGGACATGGGAAGTGGGTGTATGAGAGATGAGGGCTAGAAGGCCTAACATTTAACAAGACAAGTGGTACAATGTCCCAGAGAACAGAGACAGGCCTTTTCACCAGCCATCTCTGCACATGGCAGCCCCTGTGGCTGCCTCTGATTTGTAACCGAGGTGTTGGACCTGACTCTATTTCACACCTTCCCCTTCCGGCGAACAAAAATTGAACCACTGAGGGCACTTTTTCTGAAGACGAGTGTGCTGAATCAGGAAATTTACCGACTTGAGCTAATCACCTCCCAGTTGAAAATTCAGCCCATTCTCAGAACTGAACAACAGGCTTCGAACTGCTGAAGTTCCACACACCCAAAACAGGGGGCAAAAAAACAATAAGTCTCGGTAATTTGATATTTCCTGCAATTATCCTGATCAGCAGATTGTGTCAGGATGATTTCCTATATTATAAGATAGCTCTGGATTAAAATTGTAGAAACATAAAAAAATTTAATGCAAGCCAGTTAAATCCCACCATCCAACTCTTGGTCTGACTCAGGAGACAGCAACATTAAGTTACATATTATTCATTAAGGGACAACAACCATTCAATTGTTTGATGAATCATTATGAATGAGGGTCATTGCTATACATCAATGGCTTCAATATTGAAAAATGCTGAGTTATGGTCTGAACAAACAAGGGAAAATTGAAATAATAACACTTGTGCAGAGTGTTCTTCCTCCAGTAGCAAAGTAAAAATAGTAAATAAATACCTTAATTGTTGATACAAATGCAGCAGTGAGATACGAGCAAAGACGAGGTGGCAGTGTTAATTTACTGACGTCTTTCTCGTCACGCAGAGAAATAGCTATAGCGTGCTGACATAATAATTGCAAGTTGGCAATCCTGTGCTCCACTCGAACAACATATAGTGCAGGTCCAGAAGCGAGGAATAAACGTGAGTCACGATGACCCCAGCAGATGGCTGTAATGGGACGCTGAGGAAAAAAAACAGGTACAATTTTTCTGTTTTGTATAATTCAAGGCATTTAAAGAACTTTATATTGTCTTTTTCAATATGTAGCATACATAGTAAGATGATAGGCAAAATGTATCAGACTGGGAGTATGGGCAGCTCTATGGCTGAGCAGCAGTGAGTGACTGACAAATTTTGGTAGCATGCATGTGGGGGAAAATGAAAAGACACAAAATTACCATCAAATTCATTTTTGAAATTAAATATTGCCAATTCAGGTTTGTAGGTTAGGTTTCTGAAGATGGTGATGTTTGAAGTGTGGGTTTTCAGCTTTTGCAGTATTTGATATTTTGCTAAGGAGGGAAGGTTTGGAACTAAGATTATTAAGGAAGGTATCTGGTACCTGTAGGAGAATCTGGGGTTTGGCAGTACTGTAGAGAAGGAAAAGTGAGTCATGGAGCCTGAGTGAGTGAGAAATTGTAAGTCACAGGCAAGCGATCACTCAGAAGTGATGACTGTAGAAACGTTTGGTTTTATTCTCCTTACTATACACTCTTCCTACTCCCCAAAGGGTCTCCTGCCCTGGCCCACACCCGGGCCGGGGTATTTATATCCCAGCAGTCCTAAGAAAAGGGGGGGTAGCCCCACCACCTCATCTGGGTAAATCGTATTCAGGGACTCTGATGTTGCAGATCCCTGGGCCTCGTGCCCCCCAACCACCCAAATCCAATCCATCATCCATTTCGAGGGACCGGGGGCATAGATACATACATAGAAGGTGGAGGCCTTTTGGCCCTTCGAGCCTGCTCCGCCATTCATCACGATCATGGTTCATCATCCAACTCAATAGCCTAATCCTGCTTTCTCCCCATAGCCATGGATCCCATTTTCCCCAAGTGCTATATCTAGCCGCCTCTTGAATATATTCAATGTTTTAGCATCAACTACTTCCTGTGGTAATGAATTCCACAGGCTCACCACTCTGTGTGAAGAAATGTCTCCTTATAACTGTCCGGAATGGTTTACCCTGAATCCTCAGACTGTGACCCCTGGCTCTGGTCACACTCATCATTGGTAACATCTTACTTGCATCTACCCTGTCTAGTCCTGTTAGAATTTTATAGTCTCTATAAGATCCCCCCTCACTCTTCTAAACTCCAGTGAGAACAATTCCAACCTAGACAATCTCTCCTCACATGACAGTCCCGCCATCCCTGGAATCATCTGGTAAACCATCGTTGCACTCCCTCGAGAGCAAGAACATCCTTCCTCAGAGAAGGAGACCAAAACTGCACACAATAGCCTCACCAAAGACCTGTATAAATGCAGCAACACATCCCTGCTTCTATACTCAAAACCTCTTGCAATGAAGGCCAACATACATAAAACTTCTTTACCGGCTGCTGCACCTGCACGCTTACCTTCAGCGACTGGTGCACAAGGACACCCAGGTCCCGCTGCACACTCCTCTTTCCCGATTGACAACCATTTAGGTAGTAATCTGTCTTCCTGTTTTTGCTTCCAAAGTGAATAACCTCACACTTATCCAAATTATACTGCATCTGCCATTGATTTGCCCACTCGCCCAATCTGCCCAGGTCATGCTGTAGAATCCCTCCATCCTCGTCACAATTCACCCTCCCACCTAACTTGGTATCTATCATCTGCAAACTTTGAAATGTTACATTTTATTCCCTCATCCAAATCATTAATATATATTTGTGAATAGCTGGGGTCCCAGCACCGATCCCTGTGGTACCCCACTAGTTACTGCCTGCCAATTTGAAAAGGACCCATTAATCCCTACTCTTGTTTCCTCTCTGCCAACCAGTTTTAGAACATAGAACAATACAGCGCAGTACAGGCCCTTCGGCCCACGATGTTGCACCGAAACAAAAGCCATCTAACCTACACTATACCATTATCATCCAGTTTTCTATCCACCTCAATACATTTCCCCCAATCCCATGCGTTTCAATTTTGCACAATAATCTCTTATGCGGGACTTTGTCAAGCACCTTCTGAAAGTCCAAATATACCACATCCACTGCCTCCCCCTTGTCAACTGTACTGGTTACATCTTCAAAGAATTCCAACAGATTTGTCAAGCATGGTTTTCCATTCACAAATCCATGCCGACTCTGACTGATCCTGCCACTGCTTTCTAAATGTTCCGCTATAAAGTCCTTGATAATGGATTCAAGCATTTTTCCCATTACCGATGTAAGGCTTAGAATCATAGAATCATAGAAGTTTACAGCATGGAAACAGGCCCTTCGGCCCAACCAGTCCATGCCGCCCAGTTTTTAACCATTAAGCTAGTCCCAGTTGCCCACACTTGGCCCATAACCCTCCATACCCATCCTACCCATGTAACTATCTAAATGTTTTTAAAGGACACAATTGTACCCGCCTCTACTACTACCTCTGGCAGCCCATTCCAGACACTCACTATCCTCTGAGTGAAGAAATTGCCCCTCTGGGCCCTTCTGAATCTCTCCCCTTTCACCTTAAACCTATGCCCTCTAGTTTTAGACTCCCCTATGCCCCTCATTATTTTATAGACCTCTATAAGATCACCCCTAAGCCTCCTACGCTCCAGGGAAAAAAGTCCCAGTCTATCCAGCCTCTCCTTATAACTCACACCATCGACTTCCGGTTGCGGCAGGGATGAGCTAGCCGCACGTTTCGGCGGCTCCAGCTCCGACAGAACTTCGGGCTCTTTTAAGAGCCCCAACGGGGACTTGGACGGCCGTAAAACCCGGTGCGAGGTGCGAGGGAAGGGAGCCCCCCCCCCCGAAAGACGGAGGGAAAAACCGGCGGCGGCGGCTGCAGCCCAAAGAATCTGCAGCCAGAAGATCAGAGAGAGAGAGAGAGAGGGAGTGAAACAAAATGGCGGCGGAGAAACCACAGGTGACATGGGGGCCTGAGCAGGACGAGGTGGTGAGACGGTGCATGGACCTGCTGAAGAAGGAGGTAATGACCCCGTTGTTACAGGCAATTGAGGGGCTTAAGGAGACTTTAAAGACCCAAGAGACGGAACTTCGCGTGGTGGAGCAGAAGGTTTCAGGTATTGAGGACGAGGTCCTGGGCCTGGCGGTCAAGACTCAGACGCACGAGGCACTTCATAAAAAGTGTGCTGACAGGATTGAGGCCCTTGAAAATGGAGCGCGAAGGAAGAACCTTAGGATACTAGGTCTCCCGGAGGGTGTGGAAGGAGTGGACTGTGGAGCGTACGCAAGTAAGATGCTGAGCTCACTGATGGGTGCTGAGGCCCCTGCGGGCCCCATGGAGGTGGAGTGGGCAAATCGGATCCCGGCGAGAAGACCAAAAGCGGGAGAACCACCGAGGGCGATAATCGTGCGATTCTACCGCCTTAAGGACAGAGAAGAGGTCCTGAGATGGGCCAAAAAGGTGCGGAGTAGCAGATGGGAGAATGCGGTGGTAAGGATCTACCAGGATTGGAGTGCGGAGGTGGCGAGAAGGAGGGCGAGCTTCAACCGAGCCAAAGAGGTTTTGCACAAAAGGAAGGTGAAGTTTGGGATGCTGCAGCCGGCAAGACTATGGGTCACGCATCAGGAGAGACAATATTATTTCGAGACGGCGGAGGAAGCATGGTCCTTCATCAATGAAGAGAAACTGGACCGGAACTGAGGGACTGATGCTGTTATTGTTGTTATTATTGTTTTTGTTAATGGGATGGTGAAAGTTAAGCGAGAAGTAAACAGGGAAGGAGGGGGGACACTGGGGAAATGTGGGCGCCGGTGAGGGAGGAGAGGCGGGACATAGTCAGAGAATGGGGAAGGAGAGGGGGAGGGGAAAGGGAGCTGCGCCATAAGAGGCGGGACAGGTAAAGGGATGTTCCCGCGCCAGAAAGAATAAGGCGGGAAAACAGGCGCAAGGCGGATGGGAGTTCCCTCACACCGGGTGGGCCGAGGAGCGAGCAGGAGTAGCCGGGGTCAGTTGAAGTCAGCTGACTTACGGAAGTGATATGGGGGGAGCAATCAAGCTAGATAGGGATCTAGCGGGGGGGGACAACTGGGTTGCTCCTGCGGAAATCCAAAAGGAAATGGCTAAAGAGAAGGTGGTCGGGGGCGGAATGCGACGCTGGGGGAGCGAGCGGGAGCGCGGAGGCGGGATATGGGACTGGCCTAGAGAAGGTAATGGCTAGTCGACACGGGAGGGGGGCAGGTAGCCCCCCAGTGAGGCTGATCACGTGGAACGTGAGAGGCCTGAATGGGCCGATAAAAAGGGCCCGAGCGCTCGCGCATTTGAAAGGACTAAGGGCAGACGTGGTTATGCTCCAAGAGACGCACCTAAAGGTGGCGGACCAAGTTAGGCTAAGGAAAGGATGGGTGGGACAGGTGTTCCACTCAGGACTGGACGCAAAGAACAGAGGGGTGGCCATTTTGGTGGGGAAACGGGTAGCATTTGAAGCAAAGAACATCGTAGCAGATAGTGGAGGTAGATATGTAATGGTGAGTGGTAGGCTGGAGGGAATGGAGGTCGTGTTGGTTAATGTGTATGCCCCAAATTGGGACGATGCGGGGTTCATGAGACGGATGCTGGGGCGTATTCCGGACCTGGAGGCAGGAAATTTGATTTTAGGAGGGGACTTCAATACGGTGCTGGACCCGGGGCTAGATAGATCCAGCTCAAGGACTGAAAGAAGGCCGGCAGCGGCCAAGGTACTTAAGGGGTTTATGGACCAAATGGGGGGAGTGGATCCATGGTGATTTCTTAGACCCAGGGCTAGGGAGTATTCCTTCTTCTCCCACGTCCATAAAGTGTACTCCCGGATAGATTTTTTTGTTCTAGGAAGGTCGTTGATCTCTAGGGTGGAAGAAGCTGAATACTCAGCCATAGCGGTTTCGGATCATGCCCCACATTGGGTGGACCTGGAAGTAGGAGAGGACAGGGAGCAGAGAACACTCTGGCGATTAGATGTGGGACTGATGGCGGATGAGGGAGTGTGTGCAAGAGTGAGGGGGTGTATCGAGAGATACCTGGAGGTCAATGACGACGGCGAGGTCCCTGTGGGAGTGGTCTGGGAAGCACTAAAAGCGGTGGTCAGAGGAGAGCTGATTTCTATTGGGGCCCACAAAAGGAAAACAGAGGCCAAGGAAAGGGATAGATTACTGGGGGAGATTTTAAGGGTGGACAGGGAATTTGCAGAGACCCCGGAGGAGGAGCTGTACAGGGAGAGGAGACGACTCCAGACCGAGTTTGACCTTCTGACCACCAGAAAGGCGGAGGTACTGTGAAGGAAGGCACAGGGGAGGAGGTATGAATATGGGGAAAAGGCTAGTCGCCTGTTGGCGCACCAACTGCGAAAGAGGGCAGCAGCGAGGGAGATAGGAGGAATTAGGGATGAAAGGGGAGACACTGTGCGAAGGGCAGGAAAGATAAATGAGGTGTTTAAGAACTTTTATGAAGAACTGTATAGGTCTCAGCCCCCAGAGGGAGAGGAGGGGATGCGGCAGTTCCTGGACCAGTTGAGGTTCCCGAAAGTGGAGGAGCAGGCGGTGGCAGGCCTGGGGGCGCCGATTGAGGTGGACGAGGTTATTAAGGGACTGGGAAGCATGCAAGCAGGGAAGGCCCCGGGGCCAGGCGGGTTCCCGGTGGAATTCTACAGAAAATATGTGGACTTGTTGGCCCCGTTGTTGGCAAGGACGTTCAATGAGGCCAGGGAAGGGGGGACACTACCCCCGACAATGTCGGAGGCGACGATATCGCTAATTTTGAAGAGGGACAAAGATCCGATGCAGTGTGGGTCCTATAGACCTATTTCACTATTGAACGTGGACGCCAAACTGCTAGCAAAGGTGCTGGCATCGAGGATAGAGGACTGTGTCCCAGGGGTGGTGCACGAAGACCAGACAGGGTTCGTAAAAGGGAGACAATTGAATGTTAACGTGCGACGGCTATTAGGGGTGATAATGATGCCCTCAGTGGAGGGGGAGGCAGAGATAGTGGCGGCAATGGACGCAGAGAAGGCATTTGATAGGGTGGAGTGGGAGTATTTATGGGAAGTGTTAAGGAGGTTTGGGTTTGGGAACGGATTTATTCGCTGGGTTAGACTACTTTATGGGGCACCAACAGCGTAGTTACAGGTCGACATAGATCGAAGTATTTCCGATTATATAGGGGAACAAGACAGGGATGCCCGCTGTCTCCATTGTTGTTTGCGCTGGCAATTGAACCTCTGGCCATGGCGCTGAGAGACTCCAGGAAATGGAGAGGGGTGACTAGAGGGGGAGAAGAACACAGAGTCTCGTTATACGCGGATGACCTATTGCTATACGTGTCGGACCCAGCGGGGGGGATGATAGAGGTTATGCGAATCTTGAGGAGGTTCGGGGAATTTTCGGGGTATAGGTTAAACATGGGGAAGAGTGAATTATATGTGATACATCCAGGGGACCAGAGTAGAGAGATAGAAGGCTTACCGCTAAGGAAAGTGGAAAGAAACTTCCGATACTTGGGGATTCAGATCGCTAGGAGCTGGGGAACCTTGCACAGACTTAATCTGACACGGCTGGTAGAACAAATGGAGGAGGACTTTAAGAGGTGGGACATGCAGCCTTTATCGCTGGCGGGCAGGGTGCAGGCAATTAAGATGATGGTCCTCCCGAGGTTCTTATTTGTATTTCAATGTCTCCCTATTTTAATCACCAGGACCTTTTTTAATAAAATAGATAGGAGCATTACGAGCTTTGTGTGGGCAGGGAAAGTTCCGAGAGTAAGGAGGGGGTTCCTGCAGCGCAGTAGGGACAGAGGAGGACTGGCACTACCGAATTTGGGAGATTATTATTGGGCCGCCAATGTGGCAATGATACGTAGATGGATGATGGAGGGTGAGGGAGCGGCGTGGAAAAGGCTGGAGAGAAGGTCCTGTAAAGGGACGAGTCTAGAGGCGCTGGTGACGGCGCCGCTACCGTTCTCACCGAAAAAGTACACCACGAACCCGGTGGTGGCGGCAACACTGAACATATGGGGACAATGGACGCGACAGAGAGGGGTGCGGGGAGCCCTGGTGGGGTCCCCTATCAGGAACAACCAAAGGTTTGCCCCAGGAAGAATGGATGGAGGATTTCAGAGCTGGTACCAGTTGGGAATTAGGAAGGTGGGAGATTTATTCATAGATGGGACTTTTGCGAGCTTGGGAGCACTGGAGGAAAAGTATAAGTTACCCCGGGGGAATTTCTTGAGATATATGCAGGTGAGGGCGTTTACTAGACAACAGGTGAGGGAATTTCCACGGCTCCCGACACAGGGGATACAGGACAGGGTGCTTTCAGGGGTGTGGGTCGGAGAGGGCAAGGTGTCAGAGATTTATAGAGAGATGAGGGAAGAGGGGGAGGAGTCGGTGGGCGAACTAAAAAGAAAGTGGGAAGAAGAATTAGGGGAGGAGATAGAGGAGGGTATGTGGGCTGATGCCCTAAGCAGGGTAAATTCCTCTTCCTCATGCGCCAGGCTTAGCCTGATTCAATTTAAGGTGCTACATAGAGCACACATAACGGGGGCAAGATTGAGCAGGTTCTTTGGAGTGGAGGACAAGTGTGGGAGGTGTGGCGGGAGCCCGGCAAACCACGCACATATGTTTTGGGCGTGCCCGGCACTGGAAGGGTATTGGCAGGGAGTGACGGGAGTGAATTTGAAGGTGGTGAAGGCCCGGGTCAAACCAGGCTGGGGGTTAGCTCTATTTGGAGTTGCGGAAGAGCCGGGAGTGCAGGAGGCGAAAGAGGCCGATGTCGTGGCCTTTGCGTCCCTCGTAGCCCGGCGCAGGATCCTACTCACGTGGAAGGAGGCAAAACCCCCTGGACTGGAGGCCTGGGTAAACGATATGGCGGGGTTTATTAAACTGGAGCAGATAAAGTTTGCCCTGAGAGGATCGGCTCAAGGGTTCACCAGGCGGTGGCAGCCATTTCTCGACTACCTAGGGGAACGTTAGAGGGAAGACGGATGACCAGCAGCAGCAACCCAGTGGGGGGGGGGGGGGGGGGGGGGGGGGGGGGGGGCAGTTGAGTATAGGTCAATAGAGTACGAGGTTTTGTTACTTGTATATTATTACTACTATTATTATTATTGTTAAAAAGTTTTAAAATTTCTGTTTTGTTACTGTTATCGTTTCGCTTGTTTTGTAAGCGGGAAAAATGTTGCTCAGGGAAAAAAATTTCAATAAAATATATTTAAAAAAAAAAAGAAAGGTAGTGCTCCCCACTGGTTGTAACCCGGGATAAATGGAAGAAGGAATTAGGGATGGAAATAGGATGGGGGCTCTGGAGCGAAGCACTGTGTAGGGCCTACTCCACCTTCTCATATGCAGCTGAAAGAGGTGCACAGAGCGCACCTGACAAGAACCCGAATGAGCAAGTTCTTCCCGGAGGTGAAGGACAAATGTGAACGGTGCCAGGGAGGCCCGGCGGACCATGCCCGCACGTTCTGGGCGTGCCCAGACTGTTGGGTTCTGTACAGCCTTCTTCGAGTCAATGTCCAAGGTTGTGGGGTTGAGGGTGGAGACGTGCCCTAAAGTGGCAGTCTTTGGGGTATCGGACCAACCAGAACTATTCATGGGGAAGTGGGCCAATGCCCTAGCCTTTGCTTTTCTAATCGCCCACCGAAGAATTCTGCTTGGCTGGCGATCAGCAGCACCAACCAAGCTACATACTGGCTGGCAGACCTATTGGAATTTTTCTACCTCGAGAAGATCAAGTTCATCATCCGAGGGTCAGAGGATGGCTTCCACAAAGTGTGGAGGCCATTCACCAACTTGTTCTAGGACCTGTTTGAAGCTAACAGCCTGAAAACATCCATCACAGAGGCCAGAGAGCCTAGAACAAGAACACAGGAAAAGGGACCCCCAAGGGAAGGCCAAAAACAGGATGAGGGGTGGGGTGGGAAGGGAGGTGGGGGAAGGTCCAACAACAAAAGTGTGGGGGAAAGGGAGGGCACTGCCCATATGTAAATAGCGAATAACCAACTATTGTACAGTGAAGAGCCCAGGAAAGGTTACCCTTCCTGCTTGTATAGTGCATAATATGTAAAAACTTCAATAAAAACATTTAAATAACTCACACCATCAAGTCCCGGCAACATCCTAGTAAATCTTTTCTGCACTCTTTCCAGTTTAATAATATCCTTTCTATAATAGGGTGACCAGAACTGCACACAGTATTCCAAGTGTGGCCGTACCAATGTCTTGTACAACTTCAACAAGACGTCCCAACTCCTGTATTCAATGTTCTGACCAATGAAACCAAGCATGCCGAATGCCTTCTTCACCACCCTGTCCACCTGCGACTCCACCTTCAAGGAGCTATGAACCTGTACTCCTAGATCTCTTTGTTCTATAACTCTCCCCAACGCCATACCATTAACCGAGTAGGTCCTGGCCTGATTCGATCTGCCAAAATGCATCACCTCACATTTATCTAAATTAAACTCCATCTGCCATTCGTCGGCCCACTGGCCTAATTGATCAAGATCCCGTTGCAATCCTAGATAACCTTCTTCACTATCTACTGTGCCACCAATCTTGGTGTCATCTGCAAACTTACTAACCATGCCTCCTAAATTCTCATCCAAATCATTAATATAAATCACAAATAACAGTGGACCCAGCACCGATCCCTGAGGCACACCACTGGTCACAGGCCTCCAGTTTGAAAAACAACCCTCTACAACCACCCTCTGTCTTCTGTCGTCCAGCCAATTTTGAATCCAATTGGCAACCTCACCCTGGATCCCGTGAGCTTTAACCTTCTGCAACAACCTACCATGCGGTACCTTGTCAAAGGCTTTGCTAAAGTCCATGTAGACAACGTCTACTGCACTGCCCTCATCTACCTTCTTGGTCACCCCCTCAAAAAACTCAATCAAATTTGTGAGACATGATTTTCCACGCACAAAGCCATGCTGACTGCCCCGAATCAGTCCTTGCCTCTCTAAATGCTTGTAGATCCTGTCTCTCAGAATACCTTCTAGCAACTTACCTACTACAGACATTAGGCTCACCGGTCTGTAGTTCCCAGGCTTTTCCCTGCTGCCCTTCTTAAACAAGGGCACAACATTCGCCACTCTCCAATCTTCAGGCACCTCACCTGTGGCTGCCGATGATTCAAATATCTCTGTTAGGGGACCCGCAATTTCCTCCCTAGCCTCCCACAACATCCTGGGATACATTTCATCAGGTCCCGGGGATTTATCTACCTTGATGCGCTTTAAGACTTCCAGCACCTCCTCCTCTGTAATATGCACACTTCTCAAGACATCACTATTTATTTCCCTTAGTTTCCTAACATCCATGCCTTTCTCCACCGTGAATACCGATGAGCTTACTGGTCTATAATTTCCTGCTTTCTCTCTACCTCCCTTTTTCAATATCGGAGTGAAATGAGCTACCTTCCAATCTGCAGGGACAGTTCCAGAGTCTTTAGAATCCCGGAAGATAACCACCAATGCATCCACTATTTCCAGAACCACCTCCTTAAGCACTCTGGGATGCAGATTCTCAGGCCCTGGGGATTTATCCACCTTCAATCTCATCAATTTTCCCAGTCCCATTTCTCTACTAATGTTGATCTCCCTCAGTTCTAAACCGTTCATTTTCCAGCATTTCTGGTATCTGATTTGAACAACAAAGAACAAAGAAATGTACAGCACAGGAACAGGCCCTTCAGCCCTCCAAGCCTGCGCCGACCATGCTGCCCGTCTAAACTAAAATCTTCGACACTTCCGGGGTCCGTATCCCTCTATTCCCATCCTATTCATGTATTTGTCAAGATGCTCCCTTAAACGTCACTATCGTCCCTGCTTCCACCACCTCCTCCGGCAGCGAGTTCCAGGCACCCACTACCCTCTGTGTAAAAACTTGCCTCATACATCTCTAAACCTTGCCCCTCGCACTTTAAACCTATGCCCCCTAGTAATTGACCCCTCTACCCTGGGAAAAAGTCTATGACTATCCACTCTGTCTATACCCCTCATAATTTTGTAGACCATCTATCAGGTCACCCCTCAACCTCTGAAGGGAACTGGCTATTTCTGATAAGTACAAGGGTCATTAATTTAGCCATTTTAATGTAAATACTAAAGCCCAGTTTAAAATCCATTTTAAACTGGATTCCATCATAAAACTTCAAGCATAATTTAGATTACAAAAACACACAGCTTGCAGGATTTGCAGTGGCAAAGCACACAAGTTGAAACATTTAAAAGCTCGCTAAAGCTTATGCCACATTTTACTGAGAAGTTAAATTGACATTATAAACTGTCCAGATTATAATGAACAGAATTTCAAAAGTTATGCCGCCATACCACAATCTGATCAAGGTCACCATGACTACATGAACCCACCATTGTTCAGAATACAGATAATACTGCAGTTAGCAGTTTTACCAGTGAAAGCTAGAATTGATTAAAAGAATATATCACATTCCAACACACACAAACATCTAAAAATGCAACATATTCATAGCTATGTTGCATATTAATGATTGACAACTAACCATCCAATTTGAAACCCATCCAAACCAATCAGCACATTACAGGGGTAGGGACAGATGGAGTCAGACTGATAACATTCACCTTAAACATCGAGGTCCGGGCAGCCATTTTCCATCCAAGATCACTCTATACCTTTTCCCTAACTACTCGCTATCCGTATTTTGTATTTTCAGATTTCCACTCTAACTCTTGAAATTCGCGCAAGCTGTTTTGCTTTAAGCAAAAGAACCATTGCTGTATTTTGAAAGTTAAATCTGTTGTAAACCAATAAGCCAATTATTTCTTTAAAGTCGTTTGCTGGCAAGGGCTTTATTGAGAACATCTGATTTGTAACCACAAGAAGATTTCAATCTCTCAATTATAATCAATAGACACAATAAAAGATTTTTATTCGGGTCAAGCCAAGCTGGGGGCTAACAATATTTGGAGCAGTGGACGAGCCGGGAGTGCAGGAGGCGAAAGAGGCCGGCATTCTGGCCTTTGCGTCCCTAGTAGCCCGGCGAAGGATCTTGCTAATGTGGAAGGGGGCGAAGCCCCCCAGCGTGGAGGCCTGGATAAATGATATGGCAGGCTTTATCAAGCTAAAGAGGATAAAGTTAGCCTTGAGAGGGTCTGCACAGGGGTTCTAAAGGCGGTGGCAACCGTTCCTAGACCGTCTCACGGAGCGTTAGATGAAGGTCGGTCAGCAGCAGCAACCCAGTGGGGGGAGGGGGGGGATGTCTTGCAAAGGGGGGATGGGGGGGGGGGAGGGAGGGGGAAGGGGGTCTGTCTGGGGGGTATTTGAACACGATAATACATGAAGGATCTGGAAAACTGGCATGTACGGGAGGAATCCAATGTACAAAGTTCTGTAACATATCGTTTTACCATGTATATGTCTTGCTATGTGCATTTTCTTTCTATTTGTTACGAGGGGGGGGTTTGCTTGTAAGGGTGAAAAATTGTGTTAAAAATTTTAATAAACATATTTTTTTTTAAAAAGATTTTTATTTTGCATTCGAGAAGTGTAACTTAAATTTCTACTGAGGTTTGAAGTGTATACGAGACTACACTTAAACCGCATGGTAGATGACCACAACCTCCTTCGTTCCGGTGAGAACAAACCAAGTTTATTCAGCCTCTCCTCATAGTTAATGCCCTCCATGCCAGGCAACATCCTGGTAAATCTCTTCTACATCCTCTCTCAAGAGGCTTGGAATATAAAAGCAGGGATGTACTTCTGAAGCTTTATAAAGCATTAGTTAGGCCCCATTTAGAATACTGTGAGCAATTTTGGGCCCCACACCTCAGGAAGGACATACTGGCACTGGAGCGGGTCCAGCGGAGATTCACACGGATGATCTCAGAAATGGTAGGCCTAACATACGATGAACGTCTGAGGATCCTGGGATTATATTCATTGGAGTTTAGGAGGTTGAGGGGAGATCTAATAGAAACTTACAAGATAATGAATGGCTTTGATAGGATGGACATAGGGAAGTTGTTTCCATTAGCAGGGGAGACTAGGACCTGGGGGCACAGCCTTAGAATAAAAGGGAGTCACTTTAGAACAGAGATGAGGAGAAATTTCTTCAGCCAGAGAGTGGTGGGTCTGTGGAATTCATTGCCACAGAGGGCGGTGGAGGCCGTGACGTTGAGTGTCTTTAAGACAGAAGTTGATAAATTCTTGATTTCTCGAGGAATCAAGGGCTATGGAGAGAGAGCGGGTAAATGGAGTTGAAAACAGCCATGATTGAATGGTGGAGTGGACTCGATGGGCCGAATGGCCTTACTTCCACTCCTATGTCTTATGGTCTTAAGCCTCCACATCCTTCTGGTAGTGTGGCGACCAGAATTAAACATATACTCCAAGTGTGGCCTAACTAAGGTTCTATACAGTTGCAACATGACTTGCCAATTCTTATACTCAATGCCCCTGCCAATGAAGGCACGTATGCCGTATGCCTTCTTGACTACCTCCTCCACCTGTGTTGCCCCTTTCAGTGACCTGTGGACCTGTACACCAAGGTCTCTCTGACTGTCAATACGCTTGAGGGTTCTACCATTCACTGTATATTCCTTACCTGTATTAGACCTTCCAAAATGCATTACCTGACATTTGTCCGGATTAAGCTCCATCTGTCATCTCGCCGTCCAAGTCGCCAAATGATCTAAATCCTGCTATATCCTCTGACAGTCCTCATCGCTATCCGCAATGCCAACCTTTGTGTCGTCCGCAAACTTACTAATCAGACCAGTTACATTTCCTTTTTTTTTTATTAAATACTTTATTGAAAATTTTTGGTCAACCAACACAGTACATTGTGCATCCTTTACACAATATTATAACAACACAAATAACAATGACCTATTTTATAAACAAAAAAAGAATAAATAATAAATAACAAAAATGAAAACTAGCCCTAATTGGCAACTGCCTTGTCACAAGTAACACTCTCCAAAAATATAATTTAACAGTCCAATATATAATTATCTGTAGCAACGACCTATACATACTATACAGTATATATTAACAACCCTGAGAGTCCTTCTGGTTCCTCCTCTCCCCCCCCGCCCCCCCCCCCCCCCCCCCACCCGATCCTGGGCTGCTGCTGCTGCCTTCTTTTTCCCATTCCGTCTATCTTTCTGCGAGGTATTCGACGAACGGTTGCCACCGCCTGGTGAACCCTTGAGCCGACCCCCTTAGGACGAACTTAATCCGCTCTAGCTTTATAAACCCCGCCATGTCATTTATCCAGGTCTCCACCCCCGGGGGCTTGGCTTCTTTCCACATTAGCAATATCCTGCGCCGGGCTACTAGGGACGCAAAGGCCAAAACATCGGCCTCTCTCGCCTCCTGCACTCCCGGCTCTTGTGCAACCCCAAATATAGCCAACCCCCAGCTTGGTTCGACCCGGACTCCTACTACTTTTGAAAGCACCTTTGTCACCCCCATCCAAAACCCCTGTAGTGCCGGGCATGACCAAAACATATGGGTATGATTCGCGGGGCTTCTCGAGCACCTCGCACACCTATCCTCCACCCCAAACAATTTACTGAGCCGTGCTCCAGTCATATGTGCCCTGTGTAATACCTTAAACTGAATCAGGCTTAGCCTGGCACACGAGGACGATGAGTTTACCCTGCTAAGGGCATCTGCCCACAGCCCCTCCTCGATCTCCTCCCCCAGCTCTTCTTCCCATTTCCCTTTTAGTTCATCTACCATAGTCTCCCCTTCGTTCCTCATTTCCCTATATATATCTGACACATTACAATCCCCCACCCATGTCTTTGAAATCACTCTGTCCTGCACCTCTTGTGTCGGGAGCTGCGGGAATTCCCTCACCTGTTGCCTCGCAAAAGCCCTCAGTTGCATATACCTGAATGCATTCCCTTGGGGCAACCCATATTTCTCGGTCAGCGCTCCCAGACTCGCGAACTTCCCATCCACAAACAGATCTTTCAGTTGCGTTATTCCTGCTCTTTGCCACATTCCATATCCCCCATCCATTCCCCCCGGGGCAAACCTATGGTTGTTTCTTATCGGGGACCCCCCCCAAGGCTCCAGTCTTTCCCCTATGCCGTCTCCACTGTCCCCAAATCTTCAGTGTAGCCACCACCACCGGGCTTGTGGTGTAGTTCCTCGGTGAGAACGGCAATGGGGCTGTCACCATAGCCTGTAGGCTAGTCCCCCTACAGGACGCCCTCTCTAATCTCTTCCACGCCGCTCCCTCCTCCTCTCCCATCCACTTACTCACCATTGAAATATTAGCGGCCCAATAATACTCACTTAGGCTCGGTAGTGCCAGCCCCCCCCTATCCCTGCTACGCTGTAAGAATCCCTTCCTCACTCTCGGGGTCTTCCCGGCCCACACAAAACCCATGATGCTCTTTTCAATCCTTTTAAAAAAAGAATCTCGGGAGGACCACCATCTTAACCGCCTGCACCCTCCGGGCCATTGACAGGGATACCATATCCCATCTCTTGAAATCCTCCTCCATCTGTTCCACCAACCGCGTTAAATTTAACCTATGCAATGTGCCCCAATTCTTAGCTATCTGGATCCCCAGGTAACGAAAGTCCCTTGTTACCTTCCTCAGCGGTAGGTCCTCTATTTCTCTACTCTGCTCCCCTGGATGCACCACAAACAACTCACTTTTCCCCATGTTCAATTTATACCCTGAAAAATCCCCAAACTCCCCAAGTATCCGCATTATTTCTGGCATCCCCTCCGCCGGGTCCGCCACGTATAGTAGCAAATCGTCCGCATACAAAGATACCCGGTGCTCTTCTCCTCCCCTAAGTACTCCCCTCCACTTCTTGGAACCCCTCAACGCTATCGCCAGGGGCTCAATCGCCAGTGCAAACAATAATGGGGACAGAGGGCATCCCTGCCTTGTCCCTCTATGGAGCCGAAAATATGCAGATCCCCGTCCATTCGTGACCACGCTCGCCACTGGGGCCCTATACAACAGCTGCACCCATCTAACATACCCCTCTCCAAAACCAAATCTCCTCAACACCTCCCACAAATAATCCCACTCCACTCTATCAAATGCTTTCTCGGCATCCATCGCCACTACTATCTCCGTTTCTCCCTCTGGTGGGGCCATCATCATTACCCCTAACAACCTCCGTATATTCGTGATCAGCTGTCTCCCCTTCACAAACCCAGTTTGGTCCTCGTGGACCACCCCCGGGACACATTCCTCTATTCTCATTGCCATTACCTTGGCCAGGACCTTGGCATCTACATTTAGGAGGGAAATAGGTCTATAGGACCCGCATTGTAGCGGGTCCTTTTCCTTCTTTAAGAGAAGCGATATCGTTGCTTCAGACATAGTCGGGGGCAGTTGTCCCCTTTCCTTTGCCTCATTAAAGGTCCTCGTCAGTACCGGGGCGAGCAAGTCCACATATTTTCTATAGAATTCGACTGGGAATCCATCCGGTCCCGGGGCCTTTCCCGCCTGCATGCTCCTAATTCCTTTCACCACTTCTTCTACCTCGATCTGTGCTCCCAGTCCCACCCTTTCCTGCTCTTCCACCTTGGGAAATTCCAGCCGATCCAAGAAGCCCATCATTCTCTCCCTCCCATCCGGGGGTTGAGCTTCATATAATTTTTTATAAAATGTCTTGAACACTCCATTCACTCTCTCCGCTCCCCGCTCCATCTCTCCTTCCTCATCCCTCACTCCCCCTATTTCCCTCGCTGCTCCCCTTTTCCTCAATTGGTGTGCCAGCAACCTGCTCGCCTTCTCCCTATATTCGTACTGTACACCCTGTGCCTTCCTCCATTGTGCCTCTGCAGTGCCTGTAGTCAGCAAGTCAAATTCTACATGTAGCCTTTGCCTTTCCCTGTACAGTCCCTCCTCCGGTGCTTCCGCATATTGTCTGTCCACCCTCAAAAGTTCTTGCAGCAACCGCTCCCGTTCCTTACTCTCCTGCTTCCCTTTATGTGCCCTTATTGATATCAGCTCCCCTCTAACCACCGCCTTCAACGCCTCCCAGACCACTCCCACTTGGACCTCCCCATTATCATTGAGTTCCAAGTACTTTTCAATGCACCCCCTCACCCTTAGACACACCCCCTCATCTGCCATTAGTCCCATGTCCATTCTCCAGGGTGGGCGCCCTCCTGTTTCCTCCCCTATCTCCAAGTCCACCCAGTGTGGAGCGTGATCCGAAATGGCTATAGCCGTATACTCCGTTCCCCTCACCTTCGGGATCAGTGCCCTACCCAGCACAAAAAAGTCTATTCGCGAGTAGACTTTATGGACATAGGAGAAAAACGAGAACTCCTTACTCCTAGGTCTGCTAAATCTCCACGGGTCTACACCTCCCATCTGCTCCATAAAATCTTTAAGCACCTTGGCTGCTGCCGGCCTCCTTCCAGTCCTGGACTTCGACCTATCCAGCCCTGGTTCCAACACCGTATTAAAATCTCCCCCCATTATCAGCTTTCCCATCTCTAGGTCCGGAATGCGTCCTAGCATCCGCCTCATAAAATTGGCATCATCCCAGTTCGGGGCATATACGTTTACCAAAACCACCGTCTCCCCCTGTAGTTTGCCACTCACCATCACGTATCTGCCCCCGTTATCCGCCACTATAGTCTTTGCCTCGAACATTACCCGCTTCCACACTAATATAGCCACCCCCCTGTTTTTCGCATCTAGCCCCGAATGGAACACCTGCCCCACCCATCCTTTGCTTGGCCTAACCTGGTCTATCAGTTTCAGGTGCGTTTCCTGTAACATGACCACATCTGCCTTAAGTTTCTTAAGGTGTGCGAGTACCCGTGCCCTCTTTATCGGCCCGTTCAGCCCTCTCATCACGTTCCACGTGATCAGCCGAGTTGGGGGGCTTCCCACCCCCCACCCCCCCCCCCTTGTCGATTAGCCATCACCTTTTTCCAGCTCCTCACCCAGTTCCCACGCAGCTGTATCTCCCCCAGGCGGTGCCCCCCCGCCCATCCTCTCCCATACCAGCTCCCCCCTCTCCCCAGCAGCAGCAACCCAGTAATTCCCCCCTCCCACTCCCCCCCGCTAGATCCCCCGCTAGCGTAATTACTCCCCCCATGTTGCTCCCAGAAGTCAGCAAACTCTGGCTGACCTCGGCTTCCTCCCGTGACCTCGGCTCGCACCGTGCGACGCCCCCTCCTTCCTGCTTCTCTATTCCCGCCATGATTATCATAGCGCGGGAACCAAGCCCGCGCTTCTCCCTTGGCCCCGCCCCCAATGGCCAACGCCCCATCTCCTCCACCTCCCCTCCTCCCCCCATCACCACCTGTGGGAGAGAGAAAAGTTACCATATCGCAGGATTAGTACATAAAACCCCTCTTTGCCCCCCACATACGCCCCACCACTTTGTTCGAACGTTCTTTTTAATAACCCGCTCATTCCAGTTTTTCTTCCACAATAAAAGTCCACGCTTCATCCGCCGTCTCAAAGTAGTGGTGCCTCCCTCGATATGTGACTCACAGTCTTGCCGGTTGCAGCATTCCAAATTTTATCTTCTTTTTATGAAGCACCGCCTTGGCCCGATTAAAGCTCGCCCTCCTTCTCGCCACCTCCGCACTCCAGTCTTGATAAACGCGGATCACCGCGTTCTCCCATTTACTGCTCCGAGTTTTCTTCGCCCATCTAAGGACCATTTCTCTATCCTTAAAACGGAGGAATCTCACCACTATGTCTCTGGGAATTTCTCCTGCTCTCGGTCCTCGCGCCATCACTCGGTATGCTCCCTCCACCTCCAACGGACCCGCCGGGGCCTCCGCTCCCATTAACGAGTGCAGCATCGTGCTCACATATGCCCCGACGTCCGCTCCCTCCACACCTTCAGGAAGACCAAGAATCCTCAGGTTGTTCCTCCTTGCGTTGTTTTCCAGTGCCTCCAACCTTTCCACACATCGTTTCTGATGTGCCTCCTGCGTCTCCGTCTTCACCACCAGGCCCTGTATATCGTCCTCATTCTCGGCTGCCTTTGCCTTCACGACCCGAAGCTCCCGCTCCTGGGTCTTTTGTTCCTCCTTTAGCCCTTCGATCGCCTGTAGTATCGGGGCCAACAGCTCTTTCTTCATTTCCTTTTTTATCTCTTCCACACAGCATTTCAAGAACTCTTGTTGTTCAGGGCCCCATGTTAAACTGCCACTTTCCGACGCCATCTTGGTTTTTGCTTGCCTTCCTTGCCGCTGTTCTAAAGGATCCACTGCAATCTGGCCACTCTCTCCTCCTTTTTCCATTCGTATCCAGGGGGGATTCCCTTCTGGTTTACCGCACAGTGTTTTTAGCCGTCAAAATTGCCGTTGGGGCTCCTATCAAGAGCCCAAAAGTCCGTTTCACAGGGAGCTGCCGAAACGTGCGACTCAGCTGTTCATCGCCGCACCCGGAAACCCCAGTTACATTTTCTATATACTACGAACAGCAAAGGTCCCAGCACTGATCCCTGAGGAACACCACTAGTCACAGCCCGCCAATACAAAAAGCACCCTTCCATTGCTACTTTCTGCCTTCTATGACCGAGCCAGTTCTGCATCCATCTTGCCAGTTCACCTCTGATCCCATGTGACTTCACCTTTTGTACCAGTCTGCCATGAGGATCCTTGTCAAAGACCTTACTGAAGTCCATATAGACAACATCCACTGCCCTGCCTGCATCAATCATCTTTGTGACCTCCTCGAAAAGCTCTGTCAAGTTAGTGAGACACAACCTCCCCTTCACAAGACCATGCTGTCTCTCGCTAATACGACCACTTGCTTCCAAATGGGAGTAGATCCTGTCTCGAAGAATTCTCTCCAGTAATTTCCCTACCACTGAAGTAAGGCTCACCGGCCTGTAGTTCACTGGATTATCCTTGCTACCCTTCTTAAACAAAAGAACAACATTGGCTATTCTCCGTCCTCCAGGACATCACCTGAAGACAGTGAGGATCCAAAGATTTCTGTCAAGTCTTCAGCAATTTCCTCTCTTCCTCCTTCAGTATTCTAGGGTAGATCCCATCAGGCCCTGGGGACCTATCTGCCTTAATATTTTTCAAGTCGCCCAACACTTCATCTTTTTGGATCTCAATGTGACCCAGGCTATCTACACACCCTTCTCCAGACTCAACATCCACCAATTCCTTTTCTTTGGTGAATACTGATGCAAAGTATTCATTTAGTACCTCGCCCATTTCCTCTGGCTCCACACATAGATTCCCTCCCCTGTCCTTCAGTCGGCCAACCCTTTCCCTGGCTACCCTCTTGCTTTTTATGTACGTGTAAAAAGCCTTGGGATTTTCCTTACCCCTATTTGCCAATGGCTTTTCGTGACCCCTTTTAGCCCTCCTAAATCCTTGCTTATGTTCCTTCCTACTTTCCTTACATTCCACACAGGCTTCATCTGTTCCCAGCCTTATAGTCCTGACAAATGCCTCCTTTTTCTTTTTGACGAGGCCTACAATATCTCCCGTTATCCAAGGTTCCTGAAATTTGCCATATTTATCCTTCTTCCTCACAGGAACATGCCGGTCCCAAATTCCTTTCAACTGACATTTGAAAGCCTCCCACATGTCAGATGTTGATTTACCCTCAAACATCCGTCCCCAATCTATGTTCTTCAGTTCCCGTCTAATGCTGTTCTGAATGTGAATGTTCATGACCTAAACCTGGATAGGGGTCATCCGTGGTGCTGAAATACAGCAAAGGCGATGTGCCTCCTCCGGTTCATCGTCGACGATATGTGTCCGTGTTGTGGGGTGGTCATCGGTGCACCGGGTGAGGTTTCCTGCTTGTGCCCGTCCCACCGTCTCCCTCTGGTGCCTGTATTGGGTACTCTGAATTGGGTACTCTAAATTTATTTTAAAAAGGATGTGTGGGACGCACGGCGTCCGTCAGGAGAGAAATGTGTTGGTCCTGCTCACCTGGAGTGCACCCCAATGGCGGGAGTCCAGAATTGCCGCACGAAAGAGGGGCGCTCCACGCCCTGCTAGGCAACAGATGTTCAGGATGGCCATTCCTCAGGGCTGTTGGACACCGCATTCTGCTATGAGGAGAGGTTGAATAAAATCGGTTTGTTCTCAGTGGAACGACGGAGGTTGAGGGTCGACCTGATAGAGGTCTAGACAGAGTGGATAGTCAGAGACTTTTTCCCAGGGTAGAGGGTTCAATTACGAGGGGGCATAGGTTTAAGGTGCGAGGGGCAAGGTTTATAGGAGATGTACGAGGCAAATATTTTATACATAGGGTAGTGGGTGTCTGGAACTTGCTGCCGGAGGAGGTAGTGAAAGTAGGGTCGATAGTGACGTTTAAGGGGCATCTTGACAAATACATGAATAGGATGGGAGTAGAGGGATGCGGACCCCGGAAGTTTGGAACATTTTAGTTTACATGGGCAGCATGGTCGCGCAGGCTTGAAGGGCCGAAGGGCCTGTTCCTGTGCTGTACATATCTTTGTTCTTTGATACAAAGCTATCTCAGTCGCTTTTTTCAGGCCCAGATAAGTTTCACTCAATAAACGTTCTTGGGTCACCCCATCTCTGATCCCGCAAACCAAATGGTCTTGGAGTGCCTCTGATAATGGCAGCCCAAACTCATCGAACTCGACGGGTTTACGCAACCGGCCCAGGAATTCCGCTATGGGTTTGTCCTGGTGGTGAGAAGCCACGTGGAAACGAAAACGGCGAATGATTAGTGGCGGTTTCGGGTCAAAATGGTTGCTAACCAGCATAACGAGTTCCGCGAACTGGTGGTTGTCGCACAAGTTGGGAAAAGTTAAACTTTTGATAATGCTGCAAATCTCCGCACTGCAAGCTGCGAGGAGGGTCACTGTCCGTTTTTCTTCCCTGCTATGTTGTTCAGACGAAAGAAATATTTAATTTGCTCAACGTACTGGGTCCAATCCCCAGTCTCGGTGTTGAATGTCTCACGTTTACTGATGATTAGCATATCTGATGCCTGAGCGGGATCCAATCCCCAGTCTCGGCGTCAAACTCCTGAAGTTTACTGATGAGTAGCATATCCGCTGCCTGAGCGGAGGCCTCCTGAGGCCTAATCGAGGTGGGCCCAGTCCAGAGTAAGTGGCGTCTCCTGCAGCTCCACTTAACCCTTGGCGCCAGTGTAAAGTCTCAGGCAAGCGACCACTCGGATGCGATGATGGTAGAAAGGTTAGATTTTATTCTCCTTATTATACACTCCTACTCCCTGAAGGGTCTCCTGTGCCCAGCCCATACCCGGGCCGGGGTCCTTATATCCCAGCAGTCCTAGAAAAAGGGGGGGGGGGTTGCCCTGTCATCTCATCTGGGTAAATCGTATTCAGGTGAGGCCACAGGGACTCTGATGTTGCAGATCACTGGGTCTCCAGCAAGCTTATAACAGAAATGGAAACATAAGAAACATAGAAGATAGGATCAGGAGGCCATTTGGCCCTTCGGCCCTGCTCAGCCATTCGTCATGATCATGGCTGATCATCCAACTCAATAGCCTAATCCTGCTTTCTCCCCATAACCCTTGATCCCATTCGCCTCAAGTGCCATATCTAGCTGCCTCTTGAATGTATTCAATGTCCTGGCCTCAACTACTCCCTGTGGTAATGAATTTCACAGGCTCACCACTCTTTTTGGGTGAAGAAATGTCTCCTCATCTCTGTCCTAAATGGTCTACCCCGGACCCTCAGGCCCTGTATAATTGCAACAACACATCCCTGCTCCTGTACTCAAAACCTCTTGCAATGAAAGCCAACATATCATTTGCCTTCTTTACCGCCTGCTGCACCTGCATACTTACCTGCAGCGACTGGTGCACAAGGACACTCCAGTCCGGCTGCACACTCCCCTCTCCCAATTTACAGCAATTCAGTAGTAATCGGTCTTCTTGTTTTTGCTTCCAAAGTGAATAATCCTAATTTACTGCATCTGCCATTGATTTGCCCACTCACCCAATCGAGAGTATCTTGCCGTCTCCTTACGGAGAAAGCGTTTAATTTGAAGGTGCCTAAGTTCCTGTCCTGTTGGTAGCTCCAGGTCTTCCATCAGTTCACCCAAGGTCGTGAATCTGCCTCCAATGAAAAAGTCCCTGACTGCTAGCATCCCTCCATCCTATCTCCATTTTCTAAAGGTGGTGTTGAGCATGACTGGTGGGAATTTGTGGTTGCCGTAGATGGAGGCCGCCCACGTTTTTCCTCCTTTGCAGGGCCGACTTAGGGATCCTCGGGTTCTCCCCCCCCCCCCCCCCCCCCCCCCCCCCCCCCCCCCCCCCCACCCACATACACATACACAAACACCATAATCATTTTGTCTATCTTTTGGAAAAAGGCCTTGGAAATGAAGATCGTATGGATCTAAACGGGAAGAGGAATCGCCAGGGAAAGCGGGAGTGCATCCCACCTCTGTAGGACCTTTTAAACTTCCTCTGCCAGACTGGTCAGATTCCACTTGTGGATTTGTGTCCAGTCATGGGCTATCTGAATCCCCAGGTAGAGGAATTTGCTTTCAGCTAGTTTGAATGGTAGTCCCTCCAGCTCTGCCTCGCCCCCGTCGGGTTCACCGGAACGCCTCGCTCTTGCCCTAGAAGGCTCCAAACTCTTCCAGGATCTTCATGATTACTTTCAGGTCGTTCTGCGGGTCCGAGATGCAGAGGAACAGGTCATCCACATAGAGTGAAACTCTGTGCTCTCTGTTTCCTCTTCGCATGCCCTTTCATCCTTTCACGTCTCGTAGAGCGATCGCCAGTGGTTCAATTGCCAGTGCGAACAGGAGCGGAGACAGTGGGTATCCCTGCCTTGTGCCTCTGTGCAGCTGGAAATATTCAGAGTTGATGGTGTTGGTCCAAACGATCGCCTTGGGGTCGTTGTACAAGAGCTTCACCCACGAGGTGAACCCCGTCCCTAGCCCAAACCGCTCCAGTATCTCAACAAGGTACTTTCATTTGACTTTGTCGAAGGCCTTTTGTGCGACCTGGGAGACATTCACCACTGGTGTTCTCTCCCCAGATAGGGTCATTATTACATTCAGCAGCTATCTGATGTTCGCAGTTAGCTGCCTACCCTTGACAAAGCCCATCTGGTCCTCTGCGACCACTTTTGGTATGCAGTTCTCTTGACCAGGACGTTCACAAGTATCTTCGCGCCCACATTGAGCAGCGAAATGGGTCTGTATGAACCACATTACGCCGGGTCTTTGTCTTTTTTGGGTATCAGCAATAACGTGGTCTATGTTAGCATTGGAGGCAGGGTGCCCCTCCCTAGCAAGTCTGCGAACATGTCCCGTAGGTGTGGGTGGTGCAAATTGTGTATAGAAGTCCGCCGGGAACCCTTCTGGTCCCGTGTCTTCCCCGTCTGCATGGAGCTGATGACTCTCCATGATCTCTCCCAGTCCTATTGGTGCTTCCAGTCTCCCCCCGCCTATTGTCCCCCATGACTGGCATGTCCAGTCCATCGAGGAACCGTTTCATCCCCGCGTCCCCATCGGGGGGTTCGGAGGTGTACAGTCCTCGGTAGAAGGTCTCAAATGCTCGGTTGACCTCTTTTGGCTCGGTTACCAGTCTGACTCTGCTATTCTTTACCTGCGCTATCTCCCTCGTGGCTGCCTGCTTTCTCAGTTGGTGAGCCAGTAGGCGGCTAGCCTTTTCTCCATATTTATAGAAGGTCCCCCATGTCTGGCAGAGTTGGTGCACTGCTTTCCAAGTGGATAGCAGGTTAAAGTCTATTTGTAGATTTTTCCGCCACAAGCTCTACGGTTGGGGCATCGGAATTCTTTCTGTCGACCTCCAGAATGGAGCCAATCAGTTGTTGCCTGGCCTCCCTCTCTTCCCTGTCTCTACATATCTTGTAGGCTATAATCTCTCCGCTAATCACAGCCTTCGGTGCCTCCCAGACCATGGAAGGTGAGACTACCCCATTCTGGTCATTAGTAACATGCTTGCCTATGCCCTGTGATGTTTTCTGGCCCGAAAGCCTTACCTGCTAAGAGGTCCGGTGTCCAACCTCCACGTGGGGTATTGGGCATGGCCTGTTCCCATGTAATGTGGAGCATGGTCGGAGATGACTATTGCGGAGCATTCCTTCCCTACTATTTCTGGAAGCACCGATTTTCCTACCACAAAGAAGTTTATCCGTGAGTATACTTGTGCACCGACGAAAAGAATGAGAATTCCTTCTCATCGGGGTGTAGGAACGCTCAAAGGTCCACTGCCCCCATCTGTTATCTGGGGCTCGATCGGTCCATCAGTGGGTCCTGTACACAGTTGAAATCGCCCCCCCACCATGATCAGTCGGTGTATGTCAGTGGCGGGAATTTCCGACAATGTCTTTTATGAAATCTATGTCATCCTAGTTGAGAGCGTATCATCAAGGACACCGCTGACCATGACGTACCGTCCCCCTGGGTCCGTGACCGTCCTTGTCGCTGCAAACACCGTCCTCTTACTATCAAGATAGCTACCCTGCTAGCCCTCATCCCCGTAACATGAAAGGTACGTCTGTCCCACCCAGCCCTTCTTACCCACAGTTGGTCCTTCTCCCTCAGGCGTGTCTCCTAGAGAGAGGAAGATTATTTTGGCTTTCCAACTTCTCAAATGGGCGAAGACACTGGATTTTTTCACTGGGCCATTAAGTCCCCTGACATTATAGGTGCTAATCCCGGTGGGGGGCTTTGTTCCCCCCTCCCCATCCTACGGGATCAACCATGCTTACCTGGTGAACACGCCCCTGAACTCCAGGGTTTCCCTTTGTCAGGGGACCAGCCACAAAGGCCACAGTCACTGTTCTCATCATGAGACCGAACCCCTGCGCTCCGAGATTTCCCTTTGTTTAAGGACCCTCCAAAGTGGCTGCTTGCAGCGCCATGTTGTTTCCTCAACCTGTTCCTGACCTGCTGAGGCCAATCTGAAAACCAGCCCTTTCTTACCCTGTTCCTTTTGTGTTCCTTTCCCCTCCCCTCCCCTGCTCCCTGCGTCGCCCCCTCCCCATCCCCCCATGCATTCCCCTTCCCTGTGCCCTCCTCCCTGCCGGGAGGTGCGCCACGGTCCTCCTTGCTGTCTGTCTTCCCATGCTAGCTATCCCTGCTAGTGTTGTGGCCCTCCTCTCAGGGCTGATCTAGCCCCTAACTTACGCCTGCTGACTGCCCGTTTTCTCTGCCGGTTCCTCACTATGAACTGCATTCCCCTGTTCTCGCCCTTCCCTGTGACCTGGTCTTTTTCATCAGAGCAAGGCAGCACAGTCCACGCAAACATATCAAATGGCCAATAAGTCTCTATCTCTTTTGCATCTGTCTTCATCCCTGCCTCGCCTGCTCCTTGTCCAGGCCGTTGGTCCATATGAATTTGATTCCCACCGCCGAGGTGTTAAAATAGTGTTCTTTGTTCTGGCACGTGACCCAGAGCCTGGCTGGGAACAGCATACCGAATCGCACCCGGTTCTTGTACAGGGCCGATTTTGCTTGATTAAACTCGGCCCTGCACTTTGCCAGGTCTGTCCCAAAGTCTTGATAAATTCTGATTTTGTCCTCTTCACAGGCCTTAGTCTGTCTCGTCAACCTCAGGATCCTCTCACGACTCTGGTATCGGTGCAGCTTCACGATGACCGCCCTCAGCTGTTCCACTGCCTTGGGTTTCGGCCTGAGCGACCTGCGTGCTCTGTCAAGCTCTGGGGGGTTGGGGAAGCTGTCTCTCCCGATCACGTTGCCCAGCATTTGGCCGACGTTGCCCGTCGGGTCTCTACCCTCAAAACCTTCAGGCAGGCCCACAATCTGAATGTTCTGTCATTGGGACCTGTTTTCTTGGTCCTCGACTTCCCCCTTTAAGTCCCCTTGGGCCGCCACCAACCTTTTAACTTCTGCCTCCAGGGTCTGGTATGTCAAGGCTCGCCCCAGGTCATGGATTGTCCTTTCCTGTGCTTCCACCTTCTTCACCAACCCGTCGATCGTTTTTTGTATGGTAGCCATCGCCTTGGTCACCGCCACCTTGACCACCACCTGGATTTCGATCCCGACCGGCTCTTACATGGCAGTTTGCTCCTTTATGAGGAAAGTCTTCCATCTGTCTCCAGGTGGTGGTGGGGGAGGCTACTGCTCGGGTCGTCAGACTCCCTCTCTCTTGGGTGGCTGGGGCCCCCTCACCTCGTGGGTCTGCTGGCTCGTCTGCCTGTTGTCCCCTTTCCGCCACTTCTGCTGTCCCTTCGACCGCTTGAGCTCCAGTTTGTTGGCATTTGGGTGTGAATCTTTTCTTCTCACCGTTGAGGTTAAGAAGCCTTCGGATTTTCGGGCAAACTTCGCTTTAAAGGTCTGTGCGGAGTCTGCATGTTTTCCCCGTGTTTCCTCCCACAGTCCAAAGATGTACTGGTTAGGTGGATTGGCCATGATAAATTGCCCTTAGTGTCCAAATAGGTTAGCTGGGGTTACTGGGATAGGGTGGAGACATAGGCTTAAATAGGGTGCTCTTTCCAAGAGCCGGTGCAGACTCGATGGGCTAAATGGCCTCTTTCTGCACTGTAAATTCTATGATTCTAGATTTGGTTCTGGTCTGGAGGAGAGCCACATGATGTTCATCCACTCAGCACATCACCGTCACCTGAAGACCATAAAGCCAGATTCACAGCAAATGATAAAAGGTCCACTCTTCCCAGATCTACTGACAAACATCTGGGGACTTGTACTAAAATTGGCAGAGTTGTCCCACAATTCAGTCAAGCAACAGCCTGACAAAGTCATATTCACAGGATAATACCTTTTAGACAAATCCTTAAACGCCCTTCCTAACAATACTGTTAACAAGGCAGCAGCACGGTTCAATTCCCGTACCGGCCTCACCGAACAGGCGCCGGAATGTGGCGACTAGGGGCTTTTCACAGTAACTTCATTGAAGCCTACTTGTGACAATAAGTGATTATTATTATGTGTAGATAGACGGCAGTGGTTCCTCTGCCTCGCCAGGTTGTGGAATTTAATCTCAATACAGTATCTATAATTTGAAGTCTAATGATGATCGTGGAACAATAGTTGGTTGTTGTAAAAACCCAACTGGTTCACGAGCATCCTTTAAGGAAATAAATCTGCTGTCCTTAACCTGTTTGGCCTAATGTGACTCCAGACCCACAGGATGGGCAGCACGGTAGCACAGTGGTTTGCACTGTGTCTTCACAACGCCAGGGTCCCAGGTTCGATTCCCCGCTTGATCACTGTCTGTGCGGAGTCTGCACGTTCTCCCCGTGTCTGTGTGGGTTTCCTCCGGGTGCTCTGGTTTCCTCCCACAGTCCAAAGACGTGCAGGTTAGGTGGATTGGCCATGCTAAATTGCCCTTAGTGTGGAAAATGTTAGGAGGGGTTATTGGGTTACGGGGATAGGGTGGAAGTGAGAGCTTATGTGGGTCGGTGCAGACTCGATGGGCCGAATGGCCTCTCCTTCTGCACTGCATGTTCTATGATGCAGTTGACTCTTAAATGCCCATTGAAATGGTCGGAGCAAGTCACTCAGTTGTACTGAATTGCTACAAAGGAAATAAAAAGTAATGAAACTGAACAGACCACCCAGGCACTGGAAACGACAACGGCAAACGACCCTGCAAAATCCTCCTTACTAACATCTGGGAGCTTGCACCAAACTATGGAGAACTGTTTCACAAACCAATCAAGCAACATGCTGACAGTCATACCTTACAGAGAATGTCCCAGGATCTTTTAAACTAATTGGGAAGGGGGATGGGTCAGAGAGTAGATGCACAATTGGGAGCGAGGTTCAATCAAATATAGAAGGAAAACTAGGTCAGTCCAGCAGGCAGAGAAGACGAGGGCATGATAAGACACATGGAAGGATTGGAAGGCAAAAGTGCATCTATTTTAGTGGCAGAGGATAATAGATGAGATGCGGGAGGTAGATAGGAGTTATGTTAGAAGATGGGGACTCAGCGAAGTTGGAAAAGAGGAAGGAACCACAGGCGAGCTTTGACCGACTATCTACCAGGAAGGCGGTGAGCCAACTGAGGCGAGCAAGGAGAGAAGGCTCTGAACAAGGTATGTTCGGAGGGAGGCGGCAGCAAGGGAAATTATTCAGGTGCGGGACAGGGCAGGGAAGTTGGTGGTTCCGGCTCTGATTAACAAGGTCTTTGAGGAATTCTATGAGAGGTTGTACAGGTCAGAGCCACCTGGGGGAGACTGGGAGATGCAGGAATTTCTAGATGGGCTGAGTACCCGAGGTTAGGGGAAGGGGACAGGGCTACATTAGAAGGAGCGATAGTGGAGCAGGAGATAAAAGATGCGATTGGGAGGATGCAGTCGGGGAAAGTGGCAGGGCCTGATGGGTTTCCGGTGGAATATTATAAAAAATTCAAGGATAAGCTGGCACCCCTGATAGAACATAGAACAATACAGCGCAGTACAGGCCCTTCGGCCCACGATGTTGCACCGAAACAAAAGCCATCTAACCTACACTATACCATTATCATCCATATGTTTATCCAATAAACTTTTAAATGCCCTCAATGTTGGCGAGTTCACTACTGTAGCAGGTAGGGCATTCCACGGCCTCACTACTCTTTGCGTAAAGAACCTACCTCTGACCTCTGTCCTATATCTATTACCCCTCAGTTTAAAGCTATGTCCCCTCGTGCCAGCCATTTCCATCCGCGGGAGAAGGCTCTCACTGTCCACCCTATCTAACCCCCTGATCATTTCGTATGCCTCTATTAAGTCTCCTCTTAACCTTCTTCTCTCCAACGAAAACAACCTCAAGTCCATCAGCCTTTCCTCATAAGATTTTCCCTTCTTACCAGGCAACATCCTGGTAAATCTCCTCTGCACCCGCTCCAAAGCCTCCACGTCCTTCCTATAATGCGGTGACCAGAACTGTACACAATACTCCAAATGCGGCCGTACCAGAGTTCTGTACAGCTGCAACATGACCTCCGGACTCCGGAACTCAATCCCTCTACCAATAAAGGCCAACACTCCATAGGCCTTCTTCACCACCCTATCAACCTGGGTGGCAACTTTCAGGGATCTATGTACATTGACACCTAGATCCCTCTGCTCATCCACACTTTCAAGTACTTTACCATTAGCCAAATATTCCACATTCCTGTTATTCCTTCCAAAGTGAATCACCTCACAATTCTCTACATTAAACTCCATTTGCCACCTCTCAGCCCAGCTCTGCAGCTTATCTATATCCCTCTGTAACCTGCTACATCCTTCCACACTATCGACAACACCACCGACTTTAGTATCGTCTGCAAATTTACTCACCCACCCTTCTGCGCCTTCCTCTAGGTCACTGATAAAAATGACAAACAGCAACGGCCCCAGAACAGATCCTTGTGGTACTCCACTTGTGACTGAACTCCATTCTGAACATTTCCCATCAACCACCACCCTCTGTCTTCTTTCAGCTAGCCAATTTCTGATCCACATCTCTAAATCACCCTCAATCCCCAGCCTCCGTATTTTCTGCAATAGCCTACCGTGGGGAACCTTATCAAACGCTTTGCTGAAATCCATATGCACCACATCAACTGCTCTACCCTCGTCTACCTGTTCAGTCACCTTCTCAAAGAACTCGATAAGGTTTGTGAGGCATGACCTACCCTTCACAAAGCCATGCTGACTATCCCTGATGGTGGAGATGTTTCAGGAGGCGATAGGGAAGGGGTTGTTACCACAAACCTTGGGGCAGGCATCGATTTCCCTGTTGCTTAAAAAAGATAAGAATCCGACGGTGTGGATCGAATAGGCCCATATCACTTTTAAACGTGCACGCAAAAGTATTGGCGAAGGTACTGGCAGGTAGGCTGGAGGAGTGCCTCCCGAAGGTAATAGGTGAAGATCAGACAGAGTTCGTGAGAGGGAGGCAGCTCTTTTCGAACGTTAGAAGGGTATTGAGCGTGGTTATGGCACTGGCGGAGGGGATGGAAACAGAGGTGATTGTGGAATTGGACGCCGAGAAAGAGTTTGACCGGGTAGAATGGGGGTACTTGAAGGCAGTTCTGGAGCAGTTTGGGATTGGACCAAGATTTGTGGACTGGGTAAAGCTACTATATAAGGAGACGAGGGCGAGTGTCGGCACAAACAACATCAGCTCGAGATACTTTTCTCTCCACCGTGGGCCTCGGCAGGGATGTCCTATGTTCCCCCTGCCGTTTGTACTCATGGTTGAGCCATCGGCCATTGCGTTAAGAGGTTTGGGGGTATAGAAAGGGATCGTGTTGGGGGGGGGGATAGAGCATAGGGTGTCCTTATATGCCGATGACTTGTTATATGTGTCGGAACCAAGTGTGTCAACAGGGGGAATACTGCTTCGGGTGTTTGGGTCTTTCTCAGGGTACAAATTAAATCTACACAAGAGTGAGTATTTTGTGGTGTCTCTGCCGGGGGTGGAGGCAGGGGTGGGGGGGCTGCCATTCCTTAGGGCAGGGACTCACTTTAGATATCTGGGGGTACAGGCTGCTCGGGAGTGGGGGGGGCTCCCTAGGTACATATTTTCTAGTTTGGTGGGGAGAGAGAAAGTTGATCTGGCAAGGTGGGATGGTCTCCCTCTGTCACTGGCGAGTCGGGTACAGGCGGTTAAAATGAACGTGTTGCAGCGATTTCTGTTTATTTTCTAATGCCTGACGATTTTCCTGCCAAAGGCATTTTTTAGAGAGATTGAAGGAATAATTACCTCATTCATATGGGAAGGGAAGGTGGCCAGAGTAGAAAGGTACTGCTACAGAAGGGAAGGCAGGAAGGGGGTTTGGGTCTTCCGAACCGGATGTATTATTACTGGGCGGAGAATGTGGAGAAGGTGCGGAGCTGGGTCAGAGGGGTTGATTCGTGGGTCAAAAGGGAGGAGAGTTTGTGTAGGGGGTTGGGATTGAAGGCGCTGGCAACAGCACCGCTCCCGATGGCCCCGAGGAAATACTCGGAGTCCAGTAATAATATCTTCATTGAGAATTTGGAGGCTGTTTCGCCAACACTTCGGGTTGGGGGCAGAATCAAGGGAAATGCCGATTCGGGGGAACCACAGATTAGAGCCAGGGAAGTGGGACGGAAATTTTTGGAAATGGGAGAAGAGGATTAAGACACTAAAAGATTTGTTTCTTGGAGGTATACTGGAAGGTTTTTAGGGTAATCTCTAAAGTGGTAGACGTAAAACTGGAACCGGGCCCTCGGGAGGTCATATTCGGAGTGTCGGACCAGCCGGGGTTGGAAACGGGTGCAGGATTGAAGGAGCTGGGAGCAAAGTATGGGCTGGAGCAGGGAGAAATGTTTAGATATATGCAGGTTCAAAATTTTAAGGGCAGCACGGTGGCGCAGTGGGTTAGCCCTGCAGCCTCACGGCGCTGAGGTCCCAGATTCAATCCCAGCTCTGGGTTACCGTCCTTGTGGAGTTTGCACATTCTCCCCGTGTTTGCTTGGGTTTCGTCCCCACAACCCAAAGATGTACAGGCTAGGTGGATTGGCCACGCTAAATTGCCCCTCAATTGGAAAAAATGAATTGGGTACTCTAAATATATATATTTTTAAAGATTCAAAATTTTGCCAGGAAGGAGATACAGAGCTTCCCGCTGGAGCCGGCCTCCACATTGCTGGAGGAGGTGTTGACGACAGGGGAACTGGAGAAGGAGGTAGTGTCGGCGGTTTACGGGGCTATTTTGGAAGAGGAGAAGGCACCACTGGAAGGGATCAAAGCAAAGTGGGAGGAAGAGTTGGGAGAGGGTATGGAGGAGGGGTTCTGGTATGAGGTGCTCCGGAGAGTGAACGCCTCCACCTCGTGCGCGAGGTTGAGGCTGATACAGCTGAAGGTGGTATATAGAGCACAAGGATGAGCCGGCTCTTTGAGGGGGTAGAATATGTGTGAATGTTGCAAATCATGTTCCTATGTTTTGGTCCTGTGCAAAGCTGGAGGTTTACTGGAAGGAGGATTTTAGGGTAATCTCTAAAGTGGTGGACGTGAAACTGGACCGGGGCCCTCGGGAGGCCATATTCGGGGTTGGAAATGGGTGCAGAGGCAGATGTTGTAGCCTTCGCCTCTTTGATCGCCCAAAGGCAGATCCTGTTGGGATGGAGAGCAACCTCTCCACCCTGTGCCCTGGCATGGCAGGGGGGACCTGTTGGAATTCTTGACTCTTCAGAAGGTTAAGTTTGAACTGAGGGGAAGGATGGAGGGGTTCTACAATTCATTATGCACTTTCGAGAATTGGATAACATCAACATTAGTGGGGGGGGGGGGGGCGGCTGGATGTTTTATTGGTGACTACGGGTGATTCCTGACTCTTTTTCGTTATTTGTTTATTTGGGGGTTGGTGGGAGGATGGGATTGTTATTGTTGATATGGGGATTAACATTGTATTCATTACTGCTTATTGTTTATTTTTGGTGGGTGCAAATTTGGGAGAAAATGTGAAAAAGGAGGAGAATAAAAATATTTTTTTTTTTTAAAGTGCATCTATTTTATTGCAAGGGGACTGTCTAGCAAAGCAGATAAACTTAGAGCATTGATCAGCAGGTGGAAATTATGATTTTGCTGCAATCGCTGTGTGATGGTTGATAGAAGGGCAAGACTGGCATCTCAACATTCCAGGGTATAGAAGTTTCAGGCGTGATTGGCGGTGGGGTGGGGGGGGGGGGTGGTGATGCAAGAAAGGAAGGGGGAATGCATTATTGATAAAAGAGACCATCGTTGCTGCAATGAGGGAGGGTGTCTTAGAAGATTCTTCAAATGAGGCCATATGGGTGGAGCTTAGAAATAATAAAGGGGTTACCACTTGCTGAGATTATACTACAGACCTCCCGGCCAGTGGGATGTACAGGAGCAGATGGAGGAACCCAGCAGATATGTGCAAAAGACAAGGCTGAGGCATTCGCAACAATCTTCAGGAGTGGATAATCCGTCTCGGTCTCCTCAGGAGGTCCCCAGCATCACAGATGTTAGTCTTCAACCAATACGATTAACTCCACATGATATCAAGAAATGGCTGAAGGCACTGGATACTGCAAAGGTTACGGGCCCTGACAATATCCCGGCAATAGTACTGAAGACTTGTGCTCCAGAACTTGTCACATCCCTAGCCAAGCTGTTCCAGTATAGCTACAATACTGTAATCTACCCAGCAATGTGGATACTTTCCCAGGTGTGTCCTGTACACAAGAAACAGGTTAAATCTAAGCCAGCCAAATCTCCGCCCTATCAGTTTACTCTCCATCATCAGCAAAGTTATAGAAGGAGTCATCAACAGTGCTATCAAGCGGCATTTACTCATCAATAACCTGCTCATGGATGCTCAGTTTTGGTTCCATCAGGGTCACTCAGCTCCTGATCTCATTACAGCCTTGGTTCAAACATGGACAAAAAAGCTGAATGCCAGAGGTGGGTTGAGAGTGACTGCCCTCAACATCAAGGCAGCATTTGACCGAGTATGGCATCAAGGAGCCCTAGCTAAACTGGAGTCAATGGGAATCAGGGAGAAAATTCTCCACTGGTTGGAGTCATACCCGGCACAAAGTTTGCGGTTGCAACCTGTTGGAGGTAAATCATCTCAGCTCCAGGACATCACTGCAGGAGTTTCTCAGGGTAGCGTCCGAGGCCCAATCATCTTCAGCTGCTTCGTCAATCACCTCCCTTCCATAAGGTCAGAAGTGGGGATGTTTGCGGATGACTGCACAATGTTTAGCACCATTCACGACTCTTCAGATAATGAACAGTCCGTGTCCAACTGCAGCAAGACCTGAACAATATCCAGGCTTGGGCTGACAACTGCAAGTTACATTCACGCCACACAAATGGCCAACTAACCATCGCCCCTTGACATTAAATGGCATTACCATCGCTGAATTCCCCACAATCAACATCCTGGGGGTTACCATTGATCAGAAACTGAACTGCACTAGCCACATTAATAACGTAGCTACCAGGGCAGGTCAAAGGTTAGGAATCCTACGGCGAGTAACTCACCTCCTGGCCCCGCCAAAGCCTGTCCACCATCTACAAGGCACATTACACAAGGAGTGTAATGGAATACTCTCCACTTGCCTGCATGACTGCAGCTCCAACAACACTCAAGAAGCTCAACACCATCCAGGACAAAGCAGCCCTACCACTTGATTGCTCCCTCTTCCATAAACATTCATATCCTCCACCACCGACGAACAGTGGCAGCCATGTTTACAATCTACAAGATGCACTGCAGTAACTCACCAAGATTCTTTAGACAGCATCTTCCAAACCCATCTTGAAGGATACCTGGGAACCCCACCACCTGGAAGTTCCTCTCCAAGTCACTCGCCACCACCCAGACTTGGAAATATATCAACGTTCTTTCACTGTTGCTGGGGCAACATCCTGGAACTCCCTCCCTAATAGCACAGTGGGTGTACCTACACTTCAAGGATTGCAGCTCTTCAAGGCAACTTGCTACCACCTTCTGAAGGGCAACTAGGGATGAACAATAAATCATGGGCCGAATCAGCGACGCCCACTTCCCGTTAATGAATTTTTAAAATGGAGCAAATCACAGAGGTGTGAGAGGAATAAGGTTAGAGGAATATGGAATTTCTAAAGTGCATCTAGGAGAGCTTTTTATGCATCAGGAGTGCTTTTCGTGCCAGTACAAAGATATTCCTACTGGGGGTGGTGCAGTGCTAGACCTAATCCTAGGAAATGATTCCCGGGCAAGTGGTCGAAGTGTTCATGGACAAGCATTTTGAAATAGTGAGAGTTCAGGCTAATGTGTTCCTCTACGAGTGAAGACCAAGGGTGGCAAGTCCAGGGGACTCTTTATGTCAAGGTATATTGAAGGTTTGCTAAAGAACAAAAAGGAAGCATATGGTAGGTATAGAGCACTAAAAACAGGGGAGGCCCATCAGCAGTATAGAGTGTAGGAGGGTACTTAAAAATAAATTAGGAAGGCAAAGCGGGGCCAAGAAATATTATTGGCAGATAGGATTAAGGAAAATCCCAAAGCATTTTATAAGAATATTAAGAGCAAGCGGATGATGAGAGAAAGAGTGGGGCCCATTAGGGACCTAAAAGGCAATCAGTGTGTGGAGGCAGAGGACTCTATAATTACCAAGCAGAAAGACATGCAGCCTGCATCGGCAGGATCCTCCGATCCACAGGCAGTGCACCCACACCTGTGGGTTTCCCGACCATGTCAGGTGGCCTCAATGGGAAACCCCACTGGCTGGCTGCGGGAATGGAGAACCAGCTGTCGGCAGGGTGCTGGAAAATGCGGCTCGCGGACTGAAGAACCTCGCCCATGACAGCTGGGGATTTCAGTTGAAACAGTGAAGTTCTAGAGCATGTTGAGATTAATAAGGATTGTTATGGGCCAGGGTTTAGCAAACTCCGAAGTATATCATAGAGTCCACCTGATCTACAATTGTTTATTAATTTTGGTTACGAGGAGCACAAGGGCCGACCTTTCAGGTGTTATTCAATAGAGGCCTTAAGCACTTTTAATCAAAAACAAAGTGTATTCTACAAATTTAGTTAATATTTCTATAAACACATACAGTCGGCAGTTTTATCAACTACAAACATAAATACCCCACACAGCTACCGTACTCAATATATTATCCTTAATAAATTTCCCCCTTAAACTGTCCCAATTTAATAACTAGATCCCATAAACCAGAAACCCTTTTCAAAGGTGTGGTCCAGAACACAGCCTGGTTTAGATGCTCTTGTGTCCTTTCCAAAACAGCAGGTTTGAATTTGTTCCAGAAAACAATTATTTTTTCAAGTTATCAAGTAATCTGGAAACAGCTTTAAAATGCAGAGAGAGACAAAACTTTTCAGTCTCTGAGTCCAGCAGCCAAATGTGAAAACTCAGCACAGCTCCACCCACACAATGACATCACTGAATGACACTCCCATGACAGGATGAGGTATTAGATGTTTTAGTGGGCATAAAGGTTCATAAATCCTCAGGAGTTGATAAGATGTATCCCAGGCTGTTTTGGGAGGCAAAGGAGGAGATAGCTGGGTCCACGACAGAGATATTTAAATCTTTGCTGGCCACAGGTTTAGTGTCAGATGACTGGAGGATAGTTAATGTGCTACCTTTATTCAAGAAGGGCAGCGGCGATAAGCTAGGTAAATACAGACCATAAGACAGGGAAGAATTAGGCCATTCGGCCCATCGGGTTTGCTCCGCCATTCAATCATAGCTGATATGTTTCTCATTACCATGCTCCCGCCTTCTCGCCATAACCCCTGATCCCTTTATTAACCAAGAACCTATCTATCTCTGTCTTAAAGACAGCGATTTGGCCTCCACAGCCTTCTTTAATTTGATTTATTGTCACATGTACAAAGGTACAGTGAAAAGTATTGATTTGCGTACATACCAGGCAGGTCGTTCAATGCATGAAAAATATATGACATACGAAAAATACACAATGTAAATAGATAGATATTGATTGAAGCATACAGAGTGTAGTGCTACTGTTATGGGCCAGGGTTTAGAGAACCCCAAAGTGTATCATGGAGTTCACCTGACCCACAACTTTTAATAGATTGTGGTATGGGGAGCACACGGCCTACTCTACAGATGTAATAGAGCAGAAATGGAAAAGTATTTTTTAAAGCAAAACAATGTTTATTCTATGAACTCAAGTTAACCTTTTTAAAACATACAGTGAACATCTTAGCAACCATTAATTCAAATACAACCCCCAAAGAATACAACACTAAGTAACCGTTTAAGCTTTCCTTTTAACATCCATAAGACTTAAAACACCTTTTACCAGAAGCACATCAGGTTAAAGTCACTACTGTTATTAGTTTTAAATCACCAGGATCGATTTACAGTCTTTCGATTGCAGAGAGAGACTCTAATACACCTTCTGGCTGTGACTGCAGCTATCCAGCTCTGAAAACGAAACTAAAACACACCCTGCAGCAAACAGCCTAAAACAAATGTAAAAAGCCGACAGACAGCCCAGCTCCACCCACTCTCTAACATCACTGCAGTAGTAAACACCCATTTCTCAAAGGTACTCTCACCACAGATATTTATATACACACCCATTTATAAACACCCATTTCTTAAAGATACTCTCACATGACACCACCCCACCCCCCCCCCCCCCCAAGAAAAAAAAACAACCCATCAACTTCAAGATGGTTTCATTTTTCACCTTTTCACTATCCTTTAAGAAATGCACACAGTAAATATACTTTTTTGGTTAAAAAAACAACACATGCAAACAGGTACAATAATATGTTCTTCTTTCTCCAACTGAAATCCTTCCTGATTAACAGTCTCTGTGAACAAGAAGGGCTCTGCACGATCCGTCCATTTCTCTATGCCTCGGCATTTCTCTTTAAAGTCAGATACTTTAGTTCAATCTGATCGCAGAGTCCCTTGTAATTCTCCAACACAGGAGCATTGGTTATCACAGCTTTCAGGCAGTCAAATGCCTGTTGAAACTCCGCTGTCCATTGAAATTTTCGACATTTCTTCAGCAAGTCCATCAGTGGAGCAATCACGCCACAAAACTTTTGCACAAATGTTCGATCAGATCCAGTCATGACAAGAACTCGCATTATTTCCCTTTGTCTTGAGGGTATCGGAATCTCCTCAATAACTGTTGGTTTCACATCCCATGTGACCATACGACCCTGTCCGATTGTAGGGCCAAGGAAAGTGACTTGGGCTTTTCTAAATTCACTTTTGGCTAGGTTTACCACCAAACTCGCCTCCTGAAGTCGATCAAATAACTCCATCAGATGTTTTAAATGTTCTATCCATGTCTGGCTGAAAATTACCAGATTGTCGATGTATACCGCACAATTGGGTAATCCTGAAACAAATTTGTCAGTTAACTGTTGAAATGTGGCTGGGGCGTTTTTCATGCCAAATTAATTGGTATATACCATCTGGAGTCACAAAAGCTGAAATCTCCTTCGCCCTTTCGGATAAAGGTACCTGCCAGTAACCTTTAAGTAAATCCAGTTTGGAAATAAAAGCTGATTGTCCCACTTTCTCAATGCAATCCTCCAAACGTGGGATAGGATAAGAGTCCATTCTTGTAACTGCATTAACCTTTCTATAGTCCACACACAACCGTTGGGTACCATCTGGTTTTGGTACCATCACTATGGGTGGGCTTTTTTGGCTGCAACCCACTTCAATTATGCCATTTTTAAACATACTCTCAATCTCTTTGTTAACTTGTGCCAATTTTAAAGGGTTAAGTCTGTACGGATGTTGTTTGATTGGAACAGCATTTCCCACATCTACATCATGTATAGCCATTTTAGTACTTCCCAATTTATCTCCACAAACTTGCCCACGTGATATCAATAACTCTTTCAGGTCAGTCTGTTTTTCCTCTGGTAGGTAACTCAACAATTTATCCCAATTTTTAAGAACATCCTCGTTTTCCAATTTAATTTGAGGTATGTCAAATTCACAGTCATCTGGATTTGTTTCGTCACTTTGAGTTAGAATCATTAAAACCTCCTCCTTTTTCTCTCCTTCCCTTTCAAAGTACCTTTTAAGCATATTCACATGACACACTCGGTGAGTCTTCCTTCTATCTGGTGTTTTTACCACATAATTCACCTCATTTAATTTCCTTTCAATCTGATAAGGTCCACAAACCTTTTAAAGGTTTGAAATGAAATGAAAATCGCTTATTGTCACAAGTAGGCTTCAAATGAAGTTACTGTGAAAAGCCCCTAATCACCACATTCTGGCGCCTGTTCGGGGAGGCTGTTACGGGAACTGAACCGTGCTGCTGGCCTGCCTTGGCCTGCTTTCAAAGCCAGCGATTTAGGTGCATCCCTAATTGCAAACAGTACGAATGGAATTCCTTTATCCCAATCCTTTGGATAATCTTGACATTAAGCCCTCAACATTGTCTTTAATGTCTGATGCCACCTTTCTAACGTTTCCTGTGATTCTGGATGGTACGCAGTTGATTGAAATTGTTTTATTCCTAAGCTATCCAGAATTTCTTTGAATAACCTTGAGGTAAAATTTGATCCTTGATCCGATTGTATTTCTGTGGTTTGTCCATATATAGTAAAGAATATAAGTAACTCCTCCACAATCTTTTTAGCTGTAATATTGCGTACTGGAATGGCCTCCGGAAACCTAGTAGACACATCCATTATAGTCAAAAGATATTGATTCCCACTTTTTGTTTTAGGAAGCGGTCTGACGCAATCAATTAGGACCCGTGTAAAAGGTTCCTCAAATGCTGGAATGGGTATTAAGGGCACTGGTTTTATCACTGCTTGAGGTTTCCCTATCACTTAACATGTGTGACATGAATGACAAAATTTAACTACATCTTTATGTAGTCCTGGCCAATAAAAATGTTTTTGTATTTTAGATTGAGTTTTCCTTATTCACAAATGACATCCCACTGGTACCTCATGTGCAACTCGCAACATTTCCTTTCTATACCTTACCGGCAATACTACTTGATGAACTTCTGTCCACTTTTCATCTGCCTGCATATGTAAAGGTTTCCATTTTCTCATCAAGACATCACTTTTACAGTAATAACACTCTGGTATACACTCAGGTTCCTCTTCCATATATGCTTTCTGATACATCCGTTTTATTTCTACATCTTTCTGTTGTAACTCCGCCAATTTCCCTGAACTAAAAATATCCGCAACATCCTCCACCTGTTCTTTTCCAACCATCTGATCAACAGTCGTTTCTGATAATTGCACTTCACCTTTATCTTCACTCTCTGGTTTCTCCTCGTCTTAGAACGTAGAACATAGAATTGACAGTGCAGAAGGAGGCCATTTGGCCCATCGAGTCTGCACCGGCTCTTGGAAAGAGCACCCTACCCAAGGTCCACACCTCCACCCTATCCCCATAACCCAACCCAACACTAAGGGCAATTTTGCACACTAAGGGCAATTTAGCACGGCCAATCCACCTAACCTGCACATCTTTGGACTGTGGGAGGAAACAGGAGCATCCGGAGGAAACCCACGCACACAAGGGGAGAACGTGCAGACTCCGCACAGACAGTGACTCAAGCCGGGAATCTTAACCTGTGACTGCGACCTTGTTACTACACAATCCGGAAGAATTCAATGATAATCTATGATTAATCTAGGACAAAGGTTCGGCACAACATCGTGGGCCGAAGGGCCTGTTCTGTGCTGTATTTTCTATGTTAATCGCAGAATATTCGTCCTTCAACACTTCAGTTGTCTGATTTTGCACTGGCTTATCAACCACAGTAGGCACCACTCCCACTTGCGATCCAGCTATATCATTACCCAAGATAAACTGTATTCCTGGACAAGATAGTGTCTCTATTATTCCTACTACCACTTCACCACTCTTCACTGGACTTTCCAACCTTACCTTATATAATGGAACGCTACTCCTCTCACCCTGAATTCCACATATTATCACCTTTTCTGGCAACATTCTTCCCAAACTACATAACTCCTCATCTCTTACCATTAAGGATTGACTAGCTCCTATATCTCTTAAAATTGTGACTTCTTTACCTGCTCCTCCTGATACACGAGTAAACTTTACCCACACAAGTAAATTCTTTAAAGAGATCTGGCACCTTCTTATCAATCACCTCTTGATCAGGCTGTACAATCTTTAGCACCTCCTTCGCTTCACTTGGGCTTTCCTTTACCACTTTAACAAACCCCACTGTCTTATCCCGTTTTACCACATCAGCCTTCCCAGTGCTTTTCTTCAACAACCAACACGGTGACTTTACATGGCCTAGTTTATTACAGTGAAAACATTTGAAACTTTTCATTTCTTGTCCACCCTCCTGGATTTCTTTTTTAATCTGAGGTACACTCTCCTTATTATCTCCCATCAGATCACCTTTACCTTTACCACTTGAGTATTTCTCATGTCCTCAGTTTCTATCCCTCACAGGCTGAAACTGATGTCGGAAACCAAGCTGTAATTTATCAACTAATTCATAATCATCTGCCATTTCTGCTGCTAATCTCACAGTTTTAACCCTCTGCTCTTCCACATGAGTTCTCACTACATCAGGAATTGAATGTTTAAACTCCTCCAAAAGTATAATTCCTCTGAGAGCTTCATACGTTTGGTCTATTTTCAAAGCCCTTATCCACCTATCAAAATTACTCTGTTTGAGCCTTTCAAACTCCATGTATGTTTGACCAAATTTGTTCCTTAAATTTCTAAACCTTTGTCTGTAGGCTTCAGGCACTAGTTCATATGCACCCAAGATGGATTTTTCACCTCCTCATACGTCCCAGATACCTCCTCCGGTAGTGATGCAAATACTTCACTAGCCCTACCTACCAGCTTTGTTTGAATCATTTGTTTAGCTACCTTCTGAAATGAAATGAAAAAGGCTTCAAACTGCTTCTCGACAAACCTTGGCAATGCTTGGACATATTTAAATAGATCCCCACCAAGCCTTTTGACACTCTTTCTCACTATCCTCATCACTATCCACCAACTGTACGTTTCCCTTTACGTCTGCCAATTTTAACTGACTGTCATGTTTCATGGCCATTTTTTGAAGTTCAAACTCTCCCTCTTTATCTTTTTCCCTGATCTGTATCTCCCTTTCTCTTTCTTTTTGTTCTGCTGGGGCTATTCTTTCTGTTTTCCTTTCTTCTCTCTCTTTTTCCTCTCTCTTTCTCTTTCCTCTCTTTCTCTTTCGTATTCAAGCTGCTTTAATTTTTTCTCATGTTTCATTTGTTTAATTTGTAACTGAATTTTTACCATTTCCAATGAGTCAAACTGTATCTCAGGCAACTTTATATGCTTAGCCACCATAATAATTACCTCATCTTTTCGCATTATGTCAGGTAATGTTAACTGCAATGTTTTTGCCAAATCTAACAGTCTGCATTTAATCTCTGTCCGGAAGGTACGGCGTATGACCGTCTCCACCCTCAGAAACTTCAGAGCCTCTGAAATTGCCATTGTCCACAACACACTCCCTACTTAAACTGAAACACCACACCTGAAAAGCAACCACAATATGCTCACCCCTCACTGTCTTTAAGTCCACTAAGTCAATCCAATAGATAGACTTTTATCCCCTTCGAGCCCCCAATTTGTTATGGGTCAGGGTTTAGAAAACCCCAAAGTGTATCATGGAGTTCACCTGACCCACAACTTTTGATAGATTGTGGTATGGGGAGCACACGGCCCACTCTACAGGTGTGGTAGAGCAGAAATGGAAAAATATTTTTTAAAGCAAAACAATGTTTATTCTATGAACTCAAGTTAACCTTTTTAAAAAAAAAAAAAAATATTTATTCAAGTTTCTCAACAAATCTTCAACAACCACCCCCCCCCACCCCCCCCCCCCCGTCCCCAACCCCAACAAGAAGAAAGAAACAAGAACACAACAAGCAGAAATTATACATTGGATTTCCCCCATATACAGTAACCTCCCATATAACAGTAAAAAACACAAAAAGGGAAAAAAAAACACCTTAACCCAAACGCCACCCCAATAGAAACCCCCCTCCCTCCCCCGCCCCTGGGCTGCTGCTGACCTCCTCCTAACGCTCCGTGAGATAGTCTAGGAATGGTTGCCACCGCCTGAGGAACCCTTGCACAGACCCTCACAAGGCAAACTTTATCCTCTCCAGCTTGATGAACCCTGCCATGTCACTGATCCAAGCTTCCACACTAGGGGGCTTCGCATCTTTCCATAGTAGCAAAATCCTCCGCCGGGCTACCAGGGACGCAAAGGCCAGAATACCGGCCTCTTTCGCCTCCTGCACTCCCGGCTCGTCCGATACCCCAAATAATGCTAATCCCCAGCTCGGCTTGACCCGGGCGTTCACCACCTTGGACACCTCACAAAACCCCTCCAAAACCCATCCAGCGCCGGGCACGACTAGAACATATGGACGTGATTTGCCGGGTTCCCCGAGCACCTCCCACATCTGTCCTCCACCCCAAAGAACCTACTCAACCTCGCCCCTGTCATATGCGCTCTGTGAGTAACTTTGAACTGTATTCGGCTGAGCCTGGCGCAAGGGGAGGAAGAATTAACCCTACTCAGGGCATCAGCCCACAGACCTCATCTATCTCCTCCCCAAGCTCCTCCTCCCACTTGCCCTTTAACTCCTCCACCGAGGCCTCTGCCTCTTCCTGCAGCTCCTGGTAAATCGCCGAAACCTTGCCTTCTTCAACCCATACACCCGAAATCACCCTGTCCTGAATCCCATGTGCCGGAAGCAGCTGGAATCCCCTCAACTGCCGCCTCACAAACACCCTCACTTGCATGTACCTGAAAGTGTTTCCCGGGGGTAGCCCAAAATGTCTCCTCCAGCGCCCCTAGGCTCGCAAACGTCCCATCGATGAACAGGCTCCCCATTCTTCTAATCCCTGCCCGATGCCAGCTCCGAAACCCCCCATCCATCCTTCCCAGGACGAACCGATGGTTCTCGCGAATCGGGGACCAAACCGAGGCTCCCACCTCGCCCCTATGTCGCCTCCACTGCCCCCAGATCTTCAGCGTCGCCGCCACCACTGGACTCGTGGTGTACCTTGTCGGCGAGAGCGGCAGCGGTGCCGTCACCAGCGCCCTCAGGCTCGTGCCCACACAGGATGCCATCTCTAGCCTCTTCCACGTCGTCCCCTCGCCCTCCATTACCCACTTACAGATCATCGCCACATTGGCTGCCCAATAATAGCCACACAAATTCGGCAGCGCCAGCCCCCCCCTGTCCCTGCTACGCTCCAGAAACACTCTCTTCACCCTCGGGGTCTTATTCGCCCACACAAATCCCATGATGCTCCTGCTAATCCGTTTGAAAAAGGCCTTGGGGATCAAAATGGGAAGGCACTGGAACACAAAGAGAAACCTCGGAAGGACCGTCATTTTGACCGACTGCACCCTACCCGCTAGTGAGAGTGGCCCATCTTTTAAAATCCTCCTCCATCTGCTCCACCAGCCGCGTCAAATTGAGCTTGTGCAGGGCCCCCCAACTCCTAACTACTTGGATCCCCAGGTACCGAAAGCTCCTTTCCGCCCTCTTCAGCTGTAGCTCGTCTATCCCCCTTCCCTGGTCCCCTGAATGCACCACAAAGAGCTCACTCTTCCCTACGTTGAGTTTATACTCCGAAAAGTCCCCAAACTCCCTAAGGATCCGCATGACCTCCGCCATCCCCTCCACTGGATCCGCAACATACAACAACAGGTCATCGGCATACAACGACACCCGGTGTTCCTCTCCCCCCCGAACCAATCCCCTCCATTTCCTGGACTCCCTCAGTGCCATGGCCAGCGGCTCAATTGTCAGTGCAAACAACAAGGGGGATAAGGGGCACCCCTGCCTCGTCCCCCGGTACAGCCTAACGTACTCAGACCTCCGCCGGTTCGTAGCAACACTCGCCACATGGGCTCTATATAGCAGCCTGACCCAACTTATGAACCCCGCCCCGAACCCAAACCTCCGCAACACTTCCCAAAGATATTCCCACTCCACCCGATCAAAGGCCTTCTCCGCATCCATAGCTGCCACTACCTCCGCTTCCCCCTCCACCGAGGGCATCATAATCACATTGAGGAGCCTCCGCACATTGTATTTAGCTGCCTACCCTTCACAAATCCCGTCTGGTCCTCATGAATCACCCCCGGGACACAGTCCTCAATTCTCGTAGCCAGCTTAGTGTCAACATTGAGGAGCGAGATCGGTCTATACGACCCACATTGCAATGGATCCTTGTCCCGCTTCAAGATCAAAGAAATCAGTGCCCTGGACATTGTCGGGGGCAAGGTCCCCTCCTCCCTCAACTTATTAAAAGTCCCCACTAGCAACGGGCCCAGCAGATCCACATATTTCCTGTAAAATTCAACCGGGAACCCATCCGGCCCCGGGGCCTTCCCCGCCTGCATGTTCCCCGATCCTTTAACCAGCTCCTCCAGCCCAATCGGCGCGCCAAAATCAGCCACCTGCTCCTCCTCCACCCTCGGGAACCTCAGCTGATCTAGGAATCGTCGCGTCCCCTCCTCCCCCGCTGGGGGCTCAGACCTGTACAGATCCCCATAGAAGTCCCTAAATACCTTGTTTATTCTCACCGCACTCCGCACCGTATTCCCCCCTCTATCCCGAACTCCACCAATCTCCCTCGCTGCCTCCCTCTTACGAAGCTGATGTGCCAGCATCCGACTCGCTTTCTCCCCATACTCATACGCCGCCCCTTGCGCTTTCCTCCACTGTGCCTCTGCTTTCCCTGTGGTCATCAGGTCAAATTCCGTCTGGAGGTTCCGTCGCTCCCTAGGTAGCCCCTCCTCGGGGGCCTCTGCATAACTCCTGTCCACCAACCTCTCCCTCTCCCTCCTCTCTCTCTTCTCCCTGTGGGCCCTAATGGAGATCAGCTCTCCCCTGATCACCGCCTTCAACGCCTCCCAGACTACCCCACCTGCACCTCCCCGTTGTCGTTGGCCTCCAAGTATCTTTCAATACACCCCCGCACCCGCCCGCACACCCCCTCATCCGCCAACAGTCCCACATCGAGGCGCCACAGCGGGCGCTGGTCCCTCTCCTCCCCAACTCCAGCTCCACCCAATGCGGGGCGTGGTCCGAGATGGCTATGGCCGAATATTCCATTCCCTCCACTTTCGGGATTAGCGCCCGACTCAAAATGAAAAAATCTATCCGGGAGTAGGCTCTATGGACGTGGGAAAAGAAGGAAAATTCCCTGGCCTGCGGCCTGGCAAACCTCCATGGATCCACTCCCCTCATCTGGTCCATAAACCCCCTGGAGCACCTTGGCCGCAGCCGGCCTCTTACCCGTCCTGGACCTAGAACGGTCCAGTGCTGGGTCCAGCACCGTGTTGAAGTCCCCCCCCATTATCAAGCTTCCTACCTCCAGATCCAGAATCCGACCCAGCATGCATTTCATAAATCCGGCATCATCCCAATTCGGGGCATATAAGTTCACCAGTACCACCTGCACCCCCTGCAACGTACCACTCACCATCACATATCGACCTCCATTATCCGCTACAATATTCAGTGCCTCGAACGACACCCGCTTCCCCACCAGTATTGCAACCCCACTGTTTTTCGCATCCAGCCCTGAATGAAAGACCTGCCCTACCCATCCCTTTCTCAGCATAACCTGATCTGCCACCTTCAGATGTGTCTCCTGGAGCTTAACCACGTCTGCCTTCAGTCCTTTTAAGTGCGCGAACACCCGGGCCCTCTTGACTGGCCCGTTCAGGCCCCTCACATTCCAAGTTATCAGCCGGATCAGGGGGCTACTCGCCGCCGCCCCCCCCACCCCCTGCCGACTAGCCATCTCCTTTTCTAGGCCAGCCACGTGCCTGCGCCTCCCGCACCCTCCAGTCCCCCAGGCGGCGGACCCCCGCCCCGACTTCCAGCTCCCCTTTGGCCAATGCACCAGCAACCCAGTTCCCCCCCCCTCCCTCCGCCCCCCCCTCCGCGCCCCCCCCCCCTCCGCTAGATCCTCATCTAGCCATTTTGCTCCCCCCATGACACTCCCGTAAGTCAGCTGACTCCTGCTGACCCTGGCCTCTCCCGCCATTCCATCAACCCCCCAGTGTGGGAATCCCCCCACCCCTTGGCAGTCAGTGTGCGCTCCTCTCCAGCACCGCCCTTCCCCCCCGGTCCCAACCCCATCCTTCCGTCACGCGGGAAAAAGCCCACGCTTTCCGTCTGAGCCGGCCCCGCCCCCTCTGGCGCAGCTCCTTTTTGCGGCCTTATCCCAACTCCCCATCCCCGGGCCTCCACCCCCCCCTCTTCCTCCGCGGGGCCCTGCCCCTCCAACACCGACACCCACACTCTCCCACAGCCCCCACATCAAATCCATTCACCCATCTCCACCCAGCACCAAAACAAAAAGAACATTCCCCAAACGCAGTAAACACAGTAAACATCCCCCCACGACAAACCCTCAGTTTGAGTCCAACTTTTCAGACTGGATAAAGTTCCATGCCTCATCAGGCGTTTCAAAATAGTGGTGTCGATTTTGGAACGTGACCCACAATCACGCTGGCTGCAGCATCCCGAACTTCACCCCCTTCCGATGGAGAACCGCCTTAGTCCGGTTAAAACCAGCTCTCTTCTTAGCCACCTCCGCACTCCAGTCCTGGTAAATTCGGATCTCCGTGTTCTCCCACCTATTGCTCCGTTCTTTTTTGGCCCATCTCAGGACACACTCTCTGTCCATAAAGCGGTGGAACCTCACCATTACAGCCCTTGGCGGCTCGTTGGCTTTGGGTCCCCTTGCCAGGACCCGATGAGCCCCATCCAGCTCCAGGGGCCTCTGGAAAGCTCCCGCGCCCATCAGCGAATTGAGCATCGTGCTCATATATGCCCCGGCATCGGGCCCCTCCACTCCTTCAGGGAGACCCAAAATCCGAAGATTCTTCCTCCTCGACCTATTCTCCAGGTCCTCAAATTTTTCCTGCTACCTCTTGTGCAGCGCCTCGTGCGCCTCCACCTTCACCGCTAGGCCCAAGATCTCGTCCTCGTTCTCCGAGGCTTTTTGCCGCACCTCCCGGATCGCCGCCCCTTGGGCCTTTTGGATCTCCACAAGCTTCTCAATCGCCGCCTTCATTGGCGCCAGCATTTCTGTCTTCAGCTCCACAAAGCAGCGTTTAAGGGACTCCTGCTGCTCCTGCGACCACGCTGCTTGGTCTCCACCCGCCGCCATCTTGTTTTTCCTCCCTCGCACTTTCTGCTGTACCGGGATCACTTTTTTAACTGCTCCACTCCTGGTCCAATCCATATAGTGTCGGGGGAACCTTGCTGTCACCTTCCCACACTGAGAGCCGTCGAACAATTGCTGTTGGGACCCCTCTGAAGAGCCCAAAAGTCCGTTCCCGGCAGGAGCTGCCGAACGTGCGACCTACCTAGGCATAGCCACAACCGGAAGTCTCAAGTTAACCTTTTTAAACCATACAGTGAACATCTTAGCAACCATTAATTCAAATACAACCTCCAAAGAATACACTAAGTAATTCTTTAAGCTTTCCTTTTAACATCCATAAGACTGAAAACACCTTTTACCAGAAGCACATCAAGTTAAAGTCACTACTGTTATTAGTTTTAAATCACCAGGATCGATTTACAGTCTTTAGATTACAGAGAGAGACTCTAATACACCTTCTGGCTGTGACTGCAGCTATCCAGCTCTGAAAACGAAACTAAAACACACCCTGCAGCAAACAGTCTAAAACGAAAGTAAAACGCTGACAGACAGCCCAGCTCCACCCACTCTCTGACATCGCTGCAGTAGTAAACATCCATTTCTTAAAGGTACTCTCACATGACACCACTCAGTAGAGAAGATGCATGGAGAGCTCAGTTCAGTCCATAAGAGGGTCATTCAAGGGTCTGGGAACCACAGGGAATAAGCTGTTTTTGAATCTGTTAGTGCTGGTTCTCAGACTTCTGTAACAAGTGCCCGATGGAAGAGAATATAACACGGGTGGGAGGGATCTTTGTTAATGCTGCCCGCTTTCCCAAGGCAGCGAAGAGTTCCACAGATTCACCACTCTCTGGCTGAAGAAATTCGTCCTCATCTCAGTTTTAAAGGATCGTCCCTTCAGTCTGAGGCTGTTCCCTTGGGTTCTAGTTTTCCTACTTGCGGAAACATCCTCTCCATGTCCACTCTATCCAGGCCTCGCAGTATCCTATAAAATTCAATAAGTTTCACCCTCATCCTTCTAAACTCCAACAAGTACAGACCCAGAGTCCTCAACCGTTTCTCATACGAGAAGCTCTTCATTCCAGGGATCATTCTTGTGAATCTCCTCTGGACCCTTTTCACGGCCAGCATATCCTTCCTTAAATACAGGGCCCAAACTACTCCAAATGGTGTATGATCAGAGCCTCAAAAGCACATCCCTGCTCTTGTATTCTAGACCTCTCAACATGAATGCTAACATTGCATTTGCCTTCCTAGCTGCCGAATAAACCTGCACGTTAACCTTAAGAGAATCTTGAACTAGGGCTAAGTCCCTTTGTGCTTCTGATTTCCTAAGCCTTTTCCCATTCAGAAAATAGTCTATGGCTGCATTCTTCCTACCAAAATTCATAACCTCACACTTTTCCACACTATATTCCATCTGCCACTTCTTTGCCCACTCTCCTAGCCTGTCCAAGTCCTTCTGCAGCCCCACTGCTTCCTCAACACAACTGGGCATAAAATGATAGAATTTACAGTGCAGAAGGAGGCCAGTCGGCCGATCGAGTCTACACCGGCTCTTGGAAAGAGCACTCTATTTAAGCCCACGCCTCCCCTAATCATGCTTCCTCCTCCTTGGGATATATATCTGTTGTGACTCCCAAATAATCTCCCCCAAACTCCTGCCAATGTTGTTCCACTGTCTTCCCTGCTAGGGTCCCCTTCCAATCAACTATGGCCAGTGTTATATTACGTGATTGTTATACGTCGTTACTCTTTGCTTACTTCCAGAATGGTCTGATGGTTGTAGTTCAATGAAACTATCAGTCTTCAATGTAAAGCAAATAACATTTAATGAATAATGTACATAAATACTAATGAGTTGATTCACTCTTCACAACTATAAATAAGGATAAAGTAAATCAGAAGAAATATTAACTATGTTTAACCAAACGTGCCAACTGAGTCATATCTCTCGAACACTGCTATCTAGTTACTCCTGGTTCGAAGAAGCGGGAAGATCCTCTGAGTTCAGTTTATATACATGGATCTAGTGCTGTCATCTAGTGGTTGTCTAACACTATGATACAGTTGTTAACCCTTTACATACCAGCAGATATACAGATCACTACAGCCAGCTCCTCCCTCATGTCTTTGTCTTTATTCAATTGTAATACTGTTATTTCTGATTCTAGCTTCTCCCTCTCAAACTGCAGGGTAAATTCTATCATACTGTGGTCACTGCTCCCTAAGGGTTCCTTCACCTTAAGTTCCTTAATTAAGTCTGCCTCATTACACATCACCAAATCTAGAATTGACCAGTTAAGTCTAACGTCAGTGGTAGAGAAATTATTGGAAAACATTCTGAGGAACAGGATTAATCAACATTTGGAAAGGCAGGGATAGATCAGGGATAGTCAGCACTGATTTGTTGGCGGGAGAACCTGTCTACAAATTTAATTGAGTTTTTTTGAAAGGGTAGCCAAATATATTGGTTAAGGTAGTGCAGTTGATGTGGTTTACATGAACTTTAGCCAGGCCTTTGACAAGCTCCCACATGGAAGGCTGGTTAGAACCCATGAGATCCAAGGCAAGTTGGCAATTTGGATCCAAAATTGGCTTGTTAATAGGAGGCAAAGGGTGATGGTGGAGGGTTGCTTTTGTCATTGGAGGCCTGTGATCAGCATTGTACCACGGGGGTCGGTGCTGGGACCTTTACTGTTTGTTATATACATTAAAGACTTGGATGTGAATGCAGATGACACGGAAATTGGTGGTGCTGTTCCAAAATTAGTGAGGAGGATAATTTTCGGCTACAGACTCATATTGATCAGCCTGATAAATTGGGCAGAGCAATGGCAGATGAAATTTAATCCTGATAAGTGTGAGGATGATGCATTTTGGGAAGTCTAATGAGGGTAGGATGTACACAATGAACGGTACTTCCTTGGGGAGTGTTGAGGAACAAACGGAATTTAGTGTACAAGTCCATGGACCCCTGAAGGTGGCAGTACAGATATGGAATGCATCCCTTCATTAGCTAAGGTGTAGAATGTAAGAGCAGGGAGGTCTTGGTACAACTTTATAAAACAATGGTTAGGCCAACGGAATATTGTGTGCAGTTCTGGTCACCACACCATCAGAAGGATGTGATTGCACTGGAGGTTTCAGCTATGAGGAGAGACTGGCAGAGGCATTCAAGGCTAAAGGCATAGGTTTAAGGTGAGGAGTAAGTAGTTTAGAGGGGACCCGAGGAAATAGTTTTTCACTCGGAAGGTGGTGGAAATATGGAACGCGCTGCTTGAGAGGGTGGTGGAGGCCGGTACTATCGCAGTTGAGCAGCATCTGGACCAGCACTTAAATCGGCAAAGCACAGTAGGCTATGGACCAAGTGCTAGTAAATGGCATTAGTAAAAATTGGTATTTAATGGTTGGCATAGACATGTTGGGCTGAAGGGCCTGTTTCTGTGCTGTATGACTCTATGACAACACCATAACCATTCCTGAATATGTCCTGCCCCACCAGCAGGACAAACCCACTAGAGGTGGCGGCACAGTGGCTTTCAGTTGCGAGATAGTTCTCTGGGAGTTGCCCTGAGAGTCCACAATATCGATTGTGCCCATGAGGTCTCATGGCACTATGTCAAACATGGGCAAGGGAACCGCCTGCTGATTACTATGTAGCGTCTCCCCATAACTGATGAATCAGTGCCTCTCCATGTTAAGCACCACTTTGATGATGAACTGAGGGTGGCAAGGATACAGAATGTTCTCTGGGTGGCGTCCTCAATGTTTATCACCAGGAATGGCTCAGTAGTACCACCACAGAGTTGGCCAGGTCCTAAGGGACATAGCTGCTAGACTGGGACTGCGGCAGATGGTGAGGGAGCCAAGAGTGAAAAACATTTTTGACCTGATCCTCACCAACCTGACTGCCGCAGATGCAACTGTTCATGACAGTATATTAGGAGTGACCACCAGACAGTCTTTGAGAAGACAAGTCCCGTCTTCACATTGAGGATAGGGTATCCTCTATTGTGTTGTGTGGCACAATCATTGTGCAGAATGTGACAGAAACAGTTCTAGAAACTCAAGACTGGGAATCCATGAGGCGCTGCGGACCATCAGCAGCAGAACTGTACTCAGCCACAATCTGTAACCTCATGGCCTGGCATATCCCCCATTCTACCATCACCACCAAGCCAGGGGGTCAACCTTGGTTCAATGAAGAATGCAGGAGGGCATGCCACGAGCAACATCAGGCATACCTAAAAATGAGGTGACAACCTGATAAAGCTACAACACGGGACTACTTGTGTGCCAAACAGCATGAGCAGCAAGGAACAGACCAGAGCTAAGTAATTACATAATTACTTAATAAGTGGGCAGCACGGTAGCATTGTGGATAGCACAAATGCTTCACAGCTCCAGGGTCCCAGGTTCGATTCCGGCTTGGGTCACTGTCTGTGCGGAGTCTGCACATCCTCCCCGTGTGTGCGTGGGTTTCCTCCGGGTGCTCCGGTTTCCTCCCACAGTCCAAAGATGTGCAGGTTAGGTGGATTGGCCATGCTAAATTGCCCATAGTGTCCAAAAATTGCCCTTAGTGTTGGGTGGGGTTACTGGGTTATGGGGTTAGGGTGGAGGTGTTGACCTTGGGTAGGGTGCTCTTTCCAAGAGCCGGTGCAGACTCGATGGGCCGAATGGCCTCCTTCTGCACTGTAAATTCTATGATTCTATGATAACCAATTAATTAAATCGAAGCTCTGCAATCCTGCCACATCCAGTCGTGAATGGTGGTGGACAATTAAACCACTCACTGGAGGAGGAGGCTCCACAAATATCCCCATCCATAATGATGGAGGAACGGGTCACATCAGTTCAAAAGATAAGGCTGAAGCATTCGCAGCAATCGTCAACCAGAATGATCCATCTCAGCTTCCTCCAGAGGTCCCCAGCATCAAGGATGTCAGTCTTCAGCTCCCTTCTTTCAAATTCGAATCACTTGTGATATCAAGAAACAGCTGAAGGCATTGGATACTGCAAAGGTAATGGCCCTGATAATATTCTGGCAATAGTACGGATGACTTCTACTTCACAACGTGCCGCGTCTCTAGTCAAGCTGTTCCAGTACAGATGCAATACTGGCAACAAGCAAACAATGTGGAAAATTGTCCACATATATCCTGTACACAAAAAACAGTACAAATCTAACCCAGCCAATTACCACCCCATCAGTCTACTCTCAATCATCAGTAACTTGGTGATGGAAGGGATCATCAACAGGGTTACGAAACGGCACTTACTCAGCAATAATTTGCTCACGGACGCTCAGTTTGGGTTCAGCCAGGGTCACTCAGCTCGTGACCTCATTGTCTATATGGACTTCAGTAAGGCCTTTGTCAAGGTCCCTCATGGTAGACTAGTACAAAAGGTGAAGTCACACGGGATCAGGGGTGAGCTGGCAAGGTGGATACAGAACTGGCTAGGTCATAGAAGGCAGAGAGTAGCAATGGAAGGATGCTTTTCTAATTGGAGGGCTGTGACCAGTGGTGTTCCACAGGGATCAGTGCTGGGACATTTGCTGTTTGTAGTATATATAAATGATTTGGAGGAAAATGTAACTGGTCTGATTAGTAAGTTTGCAGACGACACAAAGGTTGGTGGAATTGCGGATAGCGATGAGGACTGTCAGAGGATACAGCAGGATTTAGATTGTTTGGAGACTTGGGCGGAGAGATGGCAGATGGAGTTTAATCCGGACAAATGTGAGGTAATGCATTTTGGAAGGTCTAATGCAGGTAGGGAATATACAGTGAATGGTAGAACCCTCAAGAGTATTGAAAGTCAAAGAGATCTAGGAGTACAGGTCCACAGGTCACTGAAAGGGGCAACACAGGTGGAGAAGGTAGTCAAGAAGGCATACGGCATGCTTGCCTTCATTGGCCGGGGCATTGAGTATAAGAATTGGCAAGTCATGTTGCAGCTGTATAGAACCTTAGTTAGGCCACACTTGGAGTATAGTGTTCAATTCTGGTCGCCACACTACCAGAAGGATGTGGAGGCTTTAGAGAGGGTGCAGAAGAGATTTACCAGAATGTTGCCTGGTATGGAGGGCATTAGCGATGAGGAGCGGTTGAATAAACTCGGTTTGTTCTCACTGGAACGAAGGACGTTGAGGGGCGACCTGATAGAGGTCTACAAAATTATGAGGGGCATAGACAGAGTGGATAGTCAGAGGCTTTTCCCCGGGGTAGAGGGGTCAATTATTAGGGGGCATAGGTTTAAGGTGAGAGGGGCAAGGTTTAGAGTAGATGTACGAGGCAAGTTTTTTACGCAGAGGGTAGTGGGTGCCTGGAACTCGCTACCGGAGGAGGTGGTGGAAGCAGGGACGATAGTGACATTTAAGGGGCATCTTGACAAATACATGAATAGGATGGGAATAGAGGGATATGGACTCAGGAAGTGTAGAAGATTGTAGTTTAGTCGGGCAGCATGGTCGACACGGGCTTGGAGGGCCGAAGGGCCTGTTCCTGTGCTGTACATTTCTTTATTCTTTGTTCTTTGTACAGCCTTGGTTCGAACATGGACAAAAACGCTGAATGCCAGAGGTGAGTTGAGAGTGACTGCCCTTGATACCAAGGTAACATTTGACCAAGTATGACATCAAGGAGTTCTAGAAAAACCGGAGTCTATGGGAATCGGGGGGAAAACTAGTTGGAGTCATACCTTGCACAAAGGAAAATGGTTGTAGGTCAATCATCTCAGCTCTGGGATATCACTGCACTGTTTCCTCAGGATAGCGTCCTAGGTCCAACCATCTTCAGCTGCTTCATCAATGACCTTCCTTCCATCATGTCATAAATGGGGATGTTTGCTGATACCTGCATAATGTTCCGTACCATTCACTCAGATACTGAAGCAGTCCATGTCCAAATGCAGCAAGACCTGAACAATATACAGGCTTGGGCTGACAAATGCGCCACTCAAAGACTATATCCAACAAGAGAGGATCTAACTATCATCCTTTGACATTCAATGGCATTATCATCACTGAATCCCCCCACTATCAACATCCTGGGGGTTAGCATTGACCAGAAACCGAACTGAACTAGCTATATAAATACTATGGCTACAAAAGCAGGTCAAAGGTTAGAAATCCTGAGGTAATTAACTCACATCCTGTCTCCCCAAAGCCTGTCCACCATCTACAAGACACAAGTCAGGAGTGTGATGGAATACGCTCCACCTGCCTGGATGAGTGCAGTTCCAACAACACCATCCAGGACAAAGCAGCCCACTTGATTGCTACCCTTTCAACAAACATTCAATTCCTCCACCATTGATGAAGAGTGGCAGAAGTGTGTATCAGCTACAGGATGCGCTGCAGGCATTCAACGCCTTAGAGGCAACATCTTGCCAACCCCCTACCACCTTGAAGGACAACAGCAGCACATTCCTGGAAACACCACCACCTGAAGGCTCCTTCCAAGCCACTCACCATCTTGACTTGGAAATATATTGCCGTTCCTTCACTGTCGCTGGGTCAAAATCCTGGAATTCCATCCCTTACAGCGCTGCGGGTATACCTACATCCCCAGGACTGCAGCGGTTCAAGAAGGCAGCACACCACCACCCTCTGAAGGGCAATAAATGTTATTCTAGCCAGTGACGCCCACATCCCATAAATGAATAAAAAACATCTGCCACATTCTGAGGAAGGATCTAATAGTTAAGTGGGAGGACATCCTCCGTCTGCGATTCTGAAGATCACTACCAATTTCTTTACTGCAGATCGTTCCAGGAGACCTGTGAAGTATCTCTCAGGCCACCACACATAAATGCATTGAAGAGGTGACAGATGCCCTCTGCAGTAAGGATCATCAATATGGGAGGTTCACAGTTGATGAAGATAGTCAGGCTGCTAGATTTAATGGGTCTGCAGCTATCTCGAGCTTCCCTAGAGCAGACTGTAATCGACTGCCCAAATGAGGCCAAAAGAGCTCTCCCCCTGATGTTCCTCAACGAGAAAGGGTTCCACTCCATCAACGTTCAACTGGTACACAATTATCAGAAGGACATAATGCACATTTGTACCAGATACCCAGGGAAGCACGGTGGCACAGTGGTTAGCACTGCTGCCTCACACCTCCAGGGACCTGGATTCAATTCCAGCCTCGGGTGACTGTCTGTGTGGAGTTTGCACTTTCTCCCAGCGTCTGCATGGGTTTCCTCCGGGTAGTCCGGTTTCCTCCCACAGTCCAAATTTTGGCCACGCTAAATTGCTCCTTAGTGCTCAAAGGTTAGGTGGGGTTACTGGGATAGGGTGAAGGTGTGGGCTTAAGTAGGATGCTCTTTCAAGGGCCGGTGTAGACTTGATGGGCTGAATGGCCTCCTTCTGTACTGTAAATTCTATGATTCTATGACTCATACATCCCGAGTCATTCACCGGTGCCTCAGATATTTGAAGGGCCTCAGCGAGTACAGGATTGCTGCTTAGAGGTAAGGAGTACCCGCACACATGATGGTTCATGACACCTGTCTTCATGCACCTCGAGGACAGGTACAATGAAGTTTATAGCTCCTGTAAGGGTCTTTCCTGATGCTTCCCTTTTCTTTATTTTTTGTTGTTATCATTTTGGATCCATGGACATTCAATGCACATGTCTTTAAGTCAAGCAACAGAGAGAATGAGGAATTCAAGAAGTTGCAACATAGTATTTGATGCTAGTGTTTGAACAGGAGAACTCAAGACTTTCGGCACCCAAGAGATGAGGTAGGACTCGGTTTGATTGATTAGCTGGTGGCCAAAGAATTGGCCAAAAGGTCATATTGTGCCTGGTAACAGGTGGTGATTGGGTCCTACTCTATGTTTTTCAGAGATCAAAGGAGCTCAGTTTGAATCCTGGACACTCAACGAAAGAGACCTGCTCCCTCTCTTCTTCTCTATCTCTCTTTCTTGAGAGTGGCTGCAAGTTGCTGTATTCCTGAGCCTACAGAGAACCTGAATCTGAAAGTCTAGTTTGAAGGAAGGTCTGCTTAAAGACAACCATCTGAAACAAAGACTCTTCTTCCTTTTACTTAGTATTTGCACCCCCCTCCTCCCCATTTGTACAGGGTGGGAATGATTAGAAATTAAATGATAGTTAACCAGTTGTATTTGCTGCATATTTCATTATGGCCCTTGTAATAAATAAAAAGTAATTGTACTTAAATTTACAAACCTGGTGACTGTAATTGTGGGCAGACCAGGGCCAAAGGCTTCGGGTATTTTTCTAAGAATTATTTGTTAATTCAATTGTGTTGCGACTCCAGGTCAAGGGGGGCTGGAATTGACCGCGCACTAGCCCAGGGTGTCATAACATTCCACATAATCCATAATCAAGCAGACAACTGACATCCTGAAGGTGCACTTCTGTGGAAGGGAAATTGTGGAAGGAAAAATACTCCTTAGTATTTTGGTCTCGGTCTTATTATGGTAACACATTGTCCTCCGAAAGATAAAATGCGTACTCGAGTTGTTTTTAGCCAAGGGCAAGAACATACGCATTACGTATTTCATCTTATGTACTTTCCAAGGTCTATTTAATATAAACATGGCTGTTTACTTCAAGCTGTTATTTCAGACTATAAAGATATGTTCTCTTTGGTCGAATCTCAGAGTGCTGTGGACTGGCTATGCAGCCAGAACACTATCTCTCCGCAAATATTTGTGGAAATAAATTTCCTTAAATTGAACCTCGAAGAATGTCTTTATTATAATTTCCACGACAAATTGGCGTAGTCGTTGCAGTTTCCCTAATTTAACGGGACATGAACCCCGAAAGGACTCTATAAATAGGACTCTCTCAGCTGAAAGGGTGAGAGCCATAGCGCGACCCCAGCTGAAAGGGGGGGGGCGGCGCTCGGCAGCCTGAATTACTGGCTAGTGACGCATGCTAGGATAAGTTATCTTAATTAATAAATTAACGATAGCTGCATGGGAAGAAAAAGGTGCCATAGAGACTAAAAATAATTTTAAATTAAAAAAAGACTTTGAGGTTCGCGAAAGGATAAACACCGGTCTGCACTCCCTGTAGTATTTGTAAATGATTTCCACGGTCGTTGTTATTGTTATATATATGTTCTAAATTATTTTGCAGAAGGAACGATGAGCAATAAACTCGATGCCCACTCGCAGGTCGTCCCGAAGCCTCGGTAAAGACATCCGGAGCGAGAAAGGTGAACTCCTTAAAGAAGACAGCTAAGGGAGTCAAAATGAATAAGAAAATGAAAAGAAACAATCGTAAAGCAACGGAATGAGGTAGGAAAATCTCTATGTCCCCCATAGTAATCTAATGAAGCTGACCCCCTCTCAGAAAAAAACAGGGGAGTAAAAGTAAATAGAAGATTAACGGAAAAACATAACAGATGGGTTCCTGTCTAAAAGGGAATTCAGATTTGTCTGTAGCCGTGAGATAAGGCTAACGGTTAATTGTGATATTTGCGAGCTGTGAGAATCTGTGTGTTTTGTTTAAACAATTAATTTTAGTGAAAGCATGAAGTGCTAAGTGGGTTGTATTTTTTGTCGTCTGATATTGTAAGTCCGAGATTATAACAAGTGATTTGTGTTGAGATTTCGCTAATGCACTGAAACATTGGAAATTAAAATCAGTTTAAAAGAAAATGCCTTTACGAAAAAAAGTAATTGAACAAAGAGGCCAAAGGAAAAAAGTAATGCATGGGATTTATATTGAAATAGACGGACAAAATTGCCTGATAGAGTTTTATGGCAAACAGGAGGGCAGAGTGACCTGGAAAGAGGAGCATTGGCCCGCTACATTTGAAAGACAACAACTGCCCCAAAAGAGCCATCATTTACTCCCTTCAATCCTGGCCCAGGTACTGGCACACCAATGGGCTCAACATAAAAATCATGTTGGAAAAGTACATTCTGCCCCAGCACATAGGGTGCAGTTACAGAAGAACGTTGCCTTGCCCCACTTAAAACTATACTGGTTAGCACCGGAAGCAGAAAAAGGGATGACCAATGCACTATTACAGCAAGGGGTGCTGAAGAGAACAGAAAGCCCCTGTAACACCCCTATACTCCCAATTCCAAAGGTAGGAAGACCCAACGAGTGGTGGTTTGTGCAAGATCTCAGAGCCATCAATAAAATTGTTAACACTATTGCTCCATTGGTCTCGGACATAAATGTAATTTTGTCTTCTATACCACCAACAACGGATACTTTCTCAGTCTTTTTCTCCGTACCACTGCACCCGGAAAGTCAATATCTATTTGCTTTACATATCGGAATCAACAGTATTAAAAGAGACTTGGACGAGTGCCAGGTGTCTTCATGCTCAACATTCCCTCAATATGATGACGATTTATTGATAGCCTCAGAGGGAGGGCTAGTTTGTCAATAGAATACCCTTTTGTTATTATCACACCTGGCAGAGAAAGGGCATAGGGTCTCAATGGACAAACTGCAATTCTGTCAGGAGACAGTTCAGTATTTGGGATTTCAGCTGCAGCAAGGACAGCGGAGGCTTGGGTCTGAAAGCATACAGGCTGTAGCAAGGGTTCCAACTCCGCACACGGAAAAGGAAACCCTTACCTTCCTCGGCATGGTGGGCTATTGCAGGCAGTGGATATCGGACTATAGAGAGATGGACGTAGTACTGCGCAAGGCTACCCTACAGGACGCCCCTTCAGTTGTTACCTGGATCCCAGAGAAGGAGCAAGCATTTCATAATTTGAAACAAGCCATGATTAGCGCCCCTGCCTTGGGACTTCCTAATTTCAGCAAGACCTTTACTCTTTATGTGAATGAAACAGGGAGATTTGCAACAGGGGTCCTGGTGCAAGAGCATGGAGGAGGGAAAAAGCCGCTTGCCTGTTACTCAGTGGCCCTATGTGCTGTGGTAAAGGGTATGCCAAGTTGCTTAAGAGCAGTAGCAGCCACGGCAGCCATAGTAGAAAAATCAGTACCTCTTGTACTCGACCACCCTTGTACAGTATTGGTTCCTCATTCTGTTTTGCTGCTGCTTAATTCATCTGCAATGCAGCATTTTACTGCGGCTCGACGCACTGGGTATGAGGTAATCCTCTCTAAAGCCAACTTTACCTACAAGCGAGCGCCAGCTATCAACCCTGCTACACTCTTGCCCGTGCCCTCAGAAGCAGAACATCTGTATGATCATGACTGTTTACAATTGGTTGAAGCCACCACAACCCCTCGACCTGATTTATTGAGTCACCCATTAGAAAATCCATACATCATCTTTTTCACCGATGGGTCAGCAAACCGCCCAAATAATATGACCCTCCTGGCCGGCTATGCAGTAGTAACTCCATTCAAGATAGTGGAAGCTTTTGCTCTGCCTTCGGGAACATCTGCTCAAGCGGCCGAATAGTTTGCCCTTACTAAAGCATGTATTCTAGCTCAAAAATAAAACAGTCAATATTTATACTGATTCCAGATCCGCTTTTGAGGTAGTACATGATTTTGGCCAATTATGGAAAAACAGGGGATTCATAATTTCCTCCGACCAACCTGCCTGTTCAGCTGCCCAACAAGATAGCTGTTTTAAAGTGCGAAGCGCATACTACTGCAGACGATGACGTCTCCTGCGGCAATAGATTCGCTGATAAAATAGCAAAGGAAGTGGCTCTCAAACAGCAGCCACAACTGCAAGCGGCTGCAGTTGAACATCTGTCCACCATAACAGAACCAAAGTTAAAACAGGCACAGGAGCAAGCCTCCCTACAGGAGCATCGCTCTTGGCTAAAAGCGGGTTGCTATCAAGACAATCATCAAATCTGGATCCACCCAGATACCCGCGCAGTATGCCCCAGAAGTCTGATTTTGTCACTATGTCGCCTTGCCCATGGGCAGACTCATGTGGGCAAAGGAGGAATGACACATGCCATATGTCAACAATAGTATGCTCGAGGTATTACAGTAACAATTGAAAAAGTAGCCCGCGCATGTATGATTTGTCAGAGGAATAATCGGTGATAGTGGACATGATTTCACGGTGCGTAAGGCTTTTCCAATCAAAAGAGATGATGCTAGAACAGTGGTAAATATTCTGTTAAAGGAAATAATGCCTAGGTTTGGGATACCAATGGATATTAACAGTGACAGGGGAACTCATTTCACTAGCAAATAGACCAAAGCCCTAACAGAAGCCATGGGATCCGATTGGAAATTGCATATACCATGTCAGCCACAATCCTCAGGAATGGAATAATTAAAACTGCAGTTACAAAAGTGTGTCAACAAAATGGGCTGCTATGGCCAGATGCCATACCCATAGTAATGTATGCCCTGAGAAATCAGAGAAATCGTAATACGGGTTTAACCCCGTATTAGATATTAATGGAACGTCCCATAACAACTGGAACTAAACCCCCAATGACTCCAGCGACAGTAGCCTTAAAATGGGCAGATGAGGCATCACTAAAATATGCCCAGGCCATGTGTGAAACCGCTGGAAAAATACATGAAAAGATGCAACCAAAAGAGGGAAATACACACCCCTTTTAAACCTGGAGATCAAGTATATGTGAAAGCACTAAATAAAGATTCTTTTTCTCCCAGGTGGAAAGGACCCTACCAAGGGCTGCTAACAACCCGAACAGCCATTAAAGTAAAAGAAAAGCCAGATGGGATCCACGCAACTCGGTGTAAACTGCATCATGCGGAACTTTGAGAGTACTAGCGAAACGCTGACCTGAAGAGAATGACGGCGCTACTGTTCTTATCTATTATCATATTAATCCAACATCAGGTAGAGGGTAAGCTGCATACTAACACGTTAATATACATGTCTCACTCATATGCAGAGAGGGTAAATAAATTCAGTTGTTGGGTTGGTGCCCAAATTCCCAGATGCTCGGGGGAGGGCTTCCCTGTGCGACCTATCCCATTAACTAGTAAAGAGATTGTAGAATGGGCTCTAAGACGAAATAGTACAGGACATGGTGAAGATACACAGAATATGTTAGATTGAAGATCAGCTGGATACAATATGAATAGGTTTGAGGGACGATGGTGGCCTAGGTTTAATGTAACACGTTAAACCTGTTTGATCTTTCCCAATTATACTGGAGTCCCAAAAGGAAGTATATGCTTTGAAAATCATAAAACATATGGGACCCACTCAGTAGGCATGTGTCAGTGTGATCAGACCTTGAATTGGCAACCCCCTATGTTCCACCTTACAGCTAAAGGATTATTCATCTTTGATTGGTCAGGAGTTGAAAATTGAACTAATGGAGGCTCCTGGGAAGGGGATCCAATTAGAATATTGATGACTGATACTAGAGGAAACCTGATGGCATACAACGGTATTTTATCTGTGGCCGTAAGGTTACCAGAAAATTGGGAAGGCTCCTGCTATTTGGGATATGTAGTCCCTTATGTGCATGACGTTCAGCAATTGTAGGACCATCCCCATCACAGGACGACACAAAGTATTATGACATGGGCACAAATGCTGGGAATAATGATACCACCATTAGGAATAGCCACTAATGCATACGAACTACGTGAACTACAAGACATCCTTGAGCAGGTAGCTAATGATACTGAAGAAGCTGTTAACCAGATAGAAACTGAGATAGTTGCTATAAGAGCAGTTGCCCTGCAGAATAGAATGGCCCTTGATTTCTTGTTAGCTGAAAAGGGAGGTACTTGTGCCCTGATTGGAAGTGACTGTTGCACATACATCCCTGATAACTCAAGAGAAAATTGATAATCTGGTGGATCACATTCGTAGAGAGGAAACAAGATTACATGAAAATGAGGGATGGGACTTTGGCTTTGGGTGGTTAGGCTGGTTACGATAGAGGATTGTGTTCTGGATTATAATCGCCATTGTAATCTTGATTGTCGTGTGGTTACTGTTTAAACGTTGCGCAAGATATTTTTATTGTACAAACACGGGAACAGCCCGAGCCGCCTTGCCTCCTTGATACCAGGCTCATAACATGCAGGGAACTGTCATACGTCCATTCTCCACCGTTCTCTACGGAGGACACGATAATGTACTAAAAGGTGTTAGATCAACACGGAGGGAATTGTGGAAGGGAAATTGTAGAAGGAAAAATACTGCTGAGTATTTTGGTCTCGCTTTTATTTTGATAACACATTGTCCTCCAAAAGATAATAAAATGCGTACTCGAGAGCCAAAGGCAAGAACATACGTACAACGTATTTCATCTTATGTACTTTCCAAGGTCTATTTAATATAAACATGCCTGTTTACTTCAAGCTGTTATTTCAGACTATAAAGATATGCTTTTTTCGGTTGAATCTCAGAGTGCTGTGGACTGGCTATGCAGCCAGAACACTCTCTCTCCGCAAATATTTGTGTAAATAAATTTCCTTAAATCGATCCTCGAAGAATTTTTCTTTATTATAATTTCCACGACAACTTCCAATGTTTGGACCACTCAGGTGCAGCTCCACAGTGAAAGAGAGAGCGAGAGCAGAGAGAGAGAAAGAGAGAGAGAAAGAGAGAGAGAGAGAGAGAGAGAGAGCCACATAGTGTTCTGGTGCACTCTTCACAACCTGGCACTTCAAGGGGGATATTCCCTTGTTAGAGGATAAAACGGAGGAAGCCAAATGCTCCACGACGAACAGCAAGAAGTCCAGGAACCTGAAAAAGGAGAGGAGGGTCAGCTTCCACATGACAATGCCATGGTAGATGCACAACGTGGAAGATGCACAACTGGCTATGCAGCCAGAACATTCTCCGCAAATATTTGTGTAAATAAATTTCCTTAAATCGAACCTCGAAGAATTTGTCTTTATTATAATTTCCACGACAACTTCCAATGTTTGGACCACTCAGGTGCAGCTCCACAGTGAAAGAGAGAGCTAGAGCAGAGAGCAGAAAAAGAGAGAGAGAGAGAAAGAGAGAGAGAGAGAGAGAGAGAGAGAGAGAGCCTGTGCTACAATGGTAACCAACGATTCTAGGAGGGGTAAAGTGCAGACTGTGGAGGACAGTCACATTTCCTCTGTCCCTCAAAACCATGCCATTACATGGAAGTGCAAAGAAGCATTTGAAACAAAACAGATTAACTGAGAGCACACAGAAATAAATAAATATGATTTGATAGTCATTATGGAGACATGGCTGCAGGAGGTCATGGACTGGGACCTGAATATTGAAGGGTATAGAACAGTGAGAAAGGACAGGAGGCAAGGCAAAGGTGGAGCGGTGGCTTTGTTTTAAATATATATATATATTTTATTCAAGGCGTTTTAATAAATACAAACAAAAACAAAGAAAAATCATACAACATTATAAATCACGACTTCCGGGTGCGGCGATGACCAGCTGAGTCGCACGTTTCGGCAGCTCCCTGTGAAACGGACTTTTGGGCTCTTGATAGGAGCCCCAACGGCAATTTTAACGGCTGAAAACACCGTGCGGTAAACCAGAAGGGTGTTCCCCCTGGACACGGGTGGAAAAAGGAGAGGAAAGTGGCCGGATTGCAGCGGATCCTTTGGAACAACGGCAAGGAAGGCAAGCAGAAACCAAGATGGCGTCGGAAGGTGGCAGTTTCATATGGGGCCCTGAACAACAAGAGTTTTTGAAACGCTGCGTGGAGGAGATAAAAAAGGAAATGAAGAAAGAGTTGTTGGCCCCGATATTACAGGCGATTGAAGGGCTGAAAGAGGAACAAAAGACCCAGGAGCAGGAGCTTTGGGTCGTGAAGGCGAAAGCAGCAGAGAATGAAAACGACATACAGGGCCTGGTGGTGAAGTCGGAGATACAGGAGGCACACCAGAAACGATCTGTGGAGAGGTTGGAGGCACTGGAAAATAACGCAAGGAGGAACAACTTGAGGATTCTTGGCCTTCCTGAAGGTGTGGAGGGGGCGGACGTCGGGGCATATGTGAGCACGATGCTGCACTCGTTAATGGGAGTGGAGGCCCCGACGGGTCCGTTGGAGGTGGAGGGAGCATACCGAGTTATGGTGCGAGGACCGAGAGCAGGAGAAGCTCCCAGAGCCATAGTGGTGAGATTTCTCCGTTTTAAGGATAGAGAAATGGTCCTTAGATGGGCGAAGAAAACTCGGTGTAGTAAATGGGAGAACGCGGTGATCCGCGCCTATCAAGATTGGAGTGCGGAGGTGGCGAGAAGGAGGGCGAGCTTTAATCGGGCCAAAGCGGTACTTCACAAAAAAAAGATAAAGTTTGGAATGCTGCAACCGGCAAGACTGTGGGTCACATATCAAGGGAGGCACCACTACTTTGAGACGGCGGATGAAGCGTGGACTTTTATTGTAGAAGAAAAATTGGAATGATTGGACTACGAAAATGAACGTTTGGACAAAGTGGTGGGACGAGTGGGGGGGGGGCGAAGAGGGATTGTATGATTAATCCTGCGGTATGGTAACTTTTCTTTCTCCCACAGGTGGTGATGGGGGGAGGTGGGGAGGGAGAGGAGATGGGGCGTTGGCCATGGGAGGCGGGGCCGAGGGAGAGGCGCGGGCTTGGCTCCCGCGCTATGATAATTATGGCGGGAATAGAGAAGCAGGAAGGAGGGGGCGCCGCACGGGGCGAGCCGTGATCACGGGGGGAAGCCGAGGTCAGCCAGAGTTTGCTGACTTCTGGGAGCAACATGGGGGGAGTAATTACGCTAGCGGGGGGTCTAGCGGGGGGGGGGGGGGAGGGGGGAATTACTGGGTTGCTGCTGCTGGGGAAAGGGGGGAGTGGGTGCGGGAAAGGATGGGTGGGGGGGCACCGTCTGGGAGAAATACAGCCGCGTGGGAACTGGGCGAGAAGCTGGAAAAAGATGATGGCTAACCGGCAAAGGGGGGGGGGGGGGGGGGGGTGGGAAGCCCCCCAACTCGGCTGATCACGTGGAACGTGAGGGGGCTTAACGGGCCGATAAAGAGGGCACGAGTACTCGCACACCTTAAGAAACTTAAAGCAGATGTGGTCATGTTACAGGAAACGCACCTGAAACTGATAGATCAGGTTAGGTTGCGCAAAGGATGGGTAGGGCAGGTGTTCCATTCGGGGCTGGATGCGAAAAACAGGGGGGTGGCTATATTAGTGGGGAAGCGGGTAATGTTCGAGGCAAAGACTATAGTGGCGGATAACGGGGGCAGATACGTGATGGTGAGTGGCAAATTACAGGGAGAGATGGTGGTGTTGGTAAACGTGTATGCCCCGAATTGGGACGATGCCAATTTTATGAGGCGAATGCTAGGACGCATCCCAGACCTAGAGACCGGAAAGCTGATAATGGGGGGAGACTTTAACACGGTGTTGGAACCAAGGCTGGATAGGTCGAAGTCCAGGACTGGTAGGAGGCCGGCAGCAGCCAAGGTGTTTAAGGATTTTATGGAGCAGATGGGAGGGGTGGACCCGTGGAGATTCAGTAGACCTAGGAGTAAGGAGTTCTCGTTTTTCTCCTATGTCCATAAAGTCTATTCACGCATAGACTTTTTTGTGTTGGGTAGGGCATTGATCCCGAGGGTGAGGGGAACGGAATATACGGCTATAGCCATTTCGGATCATGCCCCACACTGGGTAGACTTGGAGATAGGGGAGGAAACAAGAGGGCGTCCACCCTGGAGAATGGATATGGGACTAATGGCGGATGAGGGGGTGTGCTTAAGGGTGAGGGGATGCATTGAAAAGTACTTGGAACTCAATGACAATGGGGAGGTTCAGGTGGGAGTGGTCTGGGAGGCGTTGAAGGCGGTGGTTAGGGGGGAGCTGATATCAATAAGGACACATAAAGGGAAGCAGGAGAGTAAGGAACGGGAGCGGTTGTTGCAAGAACTTTTGAGGGTGGACAGACAGTATGCGGAAGCACCGGAGGAGGGACTGTATAGGGAAAGGCAAAGGCTGCATGTGGAATTTGACTTGCTGACCACAGGCACTGCAGAGGCACAATGGAGGAAGGCGCAGGGTGTACAGTATGAATATGGAGAGAAGGCGAGCAGATTGCTGGCACACCAATTGAGGAAAAGGGGAGCAGCGAGGGAAATAGGGGGGGTGAGAGACGAAGATGGAGAGACGGAGCGGGGAGCGGAGAGAGTGAATGAAGTGTTTAAGACATTTTATAAAAAATTGTATGAAGCTCAACCCCCGGATGGGAGGGAGAGAATGATGGAGTTTTTGGATCGGCTGGAAATTCCCAAGGTGGAAGAGCAGGAAAGGATGGGATTGGGAGCACAGATCACGGTAGAAGAAGTGGTGAAAGGAATTAGGAACATGCAGACGGGAAAGGCCCCGGGACCGGACGGATTCCCAGTTGAATTTTACAGAAAATATTTGGACTTGCTCGCCCCGCTACTGACGAGGACCTTCAACGAGGCAAAGGAAAGGGGACAACTGCCCCGACTATGTCAGAAGCAACGATATCGCTTCTTTTAAAGAAGGAAAAGGATCCGCTACAATGCGGGTCCTACAGACCAATCTCCCTCCTCAATGTAGATGCCAAGGTCTTGGCCAAGGTAATGGCAATGAGAATAGAGGAATGTGTCCTGGGGGTGGTTCATGAGGACCAAACTGGGTTTGTGAAGGGGAGACAGCTGAACACGAACATACGGAGGTTGTTAGGGGTAATGATGATGGCCCCACCAGAGGGTGAAACGGAGATAGTAGTGGCGATGGATGCCGAGAAAGCATTTGATAGAGTGGAGTGGGATTATCTGTGGGAGGTGTTGAGGAGATTTGGGTTCGGAGAGGGGTATGTTAGATGGGTGCAGCTGTTGTATAGGGCCCCAGTGGCGAGTGTGGTCACGAATGGACGGGGATCGGCATATTTTCGGCTCCATAGAGGGACAAGGCAGGGATGTCCTCTGTCCCCATTGCTGTTTGCACTGGCGATTGAGCCCCTGGCGATAGCGCTGAGAGGTTCCAAGGGATGGAGGGGAATACTTAGGGGAGGAGAAGAACACCGGGTATCTTTATTTGCGGATGATCTGCTACTATATGTGGCGGATCCAGCGGAGGGGATGCCAGAAATAATGCGGATACTTGGGGAGTTTGGGGATTTTTCAGGGTATAAATTGAACATGGGAAAGAGTGAGCTGTTTGTGGTGCATCCAGGGGAGCAGAGTAGAGAAATAGAAGACCTACCGTTGAGGAAGGTAACAAGAGACTTTCGTTACCTGGGGATCCAGATAGCTAAGAATTGGGGCACATTGCACAGGCTAAATTTGACGCGGTTGGTGGAACAGATGGAGGAAGATTTCAAGAGATGGGATATGGTAGCATTGTCAATGGCAGGGAGGGTGCAGGCAGTTAAGATGGTGGTCCTCCCGAGATTCCTTTTTGTGTTTCAGTGTCTCCCGGTGGTGATCACGAAGGCTTTTTTCAAAAGGATAGAAAAGAGTATCATGGGTTTTGTTTGGGCCGGGAAGACTCCGAGAGTGAGGAAGGGATTCTTACAGCGTAGTAGGGATAGGGGGGGGCTGGCACTACCGAGCCTAAGTGAGTATTATTGGGCCGCTAATATTTCAATGGTGAGTAAGTGGATGGGAGAGGAGGAAGGAGCGGCGTGGAAGAGATTAGAGAGGGCGTCCTGTAGGGGGACCAGCCTGCAGGCTATGGTGACAGCCCCATTGCCGTTCTCACCAAGGAACTATACCACGAGTCCGGTGGTGGTAGCTACACTGAAGATTTGGGGACAGTGGAGACGACATAGGGGAAAGACCGGAGCACTGGGGGGGTCCCCGATAAGAAACAACCATAGGTTTGCCCCGGGGGGAATGGATGGGGGATATGGAATGTGGCAAAGAGCAGGTATAACGCAATTGAAAGATCTATTTGTGGATGGGAAGTTTGCGAGTCTGGGAGCGCTGACCGAGAAATATGGGTTGCCCCAAGGGAATGCATTCAGGTACATGCAATTGAGGGCTTTTGCGAGGCAGCAGGTGAGGGAATTCCCGCAGCTCCCGACACAAGAGGTGCAGGACAGAGTCATCTCAAAGAAATGGGTGGGGGACGGTAAGGTGTCGGATATATATAGGGAAATGAGAGACGAAGGGGAGACTATGATGGACGAACTAAAAGGGAAATGGGAAGAAGAGCTAGGGGAGGAGATTGAGGAGGGGATGTGGGCAGATGCCCTAAACAGGGTAAACTCGTCGTCCTCGTGCGCCAGGCTAAGCCTGATTCAGTTTAAGGTATTACACAGGGCACATATGACTGGAACACTGCTCAGTAAATTTTTTGGGGTGGAGGATAGGTGTGCGAGGTGCTCGAGAAGCCCAGCGAATCATACCCATATGTTTTGGTCATGCCCGGCACTACAGGGGTTTTGGATGGGGGTGACAAAGGTGCTTTCGAAAGTAGTAGGAGTCCGGGTCGAACCAAGCTGGGGGTTGGCTATATTTGGGGTTGCACAAGAGCCGGGAGTGCAGGAGGCGAAAGAGGCCGATGTTTTGGCCTTTGCGTCCCTAGTAGCCCGGCGCAGAATATTGCTAATGTGGAAAGAAGCCAAGCCCCCGGGGGTGGAGACCTGGATAAATGATATGGCGGGGTTCATAAAGTTAGAGCGGATTAAGTTCGTCCTAAGGGGGTCGGCTCAAGGGTTTACTAGGCGGTGGCAACCGTTCGTCGAATATCTTGCGGAAAGATAGATAGGGGAGAACAAAGAAGGCAGCAGCAGCGGCCCAGGACTTGGGGAGGGGGGGGGAGGGATGGGGGGGGATGGGGGGGGGGGGGTGTGTGGCCTGAGACAAGGCAGTTGCCAATTAGGGCTAGTTTTTATTTTTTGTTATTTAATATTTATTTATTTGTTGTTGTTTTTGTTTAAATTTAAAAAAGGTCATTATTAGCTGTATTGTTACAATGTTGTGTAAAGGATGCACAATGTACTGTGTTGGTTGACCAAAAATTTTCAATAAAATATTATTTAAAAAAAAAAACATTATAAATCACCATTATCCACTACCCCCCTCCTCTCCCAATATCGCCCTCTTCTCCCATCCTCCCTTCTCCATTTTAATCCACCTGCTGACTCCTCAATCCTCCCTCCCCCCAATATGTATCACCATGCTACCTCAGTATGTTCAGGACTGATGAACCAGCGAACAAAGAAAACATGCAAGATAGCAAGAGGGGGAGGGGCTCTCAGGGACGTAGGAGGAGTTGGGGTTAGGAGGCCAATTTAAATGCTGGGCATTTGTAAATTGTCAACTGTAACTGATGTGTATAGATTTGGGAATGTTTATTTTTATCCTTGTCATGTACAAGAAGAAAAAAACAGAAAAAACATTTTTTTTTAAATGATCTCATAGTGAAGGTGCCAATGACCATGATTGAATTTTACATCCAATATGGAGTAAGGAGTACATTCAAGGCTACACTTTTAAACTTAAATGAGGGCAACTAACAGGGCACCTAAGGTCCAAGGAACTCGATTAACTAGAAAGATTTAAGATAGTTCTTTGAGGAAGTAAAAAGTATCATGTTGTTTGGATAAAGGGGAACTGGTGGATGTACCGCATGGTATAAGGGGTGATATATTGGCATGGATAGATGATTGGCTGGCTAACAAGCAAGCAGAGAGTAGGCATAAATGGGTCTTTTTTAGGTCGGCAAAATGTAACGAGTGGTGAGACACAGGTATCAGTCCTGGGACGTCAAAGAACAAAGAACAACAAAGAAATGTACAGCACAGGAACAGGCCCTTCGGCCCTCCAAGCCCGTGCCGACCATACTGCCCGACTAAACTACAATCTTCTACACTTCCTGGGTCCGTATCCTTCTATTCCCATCCTATTCATATATTTGTCAAGATGCCCCTTAAATGTCCCTATCGTCCCTGCTTCCACTACCTCCTCCGGTAGTGAGTTCCAGGCACCCACTACCCTCTGCGTAAAAAACTTGCCTCGTACATCTACTCTAAACTTTGCCCCTCTCACCTTAAACCTATGCCCCCTTGTAATTGACCCCTCTACCCTGGGGAAAAGCCTCTGACTATCCACTCTGTCTATGCCCCTCATAACTTTGTATACCTCTATCAGGTCGCCCCTCAACCTCCTTCGTTCCAGTGAGAACAAACCGAGTTTATTCAATCGCTCCTCATAGCTTATGCCCTCCATACCAGGCAACATTCTGGTAAATCTCTTCTGCACCCTCTCTAAAGCTTCCACATCCTTCTGGTAGTGTGGCGACCAGAATTGAACACTATACTCCAAGTGTGGCCTAACTAAGGTCGACTGTTTACAATTTATATAAATGACTTGAATAATGGGAGGTTGCTGATGACAGAGATAGGAAGGAAAGTAAGTTGTGAAGAAGACATACGGAGGCTACAAAAAAGATACAGGAATGGCAGGGCAAAGATCTGGCAAATGTAGTACAACGTGAGAAAATGTGAAACTATCCATTTTAGAAGGAAGATTAAAAGAGAAGCATTTTATCTAAATGGTGAGAAATTGCAGAGCTTTAAGATGCAATGGGATCTGAGTCTGTTAGTGCATGAATTGCTAACTGCTAGTATGCAAGTACAGGAAGTAATTAGGAAATCAGGGAAAGAAAGCGTACAATAGAAACAAAGAACTAAAAGAACTAAGCATGCAGATAGCCTAGACATGTAGAGGAAGTGCAGGGATGAAGTAAAAAAGGAAATAAGGAAATCAAAGACAGGGCATGAAAAAAGATTAGCAAGTTAAATAAAATCCAAAAGTGGTTTACCAATATACTAATGGTAAAAGTTTAGTTATGGAAAAAGTGGGACCTATCAGAAATGAAGGGAACTTGTGTGAAGATGCAGAGGCTGTGGGAAGGATTTTAGATTAATAATTTGTCTCAGTGTTTACAAAGGAAAGAGATGATGCAGATATTGTAATCCAGGATGAACACAGATATTGGATGGGATAATCAAAGAGAGGGAACGTACTCGAAGGAATCCCTGAAAGTTGATTGAGTTCACGGTTTTAAAAAAGGGGGCTGCCCTTTGAAAACGCAGATGAGGCAAAATAATTTCTCAGAGGGTTGTGAGTCTTTGGAACTCTCTTCTTGAGAAGGCTGTGGAAGCAGAGTCTTTCAATATTTTTAATGCAGAGGTAGATAGATTCTTGGTAATCAAGGGGTGATAGGTTATCAAAGGTAGACAGGATGCAGATTTGAGGTTACTATCTGATCAGCCATGACTTTATTACTGCATCCCATTCCCTGCCATGACTGTGACTGTACCCTCCCATCATCAGTAAGTACCCTGCGTTCACCCTCAGGACCCCACCGTCGAAACTACCGACCCCATCCTCAAGGGCATTTTCTCCCCTCCCTTCCCCAGACTACCCCCCCACCCCCCACAACCCCACTCAGTTCTGATGAAACAGACTTCTAATTTGGTTTTTTTTATAATACAGAGACCAAAATGGTGCGAGTGTGGCCTTTCCAGACAGAGGTCAGTTAACTCAGTTGCCTTAATGGCTGGTGTGAAATGCAGAGGGATGCCAACAGCGGGCGTTCAGTTATTCAATTCCTGTACTGGCTGAGGTTACCATGAAGGGCCTGCCTTCTCAATGTTGAGCTTTGCCCGAGGTGTAGTGACCCTCAGGTTAAATCACCACCAGTCTACTCTGGGAAAGCAGCCTATTGCCCTCTGGAACTATGGTAACTTTTACTTTCATCAGACAGAAGACACTTACCACTTTTAAAATAAAAATTAGTATTTTTTTGTTTTGCTGACATGCTTCGGTCTTCATTTTTCTACAGTATCGCGAGATCTCTTTGTTCTTTTACCTCATACATTTGTTAACTTTTAAGGTGTTTCCAATTTTTTCGACCAAGTTGCCAGTTTGTTGCATTCTTCCTGCATCATAGAACATAGAACATAGAACAATACAGCGCAGTACAGGCCCTTCGGCCCACGATGTTGCACCGAAACAAAAGCCATCTAACCTACACTATGCCATTATCATCCATATGTTTATCCAATAAACTTTTAAATGCCCTCAATGTTGGCGAGTTCACTACTGTAGCAGGTAGGGCATTCCACGGCCTCACTACTCTTTGCGTAAAGAACCTACCTCTGACCTCTGTCCTATATCTATTACCCCTCAGTTTAAAGCTATGTCCCCTCGTGCCAGCCATTTCCATCCGCGGGAGAAGGCTCTCACTGTCCACCCCATCCAACCCCCTGATCATTTTGTATGCCTCTATTAAGTCTCCTCTTAACCTTCTTCTCTCCAACGAAAACAACCTCAAGTCCATCAGCCTTTCCTCATAAGATTTTCCCTCCATACCAGGCAACATCCTGGTAAATCTCCTCTGCACCCGCTCCAAAGCCTCCACGTCCTTCCTATAATGCGGTGACCAGAACTGTACGCAATACTCCAAATGCGGCCGTACCAGAGTTCTGTACAGCTGCAACATGACCTCCTGACTCCGGAACTCAATCCCTCTACCAATAAAGGCCAACACTCCATAGGCCTTCTTCACAACCCTATCAACCTGGGTGGCAACTTTCAGGGATCTATGTACATGGACACCTAGATCCCTCTGCTCATCCACACTTTCAAGAACTTTACCATTAGCCAAATATTCCGCATTCCTGTTATTCCTTCCAAAGTGCCTCACACTTCTCTACATTAAACTCCATTTGCCACCTCTCAGCCCAGCTCTGCAACTTATCTATATCCCTCTGTAACCTGCTACATCCTTCCACACTATCGACAACACCACCGACTTTAGTATCGTCTGCAAATTTACTCACCCACCCTTCTGCGCCTTCCTCTAGGTCATTGATAAAAATGACAAACAGCAATGGCCCCAGAACAGATCCTTGTGGTACTCCACTTGTGACTGAACTCCATTCTGAACATTTCCCATCAACCACCTCTGTCTTCTTTCAGCTAGCCAATTTCTGATCCACATCTCTAAATCACCCTCAATCCCCAGCCTCCGTATTTTCTGCAATTATCAGTTATACCTCCAGTTCAAAATCATCTGATATTGAGTTTCTTTTTCCCAAGTTCAAATTAATAGCAATATCAACTTGTATTAATATAAATAAAATGTCCCTTGCACATCACAGAGCTAATATAAAATATGATATTGAGTCTCAATAGGACATATTAGGTCAGATGATCAAAAAGTTTGTCAAAGAAGGTTTTAAAAAGTGTCTTAAAGGAGGAAACCAAGCTAAAGATGCATAGGGAGTGATTCCTGAGCTCAGGAAAGGTGGGAATGATTAAAAGCAGAGGTGCTCAATGTGAGAAATGAACATTGTGTTGTTTTTACATGTATATACTCTGGTTCACAATTAAGATGTCAACAATGAAGCATGATGGGAAAATTAACATGTCAAGTTCTGAGTAAGCTATAGTGAGCGAGTTATTATAACGATGTACCAGAATGACCTTCGGGGAAGAACGGAATGTACAACAGAACTTGCTAAGCAAGGGGGAGATAGCAGGTGCAAGCAAAGGGCCTCATTCTTATCTTTAACTGCCAAATCACTGTGTAAGGGAGAGAAGAAATAAGGGAACTGCCCTGTCTATAGTGTGTGGGATGTGTTTCTCAGGGATGGTTTCCCACGGATTGTATTTTCATGGATTGTATATAACAATTGGGGGCTCGTGGCCGGGATAGATTTTCATTGATCAGGGGGGGGCGGCTCAAGAGGAACCGAGAAGACGCGTCCCGTTATTTAAACGGTCTCGTATTTCATCTTGAGTAGTCACCCACGGTCAACTGAACACGTTCCTAGGCTAGTCATTCTGAAGAAGCAAGTAACGGATTATAGTGGCAGGCACGCTGTGAGTGAAGTCAGGCAACTCTGTGCACGGAGCAAGGTAATAAAAATGGCTTTTAAGTACTACCTTGTTGACTTGGGTTCATATCTAAACATCCGCAGGGGCGGGTTGATGATATAAGGACTCTGGAGTTTATATCTAAACATCCGTATAAGTGTATGGGCGGATTGATGATATAAGTGCTTTCAGGATTGTGATTGTTGTGACAGGGTCATAACTAGACACTTTACTTAGAAATAAGTGAAAGTTGAGTACATTACAATGGGAAGTAAAAATTCGAAACAAGGAGACGGCGTTGATAAGAGAATCCCTAAGAATATCCCACCAGAAAGCCCAGTGGGTCGGATGTTAGTGAATTGGGATTCTGAGAGTTGTACAAGAAATAAGGACAGGAAAGCAATGATAAAATTTTGTTGCTTCACATGGGTCAAAGAAGCAATCCGTAAACCCTCAGTCTTTTGGCCGAAATACGGTTCGGACGAAGATTGGGTGTGCCAAATTTTGAATATATATGTCAATGATAAAAGACCCTGTTCAGATAAAGAAGTAAGCTACGCGAGTTGTTGGCTTCCTAGCAGGAACGCCACCCGAATATATCCATTAATCCCAGAGGGCGAAGACGTTCCCACCGCCCCTTTTGAACAATGGGATGTCCTAGATAATTTGCCACCCCCTTATAAGAATAAGTCAAACGACAATAACTCACCAGATAACCAACAAGTGAATGAAGGTAAATCAGAGGAAGCCCCTGAAGAAGCAGGAGGGAGTAAAATGATATTAAGATCCACAAAAGGACAGGGAAAGGAACCAGAAATAACGAAACTGAACCCCCTTCTTCGAGAAGTCCCGATTGGAGTTGGAGATGTAGGATTTGTAAATTCTCCTTTAAGTTCAGGAGAAGTCAGAGCATTCAAAAAAGAAATGAAAATGTTAATGGAAGACCCTCTAGGACTGGCGGAACAATTTGATCAGTTCTTAGGTCCTAATATATATACATGGACCGAATTAATGTCCATTATGAGTATCCTATTCACGGGAGAAGAAAGGGGTATGATTAGAAGAGCAGGCATGCGAAAGTGGGAGAATAGTCACCCGCCAGGGATAAACGGACAAACAGCAGAAGAAAAGTACCCCAATCAAGACCCACACGGGAACCATCAGTCAGGGGGCCATAGAGATCAAATGAAAGATCTGAGAAATATTATCGTTGAAGGCATAAGGGAAGCAATGCCCAAGGTACATAATCTAAATAAAGCCTTCGAAATTAGACAGGAAGGGACGGAAACCCCCTCAGCATTCTTAGAGCGACTTCGGGAATCAGTAAGGAAGTATTCTGGATTAGACCCTAACGACCCAGTAGGACAGGGACTACTGAAGGTCCACTTGGTGACCAAATCCTGGCCTGACATACATAAAAAGTTACAGAAAATAGAGGATTGGAATGAGAAATCTCTAGATGAATTACTAAGAGAAGCACAGAAGGTATTTGTAAGACGAGGAGGATACAAAAATAGTCAACAGGGGTGTTTTAACTGCGGGAGAATGGGTCACTTCAAAGGGGACTGCCCGAACAGAAAGAGAAAGATACAGAGAGAGAGAGAGAGACAGGCAGAGAGAGAGATACAGAGAGAGAGAGGCAGGCAGAGAGAGACAGATACAGAGAGAGAGAGACAGAGACTGAGAGAGATACAGAGAGAGACAGGCAGAGACAGAGACTGAGAGAGATACAGAGAGAGACAGGCAGAGAGATACAGAGAGAGACAGGCAGAGAGATACAGAGAGAGACAGAGAGAGAGAGCGAGCGAGAGAGAGACAGGCAGAGAGAGAGATACAGAGAGAGAGAGAGAGAGAGACAGAGACTGAGAGAGAGAGACAGAGAGAGACAGGCAGAGAGATACAGACAGAGAAAGAGATACAGAGACAGGCAGAGAGATACAGAGAGAGAGAGAGAGAGAGAGACAGGCAGAGAGAGAGATACACAGAGAGAGAGAGACACAGGCAGAGAGAGACAGATACAGAGAGAGAGAGAGAGACAGAGACTGAGAGAGATACAGAGAGAGACAGGCAGAGAGATACAGAGAGAGAGAGAGACAGAGAGAGAGACAGGCAGAGAGATACAGAGAGAGAGAGAGAGAGATACACAGAGAGAGATACAGAGAGAGAGAGACAGAGAGAGAGACAAGCAGAGAGAGAAAGAGACAGAGAGAGAGATACAGAGAGAGAGAGAGACAGAGAGAGAGATACAGACAGAGAGAGAGAGACAGAGAGAGACAGAGACAGAGAGAGATACAGAGAGAGAGACAGAGAGAGAAGGCAGCAACAGGCCTGGAGTCACTGTTTCAAAACAGAGAGAGAGAGAGACAGTTTGTTACAGAGAAGGCTGCAAATACTGAACTATCACCCGTGAATAGGCTGAAATAATCATTCGGGAGCAAACAGTTCCCCGATACGGGTTGCTAGAAAATATAGACTCGGACAGGGGAAGTCACTTTACCTCTAAGGTCTTATCAACCGCAGTGTCAGTTCCCTGTCCAGCAAAGTTCCCAATATAGCATACAACCCTGCCAACCGCAGGGGCCCAACAACCAGGCATTTCAAAATAATTATTATAATTAATAAATTAATCAAATTTGATACTACTGATTCAGTATTAATAAATTATACAATATAATAGTCAAACAGTTGATTGATCAGTAACATTTCAATAATAGTATGGGAATGAAAGTACAACATTCTGCAATTTGACATCTTCTGGATTATACACAGAAGCTTGTTGAAAGGGTTGGTTTTCTTGCAGAGACAAAAAGAGGCGTATAGCTTGGAATGATGCCATTTGCATCTCCAAACTTAAAAAATATATATATATATATCACTCAAAAGGACTGGGAGTAAAAGTTGGATTGCTGCCAAGTTCCCGTTATCAGGTGTCCTTGAACGATCTGTTTTTTTAATCAAAGTTGTTTTGGGGTTTTTTTTTAAGACCAGCTTCCACATCGTTTGAAGTGGAAATTAATTTCCAGGCTAATTCTAAACATTTATTTTAAAATATCAAACACAATAACTTATTAAACATATAGGTTTTCTGTAGATGAATTCGTCGATTCTATTAAAGAATCTACTAGAAGTTTGGAGGTAAATTGGGACTTCCACACTCCTTAGCACCCCCCCTCATCGGGACGGGTGGAAAGGATGAATCAAACTCTTAAAAATCATTTGTCAGAAATAATACTAGAAACTAGGCTCCCCTGGACAAAATGCTTACCGATAGCCCTTCTAAGAAAAGATTTGGGGTTGTCCCCATACGAAATGTTGTTCGGATTGCCATACCTTGGAACAATGGGAGAATGGCCCATTGCAGAATGTAAAGATATCTATGTAAAGAAATATATACTGGCACTGTTCCTCATTATCATTCCTCAGGAGACAAGGACTGCTAGCGCAGACACCTCCCCTTGAATTCGCAGTCCACAAATTTAAAGCAGGAGATTGAGTACTGGTGAAATCGTGGAAAGAAAACAAGCTTCAACCCACTTGGGTCGGACCGTTCCTGGTTTTGTTAACCACAGAGACTGCCATACGAACCGCGGAAAAAGGTTGGACTCATTACAGCAGAACGAAGGGTCCCGTTAAATCACCACCTGAACAGGAACAATGGCATGTGGAGGCCACTGAGGAACCATTAAAGATAAGATTGAAAAGACACTAAATCCTGAACTGTTCAATAATATGACGGAACTACAGCTAAAATGGACTTTGCAATGTATAAACATATTAATGATGTGGGAGTTCGGAATCGGTCATATGTTTACATTGACAATCCCAGAAAATCGGTACCCTCAGGTAATACGTACTGATCTATGCACCCTCATAGACTGCGAGTCAGCGGGGAATGGAAAGGAGTTTAGGGTGGAGTCTCTACATTATTACTGAGGGGGAAAGATTACGGAGAGGGAGGGTTGGCTGAAAAGGTTCTGCCAATTGCCCAGAGGGGCACCACCGGTCGTCTCCATTCAACAGATTAATGGTTATTCTCCCTCAACGTGCAATGCTGGTACTTGTCACCCTGTATACATCACCATAAAACACACGGCCTGGATGGAGTCAGGCAATAGGGTTTGTTCACTTAGAAATGAGATATTCGGGGTGATCATGAGAAATGGCAAGACTGAATGCTGCTTCCGTATTTTATTAGACCAGGGAGCAACTCCCACTAATGACACTAGGGGCGACACGGCGGAGAAAGAACAGGGAGATACAAATGTGTGGTAATGCATTTTGGAAGGGCTAATGCAGGTAGGGAATATACAGTGAATGGTAGAACCCTCAAGAGTATTGAAAGTCAAAGAGATCTAGGAGTACAGGTCCACAGGTCATTGAAAGGGGCAACACAGGTGGAGAAGGTAGTCAAGAAGGCATACGGCATGCTTGCCTTCATTGGCCGGGGCATTGAGTATAAGAATTGGCAAGTCATGTTGCAGCTGTATAGAACCTTAGTTAGGCCACACTTGGAGTATAGTGTTCAATTCTGGTCGCCACACTACCAGAAGGATGTGGAGGCTTTAGAGAGGGTGCAGAAGAGATTTACCAGAATGTTGCCTGATATGGAGGGCATAAGCTATGAGGAGCGATTGAATAAACTCGGTTTGTTCTCACTGGAACGAAGGAGGTTGAGGGGCGACCTGATAGAGGTATACAAAATTATGAGGGGCATAGACAGAGTGGATAGTCAGAGGCTTTTCCCCAGGGTAGAGGGGTCAATTACTAGGGGGCATAGGTTTAAGGTGAGAGGGGCAAAGTTTAGAGTAGATGTACGAGGCAAGTTTTTTACGCAGAGGGTAGTGGGTGCCTGGAACTCACTACCGGAGGAGGTAGTGGAAGCAGGGACGATAGGGACATTTAAGGGGCATCTTGACAAATATATGAATAGGATGGGAATAGAAGGATACGGACCCAGGAAGTGTAGAAGATTGTAGTTTAGTCGGGCAGTATGGTCGGCACGGGCTTGGAGGGCCGAAGGGCCTGTTCCTGCGCTGTACATTTCTTTGTTCTTTGTTCTTGTTCTTTGGAGTCAAAATAATTGAAGTAAAAGATTTAGAGCAAGCCTTTGAGATAGAGACCGGCTATGAGGAACAGAATGCGTGGATTGAGTGGGTGAGGTATTCGGCCCAGACGCTGAAGAAAGACAATTGTTATGCTTGCGCATCAGGTAGACCACAGGCCCATATGGAGCCCTTTCCACTGGGGTGGACAGAAAATAGAGGGAGCATGGAATGTATGATGGCCCTGTTCCAAGATGCGACAGCCTGGGGCAACAAGACCTGCACTGCCCTATCTCTGATGTTTCCTCCTGTTAATAAGAAACTATCAGCAAACCCTCCCTCCTTGTTTGTTACCGTGACGCATCACAAATCGTGCATAAGTCGTTCTGATACGGGGCTAAGTAAAGATATGGGAGACCTCAAGACTTGTATTGAGACTAAGAACGTGACCACCAAGGGCAATTACTCATCACTAAAAATACCACGTGCAGATATATAGTGGTATTGCGGAGGAAAGATTCTAAGACCCACTCTACCCTCCCAATGGAAAGGGACATGCGCATTAGTTCAGCTCGCCATTCCGTTCAGTATAGCCTATGAAAGACAAGAGGAGAGGGGGAGTGTAAAAGGGGGACGATCTAAACGGGGCATACCTACCTCATTTGATGACAGGATTTACCTGGACTCCGTTGGCATTCCCAGAGGAGTACTAGATGAGTTCAAAGCCCAAAATCAGATTGCAGCTGGGTTCGAGTCCCTCTTTTAGTGGGTTACGATCAATAAGAATGTGGATTGGATAAACTATATACACTATAATCAACAGAGGTTCATCAATTATACCAGGGACTCCGTGAAGGGCATAGCAGAACAACTGGACGCAACCAGTAGAATGGCCTGGGAGAATAGATTGGCTCTGGATATGATTTTGGCAGAGAAAGGTGGTGTATGCGTTATGCTCAAGGGACAGTGTTGCACGTTTATCCCCAACAACACTGCACCCGACGGATCGATTACCCGTGCGCTACAAGGGTTAACCACTCTGGCTGTGGAAATGGCACACAATTCAGGGGCAGACACATCCATGACTGGGTGGCTTGAATCATTGTTTGGGAAATGGAAAGGGTTAATTGTATCCATCCTCACCTCCATCATCGTGGTGATAGGAGCATTGGCGGCAATAGGCTGCTGCATCATCCCGTGTGTCAGAGGCTTGGTGCAGAGGCTCATCGAAACAGCCTTGACCAAGCAGATGCCCCTGGGTCAGGATACCATTTGCCGACTAGAAAGTGGGGAGAATGAAGGGGGGGACGGCCCCATAGAAAGGGAAGTTGAGAGGATGTTGGACAATTTTGGGGTAGGTTAGAGGAGGCTACGAAGTGTAAAAAGCAACAACAGTAAAAAGAAAAAAATGGGGATTTGTGAGAATTGAACATTCTGTGTTGTTTTTGTGTTGTTTTTACATGTATATATTCTGGTTCACAATTAAGATGTGAACAATGAAGCATGATGGGAAAATTAACATGTCAAGTTCTGAGTAAGTATAGTGAGCGAATTATTATAACGATGTACCAGAATGACCTTCGGGGAAGAACGGAATGTACAACAGAACTTGCTAAGCAAGGGGGAGATAGCAGGTGCAAGCAAAGGGCCTCATTCTTATCTTTAACTGCCAAATCACTGTGTAAGGGAGAGAAGAAATAAGGGAACTGCCCTGTCTATAGTGTGTGGGATGTGTTTCTCAGGGATGGTTTCCCACGGATTGTATTTTCATGGATTGTATATAACAAAGTGATGCTGTGTGAATTCTTTGTGTCTGCTATTGCTTGCTGGAGGCACCCGCTCTTGCAAGATCGATAATAAATACTTCTTCAGAATTTGAATAAGTGTAAATCTTTTATTAAGTGAACGGTGTTTCTCACATCAAGAGGACAGAATTAGAGGAAAACATATCTCAGAGGATTGGGACTGGAGGACATAACAGAGATAAAGCAGGGTGAGGCCATGATTTGAAAACAAGGATGTGAATTTTAAAATAGAGTCATAGAGTTGGCCAGTGGGCCGATGAATGGCAGATGGAGTTTAATTTAGATAAATGTGAGGTGAGGCATTTGGATGGATCAAATCAGGGCAAAGATCTCTCCCCAACTCCCTACCATGAACTGAGTAGGTCCTGCCCTGATTTGATCTACCAAAATGCATCACCTCACATTTATCCAAATTAAACTCCATCTGCCATTCATCGACCCAGCTTGCCCATGCCGCCCAGTTTCTATCACTAAGCTAGTTCCACTTGCCCGCATTTGGCCCATATCCCACTATACCCACCCTGCCCATGTAACTGTCTAACTGCTTTTTAAAAGACAAAATCGTACCCGCCCCTACCACTGCTCTGGCAGCCCATTCCAGATGCTCACCACCATCTGTGTGAAGAAATTTCCCCTCTGGTCTCTTTTGTATCTCTCCCCTCTCACCTTAAACCAATGCCCTCTAGTTCTAGACTCCTCTACCTTTGGGAAAATATGTCAACTAACTACCTTATCTATGCCCCTCATTATTTTATAGACCTCTATAAGATCTCCCCATCTCGAGGGTGTGCAGCGAAGGTTTACCAGACTGATTCCAGGAATGGCAGGACTGTCATATGAGGAGAGATTGACTAGGTTGGGATTGTTCTTGCTGGAGTTCAGAAGAATGAGGGGGGATCTCATAGAGACTTATAACATTTTTAACAGGACTAGATAGGGGAGATGCAGGTAAGATGTTACGAATGATGGGTGTGTTCAGAACCAGGAGTCACAGTCTGAGGATTCAGGGTAAACCATTTCGGACAGTTATAAGGAGACTTTTCTTCACACAGAGTAGTGAGCCTATGGAATTCATTACCACAGGACGTAGTTGACGTTAAAACATTGAATACATTCAAGAGGTAGCTAGATATAGTACTTGGAGAGAATGGGGTCAAAGGCTATGAAGAGAAAGCAGGATTAGGCTGTTGAGTTGGATGATCAGCCATGATCGTGATGAATAGCGGAGCAGGCTCGAAGGTCCAAAAGGCCTCCTCCTGCTCCTATCTTCTATGTATCTCTGTAAGCCTTCTACGCTCCAGGGATATAAGTCCCAGCCTATCCAGCCTCTCCTTATAACTCAGACTATCAAGTTCTGGTAGCATCCTCGTAAATCTCTTCTGCACTCTTTCTAGTTTAACAATACCCTTCCTATAATAGGGTGACCAGAATTGAACACAGTATTCCATGTGTGGTCTTACCAATGTCTTGTGCAACTTCAACAAGACGTCCCAACTCCTGTATTCAATATTCTGACCAATAAAACCTAGCATGCTGAATGCCTTCTTCAGCACCGTGTCCACCTGCGACTCCACCTTCAAGGAGCTATAAACCTGTATTCCTAGATCTCTTTGTTCTGTAACTCTCCCCAACTCCCTATCATTAACTGAATATGTCCTGCCCTGATTTGATCTACCAAATTAAACTCCACCTGCCATTCATCGGCCCACTGACCCAATTGGTCAAGATCCTGTTGCAATCTTGTATAACCTTCTTCACTGTCCACTATGCCACCAATCTCGGTGTCATCTGCAAACTTACTAACCATGCCTCCTGCATTCTCATCCAAATCATTAATATATATAACAAATAACAGTGACCCAGCATGAACCCTGAGGCACACCGCTGGTCACAGACCTCCAGTTTGAAAAACAACCCTCCACAACCACCCTTTGGCTTCAGTCGCTAAGCCAATTTTGTATCCAATTAGTTGTGTCGAAGATTGTAGTGTGTAGAAGATTGTAGTTTAGTCGGGAAGCATGGTCGGCACAGGCTTGGAGGGCCGAAGGGCCTGTTCCTGTGCTGTACATTTCTTTGTTTTTTGTTTGTTCTTTGTAGTCACCTCGCCCTGGGATTTAACCATTTGCAACAACCTACCATGCGGTACCTTGTCAAAGGCCTTGCTAAAGTCCATGTAGACGTCGAGCCACACTGCCCTCATCTACCTTCTTGGTTACCTCTTCAGAAAACTCAATCAAATTTGGGAGACATGACTTTCCCCTACAAAGCCCTGCTGACTTTCCCTAATTAGCCCGTGCCTGTCTAAATGCCTGTAGGTTAATCCTGTCCCTCAGAATACCTTGGAACAATTTACCCACTACAGAAGTAAGAGTCACCAGTCTGCAGTTCCCAGGCTTATCCCTACAGCCCTTCTTAAATAAGGGCACAACATTTGCTACCCTCCAATCTTCAGGCACCTCTCACAGCTCCAGGGTCCCGAGTTCAATTCCGGCCTCGGGTGACTGTCTGTGTGGAGTTTGCACTTTCTCCCAGTGTCTGCGTGGGTTTCCTCCGGGTGCTCCGGTTTCCTCCCACAGTCTAAAGATGTGCAGGTTAGGTGGATTGGCCATGCTAAATTGCCCTTTAGTGTCCAAAAGGTTAGGTCGGGTTACGGGGATAGGGTGGAGGCGTGGGTTTGAGTAGGGGCAACACAGGTGGAGAAGGTAGTCAAGAAGGCATACGGCATGCTTGCCTTCATTGGCCGGGGCATTGAGTATAAGAATTGGCAAGTCATGTTGCAGCTGTATAGAACCTTAGTTAGGCCACACTTGGAGTATAGTGTTCAATTCTGGTCGCCACACTACCAGAAGGATGTGGAGGCTTTAGAGAGGGTGCAGAAGAGATTTACCAGAATGTTGCCTGGTATGGAGGGCATTAGCTATGAGGAGCGGTTGAATAAACTCGGTTTGTTCTCACTGGAACGAAGGACGTTGAGGGGCGACCTGGTAGAGGTCTACAAAATTATGAGGGGCATAGACAGAGTGGATAGTCAGAGGCTTTTCCCCGGGGTAGAGGGGTCAATTATTAGGGGGCATAGGTTTAAGGTGAGAGGGGCAAGGTTTAGAGTAGATGTACGAGGCAAGTTTTTTACGCAGAGGGTAGTGGGTGCCTGGAACTCGCTACCGGAGGAGGTGGTGGAAGCAGGGACGATAGTGACATTTAAGGGGCATCTTGACAAATACATGAATAAGATGGGAATAGAGGGATATGGACCCAGGAAGTGTAGAAGATTGTAGTTTAGTCGGGCAGCATGGTCAGCACGGGCTTGGAGGGCCGAAGGGCCTGTTCCTGTGCTGTACATTTCTTTGTTCTTTGTCTTTGTTGTTCTAGGGTGCTCTTTCCAAGGGCTGGTGCAAACTCGATGGGCCGAATCACCTTCTCCTGCACTGTAAATTCTAAGATGTTGCTTGACCGGGGTACCCAATGTAGCACAGAGGTAATAGGTGCAAGTTAAGACATGAGCAGTAGATTTTCAGATGGCCTGCAGTTTACATCGGACATTCAAGTCTAGATGTAACTGAGGCTTGAAGGAAAGGTTCCTCTACAGAAGAGCTAAGACAGATGTGAAATCGGGCAATGTCAGATAAGCAGTCTGATAATTCAGCAACTGTGAAGGATCCATAGAGGTGGTGGCTAGGAAGAGCTGAGTGTCAGAGTAAATGTGAAAACTAATGACAAAACTATTTGAGTAATTGTGAGCACTGCTTTCTACCTGTCTTAAATGAGAGTAGCTACCTTTTACTCTACTCTGAAATTTTCTGCCAGTTTGCTATCAATTCAATAATTTCCTGACTCCAATGGGAAAGGGTGGGGTTTACAGACATGCCACAAGAGGGCATAAAATTCTACCACTCTTAAGATTTTGTCATGCAGACAGTCAGTCACGTACACCAACTTATATTAATATGAACTAGCTAAGGTAGACTGGGAGCAAAGACTTTATGGTGAAACAGTTGAGGAACAGTGGAGAATCTTCCAAGCGATTTTTCACAGTGCTCAGCAAAGGTTTATACCAACAAAAAGGAAAGACGGTAGAAGGAGGGAAAACCGACCGTGGATATCTAAGGAAATAAGGGAGAGTATCAAATTGAAGGAAAAAACATACAAAGTAGCAAAGATTAGTGGGAGACTAGAGGACTGGGAAATCTTTAGGGGGCAACAGAAAGCTACTAAAAAGCTATAAAGAAGAGCAAGATAGATTATGAGAGTAAACTGGTTCAGAATATAAAAACAGATAGTAAAAGTTTCTACAAGTATATAAAACAAAAAAGAGTGGCTAAGGTAAATATTGGTCCTTTAGAGGATGAGAAGGGAGATTTAATAATGGGGGATGAGGAAATGAACAGGTTTTTTGGGTCGGTCTTCACAGTGGAAGACAAAAATAACATGCCAGCGACTGATGGAAATGAGGCTATGACAGGTGAGGACCTTGAGAGGATTGTTATCACTCAGGAGGTAGTGATGGGCAAGCTAATGGGGCTAAAGGTAGACAAGTCTCCTGGCCCTGATGGAATGCATCCCAGAGTTCTAAAAGAGATGGCTAGGGAAATTGCAAATGCACTAGTGATAATTTACCAAAATTCACTAGACTCTGGGGTGGTCCCGGCGGATTGGAAATGAGCAAATGTGACACCACAGTTTAAAAAAGGAGGGAGGCAGAAAGCGGGTAATTATAGGCCAGTGAGCTTAACTTCGGTAGTAGGGAAGATGCTGGAATCTATCATCAAGGAAGAAATAGCGAGGCATCTGGATGGAAATTGTCCCATTGGGCAGACGCAGCATGGGTTCATAAAGGGCAGGTCGTTTAATTTAGTGGAATTTTTTGAGGACATTACCAGTGCGGTAGATAATGGGGAGCCAATGGATGTGGTATATCTGGATTTCCAGAAAGCCTTTGACAAGGTGCCACACAAAAGGTTGTTGCATAAGATAAAGATGCATGGCATTAAGGGGAAAGTAGTAGCATGGATAGAGGATTGGTTAATTAATAGAAAGCAAAGAGTGGGGATTAATGGGTGTTTCTCTGGTTGGCAATCAGTAGCTAGTGGTGTCCCTCAGGGATCAGTGTTGGGCCCACAGTTGTTCACAATTTACATAGATGATTTGGAGTTGGGGACCAAGGGCAATGTGTCCAAGTTTGCAGATGACACTAAGATGAGTGGTAAAGCAAAAAGTGCAGAGTATACTGGAAGTCTGCAGAGGGATTTGGACAGGCTAAGTGAATGGGCTAGGGTCTGGCAGATGGAATACAATGTTGACAAATGTGAGGTTATCCATTTTGGTAGGAATAACAGCAAAGGGGATTATTATTTAAATGATAAAATATTAAAACATGCTGCTGTGCAGAGAGACCTGGGTGTGCTAGTGCATGAGTCGCAAAAAATTGGTTTACAGGTGATTAAGAAGGCAAAAGAGGGATGGAGTTTAAGACTAGGGAGGTGATGCTGCAATTGTATAATGTGTTAGTGAGGCCACACCTGGAGTATTGTGTTCAGTTTTGGTCTCCTTACTTGAGAAAGGACGTACTGGCACTGGAGGGTGTGCAGAGGAGATTCACGAGGTTAATCCCAGATCTGAAGGGGTTGGGTTACGAGGAGAGGTTGAGTAGACTGGGACTGTACTCGTTGGAATTTAGAAGGATGAGGGGGGGATCTTATAGAAACATATAAAATTATGAAGGGAATAGATAGGATAGATGCGGGCAGGTTGTTTCCACTGGTGGGTGAAAGCAGAACTAGGAGGCATAGCCTCAAAATAAGGGGAAGTAGATTTAGGACTGAGTTTAGGAGGAACTTCTGCACCCAAAGGATTGTGAATCTATGGAATTCCTTGCCCAGTGAAGCAGTAGAGGCTCCTTCATTAAATGTTTTTAAGATAAAAATAGATAGTTTTTTGAAGAATAAAGGGATTAAGGGTTATGGTGTTCGGGCCGGAAAGTGGAGCTGAGTCCACAAAAGATCAGCCATGATCTCATTGAATGGTGGAGTAGGCTCGAGGGGCCAGATGACCTACTCCTGCTCCTAGTTCTTATGTCACCTCTAACATAATAAAATACTGCAGGCACTCTGAAGCAAAGGGTCATGTGGTCATGTTACATATTGGTACTAACGACAGAATAGAAAAAGGGTCAAAAAGCCCCAACAAGCAAAATAAAGGGAGTTAGGACCTAAATTAAAAAGTAAGTAGGACCTCAAAACCTAGGAATCTCAGGATTACTACAGATGAATATGTGCCTGGAGAAATTGTGTAGAAGGAAGAGATTCAGATTCTGGAGACAATACAAGCAGACCGGTACAAGCAGGCCAGGTTGCATCTGGGCAGGACAGGGACCAATGTCCTCAGGAGTGGGGGTGTTTGCTGGTGCTGTCAGGGAGTGTTTAAATTAGAATAGCAAGCGGATGGAAACCTGATCAAGGAGAGCTGATCAGGGAGAGACTGGAGGGAGAAACAAGGATAGAAATAAAAGACAGAAACGTAAGAAACAAAAAGTGGAAGACAAAAAATCAAGGGCGAGAAACAAATGGGGCCAGAATGCAAAATAAAGCTCAGGTGACTAGAATCATAGAATCTACAATGCAGGAGGAGGCCATTCGGCCCATTGAGTCTCCACCGGCCCTTGGAAAGAGCACCCTACTTCAGCCCATACCTCCACCCTATCCCCACACCTCCACCCTATCCCCGTAACCCCACCTAAACCTTTTTGGACACTGAGGGCAATTTAGCATAGCCAATCCACCTAACTAGCACACCTTTGGACTGTGGGAGGAAACCGGAGCACCTGGAGGAAACCCACGCACACATGGGGAGAACGTGCAGACTCCGCAGACAGTGACCCAAGCCGGGAGTCGAACCTGGGACCCTGGAGCTGTGAAGCAACTGTGCTAACCACTGTGCTACCATGCTGCCCCTGACTAACAAGGTTAAAAAGACAAAGCTAAAGGCTTTGTGGTTTAATGCATCGAGCATTTGCAATAGGTTTGATAAATTAATAGTGCGAATAGATATAAACAGTTATGATATAATTGCAATTACAGAGACATGGCTGTAGGGTTACTAAGGATGGGAACAGAACATCCAAGGGTATTCATTATTTAGGAAGTACGGACAAAAAGGGAAAAGGCTCAGAAAACCATGATGTGGAATCCGTAAGGGAGGAGATAAGAAACACCAAGGGGTAGAAACCGTTCTTGGGGGTTGTCTATCGGCCCCAGAACAGTACAGGAGATGCAAGTGAAGGTATTAAACAAGAAATCAGAGATGCATGCAATGAGGGTACAATTGCAATCGTGGGTGACTTTAGTTTACACGTTTACATATAGATTGGACAAACCAAGCTAGCAATGGTATAGTGAGGAGGAGTTCCTGGAGTGTGTACATGAGGAGCCAACCAGAGACCAGGTAATTCTAGACTGGGTACTGTGCAATGAGAAAGGATTAATTAACAACCTTGTTGGAAAATCTTTGGGAAAGAGCAACCATAAAATGATAGAATTCTTCACTAAATGGAGAGTGAAATAATCGAATACGAAACTAGGGTCCCGAATCTAATTAAAGGGAGCTTTGAGGGGCAAATTGTCAAGGATAGATTGCGGAATCATCCTCAACGGGTTGACAGTGGCTCATATTTAAAGAATGTGTGCATGAATTACAGCAATTCTTCATTCCTGTCTGGCGCAAAAAAAGAGGAAAGGTGGCTCAACCATGGCTTACAAAAGAAATTAGAGGATAATGGGTGGGATTCTCCGGTCCCCCAGTCGCATGCTGCTTGGCAGTGTGCCATATACTGGCAGTGGATGCTCTACTCCCGCTGCTTGTCAATGGGATTTCCCATCAAAGCCACCCCATGCCGCCAGGAAACCCGCGGGTAGGGGTGCACTGCCGGTGGAAAAACGGAATCCCACAGACCAGAGAATTCTGGCCAATATTAAATCCAAAGAAAAAATATAACATTTCCAGAAAAAGCAGCAAGCCTGAGAATTAGGAGAATTTTAGAATTCATCAAAAAAAGGACAAAAATTGTGATTAAGTGGGGGAAAATAGAGTAGGAGTGTAAGATTTTAGGGAACATAGAAATTGACTGCAAACAGCTCTCAAAATATATGAAGAGAAAAAGCCAAACGTGGGTTCCTTATAGTCAGAAGCTGGGGTAAATATTGGATGCATTAGTGGTCATCTTCCAAAATTCTATTGACTGGAGTGGCTCCTACAGATTGGAGGGTGGCAAATGCAATCCCCATCATTTAAAAAGTGAGGGAGAGAAAAAAAAGGGGAGACCAGTTATCCTGATATCAGTAGCGGGGAAGATGCTAGCGTCCATTATAAAAGACATAACAGAACATTTCAAAAACATTAACGGGATTGGAGAAAGCCAGCATGGTTTTATGAAAGGCAAATCATGCTTAACAGATTTCCTGGAGTTTTTTGAGGATCTAACTAGTAGAATAGATAGGGCGAACCAGTGGATGTGGCGTATTTGGACTTTTGATAAGGCCCCTCGTAAGAGGTTAGTGGGATAGAGGGTAATGTATGGATCAATAATTGATTGTTAGACAGGAAGTGAGTGGGAATAAATGGATCTTTTTCCGGGTGGCAGGCAGTGACTAGTTGGGTATCGCTACGATCAGTGCTTGAGTCCCAGCTGTTCGCGATATACACAAATGACCTGGATGAGGGAATCAAATATAACATTTCCAAGTTTGCTGATGACACTAAACTGGCCGGAATTGTGAGGAGGATACAAGGAGGCTTCAAAGTGATTTAGACAAGTTGTGGGAAAACACGTGGCAGATGCAATACAATGTGATTAAATATAAAGTTCTATACTTTGATATATAAAAAACAGAAAGGAAGAGTATTATTTAAGTGGTGATATATTAGGAAGTTTGGATGTACAAAGGGATCTGGATGCCCTTGTACACCAGTCAATGAAAGTGGAGGGGAAGGTGCAGCAAGCAATTAGGAAGGCAAATGGTATGTTGGCCTTCATTGCACAAGAGTAGGTATGTCCTACTGTAGAAATATAGGGCCTTGATGAGACCACACCTGGAGTATTGTGTGAAGTTTTAGTCCCACTACCCAAGAAAGGATATTCTTGCCATAGATGGTGCCATAGATAGTGGAGGGATTGGTTCGAGTGAGCCTGTATTCATTACAGTTCAGAAGGATGAGGGGAGATTTAATTGAAACATAGAAAATTCTAACAGGGCTGGACAGACGAGATGCAGGAAGGATGGTTTCCTTGGTTGGGGAATCTAGAACCAGGGGACACAATCTCAGCATACAGGTAGACCATTTAGGATGGAGATGAAAAAAAAAAAAAATCTTCATTCAAAGGGTAGTGAACCTGTGGAATTCTTTACCTCAAAGGAAGTGGAGGTCAAGTCACTGAATGTATTCAAGAAATAGATAATATTTTAGATTTTATTGGCATTCAGGGGTATAATAATCTTCATTGTCACAAGTAGGCATACATTAACACTGCAATGAAGTTACTGTGAAAAGCCCCCAGTCGCCACATTCCGGCACCTGTTTGAGTACACTGAGGGAGAATTCAGAATGTCTAATTCAACTAACAGCACGTCTTTCGGGATTTGAGGGAGGAAACCGGAGCACCCGGTGGAAACCCACGCAGACACGGGAAAACATGCAGACTCCACATAGACAGTGACCCAAGCCGGGAATCGAACCTGGGACCCTGGAGCTGTGAAGCGACAGTGCTACCCACTATGCTACTGTGCTGCCCACATAATGGGATGGGAGAAAGTAGGAACTAGGCAATGAGATAGAGGATCAACGATGATCATATTGAATGGCGGAGAAGGTCAAAGGGCCGAATGGCCTACTCTTGCTCCTAGTTTCCATTTTCACAGGCACATCATAGAAGAAGGTATGACATTGAGTCATTCTGGATGTTATGAGGTCAGATGATGAAGAACTTAGTCATGGAGGTAGGTTTCAAGGAGTGCCTTAAAGGAGGAAAGGAAGGTAGAGGCAGAGAGGTAGGGGAGGGTATTCTCAGGTTTAGGGCTTAAACAACTGAAGGTATTCCCACCAATGATGGAGCAATTAAAACTGGGGATGCACAAATAGAATATACCTCGGATACACCCACCTATATGAAATGAATGTGGCCATTGTTCCCAAGGACCAAAGGCTGCTCTCTCCTTTTGAGAGAGAACTGACTGGTTGTGATTTAATCCAAGGGTCACCATCCCTCAGGCGAGGTACAAGGTTGAGAAGGTGGGGCCTTCATGGATAATCTTAGTTGGTATGGGAATTGAGCCGTGCTGTTTGACAAACCAGCCTTCCAGCCAACTGAACTAACCCACCCCCAGCCATATACTGATGTATGATATATCTCAAATATACACACACTACTAAAGGAATATCCGCCTTTTGTCTATTTCATCATATTTCTTAAATATCATGATTATACTGAATTATATTATCAGATTAGATATTTTAATTTTACTTTCTGTGAAATTGGTACACAACTCTCATAACGGAGATGATCTTTGAAGCAGTTTTATTAAAGTCAAAATTACAGACCTAATTTCTATACCTGAGTGGGACTTTCCAGTGTGTAAATATGTTCTCCATGATTATTATAGAATTTAACAGCGGTATTTTTCAATGCTGGAAGACCTCCTGACTCATAAGGTTGACTTTGCCTTTCCATGCCTGCTACTGCAAGCAAATCCCCTTGGGTGCTCCACTGTACAACCGCATCTAGAATAATGAGAGAGACAAATAATTAACTTACAACAACTAATTAACAGAGACAATGGGTGGGATTCTTTGTTTCTGAGACTAAGTGTTGACACCGCTACAGAATTCGTGGACTTTCCAGACAGCAAAACTGCCGCCAAACCCGCATCAATTCAACAACTGTGGAGGAGCTAGCACCGGTGCCACGTGGAACCCAATCGATTCCAATGAAAAACGGTGCGGGAATCGCCGGGTCCGTGATTGACACTTGGGAGGCTGACAAGCTGCAGCCACATATACACATTACAATCCCCACGCACACTATTCCCAGCCAACAAGATGGCACTGATTGTGCTGGAGCGCACCCATACAGCTGATGGGTCAGCTGGGGCCAGAGGACACATAGCGGGGTGCTCTGGGAGGACACCTATACGACCGTGTTCACAGTTGGCTGTTCGCGGCATGTGCAGCTGCATGGCTGCCTTGCCGGCTGCGGCAATGGTGTTCCATGCCCATACCCCCATCTCTCTCCCTCAGCAGCCATGACGCTGGTTTCACGATTTTTAAAAGCACAAGTGAACCGTGCCGTCGGGCCCACCAGAGGCAGAGGGAGACCGCATTCCGTCTCCCTCCGATTCTTATAGCCTCCTAAAAAATTCCTCAAACACCCCATTCGCCCCCAACGGTTCAAGTACCATCGTTCCCCACCCATCCTTCACCTTTCCAATCTCCCTCGCCGCCACCTGCTTCCTAAGTTGGTGAGTCAACATCCTACTTGCCTTCTCCCCAAATTCATACACGGCCCCCTGTCCTCCGTAACTGCCCCACTGCCTTCCCCGTGGACACTAGTCGAACTCCATCTGGAGCTTCTGCCGCTCCTTCAACAAGCCTGCCTCCGTGGCTTTGGAGTATCTCCGATCTTCCTGCAGGATCTCCTCCACCAGCCTTGCCATCTTTGCCCGCTCCATCCTGTCCCTGTGCACCTGAATCGATATCAACTCCCCCCTGACCACTGCCTTAAGCACCTCCCAAAGTGTGGCAGCCGATACCTCACCCGAGTCATTCAGCAAACCCTGCCCCACCCCTCGCCCACTTGCATACCTCCTTGTCTGCTAACAATCTCACATTTAATCTCCGGTGCCGGCGCTGCCCCTCCCCCTGGTCCATCTGCAAGTCCACCGAGTGCGGCACGTGATTAGAAACCATAATCGCTAAGTACCCTGAGTCAACCACCCCTGCCAGCAAAGTCTTATCCACCACAATGTAATCGATCCGTCAGTACACCCTGTGCACATGGAAGAAATACAAAGGTTCCTTTGCCTCGGCCTCCCAAACCTCCATGGGTCCACCCCCCCAATACGCTCCATGTACTCCGTTAGCTATTCCGCCACTGCCGACACCCTCCCCGATCGCGGACTCGACTGGTCCAATCTCACCTCGCTGACCGTATTAAAGTCCCCCCCATAATCAACCCGTGAGAGTCCTTGGGCGTCATTCTCCGACCCCCCGCCGGGTCGGAGAATTGCCGTTGGCTGCCGTGAATCCCGCCACCGCCCCCCCCAAAGTCTCCGGTACCGGAGATTGGGCGGGGGCGGGAATCGGGCCGCGCCGGTTGGCGGGACCCCCCGTTCAATTCTCCGGCACGGATGGGCCGAAGTCCCGCCCAGCAATTGCCTGTCCCGCCGGCGTAAATCAAACCTGGTATTTACCGGCGGGACCAGGCGGCGTGGGCGGGCTCCGGGGTCCTGGGGGGGGGGGGGGGGCGTGGGGCGATCTGACCCCGGGGGGTGCCCCCGCGGTGGCCTGGCCCGCGATCGGGGCCCACCGATCCGCGGGCGGGCCTGTGCCGTGGGGGCACTCTTTTCCTTCCGCCTCCGCCACGGCCTCCACCATGGCGGAGGCGGAAGAGACTCTCCCCACTGCGCATGCGCGGGAAACTGACAGCGGCCGCTGACGCTCCCGCGCGTGCGCCGGGAAACTGACAGCAGCCGCTGACGCTCCCGCGCATGCGCCGCATTTCCGCGCCAGCTGGCGGGGCAACAAACGCCATTTCCGCCAGCTGGCGGGGCGGAAATCCCTCCGGTGTCGGCCTAGCCCCTCAATATTGGAGCATTCCGCACCTTTGGGCCGGCGCGATGCCCGTCTGATTGGCGCCGTCTTTGGCGCCAGTCGGGGAACATCCCGCCGTTGGGGGAGAATTTCGCCCCAGGTCCGGGATATTCCCCAACCCCCGCCTCATGAATTTGACATCATTGCAATTTGGGCATAAACATTCACCAAGACCACTGGCAACCCCTTCCAATTTCCCACTCACCATCAAAGAACAAAGAACAAAGAAATGTACAGCACAGGAACAGGCCCTTCGGCCCTCCAAGCCCGCGCCGACCATGCTGCCCGACTAAACTACAAGCTTCTACACTTCCTGGGTCCATATCCCTCTATTCCCATCCTATTCATGTATTTGTCAAGATGCCCCTTAAATGTCACTATCGTCCCTGCTTCCACCACCTCCTCCGGTAGCGAGTTCCAGGCACCCACTACTCTCTGCGTAAAAAACATGCCTCGTACATCTACTCTAAACCTTGCCCCTCTCACCTTAAACCTATGCCCCCTAGTAATTGACCCCTCTACCCCGGGGAAAAGCCTCTGACTATCCACTCTGTCTATGCCCCTCATAATTTTGTAGACCTCTATCAGGTCGCCCCTCAACCTCCTTTGTTCCAGTGAGAACAAACCGAGTTTATTCAACTGCTCCTCATAGCTAATGCCCTCCATACCAGGCAACATTCTGGTAAATCTCTTCTGCACCCTCTCTAAAGCCTCCACATCCTTCTGGTAGTGTGGCGACCAGAATTGAACACTATACTCCAAGTGTGGCCTAACTAAGGTTCTGTACAGCTGCAACATGACTTGCCAATTCTTATACTCAATGCCCCGGCCAATGAAGGCAAGCATGCCATATGCCTTCTTGACTACCATCTCCACCTGTGTTGCCCCTTTCAGTGACCTGTGGACCTGTACTCCTAGATTTCTTTGACTTTCAATACTCTTGAGGGTTCTACCATTCACTGTATATTCCCTACCTGCATTAGACCTTCCAAAATGCATTACCTCACATTTGTCCGGATTAAACTCCATCTGCCATCCCTCCGTCCAAGTCTCCAAACAATCTAAATCCTGCTGTATCCTCTGAAAGTCCTCATCGCTATCCGCAATTCCACCAACCTTTGTGTCGTCTGCAAACTTACTAATCAGACCAGTTACATTTTCCTCCAAATCATTTATATATACTACAAACAGCAAAGGTCCAAGCACTGATCCCTGTGGAACGCCACTGGTCACAGCCCTCCAATTAGAAAAGCATCCTTCCATTGCTACTCTCTGCCTTCTATGACCTAGCCAGTTCTGTATCCACCTTGCCAGCTCACCCCTGATCCCGTGTGACGTCACCTTTTGTACTAGTCTACCATGAGGGACTTTGACAAAGGCCTTACTGAAGTCCATATAGACAGCATCCACTGCCCTACCTGCATCAATCATCTTAGTGACCTCCTCGAAAAACTCTATCAAGTTAGTGAGACATGACCTCCCCTTCACAAAACCGTGCTGCCTCTTACTAATACGTCCATTTGCTTCCAAATGGGAGTAGATCCTGTCTCGAAGCATTCTCTCCAGTAATTTCCCTACCACTGAAGTAAGGCTCACCGGCCTGTAGTTCCCTGGATTATCCTTGCTACCCTTCTTAAACAGAGGAACAACATTGGCTATTCTCCAGTCCTCCGGGACATCACCTGAAGACAGTGAGGATCCAAAGATTTCTGTCAAGGCCTCAGCAATTTCCTCTCCAGCTTCCTTCAGTATTCTGGGGTAGATCCCATCAGGCCCTGGGGACGTATCTACCTTAATATTTTTTAAGACACCCAACACCTCGTCTTTTTGGATCTCAATGTGACCCAGGCTATCTACACACCCTTCTCCAGACTCAACATCTACCAATTTCTTCTCTTTGGTGAATACTGATGCAAAGTATTCTTTTAATACCTCGCCCATTTCCTCTGGCTCCACACATAGATTCCCTTGCCTATCCTTCAGTGGGCCAACTCTTTCCCTGGCTACCCTTTTGCTTTTTATGTACGTGTAAAAAGCCTTGGGATTTTCCTTAACCCTATTTGCCAATGACTTTTCGTGACCCCTTCTAGCCCTCCTGACTCCTTGCTTAAGTTCCTTCCTACTTTCCTTATATTCCACGCAGGCTTCGTCTGTTCCCAGCCTTTTAGCCCTGACAAATGCCTCCTTTTTCTTTTTGACGAGGCCTACAATATCTCTCGTTAGCCAAGGTTCCCGAAAATTGCCGTATTTATCCTTCTTCCTCACAGGAACATGCCGGTCCTGAATTCCTTTCAACTGACACTTGAAAGCCTCCCACATGTCAGATGTTGATTTGCCCTCAAACATCCGCCCCCAATCTATGTTCTTCAGTTCCCACCTAATATTGTTATAATTAGCCTTCCCCCAATTTAGCACATTCATCCTAGGACCACTCTTATCCTTGTCCACCAGCACTTTAAAACTTACTGAATTGTGGTCACTGTTCCCGAAATGCTCCCCTACTGAAACATCTACCACCTGGCCGGGCTCATTCCCCAATACCAGGTCCAGTACCGCCCCTTCCCTAGTTGGACTGTCTACATATTGTTTTAAGAAGCCCTCCTCCTGGAATCTCCTTACAAACTCCGCCCCGTCTAAGCCCCTGGCACTAAGTGAGTCCCAGTCAATATTGGGGAAGTTGAAGTCTCCCATCACCACAACCCTGTTGTTTTTACTCTTTTCCAAAATCTGTCTACATATCTGCTCCTCTGTAGTAAACCCCCAACATTGTGACTGCACCCTTCTTATTCCTGATCTCTACCCATATAGCCTCACTGCCCTCTGAGGTGTCCTCCCGCAGTACAGCTGTGATATTCTCCCTCACCAGTAGCGCAACTCCGCCACCCCTTTTACATCCCCCTCTATCCCGCCTGAAACATCTAAATCCTGGAACGTTTAGCTGCCAATCCTGCCCTTCCCTCAACCAGGTCTCTGTAATGGCAACAACATCATAGTTCCAAGTACTAACCCAAGCTCTAAGTTCATCTGCCTGACCCGTAATACTTCTTGCATTAAAACATATGCACTTCAGGCCACCAGACCCGCTGTGTTCAGCAACGTCACCCTGTCTGCTCTGCCTCAGAGCCACACTGTCCCTATTCCCTAGTTCTCCCTCAATGCTCTCACTTTCTGACCTATTGCTCCCGTGCCCACCTCCCTGCCATACTAGTTTAAACCCTCCCATGTGACACTAGCAAACCTCGCGGCCAGAATATTTATGCCTCTCCAGTTTAGATGCAACCCGTCCTTCTTTAGGTCACACCTGCCCCGGAAGAGCTCCCAGTGGTCCAGATAACGGAAACCCTCCCTCCTACACCAGCTGTTTAGCCACGTGTTTAGCTGCTCTCTCTTCCTATTTCTAGCCTCACTGGCACGTGGCACAGAGATTACAACCCTAGAGGTTCTGTCTTTTAACTTTCTGCCTAGCTCCCTGAACTCCTGCTGCAGGACCTCATGCCCCTTCCTGCCTATGTCGTTAGTACCAATATGTACAACGACCTCTGCCTGTTTGCCCTCCCCCTTCAGGATGCCCTCTACCCGTTCGGAGACATCCTGGACCCTGGCACCAGGGAGGCAACATACCATCCTGGAGTCTCTTTCACGTCCACAGAAGCGCCTATCTGTGCCCCTGACTATAGAGTCCCCTATTACTATTGCTCTTCTGCGCTTTGATCCTCCCTTCTGAACATCCGAGCCAGCCGTGGTGCCACTGCTCTGGCTGCTGCTGTTTTCCCCTGATAGGCTATCCCCCCCGACAGTATCCAAAGGGGTATACCTGTTCGAGAGAGGGACAACCGCAGGGGATTCCTGCACTGACGGCCTGCCCTTTCTGGTGGTCACCCATTTCTCTGCCTGCACCTTGGGTGTGACCACATTTATATAACTGCGATCTATGACGCTTTCCGCCACCTGCATGCTCCTAAGTGCATCCAATTGCTGCTCCAGCCGAACCATGCAGTCTGTGAGGAGCTCCAGTTGGGTGCACTTTCTGCAGATCAAGCCATCCGGGACGCTGGAAGCCTCCCAGACCTGCGACATCTCACAGTCAGAGCACTGCACTCCTCTCACTGACATTGCGTCAATTAATTAAAATTAAAAGTTTAAAATTTAAAAAAAAATATATATATTTTTTGAAGTTACTGTTAACTATCTGTTTCCTAGCACTAGATTTCTAATATAAATGCGAAAGCTAAATATAGAACTCTCCGATCTCTGGCTTAGATACCCCTCGAAATTATAATTAAATAATTATGTTTAATTAGTTACCAATGCTTAATTTTTTTAATTTAGTGTAGATTCCCAACCAGCCACTCAGGTCACAGCCATCATAATGTTCCCCACCTCAAATGCTACCTGCTTATTTAGTAGTCTTCAAATCCAACACCGAATGAAAAACCTGTCTAACCCACCCCTTCCTCAGCTTAATCTGGTCCCCAATCTTCAAATGCGTTTCCTGTAGAAATGCCACATCCACCTTTAAACTCCTCAGGTGCACGAACAAGCGCAACCGTTTGACTAGCCCATTCAGCCCCCTCACATTCCATGTGACCAGCCTGGTCGGGGGGCACCCCACCCCCCTCCCCTGCCGATCAACCATACCCCTTCTTGGGCCAGCCCCAGCTCACGTCGTGCAGCCCGCCAGGCCCACCCTCAGATGTCCGTCACCAACTCCCTCCTTTTGCATTTCAACTACCCCTCTCCCATCAGCAGCACCCCCACTCCCCTGGAACAAAACAACAATCCCATCCCCCTCTAAAACTCTAACCTTCTGATCGCCCTCCCCCCACTGCACTCCCATGAACTAGCTCGCCCAGCTAGCCTGGAAGCGCTTGCCCAAACATCCTACCCCCCACTGATTCCCCTCCCTACTGCTTGCATTCCACCATGGTGCAAATAACAATAACACTGTAAAGAAGAAAAAAAAAGATGCACTCACCCTCCGCCTCCTCCAGCCTCACACCAAAGAATCTCAAGAAAAAGCTAAACTGCCCCAAAGGAAAGAAACGTTCTCCACTGGCCATCACCCAAAACAAAAGAACCCAGCACATTACAACAAAAGAGGGGCAGGAAGGACCAACACCACCTCATTCCCTCCAAAGTTCAATGTCCTCCCTCTTCTGCCAGTTCATCGTCTCTCAAGAACTCCATTGCCTCCTCTGGTGTTCCAAAGTAGTATTCATGGATGTTGTGGGTCACCCAAAGGCGGGTCGGGTGCAGCATCCCAAACTTCACCCCCTTCTTGAAGAGGGCAGCCTTTACCCAGCTGAATCTGGCTCTCCTCTCTGCTAGTTCCGCACCCAGGTCCTGATATACCCAAAGTTTGTTGCCTTCCCAGGTACATCTCCTCATCTGCTTGGCTCACTGCAAGATTTTCTCTTTATCCAGAAACCGGTGTAGCCGCACCACCATTCCCGTCAGCGGCTCATTCGCCCCTATGACCTCCAGGGGCCAGTCGAAGGCCTCCTGCCTCATTAGCTTCTCCAACATCTTGAGCCTGCATCCGCTCCCTCGATGCCGCCCAGCATCCCCAATATCCTCAGATTCTGCTTCCAGGAGCGGTTCTCCAAATCCTCCACTTTGTCCTTGAACCGCTTCTGAGTCTCCCTCAGCATCCCAACTTCGGCCACCAACAAGGTAAGCTGCTCCTCCACCCCCTCCTCCACTTTCTGGATTGCCTGGCTCTGAGTCAGCCTCAGCTTTACACGGTCGATCCCTGCTTTCAGCGGCACCACTCCCCCCTCCCCCCCCCCCAGCTGATGAACCATAGTCCCTCCTGGCCAGCTTTCGGTCCACATCCCACCTTCGCCAGATCCTCCTGAGCCTCCCTCCTCTGTTGGCTGAACTTGCCGTCAAGAAAGACAACAAATGACGTCCAGTGGGGACCATGGTGTCAGTGGTTGCAAATTTAGTGGCTCCGGCTCGTGGCGGTTTTTCGGATCTTTCCCCCCGGTTTCCGTGTGGATGTGAGGAAGAAAATAGGTGCAAGAGAGTGAGTGGAAGAGATTGACCCACTGGTGTATGGAGCTGAGAGCCAGAAGTGGTCGCAAAAGAGGGGATCAGACTGCAAACTTTTTTGCGGTGTCTGCGATGCACGTGGAGATGGCGGAGGGTCAGGGAGCGGCCCTGCTAGCTCAGTGGTCAACAGTGGGCTTCCTGAAAAAGATGTTCACCCAGCAACGCAAGGAGAGTCTGGAGGACCTGGCCCGCGTGATGGATTTGATTAAAGCAGTGATCGACCGCATGGAAACGAGGCTGGAGGCCCAGGGTCAGGCGATCCAGAAGATGGAGGAGGTGGCGGGGAAGCATGAGGAGCAGTTCGCCTCGAAGGCAGCGGAGATGGGGCTATTGCGAGATCAGCAGAGGCGGCTCCAAGAGAAAGTCGAAGACCAGGAGAACCAGTCATGCAGGCAGAATATTAGGATTGTGGGCCTGCCTGAGGGAAGAGAAGGAGCCGACGCTGGCGTGTATGTGGGGAGAATGCTGGAGAAATGAAATGAAATGAAAATCGCTTATTGTCACAAGTAGGCTTCAATGAAGTTACTGTGAAAAAACCCTAGTCGCCACATTCCGGCACCTGTTCGGGGGGGCTGAAACGGGAGAAGCTTCTGGGGGAGGGAGGGTACATCGAGCGCACAGGGTGCTAATGAGGAAACCCAGGGAATCGAGCCGCCGAGGGCGATGGTGGTGAGTTTGCACCGTTTTCTGAACAAGTAGCGGGTCATGAGGTGGGCCAGGCAGACGAGGCGCTGCACCTGGGAGAGCAGTGAACTTCGAATATATCAGGACCAGGGTGCAGAGCTGGCCAAGAGGAAAGCGAGTTTTAATAAGGTCAAGGCTGCCCTCTACAAGAAGGGGGTGACGTTTGGGGTGTTGTACCCGGCACGTCTGTGGATGAGAAATAGGAGAACTGAGTGATTAAGCACACGGTTGGAAAGCTAGTGTTGCAGGGAAGGCATCAAATTTGGGAGGGGTTCTGGGTAAGCTGGGACCTTTACAAGTTTACGCTTGAACAGGACAGGGACAGATACACTTAGAGTCATAGAGGTTTACAGCGTAAAACAGGCCCTTCGGCCCAACTTGTCCATGCCGTCCAGTTTTTAACCACTAAGCTAGTCCCAATTGCCTGTATTTAGCACCATATCCCTCTATACTTATCTTTCCCTTATAACGGTCCAAATGTTTTTTTAAAAGACAGATTTGTCTAGAACTCCCTGGATCTCTTTGTTCTATATCTCTACCATTAACTGAGGAGGTCCTGCCCCGATTCGATCTGCCAAAATGTCATCACCTCACATTTATCTAAATTAAACTTCATCTGCCATTCATAAGCTCACTGGTCCAATTGAAAAAGATCCCGTTGCAATCCTAGATAACATTCTTCACTGTCCACAATGCCACCGATCTTGGTGTCATCTGCAAACTTACTAACCATGCCTCCTAAATTCTCATTCAAATCATTAATGTAAATAACAAATAACAGTGGATCCAGCACTGATCCCTGAGGCATACTGCTGGTCACAGGCCTCCAGTTTGAAAAACAACCCTCTACAACCACCCTTTATCTTCTATCGTCAAGCCAATTTTGTATCCAATTGGCTACCTCACCCTGGATCCTGTGAGATTTCACCTCATGCAACAATCCCAACAATAGGGGGGGTGCAATTCTAAATTTAGTCCTAGGAAATGGAGCTGAGTAAGTGGATGAATTTGCAATGGGAGACCATTTTGGAGATAGTTAGTGATAGTTAGATTTAGATTCAGTATAGAAAAGGACAAAGATTGGAGTAAAAGTTCAAAATTGCTGCAGGTTGGGGATACAAATTTTACGAAGCTTAGAAATGAGATAGAATAGAATCACTACAGTGCAGAAGGAGGCCATGAGGGCCTTCGCATCTGCACCAACCCTCTGGAAGAGCCCCCACCTATCCCCATAACCCAGTAACCCCACGTAACCTTTTGGATACGAGGGAAAATTTAGCATGGCCAATCCACCTAAACAGCATGGCCGGGATTCTCCCGGAATTGGCACGGCGGCCCGTACCGGCGCCAAGGGCGGCGTGAACAACTCCGGTGTCGGGCCGCCCGGAAGTTGCGGAATCCTCCGCACTTCCAGGGGCTAGGACGGCGCTGGAAAGGTTGGTGCCGTGCCAACCGGCAACGAAGGGCTGCCGCCAGCCGGCGCGAGTTGGCGCATGCGCAGGACCACCAGCGTGTTCTGGCGCATGCGCAGAACCACCGTCGTGTTTCCTGCGCATGCGCAGGGGGTTTCTTCTCCACGCTGGCCATGGCGGAGCCTTACAGAGGCCGGAGCGGAGGGAAAGAGTACCCCCCCGTGTCCTCCCGAGGACCCTGCTAGACGTCCGACAAGGCAGCTCCCGCCAGGGTGGACCATGTCCATTTCACGCCGGTGGGACTGGCCAGGAACGGGTGGCCGCTCGGCCCATTGGGGCCCGGAGAATTGCCGGGGGAGACCGCTGTCAACAGCCCCCGACCGGCGCAATCGCCATCCCGCCCCCACCCCCCCCACCCCCGGAAAACCAGCGCCGGAGAATTCGGCAGCCAGCGTTGGAGCGGCGGGGCGGGATTCACACCAGCGCGGGGTCGGAGAATCCCACCCCCATATCTTTGGACATAGGAGGAAACCGGAGCACCCAGAGGAAACCCATGCAGACATGGGGAGAACCTGCAATCTCCACACAGAGAGTGACCCAAGGCTGAAATTGAACCTGGGTCACTGGCGCTGTGAGGCAGCAATGCTAACCACTGTGCCACCCTCATCAACTGTCAAAAGTGGATTGTTTACAGCTATTATAAGGAAAATCTGTGTTAAATCAGTGAAACGCATTCAAAGGTGAAACTCTGGGCGGGATTCTACGAGCTGCACGCCGGGCCAGAGAATCGCCGCAACCGCGCCACGCGATTCTGCGAGGAGCGGAGAATCTGCGTCATTTGGGCTGGCGCGTTTGGCGCGGCGCGGTCGCAGGCCGCTGTCCGCGGCCGGGCCGCCGATTCTCTGGCCTTGATGGGCCGAGTGGCCGCATGGAAACGGCAGATTCCCACCGGTGCCGTCTACACCTGCTCGCAGCCGGCGGGAACTCTGCACGCAGGGTCGGGGGTGGCCTATGGAGGGGGGCGGGGGGCTCCTTCACACGGGGGGGGGCCTGGGGGGGGCGCATTCGATGGGGTCTGGCCCGCGATCGGGACCCACCAATCGGCGGGCCAGCCTCTCCAGCCCCGGCCCTATTTTGTTACACGACCGGCCCCTGAAACCCTACGCCCATGTTGCGTCGGGGCCGACGCGTTGAGGAAGTCCACTGCGCATTCGTGGGTTGGCGCGGCGCTCAGTTGGCGCCGGGAAGAGAGGCTGGAGCGGCGCGAACCACTCCAGTGCTCTGCTGGCCCCCTGTGGGGTCAGAATCGGTAGTGCCCGCGCCCGTTTCACGGCGTCGCTTTTCACAACGGCGTGGACACTCTGCCTCCATTTCGGAGAATCCCGCCCTCTATGTCAGTAACATAGGCATGTGTCCACAAAGAAAAAGGATGGAACTGCCAATCTAGAGCCCCGCATACAGGCCAAGATAAAACAGAAAGTCTTATGACAGTCACAAAAAGTTCAATGTTGTAGAAAGCTGAGAGTAATGTAGAATGTGGGGGTCTTTTGGCATAGTGGGTCGTGTACCTGCCGCTGAGCCAGAAGCTCCAAGTTCAAGTCCCACTCAGGACTTGATTGGCAAGAATATGCATTCATAACGCAGTCAAACAGTTTTTAGTGTGCCAATCTGCAAATCCTTCCAAACACACCAATGGCAGGTGGCCAGAGTGGGAGGGATTCCTGGTCAGCCATGCTTGATGTGCAATGGCACCCCTCAAGTAATAAGCCCCTGGCAACAGACTAGTGACTTGTTGTGCGAATTATTAGATATGGAAACAGACAAAAGCCTAATGCACCACTAGGACTGGAACATAAAAAGGTATAGGGTTAAATAAAATTGTAAATTAGGAAAGCAAAGGGAGGATAGAAAAAAATATTGACAGGCAAAAATCAAAGAAAATCCTGAGACGTTTTACCAGTAGGTTAAAAGAATAGCTAAGGAAAAGGTAGGGCCTATCAGAAATATGCTCGTTAGGTGGGTTGGTGTACAAGATGTGGGCAGGGCGCTCAATGTGTACTTGGCTCCACAAAGGAGAGGGATGATGCAGACAAAGGAGGAGGAATATGAAATATTAGTTAACAATAAGCAGAGTGAGAGAAGAAGTACTGTAGGGGCTGGCATCCTTGAAGGTGGATAAGTCACCAGAGGCAGAGGGATTGTATCTCAGGTTTTTGAAGGAAATCAGCGAGGAAATAGCTGATGCTCTGAGTATCATTTTCCAATCCTCGTTACATACATGTAAGATCCGGGATGATTATAGGAGGTCTATGAATGTTGTACCATTCCATAAAGAGGGTGCGAGGGAAGGCAAGAAAATTATAGGCAGTCAGACTGACTTCTGTGGTGGGAAAATTATTGGAAAAAATGCCAAAAGACAGTGGGCGGGATTCTCCGACCCCCCACAGGGCCGGAGAATCGCCGGGGGGTCGGCATGAATCCCACCCCCGCCGGCTGCCGAATTCTCCGGTGGCGGGGTATTGGCGGGGGCGGGAATCGCGCCGGTCGGCGGCCGCTGGCAGTGGCCCCTCCGGTGATTCTCCGGCTAGCGATGGGCAGAGCGGCTGCCCGTTTTAGGCCGGTCCCGCCGGCGTAAATTAGACCTGGTACTTACCGGCGGTACCTGGCTCTGCGGGCGGTCTCCAGGGTCCTCGGCGATCTGGCCCCGGGGGGTGCCCCCACATTTGCCTGGCCCGCGATCGGGGCCCACCGATCTGCGGGAGAGCCTGTGCCGTGGGGGCACTCTTTCCCTCCGCACCGGCTGCTGTGGACCTCCGCCATGGCCGGTGCGGAGACAAACCCCCCTGCGCTTGCGCTGGGATAATGCCAGCACATGCTGGCGCTCCCGTGCATGCGCCAACTTGTGCCGGCCGGCGGAGGCCCTTCGGCGCCGGTTGGTGCACGCCAAGCCCCTTCCGTGCTGGTTGGCGTGGCGCCAACCCCGCCAGCCTAGCCCCTGAACATAGAACATAGAAAATACAGCACAGAACAGGCACTTCGGCCCACGATGTTGTGCCGAGCCTTTGTCCTAGATTAATCATAGATTATCATTGAATTTACAGTGCAGTAGGAGGCCATTCGGCCCTTTGAGTCTGCACCGGCTCTTGGAAAGAGCACCCTACCCAAACTCAACACCTCCACCCAACACCAAGGGCAATTTGGACATTAAGGGCAATTTATCATTGGCCAATTCACCTAACCCGCACATCTTTGGACTGTGGGAGGAAACCGGAGCACCCGGAGGAAACCCACGCAGACACGGGGAGGACGTGCAGACTCCGCACTGACAGTGACCCAGGCCGGAATCGAACCTGGGACCCTGGAGCTGTGAAGCAATTGTGCTATCCACAATGCTACCGTGCTGCCCTTAAGAACAAATAAATCTACACTATATCATTTTACCGTAATCCATGTACCTATCCAATAGCTGCTTGAAGGTCCCTAATGTTTCCGACTCAACTACTTCCACAGGCAGTGTATTCCATGCCCCCACTACTCTCTGGGTAAAGAACCTACCTCTGATATCCCTCCTATATCTTCCACCTTTCACCTTAAATTTATGTCCCCTTGTAATGGTTTGTTCCACCCGGGGAAAAGGTCTCTGACTGTCTACTCTATCTATTCCCCTGATCATCTTATAAACCTCGATCAAGTCGCCCCTCATCCTTCTCCGTTCTAATGAGAAAAGGCCTAGCACCCTCAACCTTTCCTCGTAAGACCTACTCTCCATTCCAGGCAACATCCTGGTAAATCTTCTTTGCACCTTTTCCAAAGCTTCCACATCCTTCCTAAAATGAGGCGACCAGAACTGTACACAGTACTCCAAATGTGGCCTTACCAAAGTTTTGTACAGCTGCATCATCACCTCACGGCTCTTAAATTCAATCCCTCTGTTAATGAACGCGAGCACACCATAGGCCTTCTTCACAGCTCTATCCACTTGAGTGGCAACTTTCAAAGATGTATGAACATAGACCCCAATATCTCTCTGCTCCTCCACATTGCCAAGAACTCTACCGTTAACCCTGTATTCCGCATTCATATTTGTCCTTCCAAAATGGACAACCTCACACTTTTCAGGGTTAAACTTCATCTGCCACTTCTCAGCCCAGCTCTGCATCCTATCTATGTCTCTTTGCAGCCGACAACAGCCCTCCTTACTATCCACAACTCCACCAATCTTCGTATCGTCTGCAAATTTACTGACCCACTCTTCAACTCCCTCATTCAAGTCATTAATGAAAATCACAAACAGCAGAGGACCCAGAACTGATCCCTGCGGTACGCCACTGGTAACTGGGATCCAGGCTGAATATTTGCCATCCACCACCACTCTCTGACTTCTATCGGTTAGCCAGTTCGTTATCCAACTGGCCAAATTTCCCACTATCCCATGCCTCCTTACTTTCTGCAGAAGCCTACCATGGGGAACTTTATCAAATGCCTTACTAAAATCCATGTACACTACATCCACTGCTTTACCTTCATCCACATGCTTCGTCACCTCCTCAAAGAATTCAATAAGATTTGTAAGGCAAGACCTACCCCTCACAAATCCGTGCTGACTATCCCTAATCAAGCAGTATCTTTCCAGATGCTCAGAAATCCTATCCTTCAGTACCCTTTCCATTACTTTGCCTACCACCGAAGTAAGACTAACTGGCCTGTAATTCCCAGGGTTATCCCTAGTCCCTTTTTTGAACAGGAGAACGACATTCGCCACTCTCCAATCCCCTGGTACCACCCCTGTTGACAGTGAAGGTGCGGAGGATTCCGCACCTTCCGGGCAGCCCGAAGCCGGAGTGGTTCACGCCACTCCTCGGCACCGGGACCGCCCGCCCCGCCGGGTAGGGGAGAATCCCGCCCAGGATAACTGGTCACTTAGAAAGGCAACAGCTCATCAAGCGTATTCAGAGTGGTTTTATTAGGGGAAGATTCTTGTTTATTTTTCCTTGCACTAGGTAGGAATATCTTTTACACAACCGAATCCACACCACAGATATTCCACAGGTTTTCCTTACACCTTTTTTTATTAATCATGTTGTTGTGATTTTGTCCCTACTTCAAATGATGTGCAAGTTAGAGATTAAAGAAAGCACACTAGAATGGTTTAAAGACCTTCTACTCTCCCCTTCCCCATATCGGGAAAACTCACTAACTCTATATTAAATATAGATTGATAAGTCCTAAAGGAGTGATCTCATGAATATATTTTTCAAATGTAATTTGTTTGGAGAGGGAAAACAGTGCTGCATCATCTTAATTTCAGAGAAATTAAATAAAATGTCTTGTCACGCAATTGCATATTTGTAATTGCGTACTTGTAAATGAAAGAAAAGCTTTATTCTTTGGATGAGCATATTAAGCTACCATCTCACACTTGGAAAGGAATTTTAAAATTCCATTGCTCACCTTTTAAACCTGAGCGAATAACAGTCGGTGATAAATCATCATAGTTGTTCATCATGCTAATATCCCCAGATGTGAAGCTAACAGTCAGCAGTGTCTTGTTGTTCTGAATTGGTAAAGGGTATACTGGTGGGCCATCTGTAACAAAAATACACAGCTATCACTTACATTTTGTAAGGCTTAGTTAAACATAGATTCCGAACGCAAGAACCATGTCTGTATCAATCACTCAAAATGGTACGAGCCAAGGCCATTTTAAATTAGTTGAATACCTTAATAGATTTAAATAGGAATTGGAAATTAAAACAAAGGTGTCTGTGTGGGTTTCCTCCGGGTGCTCTGGTTTCTTCCCACAGTCCAAAGACATGTGGGTTAGGTGGATTGGCCATCAGGGGATAGGGTGGCATGGATGGGTGAGTGGGCCTAAGTAGAGTGCTCTTTTGAGGGTTCGGTGCAGACTCAATGGGTCTAATGGGTCTTCTGCACCATAGGGATTCTATGATAACGTAAAAACAAACAAATTATTTTTGATTGTTTTGCTCTGTAGACAATAAGAACATTCACTGAAAAGGAGTCAAATACGTTTTACTGCAAACTGGGAAAATCTGTTAATAGTTAATATTGCAGGTCAATAGTGTTAGGATACTGGACTAAAACCCAACAGTTTAGGGTACTGAGAAGAACCCGAAGCATTTTTCTAAATTTGTAAATCTGTGAGGAAAGGTTGATAACACTGACCAATAGATATCTTTTATGTTCAAAGAAACTTATCTAATTAACCAGAAAATAGCTGAGACTTCCGGTGGCGGCTATGAGCAAAGAACAACAAAGAAAAGTACAGCACAGGAACAGGCCCTTCGGCCCTCCAAGCCTGTGCCGACCATGCTGACCGTCTAAACTCAAATCTTCTACACTTCCAGGGTCCGTATCCCTCTATTCTCATCCTATTCATGTATTTGTCAAGATGCCCCTTAAATGTCACTATCGTCCCTGCTTCCACCACCTCCTCAGGCAGCGAGTTTCAGGCACCCACTACCCTTTGTGTAAAAAACTTGCCTCGTACATCTAATAGTTCTAGGGATGTAGAGGAAAGGATGGCGAAGATGATTCTGGATAAGAGCGAAAGTAACAGGGTAGTTATTATGGGAGACTTTAACTTTCCAAATATTGACTGGAAAAGATATAGTTCGAGTACATTAGATGGGTCGTTTTTTGTACAATGTGTGCAGGAGGGTTTCCTGACACAATATGTTGACAGGCCAACAAGAGGCGAGGCCACGTTGGATTTGGTTTTGGGTAATGAACCAGGCCAGGTGTTAGATTTGGAGGTAGGTGAGCACTTTGGGGACAGTGACCACAATTCGGTGACGTCTACGTTAGTGATGGAAAGGGATAAGTATACCCCGCAGGGCAAGAGTTATAGCTGGGGGAAGGGCAATTATGATGCCATTAGACATGACTTGGGAGGGGTAGGTTGGAGAAGTAGGCTGCAAGTGTTGGGCACACTGGATATGTGGAGCTTGTTCAAGGAACAGCGACTGCGTGTTCTTGATAAGTACGTACCGGTCAGGCAGGGAGGAAGGCGTCGAGCGAGGGAACCGTGGTTTACCAAAGAAGTGGAATCTCTTGTTAAGAGGAAGAAGGAGGCCTATGTGAAGATGAGGTGTGAAGTTTCAGTTGGGGCGCTTGATAGTTACAAGGTAGCGAGGAAGGATCTAAAGAGAGAGCTAAGACGAGCAAGGAGGGGACATGAGAAGTATTTGGCAGGTAGGATCAAGGAAAACCCAAAAGCTTTCTATAGGTATGTCAGGAATAAAAGAATGACTAGGGTAAGAGTAGGGCCAGTCAAGGACAGGGATGGGAAGTTGTGTGTGGAGTCTGAAGAGATAGGCGAGATACTAAATGAATAATTTTCGTCAGTATTCACTCAGGAAAAAGATAATGTTGTGGAGGAGAATGCTGTTAGAATATTAGAATAGATGGCAGTGAGGTACATAGGGAAGAGGTGTTGGCAATTCTGGACAGGCTGAAAATAGATAAGTCTCCGGGGCCTGATGGGATTTATCCTAGGATTCTCTGGGAAGCCAGGGAAGAGATTGCTGAGCCTTTGGCTTTGATTTTTATGTCATCCTTGGCTACAGGAATAGTGCCAGAGGACTGGAGGATAGCAAATGTTGTCCCTTTGTTCAAGAAGGGGTGTAGAGACAACCCCGGCAACTATAGACCGGTGAGCCTCACGTCTGTTGTGGGTAAAGTCTTGGAGGGGATTATAAGAGACAAGATTTATAATCATCTAGATAGGAATAATATGATTAGGGATAGTCAGCATGGCTTTGTGAAGGGTAGGTCATGCCTCACAAACCTTATCGAGTTCTTTGAGAAGGTGACTGAACAGGTGGACGAGGATAGAGCAGTTGATGTGGTGTATATGGATTTCAGTAAAGCGTTTGATAAGGTTCCCCACGGTAGGCTATTGCAGAAAATACGGAGGCTGGGGATTGAGGGTGATTTAGAGATGTGGATCAGACATTGGCTAGCTGAAAGAAGACAGAGGGTGGTGGTTGATGGGAAATGTTCAGAATGGAGTTCAGTTACAAGTGGCGTACCACAAGAATCTGTTCTGGGGCCGTTGCTGTTTGTCATTTTTATAAATGACATAGAGGAGGCGCAGAAGGGTGGGTGAGTAAATTTGCAGACGACACTAAAGTCGGTGGTGTTGTCGACAGTGCGGAAGGATGTTGCAGGTTACAGAGGGACATAGATAAGCTGCAGAGCTGGGCTGAGAGGTGGCAAATGGAATTTAATGTAGAGAAGTGTGAGGTGATTCACTTTGGAAGGAATAACAGGAATGCGGAATATTTGGCTAATGGTAAAATTCTTGGAAGTGCGGATGAGCAGAGGGATCTCGGTGTCCATGTACATAGATCCCTGAAAGTTGCCACCCAGGTTGATAGGGTGGTGAAGAAGGCCTATGGTGTGTTGGCCTTTATTGGTAGAGGGATTGAGTTCCGGAGTCATGAGGTCATGTTGCAGCTGTACAAAACTCTGGTACGGCCACATTTGGAGTATTGCGTACAGTTCTGGTCACCTCATTATAGGAAGGACGTGGAAGCTTTGGAACGGGTGCAGAGGAGATTTACCAGGATGTTGCCTGGTATGAAGGGAAAATCTTATGAGGAAAGGCTGATGGACTTGAGGTTGTTTTCGTTGGAGAGAAGAAGGTTAAGAGGAGACTTAATAGAGGCATACAAAATGATCAGAGGGTTAGATAGGGTGGACAGTGAGAGCCTTCTCCCGCGGTTGGAAATGGCTAGCACGAGGGGACATAGCCTTAAACTGAGGGGTAATAGATATAGGACAGAGGTCAGAGGTAGGTTCTTTACGCAAAGAGTGGTGAGGCCGTGGAATGCCCTACCTGCAACAGTAGTGAACTCTCCAACATTGAGGCATTTAAAAGTTTATTGGATAAGCATATGGATGATAATGGCATAGTGTAGGTTGGATGGCTTTTGTTTTTTGACTTCCCATGTCGGTGCAACATCTTGGGCCGAAGGGCCTGTACTGCGCTGTATCGTTCTATGTTCTATGTTCTATCTCCGCTAAACCTTGCCCCTCGCACCTTAAACATATGCCCCCTAGTAATTGACCCCTCTTCCCTGGGAAAAAGCCTCTGACTATCCACTCTGTCTATGCCCCTCATAATTTTGAAGACCTCTATCAGGTCGCCCCTCAACCTCCATCGTTCCAGTGAGAACAAACCGAGTTTATTCAACCGCTCCTCATATCTAATGCCCTCCATATCAGGCAACATCCTGGTAAATCTCTTCTGCACCCTCTCTAAAGACGCCACATCCTTCTGGTAGTGTGGCGACCAGAATTGAACACTATACTCCAAGTGTGGCCTAACTAAGGTTCTATACAGCTGCAACATGACTTGCCAATTCGTATACTCAATGCCCTGGCCAATGAAGGCAAGCATGCCGTATGCCTTTTTGACTCCCTTCTCCACCTGTGCTGCCTCTTTCAGTGACCTGTGGACCTGTACACCTAGATCTCTCTAACTGTCAAATCCTTTTCAACTGACATTTGAAAGCCTCCCACATGTCAGATGTTGATTTACCCTCAAACGAGTCAGTCGCACATTTGGTGGCTCCCGCTCTGGTCGGACTTTTGGATTTTTCCCCCCGATTTTGTAACGGACTTAAATTGTAAAACGGATGCTCGTGGCAATTCTCTACTGAATTTCCACTTCGGTGCATGGAGAAAAGGACTAGAAGTGTTCGTAAGGGCAGAAACAAAAAGATAGAGAAGACTTGGGCTGTAGTTGCAACAGTAGACAGCATGGCGGAGGGTCGGACCTCTGGCTTGTTGACCCTGCAGTCTATGGAGCAGCTGATGCAAGTCATTCAGGAAGGCTTTGCTACGCAGAAGCGGGACTGCTTGGACCCAAGAAAAGAGTCAATTGAGTAGTTGGAGCTTAGACGGGACGCCCAGGATCGGGTGATCCAGAAGGTGGAGAAGGCGCTGGCTGAGCAGGAGGAGCATCAGACTGCGGAGAGCTGGAGGTGGGGATGCTGTGGGACCAGCAGAAGAAGCTTCTGGAGAAGGTGGAGGACCTAGAGGACCGCCGGCAGAACCTAAGAACTGTCGGGCTCCCGGAGGGGTCCGAAGGAACGGACGCTGGGGCATACATCGCAGGCATGTTTGAGAAGCTGCTGGGGGATGGGGCATTCGCCCGGCCCTTAGAGGTGGAGAGGGCTCACAGAGCACGCGCAAGGAAGCCGCGAATGGGAGACCCCCCCCCCCCCCCCCCGGATAAGGAGCGTATTCTACAGTGGGCCAAGCAGACACGGAGCTGTAAGTGGGCCAATAGCATCCTGCGGGTTTACCAAGACCCGAGTGTGGAAGTGGCCAGGAGGAGAGCAGGCTTCAACCAGATCAGGGCGATTCTTTCCAAGAAAAAGGTGAAGTTTGGACTGTTATACCCAGCCCGTCACTGGGTGACGCATGAGGATCAGCACTTTTACTTTGAGTCCCCTGAGGGCGTGTTGGACTTTGCGAAAAAGGGCTGGTGGTGGACTGAGAACTTTTGAACTTGGCTGCAACGTTCATGTTTTTGTTTTTTCTTTTTGTTTCTCTGTTTTTGTAAAAAGTTTCTCGTTTTGCATTTTATGGAAGATGTTTGTGATGCCGTTTGCATTGATTGGGAACCAGCAGTAGAACTGAGTGAGTTAAGGTTTTTATTTGCACTGTTGGGGGATGGAGGTGTGCTTGTTTTGATCTTGGTGTTTTTCTGTTGGGTAATTGTGTGGGGATTGTTTGATGTTGGAGTTTATTTGTATGAGCGCGGGGGGGGGGGGGGGGGGCACAATAGGTGGGAGACTATCTGGCACCGGGGATGGGGGCCACCAGGCTAGCTGGGTGAGCTAGCTCTCGGAAGCGCAGTGGGGGGGGTGCATATGTTTGGTTTAGGAAAGGGATTGGGTTACAGGATGTTGTTGCTAGGGGGGGGGAGGGGGGTGATTGTTCTGCTGACAAGGGAGGGACTTGGGCTGAGGGACAGAGAGGAGGTCGGGGGCTGCCTGGGGGTGGGCCGGTGGAGGCGCGGAACACATGCTGGAGGCGGGCCTAAAAAAGGGGATGGCTGATCGGCGGGGGGGGGGGGGGGGGGGGGGGGGGGGGGGCAATGAGTCCCCCAACTAGGCTGATCACCTGGAATGTTCGAGGGTTACATGGGCCGGTCAAAAGGGCACGTGTGTTCGCGCATCTTAGGGGATTGAAGGCGGACATGGTAATGTTGCTGGAGACGCACCTTAAGGTAACGGACCAGGTTAAACTGAGGAAAGGCTGGGTCAGCCAGGTGTTTCACTCGGGACTAGATTCAAAGACTAGAGGGGTCGCGATCTTGATCAATAAGCGGGTGGTGTTTGAGGCGGGTAGAATAGTCTCGGACATGGGAGGTCGGTACATTATCGTCAGTGGGAAGCTAGAGGGGCTACAGGTGGTATTAGTTAATGTATATGCGCCAAATTGGGACGATGTGGAGTTTATTAGGAGGATGCTGGGAAAGATACCGGACCTGGACTCGCACAGGTTTGTCCTGGGAGGGGACTTCAATACAGTTATGCACGCTGGCTTAGACCGGTCAAGCTTGAAAACAGGCAGGGTGCCAGCAATGGCAAAGGGTTCATGGAGCTGATGGGGGGGTTGGATCCATGGAGATTTGGGCAGCCGAGGGCAAAGGAATTCTCCTTCTACTCACACGTGTATAAAGTGTACTCCCGGATTGATTTCCTTATTTTGAGCAGGGCCTTTCTGGCTGGGGTAGTGGACATGGGGTACTCGCCGATTACAATCTCAGACCATGCACTGCACTGGGTTGACCTGCAGGTTTGCAAAGACGTTAACCAGCGCCCGCATTGGAGGTTGGATGTGGGACTTTTGGCGGATGAAGGGGTGTGCGAGCGGATGAGGAAATGTATTCAGAGCTACCTGCAGGTCAATGACACGGGGGAAGTTTCAGCAGCGGTGGTTTGGGAAGCACTGAAGGCGGTGGTAAGGGGGGAGCTGATCTCGATCCGGGCTCATAGGAAGAAGGTTGAAAGGGCAGAGACGTACCGACTGGTAAAGGAGTTACTACAGATCAACAGGAGGTTTGCGGAGACCCCAGAGGCAGGGCTTTAAAGGGAACGGTGGAGGTTGCAGGCGTTGCTGACCACAGGGAGGGCGGTGGAGCAGCTGTGAAAGGCGAGGGGGGCGATTTATGAACATGGAGGGAAGGCCAGCAAAATGCTTGCACAGCAGCTTAGGAAGAGGGAGGCAGCTGGGGAAATAGGGAAAGTAAAGGACGGGGAGGGGAACCTGGTTGATGATTCGGGAGGGGTGAATAAGGCGTTTAGGGATTTCTACAGTAGGCTGTACAGGTCGGACCCCCCTACGGGGTCGGAGGGGATGAGGCACTTCTTGGAGGGGCTGAATTTCCCAACAGTGGACGGGGAGCGGATAGAAGGCCTGGGGGTCAATTGGGCTGGAGGAGATAGTGGAGGGCTTGAAGGTTATGCAGGTGGGTTAGCCCCCGGTCCGGACGGGTACCCAGTGGAGTTTTATAAAAAGTTCTCGGGGATATTGGGGCCAGTGTTGTTGAGGATGTTCAATGAGGCAAGGGAAAGGGGGGTGCTGCCCCCGACGATATCACAGGCAACGATTTCGCTGATTCTTAAGCAGGACAAGAACCCGGAGCTATCCCTGTTGAATGTGGATGCCAAGTTGCTGGCCAAAACATTGTCCTCCAGGATTGAGGATTGTGTTCCGTACGTTATTCGGGAGGACCAGACGGGGTTTGTTAAGGGTAGGCAGCTGGTGGCAAATGTAAGAAGGCTGTTAAATGTGATCATGATGCCCCCGGAAGGTAGGGAGGTGGAGGTAGTGATCGCAATGGATGCAGAAAAGGCTTTTGATCGGGTAGAATGGGATTATCTGTGGGAGGTACTGGGACGGTGCTGATTCGGGCAGGGCTTTATTGACTGGGTCAGGTTACTGTATCAGGCTCCTGTGGCGTGTACGGACGAATAGGGCAACTTCGGACTATTTTAGACTGCACCGGGGGACGAGACAGGGATGCCCCCTCTCCCCACTGTTCTTTGCACTGGCTCTGGAGCCGTTGGCAATTGCTCTGAGAGCCTCAAGGGGCTGGAGGGGACTGATCCAGGGGGGGATGGTGGAGCACAGGGTTTCGCTCTATTCGGATGATCTGCTTCTGTACGTTTCAGACCCAGTAGAGGGGGTGGAAGAAATCATGAAGATACTAGGGGAATTTGGCTGGTTTTCGGGGTATAAGCAAAATATGGAAAAGAGTGAGATGTTTGTGGTTCAGGCGAGGGGACAGGAGGGCGACTGGGAGAGCTGTCGTTTAGGTCAGTAGGGGGAAGCTTTAGGTACCTGGGCATCCAAGTGGCGCTGGAATGGGACCGGCTGCATAAATTGAATCTGGCCTGGCTAGTGAACCAAATGAAGGACGATTTTCGGAGATGGGACGTGCTTCCGTTGTCTCTGGCCGGGTGGGTGCAAACGATGAAAATGACGGTTCTCCCGAGATTCCTATTTGTATTTCAGCGTCTCCCCATCTTCATTCTGCGGTCCTTTTTTCAGGGCTTCGTCTGGGTGGGCAAGACCCCGCGGGTAAGGAGGTCGGGGAGAGGGCGGGCTGGAGCTGCCAAATTTTAACAACTATTACTGGGAGGCAAATATAGCCATGATCAGGAAGTGGGTGGTGAGGGGGACGTCGGCATGGGTGCGTATGGAGGCGGCTTCATGTAAGGGCACCAGTCTGGAGGCATTGCTAACTGCGCCTCTGCCGCTCCCGCCGGCACGGTACTCCACCAGCCCCGTGGTGGTGGCGACCCTGAGAGTTTGGGGCCAGTGGAGGCGGCATGTGGGAACAGTGGGAGCATCGGTCTGGGCCCCAATTTGTGATAATCACCGGTTTGCCCCGGGGAGTATGGATGGGGGGTTCCGGTTATGGCGGAGAGCAGGGATTGAGAGGATGGGGGATGTGTTCATAGAGGGGAGCTTTCCGGGTATGAGGGCATTGGAGGAAAAGCCTGGGTTGGCGAGGGGAAACGAATTCAGGTATCTGCAGGTGCGAGACTTCCTTCGTAAACAGGTGTCAATCTTCCCGCTCCTACTGCTGAGGGGAATTCAGGACAGGGTAATTTCCAGAGGGTGGGTAGGGGGTCTCGGACATCTATAAGGAGCTTATGCGGTCGGAGGAGACGCAGACCGAGGAGCTGAAGCGCAAGTGGGAGGAGGAGCTGGGAGTGAGATAGAGGATGGTCTGTTGGCCGACGCGTTGAGTAGAGTCAACGCGTCCGCAACATGTGCCAGACACAGCCTGATGCAATTTAAGGTTGTTCACCGGGCTCACGTGACAGTGGCCCAGATGAGCAGATTCTTTGGGGTGGAGGACAGGTGCACAAAATGCGCGGGAGGACCAGCGAACCATGTCCACATGTTTTGGACATGTCCAAAGCTTAGGGGATTTTGGCAGGGGTTTGCGGACATCATGTCCAAGGTTTTGAAAACCAAGGGTGGCGCTGAGTCCAGAGGTGGTGATTTTCGGGGTGTCGGAAGATCCGGGAATTCAGGAGGAGAAAGAGGCAGATGTTCTGGCCTTTGCTTCCCTGGTAGCCCGAAAAGGGATACTCTTGGCATGGAAAGCCAACAAAGCCCCCGAAGTCGGAGACCTGGCTATCGGACATGGCTAGCTTTCTCTGTATGGAGAAAATTAAGTTCACCTTGAGAGGGTCATAGAATTTACAGTGCAGAAGGAGGCCATTCGGCCCATCGAGTCTGCACCGGCTCTTGGAAAGAGCACCCTACCCAAGGTCAACACCGCCACCCTATCCCCATAACCCAGCAACCCCACCCAACACAAAGGGCAATTTTGGACGCTAAGGGCAATTTATCATGGCCAATCCACCTAACCTGCACATCTTTGGACTGTGGGAGGAAACCGGAGCACCCGGAGGAAACCCATGCACACACGGGGAGGATGTTCAGACTCCGCACAGACAGTGACCCAAGCCGGAATCGAACTTGGGATCCTGGAGCTGTGAAGCAATTGTGCTATCCACAATGCTACCGTGCTGCCCTCACTGTTAGGGTTCACCCAGAGGTGGCAACCGTTTGTCGACTTCTTTGCGGAAAATTAATCGTCAGCAGGCGGGGGGGGGGGGGGGGGGGGGGGGGGTGGGGGGAGAAAGAGTAGTTTAGGTTAGAGTAGGGGGGCAATAAGGGTGGGACCTGTACGAGAGGTAAATGGCTTTTGCACTATGTTTCTGGTTTCATGTATATTGTTTATTTTGTTGTTGTTACTACACCAAAAATACCTCAATAAAATGTTTATCAAAAAAACTCAAAGAAAATAGCTTTACAATTATCAGTTAAAAAGGTCTTAAAACACAAAAATGTTAGTATCCACACCTGCTATAACTCCAATTAAGCAACCCAATACCATTTATAATTTAAGTTAACAAACAATTACTTGCTTATAGAATCATAGAATTTACTTAGTTGTGCAGAGATTTTTGGAGAGTAAAACCCTTTCAGGAGCAGAACCAGTACACTTCTGCTCAACCTAGCAGCATTTGATAAAACTGCTGTTCAACTTAAAATCCTTCTGTCTTGCCAGATTCAAATCCTATGGAAAACTGCAAAACTGTGGACAGATCTGGCCCCTCCCATTAATTACATCATCTGTAACCCACTAAGGTATCCTGAGCTAGGACTAAATATAACATGTAAACAAATTAATGGTTAGAATCAGTCACACCTCCCCTTTTAGGTCTTATTAATTACAGCTTTAGCTGACAGTCTGAATACCTTAACCTAGGTTCTTTAATAATATTACTGCAACAAATATATAGCCCAGGCTTTTAACAAAAAATACAGCCACAAGCTTAAAATATATAACAATTTTGACATTCATAACAGCGGGAATGTTCAAAAATAATTTAATGTGATACTGAATCAGCTTATACTCTCCAAGAGGCCATAAGTCCACAAAGTAAACTAAAAGAAAAAGCATACAAACATGCAACAAGCATAGACCGTGGCAAATGTGATATTTACAATAGGTGACAAAGAACTAAAAAGAAACGGGAGAAAGAAACTTGCAAGGGATATCAAAATTACCACAAACATGTTACATTCAATTACATTAGGAAGAGAGTGGTCAGAAGTTATGTGAGCACTTTGAAAACTGGTAATATTGATGTTGTCAATGAAAATAAGAAAATGAAACACAAACACAACACGGTGTGTACACGTACTTGTGGGCAAGACTGGTTAAATGTATACAAAATAGATCAGGGGCGTCATTCTCCGCCCCCCCAGAGCGTCGGAGAATGCCCGTTGGCCGCCGTGAATCCCACCCCCGCCCCCGCCGAAGTCTCCGAAGGGAGAAAAGTCGGCGGGGCGTTAATGGCGCCGCTGCCGCGGAGAATGTCACGGGTCTGCGCAAGGCAGCCGATTTTCAGCCTGCCGATATTCTCCCTTCCGGATGGGCCGAAGTCCCGTCGACGTGATGACCGTTCACGTCGACGTGAATCAAACCTCCTTTTCATCGGCGTGACCCGGTGCTCCAGGCTCACGCCGACCAGCGTGGAGGTGAGTGACGGCCTGGGGGGTTGGCTCTGGGCAGAAAATGGCGTGGCCGCAGACTGATTGCGTGAGGAGAGGTGTGTCTCGGCTTGTGTGTGTGTGTACGGCGCAGGGGGGGGGGGGTGTGTGGAGGTTGGGGGGGGGTCCGTGCTGGGGTGGAGGTTGGGGAGGGGGTCCGTGCCGGGGTGGAGGTTGGGGGGGGGGGGGGGGGGGGGGGGTCCGTGCCGGGGTGGAGGTTGGGGGGGGGTCCGTGCCGAGGAGGGTGATGGGAGGGCAAGTGAGTTGGTCCACCTGGCCAGGTGCCAGCCTCCAACAGTTGGACCCATGCGGTCCATGCCACCTGGCTGGGGGGAGGAGGGGATATGGGCAATGATGACATGTCGTCGTTCCCCTCCCCCCCACCAGGCCGTCATGTTTTCAGATCATCCAGCGATGTTGGCCGCCGTGGTGGCAGCCGCTCATGTCTATGTTGCCCTGGATGAGCAGGAGGAGGAGGAGGAGCGTGCCAGAGAGGCGGCGCAGGCTGCCGGAGAGGGGCAGGTGGCAGCCGCCCAGGCTGGAGGGACACCTGACCGACAGGACGAGGAGGGGGAGGAGGACGTCGCGGCCCCACGGCAACGGAGGCACCCGAGGGCGCCCCGTGTGTACCGGCCCCGGCAGTCATACCAGGACCTCACGGACCGGGAATGCAGGAGGAGACTCCGGATGAGCCGGGAAACCGTGGCACACATCTGCCACCTGCTGGCACACCTGTCACCGCGTGGCACTGGCGGGGGACACCCTCTCCCCGTGTCCGTCAAGGTTACGGTGGCCCTGAACTTTTATGCAACGGGGTCATTCCAGGCACCGAGTGGGGACCTGTCCGGCATATCGCAGACATCGGTGCACCGGTGCATCCGGGCAGTGACAGATGCCCTTTATGCCATGGCGCACCGCTACATCCGCTTCCCCGTGGACCGGGCCAGCCAAGATGCCCGGGCCGTGGGCTTCTCTGCCGTGGCCGGGTTCCCCATGGTCCAGGGTGCGATCGATCGGATGCACGTCGCCGTGCGGCCACCTGCAGATAACAGGGCCGTGTTCACTAATAGGAAGGGGACCTATTCGATGAACGTACAGGTGGTCTGCGACCATCGCATGATGATCCTGCACGTCTGCGCCCGTCACCCAGGCAGTGTACACGACTCATTCGTGTTGTCGCGGTCATCCATCCTCGGCATGTACGAGGGACGCCATCCCCGGCTGAGGGGCTGGTTGCTGGGCGATAGGGGCTACCCATTGCGATCGTGGCTGATGACGCCTATACAGAGGCCACGCAATGAGGCGGAGAACCGCTACAATGATGCCCATGTAGCGACAAGGGGAGTGATCGAGAGGTGCTTTGGCGTGCTGAAGATGCGTTTCAGGTGCCTGGACCTCTCTGGGGGCGCCCTCCAGTATCGGTCAGATAGGGTCGGCCGCATCATTGTGGTGTGCTGCGTCCTGCACAACATAGCCCAGCAGAGGGGCGATGTGCCGCAGGCAGAGGAGGGCGGAGTGGAGGAGCAGCAGGAAGAGGCACAGTCCTCCCCAGATGAGGGGGATGGGGGCAATGGTCAAGGCAGACGGGGTAGACACAGGCGGGTGGCTGTCCACCGTTACCGGCTGGCCCAGCGGGCACGGGACAGACTGATAGCCGCCCGCTTCACTGACTAGATGGGCGTGGGAATCGGGTAGTATGGCCACAGACCGCACACCATGGCAACAGCCGACCACCCACACCCCCCCACCCATCCACCCACCCAGCACCCTCACCCCCCTCCCAAACCCCACCCACCCCACCCGCATGCACACCACCCCCCCCCCCCCCCCCCCCCATTGTCGATCCACCGGCGGCACAACGGGCCGGGCTCACACAGTTGCGGGTGGACGCGTGTCTATCGCAGGCCATGGAGGATGATGACAACCCGCCCTGCGATGAGCTCCTGGCTCTACATCGTTGGACTATGTCTGACCCATGGCCACAGTACCACCATCCACCCGGACCATCCCTGCATGCGGCTGTGACACTGCAGCGCACGGTCCCGTCCTCTGCCCGGGGGATGTTGATGGCGGCCCAGGGGGAAGGGGGCAGACTCACCTGGGGCTGAGGTAAGACCACCCCTCACACACACACTTGCGCTCAACGTACATGACACGCCCGCACACTTTGGACAGAGCACAAAGGCAGCTTCGGTAGGTGTAACATTGACTTTAATAACCAAAGGAGTTCATGCACGTGCCCTAGCCCCTAAAACTCATCTGTGCCCTGCACCCGGGCCAACTTACTCAGTGTCTAATTGTTTGGCCTTACGGGCTCTTTGACTACGTCTACGTGGTTCCCCAGACGGTACAGCAGAACTGGAGGTGGACTCCTGTGATTCCTGCCCTGTGACACGGGATCCCTTTGGCGGCCGTTTCCTGGGGCGTCGTGGCCTAGAGGGGCCAGGCTGCGGCCCGGGCGACTGGGATGGCGAGCTGCCAGCCTGTCCTGCCCGTTGCCCACCCGATGCACCTGGGACGGAGGGGGGGGGGGGGGGTCCGAGGTGTCGCGGTGTACCGGGACCTCCCCTACAGAGGGAGCCGGGACGGACCACACCACCTCCTCCTCCCTCGGGGTGCCCGATGGCCCCCAGGCCTCTACATGGGTGGGGGATGCGAACGGACTGGCCATCCGACGCCCCCCCCCCCCCCCGACATCTGGCGCTGCCAGTCCTGGAGGCCCGTGCTGGTATCGACAGGGGTCTGCAGGTTTGTAGCCATGGAGCCCAGGGTGTTGGCAAACCCGGTCTGTGACAGTGCGACGCCGGCTCGCACATGGCCACTGGCGCCGATGCCCTCAGCGATGGCCTGCTGAGACTGTGCCATGGCCTGCAGAGACTGGGCCATGGCCTGCTGAGACTGGGCTATGGCGTTGAGCGCCTCTGCCATCTAGCGCTGGCACTGGCTCATGGCCTCCTGTGAGAGGGCAGCCATTTCCTGGGCCACAGACGCCGCCTGCACGGAAGGCCCCAGGCCTCGCAAACCGTTCCCCATGTCTGACACCGTCGCAACCATTGCCTCCACCGCGGACGCCACCCGTGCGGTGTCAGCCTGGGTGGCACGCATGACCGGGACCACTCCCAGCTCCTGGACGCGGGTGGACTCCTCCACCTGCGACCGCAGCCGCCGCAAGCCGCCCGTCACCCTCTTCGCTCGTCTCCGGGTCGGTGGTTGCATCGGATCTATGTGTGGGTGTGGTAACTGCAGGAACCCGGGATCCATCTGGGCGGCAGATGTTCGCTTGGCCTGGGCTGCCCTCCGACCGCCCGGTCCCTCTGCTGCTCCTACCTCCACCTGCTGTACCGGGACGGATGTGTGTTGTGCGCACCAGTGAGTGTACCAGACGCCTCATCACTAAAGTGCCCAACCGTGGTGAGTGTTTCTGCGATGGTGGAGGGTGTTGGTGACAGCAGTGGCGTTGTGTCGTGCTCTTCGTCCCACTCTGAGTCCATGGCACTTTGGGGTGGGGGTTCGTCTCCACCCATCCACTCGGAGTCACTGTCCGGTATTTCGTCTTCCTGGGTAGTGCTGTCCCGGGTAGTGCTGTCCCGGGTAGGGGTGTCCCGGGTAGGGGTGTCCCGGGTAGTGGTGTCCTGGGTAGTGGTGTCCATGGTAGTGGTGTCCTGGGTAGTGGTGTCCTGGCTCGGATGTGACGGGGGCCTGTGGCTGCCCCCCTCATCGCTGGGTGGTCGCTCCCGCACGTGACGGGGGTGTCGTCTCCCTGTTGCTCCAGGTCTCTCCATCTCCCGTGGTGTGCGAGGGGCATCCTGCGGGCGTCGCATGCTGGAGGGTCCGGGTCTCTCCGTCTCCCGTGGTCTCCGAGGGGCATCCTGCGGGCGTCACATTCTGGAGGGTCCGGGTCTCTCCGTCTCCCGTGGTCTCCGAGGGGCATCCTGCGGGCGTCGCATGCTGGAGGGTCCGGGTCTCTCCGTCTCCCGTGGTCTCCGAGGGGCATCCTGCGGGCGTCGCATGCTGGAGGGTCCGGGTCTCTCCATCTCCCGTGGTCTCCGGGGGTCAAAGGCAACAGTGTTAGGCAGGTATATGAATGCACGCCATCGGTTGCGCGTGCATTGCAGAGGTTAAGGTTAGGGCTGGATTCACTTGGGGATATGGGGGAGGTGGGGATATGGGGGAGGGGGGATATGGGGGATATGGGGAGGAGGGATATGGGGGAGGGGGGATATGGGGGAGGGGGGATATGGGGGAGGGGGGATATGGGGGAGGGGGGATATGGGGAGGGGGGATATGGGGAGGGGGGATATGGGGAGGGGGGATATGGGGGATATGGGGGAGGGGGGTATGGGGGAGGGGGGATATGGGGGAGGGGGGATATGGGGATATGGGGGAGGGGGGGATATGGGGGAGGGGGGATATGGGGGAGGGGGGATATGGGGGAGGGGGGATATGGGGGAGGGGGGATATGGGGGAGGGGGGATATGGGGAGGGGGGATATGGGGGAGGGGGGATATGGGGGAGGGGGGATATGGGGGAGGGGGGGATATGGGGAGGGGGGATATGGGGAGGCTCACCCTGCCTGCTCTGACGAGGTCGTTCACCTTCTTGTGGCACTGGGTGCCTGTCCGTGGTGTCAGGGCCACAGCGGTGACGGCCTCTGCCACTTCCCTCCACAGACGCCGGCTGTGGCGTGGGGCAACTCTGCGGCCGTGCCCGGGGTACAGGGCGTCCCTCCTCTGCTACACCGCGTCCAGGAGCGCCTCCACATCGCGTGACTCGAACCTCGGGGCTGAGCGACGGCCAGCCATCCAGTCGGGTGTTGCGGTCGGGTGTTCCGGTCGGGTGGGGGGGAGCAGCGCGGCCTTATGAGCCGTCACGCCGTGCAGCGCGTATGACGCTGCACGGCGTGAACCACTGCACAAGCGCGGATCCAGTTACGTCGCTGCCAGCCCATTTCGGGCCGGAGACTATCGACCCATTTTTCTGACGTGACGCAAGTGGGATTTGCGCCGTTTTTTGCGCCGATCGGAGAATTTCGCCCCCGAATAGTGACCTGGGGCGGGATTCTCCCGTACCCGGCGGGGCGGGGGGTCCTGGCGGGACGGAGTGGCGTGAACCACTCCGGCGTCGGGCCGCCCCAAAGGTGTGGAATCCTCCGTACCTTCAGGGGCTAGGCCCGCCCCGGAGTGGTTGGCGCCCCGCCGGCCAGCGGGATAGGGGCCTGGCACCATGCCAACTGGCGCCAAAGGGCCTCCGCCGGCCGGCGCGAGTCGGCGCATGCGCCAGCGCGTGCCGACATCATCCCAGTGCATGCGCAGAGGGATTCACTTCCGCACCGGGAATGGTGGATGACCACGGCCTCCGGTGTGGAAGGAATAGAGTGCCCCCATGGCACAGGCCCGCCCGCGGATCGGTGGGCTTCGACCGGTGGGCCAGGCCACAGTGGGGGCACCTCCCCGTGCCGGTTCCCCCCGCGACCCCCCAAGAATCCCGGAGCCCGCCCACGCCGCCAGGTCCCGCCGGTAAGGGACCAACTCTAATTTACGCCGGCAGGACCGGCATAGAACGGGCGGGACTTTGGCCCATCGCGGGCCGGAGAATCTGGACAGCCCAGGGGCCCAGTGAGTCACGCCGGACCCCGCCATTCTCCGAGGCGGGCGGCGCGACTCACGCTGGGCTGGTTTTTGTGGGGGTGGGAGAATTGAGAGGACGGCGGGGGCGGGTTTCACGTCGACCCCCGGTGATTCTTCCACCCGACGGGGAGTCGGAGAATCCCGCCCCTGATCTCCACAGTACAATGTTCTGAGAAGATTTATAAAGGAGGTCATCATTAGGACAGATTGAACAGGCCATGTCTCATTAAAAAGATTTGAAAAGTGTGTGAAGTGTTCTATAAAAACAATTTCCACCCATGGGTGAGTTCAAAAAGGGTATAAATACAAAATGGCCACTTATAGGCAGAGTATGAATACGTACAGGATGACAATAAAACAAAAAGTACATGTTTACATCTTCTAGCATAAATGAGACTGCACAACTGCAGTTAATTGACCTATTTGAATCAACTTTAGCTAATTTTCTGATAAGAACTTTTTAATCATTCAAATACTATCCAGTTTCTAAAGCATGTGTTAATATGCTTGAATCAATTCTGGGAATTACCTTTTTAAGTTTAAAAATGTGAAGTTGCAGCAGAGAGACGACGAGGATTTAAATTAGTAAGCTAGATAGAGTTCCATTTAGCCACCTAAAATACATTCTGTTGGCTAATTTACTTTTTTGAACTACACACGCATGGGAAGCCATCTCTGCCAGTGTGCCATCTACATGATCTTGACCATCCTACAAGCAATAACCGCCTGCCACATTATTGAAAAGTAGAAGATTGAAGGAAGAGATATATATTTCATGAAAAGTTGTTTGAAGATAAAGAGGTTTACCACACATACTGAAATGACAATTTGTACTATGTCACTTGTAACAGTGTCATTACAAGGAAAATGATACATGCCTCTTTGGCTTATTTCAAAGAAAAGGTTTGCCAAGCACATTTTGATGAAGACTCCCTATACTTTGGCTTCAAATACTAATTGCACTTTATACAATTCTTAGCATTTTGACATCAAACCCTCAAAAGTTGTATTTTTCCAGAGGTGCCACCATTCATTATGTGGCAAGAAATCCCTTTTACTTATTTATTTCAGGGTAAAAATTATTGTATTTTGAGCGTTGCTGGCATGACCAGTATTTATTAAATAATTGTGACTGAAAAGGTGACAGTGAGCTGCCTTCTTGAACCACTGCAGTCTGTGTGGTATAGGTACACCTACTGTGCTGTTAGGGGAGGGCGTTCCAGGATATCGACCCAGTACAGTGTAGGGATGGTGATATAGCTCCAAGTTAGGGTGATATGCGACTTTGTGAGGAATTTGAAGGTGGTGATGCCCCATTCCTCTGGTGCCTTTGTTCTTAAGAGTGGATAGATATTCCAGGTTTGGAAGATGCTGTCAAAGTTCCTGCAGTTCATCTTGTAGATGGTGCACACTGGAACGTTCCTGCAGTGCAATTTATTGGTGTACACTATGCATCATGGCGGTGGAGATTGTTTAAGGTGGTGGAGTGGGTACCGATCAAACGGGCTGCTTTGTCTTCGATGGTGTTGAGCATCTAGAATGTTGTGGGAACTGCAGTCATTTGACAAGTGAGGAGTATTCAATCACAATCCTGACTGATATGATTCCGTGAGTCTGACTACTTTGGGCTGTTGCTTGATTAGTCTGTGAGACATCTCTCCCAATTTTGGCAAAAGGCCCAGAATGTAAGGCGACACAGTGGTTAGCACTGCTGCCTCACAGCGCCAGGAACTCGGGTTCAATTCTGGATTTGGGTGACTATGTGACATTTGTACTTTATTCCTATATATGCGTGGTCTTCCTCCAGGTGCTCTGGTTTTCTGCCACAGTCTAAAGATGTGCAGGTTAGGTGGAGTTATGGGGTTACGGGGATAGGGCAGGGGGAATGGGCCTAGGTAGAGTGCTCTTTCAGAGGGTCGGTGCAGACTCAACAGGCGAAATAACCTCCTTCTGCACTGTAGGAATTCTATGATTCTATGTTAGCCAGGAGAACTTTGCATGGTCGAAAGGGCTGGGTTTACTGTTGTCGTTACCGGTGCCTAGGTCGATGCTGGTTGGTCCCTCTGGTTTCATTCCTTTTTATTTAGTTTGGAGCAATTGAATACAACTGAGAGGCTTGATAGCCATTTCAGAGGGCATTTAAGATTCAACCACATTTCTGTGGATCTGGGGTCACCTGTTGGTCAGACCAGATAAGGACGGCAAATTTGCTTCCCTAAAGGACATTAGTGAGAAAATTGGGCTTTTACGACAATTGGCACAGCCATCATTAGACTTTTGATTCCAGATGACAAGACCACTGCACCTCTGCCTCCTCCTCCTTACTGGGTTTATTGTTTCAACCATTTTGAATAAGGGCGTAATGTTTGCTGAGTTTTATTTTTAAAATGGACAAATAAACCACTGGCTAAATTGCACCAGGTTGTGGATCTAAGAGACAACCAGGCAAGGTACTTCTAAAAATGTCCAGAAACAAATTACCATCTCTGGTGGGACAACGCAACATAATGGCCATCTCATCAAGAGACCCCCTGAATAATGTTCAGACAGATTTTTGTGGAATTGCCTTCCAACTTGGAATGTACAAAGAATGGTTTAAAGGCCAGCTAAAAAGTTGCCTCAGGTTGTCTGTCAGGAGTGTGTGTTCTGTGAGAACAAATGCTGGACGTTTGACACAGAAGTAAAAGCCAGCAAGCACACTCAATGCATACCTGCAAATAGCCATTTTTGCAGATATCTCTAAATCTCATGCTGTATGACTGTGGAAGTCAGCTAAGTCAGCAAGGGCCGCAGCTGAAAAGAGAACTCGGAAGCTTCTCCTACATTCCTTACTGAACTAGGATTGGTGGTGAGTGATAAGTCTGGCCATGAGGCTGCACATTTGTGGTTAAACACAATTCTACTGTTGCTCATGGCTCACAGTGTCTAAAGAATGCCCAGTTTTGACCTGCTTGATCTGTTCTGAGCCTTTTGCATTAAAAATGGTAGTAGGTACACACGACACAATGGAGGTTGCCCTCAAGAGTGAAAATGGAACTTTGTCTCACAAGGACAGAATATTCTAGACAATCTCAGCAGGTTTGACAGCATTTGTGGAGAGACAAGGGAGTTAATGTTTTGAATCAGGATGTCAAGTTCAGATGTTAGCTCCCTTTTCTCTCCACAGATGCTGTCAGACCTGCTGAGATTGTCCAGTATTCTCTGTATTTGTTTCAGATTCCAGCATCCACAGTAATTTGCTTTTGTCTCACAAGGATTGTGCAGTGCTCACTCTTATCAATATTGTCCTGAACAGATGATGGATAGGTTTTTTTTGTGTACGCAGTAATCATCAAGCCAGGCAAAAGCTTCCGCAGTTGTTAAATGAGCCCTCCGCTGAATTTTGTTGGGGACCAGTCTTCAATGATGTGAGTCATTGACTGTGGTGCACCACAGCTGCAGTGCAGTTTCCCTGCAAGGCCCCAATTGTGCCGAATTGTCAAATAAAGACCTTGGCCAATACGCAAAAAGATGAGGAGTGTCTAATGTTGGGCGGCAGGTTGAAGCTGGATGGACTGGCTGTGGGATCTGTGATGAAGATGTGATGTGATCACAAATCAGTATTCACACTGCACCACCTATCTGTACCCAGTAAAACCGGGAGGAGCCAATGACGCTACAAGCAAACCAAATTCAGCAAGCACAAAGAACAAAGATCAAACAGCACAGGAACAGGCCCTTTGGCCTTCCAAGCCTGTACTGGTCATGATACTAACCTTGGCTAAACCCTCAGCACTTCCTTATGGCGTATCCCTCTATACCCATCCTATTCATGTATTTGTCAAGGTGCTTTTTGAACATCGTTAATGTATCGGTATTCACAAAGGAGAGGGACACGTTGATTGGTGGTGTCTCAGAGGAAAGTGTAAACAATTTAGAACAGGTCGTTATTACGAGGGAGGAAGTGTTAGGTGTGTTAAGAAACATTGAGGTAGACAAATCCCCAGGGCCAGATGGCATCTATCCCAGATTTCTGAGGGAGACAAGAGATGAAATCACTGGGCCTCTTACACAAATCTCTGTGTCCTCATTGGCCACAGAGGATTGGAGGAGAGCCAATGTTGTACCGTTACTTAAGAAGGGTTGCAAGGCTAATCCGGGTAATTATAGGCCAGTGAGCCTGACATCAGTGATAGTGAAATTGTTGGAAAAAATTCTGAGAGATAGGATCTATGCACATTTGGAAGTGAATGGTCTTATTAGAGACAGACAGCATGGTTTTGTATGAGGGAGGTCATGTCTCACTAATTTGATTGAATCTTTTGAGGAGGTGACAAAAATGATTGACGAGGGAAGAGCTGTGGATGATGTCTATATGTAAAGCATTGTAGTAAATGCTTTAATAAAGCATTTGATAAGGTACCTCATGGCAGGCTGGTGTAAAAGATTGGATCACATGGAGTCAGGGGTGCACTAGCTGGGTGGATCCAGAACTGGTTTGGCCATAGAAGACAGGCGGTAGCAGTGGAAGGGTGTTTTTCCGAATGGAGGTCTGTAACTAATGGTGTTCCGCAGGGATCAGGACTGAGACCTCTGCTCTTTGTAATATATATAAATGACTTGGAAGAAAACGTAGCGAGTCTGATTAGTAAGGTTGCGGATGATATTAAGATTGCAGGAGTTTCAGATAGTGATGAAGATTGTCAAGGAATACAACAGGATATAGATAGGCTGCAAGATTGGGCATAGAAATGGCAGATGGAATTTAACCCGGACAAATGCGAGGTGTTACATTTTGGTAGATCCAATTTAGGTGGGAATTATAACATAAATGGCAGAACCATCAGGAGCATAGAGACAGAGAGAGATCTGGGAGTGCAGGTCCACAGATCCTTAAAAGTGGCAGCACAGGTGGAAACGGTGGTAAAGAAAGCATATGGCATATGGGGGGGTATCGAGTATAAAAGCTCGAAAATTATGTTACAATTATATAGAACGTTGGTTAGGCCACATTTGGAATACTGTGTCCAATTCTGGTCACCGCACTACCAGCAGGACGTGGAGACTTTCGAGAGAGTACAGAAAAGGTTTATCAGGATATTGCCTGGAATGTATAGCTGAGGAGAGATTGAATAAACTGGGATTGATACATTAGCGACCTTTAAGACTTATCTGGATAAGCACATGAACAGACAGGGTATAGAAGGATACAGGCGGTTGGTCTAGATAGGACACAGGCTTGGAGGGCCAAAGGGCCTGTTCCTGTGCTGTATTGTTCTTTCTTTGTATCTGCTTCCACAACCTCCCCTGGCAACACGTTCCAGGCACTCACCACCCTTGTGTCAAAAACTGCCTCGCACATCTCCTCTAAACTGTGTCCCACGGACTTTAAACCTATGCCCCCTGGTGACTTACTCCTCCACCCTGGGATGAGTGCCTTCCCATCCACTCTATCCATGCCCCTCATAATCCTGTAGACCTCTATCAGGTCACCTTTCAACCTCCTTCTTCTAATGAAAACAGTCCGAGTCTATTCAGCCTCTCCATATAGCTAACACCCTCCAGACTAGGCAATATCCTGGTTAACGTTCTCTGCACCCTCCTTAAAACTTCCACATCCTTCTGGTAGTGTGGTGACCAGAATTGTGTGTAATATTCCAAGTGCGGCCTTACCAAGGTTCCATACATCTCAAGCTTCAAGAATCCCGGTATCATAGCTAATGTAAATTATAATATAAATTCCGGTAGATAGGTAAGAACAAATCAAGTAGGTTTTTCTCTCATTTTGTTTCTTTCACCACCTGCTTCAAGTCCAGTCTGGCAGGCTTTCCCTTCAGGACTTGGTCAGCTTGGTCAATAGTGGTGCAGCTTGGTGATAGATATTGAAGGCACCCAGAAGAGTACATTCTATACCTTTGTTACTGTCAATGCTTCTTCTAAGTGGCGGTAAACTAGGATGAGCGCTGATCCATCAGCTGAGGAGGTGGTAAGAGCAGAAGGTTTCCTTGCCCGTGTTCGGCCTGATGCAATGAAATGTTAGGAGACCAGAATGAATGTTGATGGCTTCCAGGACCAATCTCTTTCCTGACTACAAACAACTGTTCGGTCACCTATGCGGGTCTGTTCTGCTGGTGGGACAGGGCATATCCAGGGATGGTGATGGTGAAGGCTGGGACAATACTGGACCAAAGCAAGTACACAATTAAAATGCTAGTAAAATATTTAGCAACCATGAAGATTTTATTTCTAGAATTTTCCAACCACAAGTGATAACGTAGATATATGTAGAGGTACCTTGTGGTGGTGAGTAATCATCAGAGTCTGTGTCACTCTCGCTACTGTCCTCCACAAGAAAACTGGGATAATTCCAAGACATTCCCAGGATACCATCAGATTCATGAAGTAACACATGAGCCAGCATACGTCCATGGCAGTCCATCACTATCACTTGTCCATCAGCTGTACCAAAGAGCACCTAAAAAATAGGGACAAAAATCTGACAACAAAATACCAAAGAACCAGAGTTTTTTTGTTGTACATCATGTTATTTGAGTAAAATGATCTTAGAAAATTTTTGAACCATTTAAGACAAAATAATGAATCAACAATGGAACTGAAGTTCCAACATGAACCTGCTAATTCATTAATCATTGCTCATGGATTGGGTTTAAGATCAATTTTGTACAACAATCAAATTGTTGCTCTCTTTATCACCTGCCAGTGATTTATTTTGCCTTTACCAAGTTTTTCAATTTGACATTATGCCAGTCCAGAAACAATGTAGTTGTTCCCTAAAGTGTGATTGAGTTCAAAATTCTTTCTGGCACTACGCTTGCAAGGAATGGCCTCAAAATAATCCAGCATGGAATTTTACTATTCCAACTGGTGGGTTTGAAGGTGTGGGACAAATGAAATGCAGCTTGTGACCTGCCCGCTACCTACCTGTCCACCCAACCTGTCTCCAATTTCACAGGGGATGGTTTGAGCCCACCATTCCTTTTGCCTATTGAGATCCTTATGTGGCCAATTAAAGTGCCTCAACTCACATCTACCACTATTTTACCTGTGGCAACGGGAAGCCCACCCTAATCAGGTAGCCCGGCTGTTTAGCTGCGCATGTTGGTCTTGGGAAAGGTTGCCCTCATTTGGGTGTCCCCTGTGCCCATCAGCGAGGCGCCCCTCTCCCAAGGTCAGGCTCCCCCTTTAACCCAGTCTCTCAAACCCAGACCTCCAAACCCCCCTCACTATCCTTACTAGGCCTGCCTGCCAGGCCCCACCAATCCAGCTACCATGAGATGCTCTTCCAGACAGACAGTAGTCACTGCTTGAACCTGGTGCTGCTGAACTATAGGACAGCTAGCCATCTGATTGGCTAGCAGCTCCCAAAGATGGGACTTCCTCTTCAAAGAGGGCAGAAGTTTTACCCTTAACAAATTAACATCCTGCCGAATATTAAATGGCTGTGGGACAGCCAATCCTAGCCGACTCTTCAGGTGGCAGGGCAGGAGACCCACCAACTACGAAGTCCTGCTCATCAAATAACCTGTATCTTTGCCTGAAGTCATTAACTACAAATTGATTTCTAAAATATATAAAGAGGAAATCCTTCAGTTGGAATGATGTTAAACATTTTTTTAAAATGAAGAATCCAACTGTGACACAAATGAAATCCACTTGATCTTTGATCATTTCTTCTTACATTTTCACAGTAATTTATTTGCAGTGTTAATGTAAGCCTACTTGTGACACTAATAAATATTATTAGAATAAAAATAAAAAATTAAACTAACTGCCTTTGCTGACAAACTAGTAATCCATTAGTTTATTACATCTTTACTAATCTTAATCTTTTAACGGCGCATGTTGGGTCGGATCCCAGACTTGGAAGTGGGGAGCCTAATAATGGGGGGAGACTTTAACACGGTGCTGGATCCAGCACTGGATCGCTCCAGGTCTAGGGCGGGTAGGAAGCCGGCGGCGGCAAGAGTGCTGAGGGGGTTTATGGACCAGATGGGAGGGGTGGACCCGTGGAGATTTGCAAGGCCGGGGGCTAGGGAATTTTCATTCTTCTCACATGTCCATAAGGCTTATTCCCGAATCGACTTTTTCATTTTGAGTAGGGTGCTGATAGCGAGAGTAGAGGATACTGAGTATTCGGCAATAGCCATTTTGGACCACGCCCCGCATTGGGTGGACTTGGAGATGAGGGAGGAGAGGGACCAGCACCCGCTGTGGCGCTTGGAGGTGGGGCTGTTGGCGGACGAGGAGGTGAGCGAGCGGATCCGAGGAAGTATAGAGTGGTACTTGGAGACCAACGACAATGGGGAGGTCCGAGTGGGCATGGTATGGGAGGCGCTGAAGGCGGTGGTGAGGGGAGAGCTGATCTCCATTAGGGCCCACAAGGAGCGGAGGAAGCGGGGGGAGAGGGAGAGACTGGTGGGGGAGATGGTGAGGGGAGACAGGAGGTATGCGGAAGAACCTGAGGAAGGATTGTTGAGGAAGAGGCGCAGCCTCCAGGCCAAATTCGACCTGGTGACCACCAGGAAGGCGGAGGTGCAGTGGAGGAAGGCCCAGGGGGCGGTCTACGAGTATGGGGAAAAAGCAAGCCGGATGCTGGCGCACCAGCTTCGGAAGCGGGACGCAGCTAGGGAGATCGGGGGAGTTAAGGACAGGGGAGGGAGCGTGGTGTGGAGTGGGGTTGGCATCAATGGGGTCTTCAGGGACTTCTACGAGGAATTGTACCGATCCGAGCCCCCACGGGAGGAGGGAGGGATGGGCCGCTTCCTGGACCAATTGAGGTTTCCAAAGGTGGAAGAGGGACTGGTGGCGGGATTGGGGGCCCCGATTGGGCTGGAGGAGCTGATTAAAGGGATAGGAAGCATGCAGACGGGGAAGGCACCGGGGCCGGACGGTTTCCTAGTCGAGTTCTATTAAAAATATAGGGACCTGTTGGGCCCGCTGTTAGTCAGGACCTTTAATGAGGTGAGGGAGGGGGTGGTGTTGCCCCCGAAGATGTACCGGGCACTGATCTCCTTGATCCTGAAGCAGGACAAAGATTCCCTGCAATGTGGGTCTTACAGACCGATCTCCTTGCTAAATGTAGATGCCAAGGTGCTGGCGAAGGTCTTAGCCACGAGGATTGAAGATTGTGTGCCGCAGATCATCCATGAAGACCAGACGGGGTTTGTGAAGGGGAGACAGTTGAACGCGAATGTGCGGAGGCTTTTGAACGTTATCATGATGACGGCGAGGGAGGGGGAGGCGGAGATAGTGGTGGCGATAGACGCTGAGAAAGCCTTTGATAGGGTTGAGTGGGGGTACCTGTGGGAGATGCTGAAGAGGTTTGGGGAGGGGTTTATCAGGTGGGTTAGGCTGTTGTATGAGGTCCTGATGGCAAGTGTGGCCACAAACAGGAGGAGGTCCGAGTATTTTTGGTTGCACCGAGGGACGAGACAGGGGTGTCCTCTGTCCCCCCTGCTCTTCGCACTGGCGACTTAACCCCTGGCTATGGCACTGTGGGAGTCAAGGAACTGGAAGGGGTTGGTGCGGGGTGGGGAGGAGCATAGGGTGACGCTTTATGCGGACGACCTGCTGCTGTATGTGGTGGACCCGGTGGGAGGAATGCCGGAGGTAATGGGGATTCTTAGGGAATTCGGGGACTTTTTGGGGTATAAGCTCAACATGGGGAAGAGTGAACTGTTCGTAGTTCATCCAGGGGATGATCTAATAGAAACTTACAAGATAATGAACGGCTTAGATAGGGTGGATGTAGGGAAGTTGTTTCCATTAGCAGGGGAGACTAGGACCCGGGGGCACAGCCTTAGAATAAAAGGGAGTCACTTTAGAACAGAGATGAGGAGAAATTTCTTCAGCCAGAGAGTGGTGGGTCTGTGGAATTCATTGCCACAGAGGGCGGTGGAGGCCGGGACGTTGAGTGTCTTTAAGACAGAAGTTGATAAATTCTTGATTTCGCGAGGAATTAAGGGCTATGGAGAGAGAGCGGGTAAATGGAGTTGAAATCAGCCATGATTGAATGGTGGGGTGGACTCGATGGGCCGAATGGCCTTACTTCCGCTCCGATGTCTTATGGTCTTCTGGTCTTATGGGATCAGGAGAGGGGGATTGGCGAGCTCCCACTAAAAAGGGTGGAGAGGAGCTTCGGGTATTTGGGGGTCCAGGTGGCCAGGAGCTGGGGGGCCCTGCATAGACTTAATTTCACAAGGCTGGTGGAGCAAATGGAAGAGGAGTTCAAGAGGTGGGACGCGTTGCCACTGTCCCTGGCAGGTAGGGTGCAGTCAGTCAAAATGACAGTGCTCCCAAGGTTTTTGTTCCTGTTCCAGTGCCTCCCCGTGTTTATCTCGAAGGCCTTCTTTAGATGGGTCAACAGGAGTATAATGGGGTTTGTGTGGGCGCGAGGGACTCCGAGGGTGAGAAGGGTGTTCCTGGAGCGGAGTAGAGATACTCCGGAGCTGCCCAACCTCTGTGGGTACTACTGGGCCGCCAATGCGAAGATGGTGCGCAAGTGGGTGATGGAGGGGGAGGGGGTTGCATGGAAGAGGCTGGAGACGGCGTCTTGTGTGGGTCGAGTCTGGGGGCGCTGGCAACGGCGCCACTGCCGCTCCCCCCAAGGAGGTATACCACGAGCCCGGTGGTGGCGGCTGCCCTCAAAATTTGGGGGCAGTGGAGGCAGCATAGGGGGGGGGGGAAGTTGGGGCCACGGCGTAGATCCCGATACGGGGGAACCACTGGTTCGCCCCAGGGAGAACAAGTGGAGGGTTTTCGGGGTGGCACACGGCAGGGATACGAAAGTTGGGGGACCTGTTTGTGGACGGGAAGTTCGCGAGCCTGGGTGAGCTGCAGGAGAAGTACGGGCTCCCCCCGGGGAACACCTTCATGTACTTACAGGTAAGGGCGTTTGCCAGGGGGCAAGTGGCGGAATTCCCGCGGCTACTGCCGCACACATTACAGGACAGGGTGCTCTCGGGGGGGTGGGTGGGAGTGGGGAAGATCTCGGAAACTTACCAGGTGATGCAGGAAGAGGAGGAGGCCTCGGTGGTGGCAGTGAAAGGTAAGTGGGAGGAGGAGTTGGGAGAGGAGATTGAGGAAGGGGCGTGGACAGATGCCCTAGGGACGGTGAACTCTTCCTCATTGTGCGCGAGGCTCAGCCTCATACAGTTTAAGGTGCTACACAGGGAACACATGACCGGGACAAGGATGAGCCGGTTTTTTGGGGCTGAGGACAGGTGTGTTAGGCGCTCAGGGAGCCCAGCAAATCACACCCATATGTTCTGGGCATGCCCAGCGCTGGAGGAATTTTGGAAGGGCGTAGCGAGGACGGTGTCGAGGGTGGTAGGAGCCAGGGTTAAACCGGGCTGGGGGCTCGCAATATTTGGGGTGGCAGAGGAGCCGAGGACTGCAGGGCGAAAGAGGCCGGTATTCTGGCCTTTGCGTCCCTGGTAGCCCGGCGAAGGATTCTTCTTCAGTGGAAGGATGCAAGGCCCCCAAGCGTGGAATCCTGGATCAGCAATATGGTGGGGTTCATTAAATTGGAGAGGGTGAAATTCGCCTTGAGAGGGACGGTACAAGGGTTCTTTAGGTGGTGGCAACTGTTCTTAAGACTTTCTGGCAGAACGATAGACATTGATCAATGGCAGCAGTAGCTCAGGGGGGGGGGGGGGGGTTTACTTTATTATTGTTTTTGTTATTTACTGAGGGGGTGTTGATGTTATGTTGTGTTAAGGGCCTGTTGTGTTAAGTCGGGGTGTTAATGTTAATTTATTATTTTGTACAGCGGGGAGGGGGGTATGGAGGGTTGCTTTTCCAGACTGTGTTTTGTACTTAACCCTGTTGGGTTCACTAGTAGCTCGGCGTAGGCTAGTAGCTCGGCGTAGGATGCTATAGAAAGGATAGAACAGGAGGTAAGAGAGGAGGGGGAGTGGCGTTTTTGATTAGGGAGAACATCACGGCAGTACTTAGAGGGGATATATCCGAGGGTTCGCCCACTGAGTCTATATGGGTGGAACTGAAAAATAAGAAGGGAGAGATCACCTTGGTAGGACTGTACTACAGGCCCCCAAATAGTCAGCGGGAAATTGAGGAGCAAATATGTAAGGAGATTACAGATAGCTGCAAGAATAATAGGGTGGTAGTAGTAGGGGACTTTAACTTTCCCAACATTGACTGGGACAGTCATAGCATTAGGGGCTTGGATGGAGGGAAATTTGTTGAGTGTATTCAGGAGGAATTTCTCATTCAGTATGTGGATGGACCGACTAGAGAGGGGGCAAAACTTGACCTCGTCTTGGGAAATAAGGAAGGGCAAGTGATAGAAGTGCTAGTGAGGGATCACTTTGGGACAAGTGACCATAATTCCATTAGTTTTAAGATAGCTATGGAGAATGATAGGTCTGGCCCAAGAGTTAAAATTCTTAATTGGGGCAAGGCCAATTTTGATGGTATCAGACAGGAACTTGCAGAGGTAGATTGGGGGAGACTATTGGCAGACAAAGGGACGGCTGGTAAATGGGAGGCTTTTAAAAATGTGTTAACCAGGGTGCAGGGTAAGCACATTCCCTTTAGAGTGAAGGGCAAGGCTGGTAGAAGTAGGGAACCCTGGATGACTCGAGATATTGAGACTCTGGTCAAAAAGAAGGAGGCATATGACGTACATAAGCAACTGGGATCAAGTAGATCCCTTGAAGAGTATAGAGATTGTCGAAATAGAGTTAAGAGGGAAATCAGGAGGGCAAAAAGGGGACATGAAATTGCTTTGGCAAATAATGCAAGGGAGAATCCAAAGAGATTCTACAGATACATAAAGGGGAAAAGAGTAACTAGGGACAGAGTAGGGCCTCTTAAGGATCAACAAGGGCATTTATGTGCAGAGCCACAAGAGTTGGGTGAGATCCTGAATGAATATTTCTCATCGGTATTCACGGTGGAGAAAGGCATGGATGTTAGGAAACTAAGGGAAATAAATAGTGATGTCTTGAGAAGTGTGCATATTACAGAGGAGGAGGTGCTGGAAGTCTTAAAGCGCATCAACGTAGATAAATCCCCGGGACCTGATGAAATGTATCCCAGGATGTTGTGGGAGGCTAGGGAGGAAATTGCGGGTCCCCTAACAGAGATATTTGAATCATCGGCAGCCACAGGTGAGGTGCCTGAAGATTGGAGAGTGGCGAATGTTGTGCCCTTGTTTAAGAAGGGCAGCAGGGAAAAGCCTGGGAACTACAGACCAGTGAGCCTAACGTCTGTAGTAGGTAAGTTGCTAGAAGGTATTCTGAGAGACAGGATCTACAAGCATTTAGAGAGGCAAGGACTGATTCGGGGCAGTCAGCATGGCTTTGTGCGTGGAAAATCATGTCTCACAAATTTGATTGAGTTTTTTGAGGGAGTGACCAAGAAGGTAGATGAGGGTAGTGCAGTAGACGTTGTCTACATGGACTTTAGCAAAGCCTTTGACAAGGTACCGCATGGTAGGTTGTTGCAGAAGGTTAAAGCTCACGGGATCCAGGGTGAGGTTGCCAATTGGATTCAAAATTGGCTGGACGACAGAAGGCAGAGGGTGGTTGTAGAGGGTTGTTTTTCAAACTGGAGGCCTGTGACCAGTGGTGTGCCTCAGGGATCGGTGCTGGGTCCACTGTTATTTGTGATTTATATTAATGATTTGGATGAGAATTTAGGAGGCATGGTTAGTAAGTTTGCAGATGACACCAAGATTGGTGGCATAGTGGATAGTGAAGAAGGTTATCTAGGATTGCAACGGGATCTCGATCAATTAGGCCAGTGGGCCGACGAATGGCAGATGGAGTTTAATTTAGATAAATGTGAGGTGATGCATTTTGGCAGATCGAATCAGGCCAGGACCTACTCAGTTAATGGTATGGCGTTGGGGAGAGTTATAGAACAAAGAGATCTAGGAGTACAGGTTCATAGCTCCTTGAAGGTGGAGTCGCAGGTGGACAGGGTGGTGAAGAAGGCATTCGGCATGCTTGGTTTCATTGGTCAGAACATTGAATATAGGAGTTGGGACGTCTTGTTGAAGTTGTACAAGACATTGGTACGGCCACACTTGGAATACTGTGTGCAGTTCTGGTCACCCTATTATAGAAAGGATATTATTAAACTAGAAAGAGTGCAGAAAAGATTTACTAGGATGTTGCCGGGACTTGATGGTTTGAGTTATAAGGAGAGGCTGGATAGACTGGGACTTTTTTCCCTGGAGCGTAGGAGGCTTAGGGGTGATCTTATAGAGGTCTATAAAATAATGAGGGGCATAGATAAGGTAGATAGTCAACATCTTTTCCCAAAGGTAGGGGAGTCTAAAACTAGAGGGCATAGGTTTAAGGTGAGAGGGGAGAGATTCAGAAGGGCCCAGAGGGGCAATTTCTTCACTCAGAGGGTAGTGAGTGTCTGGAATGGGCTGCCAGAGGTAGTAGTAGAAGCGGGTACAATTGTGTCTTTCAAAAAGCATTTAGATGGTTACATGGGTAAGATGGGTATAGAGGGTTATGGGCCAAGTGCGGGCAACTGGGACTAGCTTAATGGTAAAAAACTGGGCGGCATGGACTGGTTGGGCCGAAGGGCCTGTTTCCATGCTGTAAACTTCTATGATTCTATGATTCTATACTCATGTGGAAGGAGGCGAAACCCCCCGGACTGGAGGCCTGGGTAAAGCGGGGTTCATAAAACTGGAGCGGATAAAGTTTGCCCTGAGAGGATCGGCTCAAGGGTTCACCAGGCGGTGGCAGCCATTCCTCGACTACCTAGAGGAACGTTAGAGGGAAGACAGATGACCAGCAGCAGCAACCCAGGGGGGAGGGGGTGGTGGAAGTTTTAGTTTATGTTAAATGATTAGATTACCATGTTGATTAGCCATTTGTTTATTGTTAAACTTTCTTTACTGTTATGTTTGTTCTGTAAGGGGAAAAAAATTTTGATCGAAAAAATTTCAATAAAACATTTTTTTTTTTAAACCCTGTTGGGTTCTTTTCTTTTTCTTATTTTGTTATTGATATTTTATGAAAACCTTCAATAAAAATTATTTTTTTTTAAAAATCATTCTTGCATAGTTATGGTCAGTGTAGAGGCCATAGAAGAGTGCTCGCCGGGTCAGGGAATGAAGAACAACGCAATTATGCGATCCTTCACGCTTCGTGTTAGGATCACAAGGAGGGTGTGTTGCCACCTGGGTTGGCCAATTCCCGATGTAAAATGGAGAACAGCAAAGGCTGAAGGGAAATTCAGCCAACGTAGGTGGAAACTAGCAGGTGCAAGTTTACTGTGTATTAGACTCTGCAAGAGCCCAGACAGCATCGATACCAGCAACCATCTTCCCAATAATGTAGCAGCCATCTACATACTAATGAGCGATCCCCGGGAACAATCAAAACATTTAAGGTAAACAAGGCCAAGCCAGACTCCTCGGCGCCAGCAGGAGCCAACACAAAAGAGGTTAACGGTCACCTAAAGACCGCCCATCGATCAGGGAACCGCTCCAGTATTGGAGAAATCGAACCAAGCGATTGGAACAAAGTCCAATCACTTGAAACCAGGTACGGGGTCCGCCCCGAAAGGCGGGAAGCCCGTGGGGACTATAAAGTAAAGCCCCCAAGTTCAAATCGTCCTTCTTGACAGGGTCACTCAGCAACGCGAACCAACCCTTGACAGTGACCTGTCCAGCTGCCGCCAAAAGAACGTAAGTCTCAAGTCAACGCTCACTACGAGATAGGCGCTCCTAGCTACCAGTCCATACCAGCTTTGAATCCCGCAGACTCAGAACCCAAACGAAAGGCCATTTGTTCCCCTGACCTGGTGGGCCAGTCCGAAGCTAAGTATTGGCCTGTTAGTGATAGAAGTAGCTTAGAAAGTAGAGTTTATGCATGAGTAGATTTGACTGTGTGTAAATAAATGTGCTTTGATTTGAGTCTTACTAATTGGTGTACTGAGTTATTGATCATTACTTGAACTTGAACCTCATGGCGGTATCATAAAGATACCTGGCGACTATAGAGCAAACTCTATAAAACAGAGCCAATTGAACCAACCAAAAGTTAGCAACAGCTGTGAGGCAGGTGATGGTGATGGTTGAGGGATGTTTTTCTGACTGGAAGCCTGTGTCCAGTGGGGTCTGACAGGGATCAGTGTTGGGGCCCTTGCTGTTTGTGGTTTACATTAATGATTTAGATATGAATGTAGAAGGGCTGATCAGTAAGTTTGCAGATGATACAAAAATTGGTGGGATGGTAAATAGTGAGGAGGATAGCCTTAATTTACAAGAGGATATAGACGGGCTGGTCAGATGGACTGATCAGTGGCAAATGGAATTCAATCTGGATAAGTGTGAGGTGATGCACTTCAGCAGGACAAACAAGGCAAGTGAATACATGATGAACGGCAGGACCCTGGGAAGCACTGAGGATCAGAGGTACCTTGGTGTGCATATACACTGGTCTTTAAGGCAGGTGGATACAGTAATTAAGGTGGCATATGGTATACTTGCCTTTATTAGCCGAGGCATAGAGTTTAAGAGCAGGGCAGTTATGCTGGAACTGTATAAAACATTGGTTAGGCCACAGCTAGAGTATTGTGTGCAGTTTGAAATCCACATTACAGGAGGGATGTGATAACACTGGAAAGGGTGTAGAGGAGATTTACCAGGATGTTGCCTGGGCTGGAGAGTTTTAGTTATGAAGAGGGATTGGATAGGCTGGAGTTGTTTTCCTTGGAGCAGAGGAGAATGAGGGGGGACACATGATTAAGACGTTTAAAATTTTGAGGGCACAGATAGAGTAGACAGAAGAAACACTTCCTCTTGGTGGAGGGTTCACTGGCCAGTTAAGGGGCAGGAGGTTTAGAGGGGATGTGTTTAAGGAGGTTTAGGGAGGTCAAACAGTTATAGGGAGTACACAATAAATGGGAATATACTAAGAGGGGTAGATGAAATAAGAGATCTTAGTGCACAAGTACACCAGTCCCTAAAGGCAGCAGTTCAAGTAGATAATGTTGCAAAGAAAGCGTATGGATTGCTCTCCTTCTTTGACAGAGGTATAGAATATAAAAGCAAGTATATAATGTTGGAATTGTAGAAAACACTGTTGAGGCCACAACTGGAGTATTGTGAGCAGTTCTGGTCACCACATTACAAGAAGAACGTAATTGCTCTGGAGAGAGTGCAGAAGAGGTTTACAAGAATGTTGCTTGGGTGAGAAAAGTGTAGCTACAAGGAGAGATTGAATAGGTGGTGGGTATTTTCCTTGGAACAAAGAAGGTTGAGGAGTGACTTAATTGAGGTGTACAAAATTATGAGGGGAAGAGATGGAGTGGACAGGATAAAATTGTTTCCCTTGGTGGAGAATTCTAGAACCAGGAAACATAGATTCAAAGTAAGTGGCAGAAGGTGGAGAAAAAACACGAGTAAGAACTCTTTTACACAGAGGGGGTAGTGGGAGTCTGGAATTCGCTTAGAGAGTTGGTGACCAGAAGACATTGGAGCAGAATTAGGCCACTCGGCCCACAGAGTCTGCTCTGCCATTCAATCATAGTAAGAAGTCTTACAACACCAGGTTGAAGTCCAACAGGTTTGTTTCAAATCACTAGCTTTCAGAGCACTGCTCCTTCCTCAGTTATCACCTGGTGTTGTAAGACTTCTTATTGTACTCACCCCAGTCCAACGCCGGCATCTCCACACCATTCAATAATGGCTGATATGTTTCTCATCCCCATTCTCCTGCCTGCTCCCCATAACCCCTGATCCCCTAATTAATCTAGAACTCATCTATTTCTGTCTTGAAGACACTCAGTGACTCGGTCTCTGGAGGCAGAGACCGTAAACTCTTTTAAAAAGACTTCTGGTGGCGCCCTCGAGGAAGCAGGTCGCAGGTCGGATCGCTCCCGCCCGCGATGGGCAAACGGACCTGTTTTGCAGGATTTCTTCGGGACCTGGCGGCCTGAATCGGTGGAGGAGACGAAAAGAAGAGGTTTTCCTCCCGGGGTATTGACAGTCGGACCAGAAGTGGTCGAGTGGAGCGGCGAAGTTCGAAGCAGGAGCAGCGGAGACCCCAGACCGGGCGGCGAAGCATGGCGGATGGCAGGGACCAGGGGGCGGAGGCTCACTGGCCAAGGGAGCAGCAGATGGAGTTTTTCCAGAGCTGTTTCGCCGACTTGAAGAGGGACACGTTGGACCCGATGAGGGCGATGATGGATCAAATGGTCGAGGCGCAGGCGGTCCAAGAGAAGGCGCTCAGGGAGGTCGAGGTGAAGCTCTCCACCCAGGCGGACACAGTAACGGAGCTGGAGCAAGAGGTAGAGGAGCTGAACGCCCGCCAGAGGAGGATGCAGGAGCAGCTTGAAGAGCTGGGGAACAGAGCCAGGAGGCAGAACCTGAGGATCGTGGGCCTCCCCGAGGGCTGTGAGGGATCGGATGCGGGCACATACGTGATAGGTATGCTCGAGGCGCTGATGGGACCGGAGGCCTTCCCTCGACTCCTGGAGTTGGATGGGGCGCATAGAGCCCCCGCAAGGAAGCCCAGGACGGGTGACCGAGCGAGGCCCTAGGTGGTTCGCTTTCACCGGCTTGCCGACAGGGATCGGGTGCTGCGATGGGCCAAGGCGGAGAGGAGCAGCAGATGGGAGAACTGCGAGGTGCGCATCTACCAGGACTTGGGAGCGGAGCTGGCCAAGAGGCGTGCAGGATTCATCAAGGTAAAGGCAGCCCTCTTCAAAAAGCAGGTGAGATTTGGAATGCTGTATCCTGCGAAGCTTTGGGTGACATTTGAGGAACTTCATTACTACTTCGAGACACCAGAACAGGTTTGGGCCTTTATTAAAGAGAGGTAGCTGGACTTGAACTAATGGACATTTGGTTTGTTTTTCAATGCTCTACAGTGGCGGCGGTATGTTAACCTAACTTGTTTTGACTAGAAATGGACTTTTATTAAAAGAAGAAGCTGGACTTGAACTAAAGGACTCTGGGCTCACAGAGCTGTTGTGTGGCGGCGGTCCGTTAAATTATCCTGCACTGTAATGTTTTAGTTAAGATTGTATTCAGCCTGGACAGAGAACGGGGACTGGAGGGCGCACTGCTTAGGGCGAGTTTGGGAGCTTACAATGGGGGGGGGGGGAGAAGAGGGGCCCTACAAAGGGGGTCCCGTGCTTGGTACCTTTTGGCGGGAGACCGGGGCCTCTGATAGGGGGATGGGCTAGGGGCTGGGTAAGGGACTTGAAAGGGCACAGGGAGATACAATTAGGTTAATGGGTCTTTGGGGTGTGGGGGGAGGGCCCGAGCATTCGGGCGGGAGACAGCCAGGCGCTAAGGGCAGGGGTCAACGTAGTTAGCGTAGGTCGGGGGGCACCAGGGAGAGTAGGAGAAGGGGCGGGCTAGGGCCAAGATTTAAGAGGGTAAGGGGGGGGGGGGGGGAATCAGAAATTCCCGGGGGAGATAGTCGCTTGCAGGGAATAGCATAGGAAACCGACAGCAGCAGCACCCGGGGGGTTCAAAAATTTCCCCCCAAAAAAACTCTTTTAAAAAGTACCTGGATCTGCACCTTAAATGCTGTAAGATACAGGGCTATGGAGTGGGTGGAGGAAAGTGGGATTAGATGGGGCACCCCGGTATCCTCAGGCTGGCATGGACAAAATGGGCCAAATTGCCTCATTCTGTGCTGTAACCGGGGATAGGGTGGAAGTGAGGGCTTAAGTGGGTCGGTGCAGACTCGATGGGCCAAATGGCTTCCTTCTGCACTGTATGTTCTATGTTCTGATTCTATTCTATGTGAGGAAAACTTTTTCATCCAGAGGGTGGAGGAGTCTGGAACTCATTGCCTGAAATGGTGGTGGAGACAGGGACCTTCATAACATTTAAGAAGTATTTAGATGTGCACTTGCAATGCCAAGGCATAAAAGGCTGTGGGCCAAGTGCTAGAAAATGGGATTAGAATGGTTGTTTTTGACTGGCGCAGACGCGATGGGCTGAAGGGCCTTTTCTGTGCTGTCGACCTCTATTACTTTAGGGGGGGATGGTGAGATGGTCAAAGGAAAAGTGTTGCACTGTAAATTCTATAAGGTGGATTGAGAGCTGAGATTGTTGTTTAAGTGGGAATAAAGAATGCAATTAAGGTAATTGTATTCACTGTATTGAGTAGTATTATTTAAGGGGTAATTGTAAGCAATTTTTGGGTCAGATGTGAAAGATTTTAATATTATTTTAATAATAAAATTTGTTTTGATATACCATATTCCTATTATTTCGTGCAATCACTCCTGGAGCGAAGTATGCATTCCTCAGAGTCTTACAAAATTAAAATTAAATATTTAGGTTTCTGTCCAGTATCCTAGCAACTGTTGGGGTCTGGTCTTGGATCGTAATAAGTTCCATCCAGACTCCAATCACTCTCATGACTCCTACTTCTTTCTCCATTTATTTTGAATCTGTGTCCTCTAGTCCTTGATGCTCTCTTGAGAGGGAACAGTTTCTTACTATTTACCATGCCTATACCCTTCAGAATCTTGATGACCTTTATCAAGTTTCCTTTCAGCCTTCCTTTTTCCATGGAAAACAGACCCAGTCTCTCCAAACTATTCTCATAGCTACAGTTCTTTATCCCTCGAATCATTCTGGTGAATCTCTTCTGTACTCTCTCCAATACCTTCACATCCTTCCTCAAGTATGCCGCCCAGAACTGGGCAAAGTGCTCCAGATAAAGCCTAACTTGTGTCATATACAAGTTTAACATGACTTCCTTACTCTTGTGCTCAATGCCCCTGTTAATAAAATCTTGGATACTATATGCTTAATTAACTGTTCTCTCAACATGTCCTGCCATATTCACCGCCTTATGTACATATACCCAGCGTTCCCTTTGTTCCTGAACTTGTTTCAGAGCTTCTCCCTTTATTTCATACTGTCTCTCCATATTCTTCCTGCCAAAATAAAGCACCTCACACTTCTCTGCATTGAACGTCATCTGCACTTGTCTGCCCAATCCACCAATTATGTCTACATCCTTTTGAAGTTCAAGAATATCCTCAACACAGTTGACAATGCTTTCAACCTTTGTATCATCTACACATTTTGAAATCATGCACAATACACCACAGTCTAATTCATGAATATATACCAGGAAGTGCAGGGGTCATAACATAGACGACAAACCTTCCCCCAATCTGAAAAACAACTATTTATTCATACTCTCCATTTCCTATCATTCAGCCAATTTCTTATCCAAGTGTCTACTTTCCCTTTTATTCCAAGAGCTAGAATTTTGCTCACAAGTCTGTTGTGAGCCACAGTATCAAATACGTCCTGAAAATCCATGCATTGCTCAAATAGGTAGAAAGCAAGAGGATGCCATAAATTAAAGGTTTCACCTAATGGTGGAAATTGCATCCTATAAATAGCACACAGAATGATCTTGGGATCAGTCCACAGGGGAATGCTTCCAAATGACTTAATTTGCTTGCATATGCGATGTTTTAAAACACAAGTCTGGAAGATAATAACGCTGCGACTTGCCACTGTGTTCATGTCTCCTTCAGCAGGAGGCACATCAGGGCTCCTAGCATCTATCCCTGCGGTACCCCAGTAGTCACTGCCTGTCACTTGATAAAAGACCCGTTTATTGCAACTCTGTCTGCTAATCAATTTTCTATCCATCCCAATACACTACCTCCAAACCCAAGTGCTTTAATTTTACAAGCTAATCTCATAGGTGGGACTTTGTCAAAAACCTCCTGATAGTTCAAATAAACCACATCCACTGGTTCCCGCTCAGCAACTCTACTAGTTGCATCCTCAAAGAATTCTAGTAGATTTGTCAAGCATGATTTCCCTTTCGTAAATCCATAGTGACACTGTCCGATCCTGCCACTGTTTTCCAAGTGCTCTGCTATAGAATCTTTGACAATGGACTCTAGAATTTTCCCCACTACTGACATCAGGCTGACTGGTCTATATACCCTGTTTTCTCTCCACCTC